>NW_023425532.1:4095000-4695000 GCF_014108245.1 Pipistrellus kuhlii
CATTTCTGCACTGCAGTGTCTTCCCCACTAGGTAATAGAATGTTGACAGCCGAAACCAGTTTGACTCAGTGGGTAGAGCGTCAGCCTGCGGACTGAAGGGTCCCGGGTTCGATTCTGGTCAAGGCCATGTACCTTGGTTGCGTGCACATCCACAGTGGGGGGGGGGGGGAGGCGGCTGATCCATATTTATTTCTTATCAATGTTTCTAACTCTCTGTCCCTCCCCCTTCCTCTCTGTAAAAAAAAAAATCAATAAAAAATTAAATATATATATATATATATATATATATATATATATATATATATATATAGAATGTTGACAAAGGAGGGAGTAATTTGAGCCAATGTGCCCCCTCAAAAATGGCTTTCCTTTGCATTGTTCAAGTCACATCTTCTGAGCTCTAGTTAATGACAAACAGTATAGCTCACTATATGCTGAACGACTCAACAGAGAAACGCACTGATGCTAATAAACTCAGGATTTGAAGGAAAGCTTAAGGGATTTGATGGAAGGCATCCACATCCCCAGAATTGCAGCTGTTATGTTGTCATAAATAACTTGGTGGCTGGTCACTCTGAAAACAAGGAAGTCACTGTGTGCTGTCAGCACCCGCCTGGAAAATGATTTTATCTCACTCCCAGTTTTATTACTTTCCATGCTTTTGATTTTACCTTTAAACGTTAACAAAGGGCTTTACATATTAACATATCAAATGTGTGCTTCAGGTTACGGAGCGAACCACAAAGGTCTTGAAAATAGGATGTATGTTTGCCTCCCCTTGCTGCCAAGCAGAGCCTGTACCCCTACACCCAGCACACCTCAGAAATAGCTACACCCTTCCCGGCACGAAGGAAGAGGTAGCCAGTTTGTGGCTGGATTTCCCATTGTATTTCATCTTTTCAATAAAGCAGTGAAGCCTCTTCTGTGTGCTATAAATAACAAAATAGGTCCTTCTGTGCTTATTTCTCTTCTTCATGACAGAGGACCTTGAATTTCATGCAGAAAATTAAGCAGAGGGATTGCAGCTTGCAGCAAAATGTGCTTCTCCTTGCAGCACTATTCATACTTGTCAACATGCTTGCCTTCCCCAATAGACTGCTCCTTAGCTTTGGTTCCCGAACACCTTAAGTCCAAGGAGTGTATAATATTTGGAGCAGGAGCTCTAGAAATACCCGTGGAGGAGGAGAGAGGTTGAAACAGGAATAAACAAGGCAGCCAATAAAGTGTCCATTAGCACTCTGGCTGCACTGAACCCAATCCAGGAGGGACCTAGCAGAGCCAGTGTGGAGGGGGATAGAAGTGAGCTATGTATACACCCACTCCTGTCAGTCGTGACTCCGGGCTGCTCCTCCTGGAGCACTAATTCCCATAACTCATGGATGCCCTACAAGGCAGGGAAGTGGGCTCAGAGAGCCAGAGAAAGACTGCAGGTGATGAAATACATGTGCTGGCAATGGCAACAGGGACCTGCTTGCATGGGAGTAGAGAAAACAAGGCACAGGTGCAAGACATGAGCATCATCTGCTACTGATACTTGCTCTCTTGCACCTCCTCAGGGCACTGCATTCCACCGGTAAGCACACAACGAATATTTGGTGTCTGGCTGACTGCATCCTGCATGACCACAGCCTACACTCCTCTATAACTGGTAATTTTTTCCTCTCTGAAAAGGCCAGGCACTTTTCCAGCCTGTGCTTAATTCTCAATGCCTCCTTATAAAAGAAGAAAAGAAGAAATCCCCAGTGAGGTCGAGGTGGGGAGAAAACAATGCTGAAAGCCTTCATTTGAACACCATTATTTACTGCCACCATTTCCTGTTCATTACAGATAACATCTCTGGAATTTTCTTTGTTCCGCTTTACTATAAATGTTTCCCAAGATAAATCATCTACACTGCCATCTGAGCTGAAACAGTGGTAGGAGCAATAACAGTGTCTTGCCTTCCCCCTCAGTCCCTTACTAACAAGCAACCGGGCAAGAGAAATGCTTTTCAACAGCTTGAAAAAATTTTAAGTTCCAAATAGAACAAGTTAATATAAAGGTGAAAGAAGGCATAAGCTAGTGCCAGCTCCATATTTAATCCATAACCCCAACCGACACCGGGCACACTGAAATACTGTGGTCAGGTGCAAAAATAACCACCCTTCCATGATTACAAACGAGCCCATTGGCCAGTGTTCACCCCACTTTTCCCAGGTCATTTTTGCCATATGATACCAGCTGTTGCAGCTATCATCTGTGCCAGAACACAGACCTCCCTCCCCTGGGACCTACTGTGTCCTTCTGGTAATCCTTTCTCACATAAGTGCCTCTTACAGCTAATCCTCCACGTCTGTAGAAAACAACACAAGAAGGTTAATTCCCCTGTGGCTCTGGCTTACATTCTCTTCTGTTACAAGAAAATGTAGTATTGAACAGAAGAGACAGGTAAAGCAAGACTGGGAGAGTGGAGAGGTGGTTTACAGGAAGAGAGAGAAAGAGAACAGTGCCTCTAGATTGTATTGGATACATACACACATATGCACACTGTAGGGAGCGGCTATAGGGTCAAGCCTCAGACTGACCTGTGGCAGAGCCACATACAAGTCCCAGCTTGGAGAGCAGAGCCCCCCTAGCACAATTAAGCTTAACCGTATGGTCCTCCCTTGTTCCTAGGGAGCTAAAGGGCTGTGGGAGGTGCAGCAAGTGCTGTCAAAACAAGGCTTGGGTAAGGAAATAGGTCTGAAACGCAGAAGAACATTGTAAACATGTTTGCCACCCCCCTTGTTTTACTCTGTGTGCTTTGACTATAAAATAAAGCTTCAGTTTACAGGCTGTATCACTGTTTCCTCATTCAGGCAGTGATCCACCTGGTCCCAACTGTATTCTCTTGTCTGTCTTCTTTAATTCTTCACCGCCCATCCTCAGGTTCACCCCTGGCCATGCTGGATGTGGTTCACACACACCTGTATTTCCAAAACTACTCCACAGTAGAAGGATGACATCATAGGCAATAAATGGCCCACTTGAATTCTGTTGCCATGAAAAGTCAAAGCACTGTGGAATCTCTCTCACATGATATTGGATTAATCAAAGATTTCTTTTTAACAAAGTGGTAGATCTACCATATTTGAATAATTGACATTCAAATGATGATGCTCAAAGAACCAGGTGGTGGATACTTAAATATGGCATCCAAATTTCCTTTAAGAAGGATGGAAAGACTATTCCCCAAGATGTTAAAAGTGTCATCTGAAGGTGTTCCTCAGCTGTCAGCCTCTTTGGGAACTCCCTCTGTTTAAGCAACCTGCCTTGCCCATTGTCTTGCTTCCTTTCATGGGTAGCCTGCATTAAATGTTTGGTCAGTGCATAGATATAAAGGCTGGTACCCCTCACTCCAATTTAAGAACTCTCTGAGCAGCCTTACAAGGCTCAGGGCTCCCCCATGAGATGAGATAAAACTTCATTCAGTAGAGGCTGCATTACAACTTGCCTCCTTACCCTGAACATCTTTATGCCCTTCCTCTGGTGTTGATCCCAAGGGCTTTTTCTCATCAATTTCCTGCATGTTAATTACAGCCACTACTCAGAAACAACATTAACTCTGGTATATATTCTTCCAGCCGATAGATAGATGATAGATTAGATAGATAGATAGATAGATAGATAGATAGATAGATAGATATTCCATATTAATTTTACTATTTTATAAACTTTTCAAGTATAAATATTTTTAAAATATTATGCAATGGCTACATAGTTATTATGTTAGATATGAAGGACATCATGTCCATTTCACTCACCCTCTTTTGTATCTTGCTTTAGACAATGGGGGGGGGGGGTTCTTCCTCACTTTCACCTTTCAAATATCTTATGAGTGCATTTAATTAGTGGAGCAATAATGCCCAAAATGTTAGCTGCAAGGAAGTCTGGGAAATGTAGTTTTTAGCTTTCCAGTTGCTGACTCAGTCTGTAGTATTTTGTTATAGCAGCCCAAACAAAATAAGACACATTCAAAAGGGTAATGTGATCCTTTCTATCAACTTAAAAATGTCCCAGGGGTTATATAGTTTTTATTGAAATTAATTTTATTTTAGAAGGCATGCAAAAATAAGGAAGTTTGAAGAGTACTTGCCAGGTACAGAGGTCTGGAATGAGGGCAGAAAATGGTTAGCTCAGCTTCACAAGGCTAATGTCCAGCCTGATGCATATCCCAGTTTCTACAAAATGGACTACCTTTGCAACATCTCTCTTCTGAAGAGGATGAGAAAAATGTTCTATTTTGAAGGGACTCTTGTAGAGGCTAAAGTTGTGGTTGAGAGTCCGTAGACAAGGATGGGTGGTCAGTCTTGCTCTGGATAGGAAGGTGAATGCTATCAGACAACCCAGGAATTAATGCTGAAATGCAGTTCATGTTCTGCTCCACAAGTCTTGTGTCTTGGCAGTGTTTCTCAACCTTTCTAATGCCTCAACTCTTAATACAGTTGTTTTCCTATGGTGCTAGGCTCTACAGCAGTGGTTCTCAACCTGTGGGTCGCTACCTACAGGTTGAGAACTGCTAACGGGGTCACTTAAGACCATGGGAAAACACAGATATTTACATTATGATTAATAATAGTAGCAAAATTACAGTGATGGAGTAGCAATGAAAATAATTTTATGGTTGGGGGTCACCACAACAGGAGGAACTGTATTAAAGGGTCATGACATTAGGAAGGCTGAGAACCACTGACTTAGAGGAAGGAACGTCTTTTTATTTTGGACAAAGGCCCTGGATGGACTAGCACTGTTTATGTGAGGAATGTAATCAACAGAAAATTCCTAAAACATGCAGATATCTGATTGAATCCCTGAAGACTCTGATTTGTCATGCTTTTGAAGACAAAAGGAACTAGCAAAATGTTGCAATACCTCTAAGAGGTATATATATAATAAGTAAGAAATTATTCCTATTTTTGTACCAAGTGCAATATTTCCATATCTGCATTTAAGAAGCACATAAATAATCAGCAGGAGGTCCAAAAATGCCCCAGCATCCTGAACGAGCAACTCCTCCGGAAAGATGGGGTTGACAGGTAATCCTTGGGTTGGTCCATTTTAACCATAACAATGGAGCATAATTCTATTGGTTATTCTATCATTCAGAACTGGTAAGAGTTTGGATATTAAATATAATAGCAGGGCATAAACACTGGGTCAGGTTCTCAAACCTCTGGCAAATGGGTAGTTAGTAAACCTACCCCCAAATATACAATTCGTACTTAGATTTAACAGCGAACACTGGGTACAATTATATTTGGGGTTACACACTTTTAAACTCCTACAGTTTATAGCCATTTCAAACAAGTTCTGACTACTCAAGGATCCCCTGGTAGTGCTCCTAAGGCTGAGAGTTTCACAGGATTTTAAGAAAACAGCTCTAGGCATGTTTTTTCTGACAGCTTTCCATTCTCAAGACTCAGCTGTGAACCAAGTGCTGGACAGCCTGGGCAAGCCAGCCATCAGATTGCTCCGAGTCCACTGGAACTGCCATTTCCCTACCATGACTGAGGTTCCCCTCCTGGGCCATTTAGAGGAACATGGGCAGCTATAAGAAAAAGTGCCGAGAGTCATTTTACTAAAACCCTGGCAACAGCCTCAGGAGCACTGCTGTGGGATCATTGAATAGCTTTCATCTCAATGGTGAGAGGCCCCCCCTCTAGCCTCTAGCCATTGGTGTACTGAAGCAGATTTGTACCAACTGGGCTGGTTGAAATTCATGTTGGCAGCTTGAATTTGGCCACAGTGAAAGTATTTATACCATGAACATTGGCACATGTTAGAAATCAGGGCACTTTTTTCCCCCTAAGAATCAGTCGGTAATGTCTCAGCAAAGTGCAGATGCAGCCTAGAAGAAACCACCATGTACTTACTCAGCAGGGTCCAAGGCTTCAGTCCACCTTAGAGTATGCGGACACCCCATCCACAGCTGAGCAGCAACTATAGAGACTGTGAAGGCTAGAAGGGCAGCAGTGGTAACCAAAGAGAGGAAAGCTGTAGTGGGGCAAAGAGATCATTTGTTCTTTTCCTGGTCAGTCCCCAACATTTTATTGAAGGCAGGAAGTCGAATATTTCACAGGGGCTGTAGGCCTTAAATCAAACTGCAGCAGAGGTGAGAAGGCAAGCAGGAGCAAATACAATCTAGGTTCATCTGACTGATGTAATACAAGGTGTTGAGGAAAAATAACTAAGCCTTGGAAATAGCCCTTTCAATGTCATGTAGGAACAAGCTTAGCAAGGATTGTTTACTCATCTTCAGGAACGTACCTTTGTTGGATGTTGCTATTTACAATTAATTCTTGGCTCAGATCCTGTGAGGTTACTTGTGAACCTATAGATACTTTCCAGTAAAGGTGGAAATCATTTCTATCCAGGTTAAGAGAAAATCCCAAAAGTTCTGATTTGTAGTGTCTTATAGGATGTAAATCCTTTTTGTGTCTGACAGCAATTTAATATCCTTTTAAAATGCACATAAATACTCAGTCCCTAAAAAATGCTTTGAACCAGCTTTTAGCATGCTACCATTTCTCTCATTAATGAGTTAGTAATTCTTCAACATGTGTTCATACTTGATGCAAAACGTCTTTAACTTTTTGAAAATTATACTTTGGCACTATCAATAGGCTTTGACAAGGTACCAGGAGTTCATCTCAGCTGATCTTAAGGATAAATATAATTTGGAGCCTTGTCAGAGAGCTGCAGCGGGCACTGTCCAACAAGTTGATACAATTTCTGCTCTCTCTTATCCTACATTGGGGGCCCACCTCCCTAAAGAATACAGGTGACACCGGCCAGGCTTGGCCAGGCTCGGCGGGATTATGGAGTTGCCATAAATCATTAGTCCTGTAGACAGAAGATCTCTCACCAAACACCAGTATGGATGTATTTTGTATCAGAAAGCTTAAATCTGGAGGAGCAGAAAAGATTCATGTGTATTTGAATTGTTAAGCTATCATCCATTCCTGCCTGGAAATGTCTTGAAGACAGTGTCTCATATAACCTTTAAAATCAATCACTCTTTATAAACGGATTTGCTTGACTACAGAAGCCCCGAGAAAAATCTCCACTGTGTTCTGCTTTGCTTTTTTTATTTATTTGTTTTATTTTAGCCAACACTTTCCTATCAGCCATTCCAGGAGCATGAACTGCATCTGTTACTGCTCCAGTGTTTATGAAGCTCAGAAATGCAGGCGAGGCCGGATGGCTGGCTGTCACCTGCAGAATCCTCCTCACGTACATGCGTCTCACTCTTGTTCAGTGTCCTCCTTTTTTTTCAGAGATCCTTAAGAGTGACAGCCAGGAACAGAATCCCTAAAAACATCCCACTCAGACCTGGTGACAGCCAGTCCCAGATCCCAGGCTCTTGAGACCCTATTGCATACAAACACGAGATTTGGTGCTGAGCGCTGACAAGCAGCTTTCCTGGCCCGCAGCTTCAGCAGCAACCTGGTCCTGGGGAGAGCTTCACCTGCCAGTGGGTCCCCAAGGCATCTGCTTCACATAGAAATGGGGTTCAGTTTCCTTTTGTGCAAGAAGTTTGGCCTTTCTCTCTTCTTACATTTCTTTCCAAAACCTTTGAAGCCAAACCAGAGTGTGCGAGCAGGGCCACATGGCTCCCAGAGGTCTGTCATTGATGCCCCTTGTTCTGGTGAACAGGAAGCAGAGCCCTGAGTTTAGAGTTTGACTAGGCCAGTGATCGGCAAACTCATGAGTCCACAGAGCCAAATACCAACAGTACAACGATTGACATTTCTTTGGAGAGCCACATTTTTTAAACTTAAACTATTTAGGTAGGTACATGGTTATTAACTGGACGGGGAGAGAGGCCTGATCAGCACATGGTTCCTACTGAGATGACCCAGAGTAGAGAATGGTAAATATCCCCGATAGCTCCATCGTGGGCTAGATGGCTAGATGAGACTTATACCCCCTAACCTACAGTAAAGGCCTGAGCACCCACTTAACTGGGACCCCAAAGCTTCTGAAGCAGCTTGCCCTTGTACTCTGCCATGCCTATGTGACATTGTGCTCACACACACACACACACACACACACACACACACACACACACACACCAGCAGCGCCCAGTCACTGCTCAGAACATGCAAACAGCTCTCAGGGTTCTCCTGAACATAAGCACCCGGATGAGGCAGAGCCAGGTGAGAATATCATATAATGCGCTGCAGAGTGCTCTGTGAGGCATCAGATTATCGTTGATTATAAGTCCTCACCATTCCCGAAGATAATTGGGAAGAAGTGTTCTACCCTCACATCTGAAATTGCATCACAAATGTGTAAGAAGCCATCCGAAAAACCATTACAAATCACAGCAAAGTCATTGGGAAATGCATATTGATAGGAGATTAGTGTAGAAATAAACAAAATCATGTGATAGTATTGCTTCTACAGCAAAAGCACCGCCACTTCCCTTTTTATTTGTGTGAAGTCTGGGCTGATTGTCACATAAAGTAATAAAATACCTAAAAGGTATCAGAAAGCACTCTGTGCTACTTTCAATTCAATTCCTAACCTCAACTGAAAACATATCTGCACTAGCATTTATGATAAAATCTCAATGATGGGATTTTTTTCTCCTCCCGCAAAGACTGGCACAGTAATAGGATCTTCACTTAGTTTTCATCCGTGGATCAACCGGTTCCTTAATTCCTGGATTTTCTACTTCAATACAAAATATCTCAGTTTAATTTCTTTCTTATATGATAGCTGTCCACAGACTTTGCACTTTCGACAATACTTAAAATCTCATACAAATCCACATGTCAACAAATGGTCTTTTTTTTTATTAAAAAAAAAAAAAAAAAAAAAAAAAAAAAAAAAAACCACAACTAAAACAACTAAAAAAATAACTTTGTTTCCTGCTATGGAAAAGGAGGAATAAGCATTCAATTCACTGTGAACACAGACAATAAGAATGGGTTATTGAAACATTATCACTTTTCTATCCCACATCACTTTTCTATCCCACTCGGTAAGGTTTTATTAAAGATTAAAGTTAATATACAATACAATCCAGTTATATGAATATAAAACTTGCTCATGTTTTTTCTAGTGAACGGCGTTGTGAGAATAAATTAATAAATGAAAGCAATAAGGAGTATCTACTTCATTCTGAACATCTAAGAACCTTCCAATGGAGATTTCCTGATTGAATGAATGGACTAATAGTATTTTATTAAGAAACAAGTCGGAAGAATGTAAAGAGAACCTGTTGTTTTTGGAAGGAGGGAAACAGTCACTTTTTGATGGCATCACTTCAGCAGACTTTTCCACAGCCCTCTTTTCCAACTTAAAACTTATTCTTCTTTTCTATATTCTTTGGGAATAAGTTATCATGTGGCCAGTTCCCCTTTTAAAGGTCAAATATAATATTTTCTACAGAGACTAGACTGTGCACTTATTTCCAGAAATTAAAACACTTCAGCTGCATCAGGCCTATCTACACTAAACAGGTTTTAACTTTAAAAAGTTTATTTCCCTTTTTTATATACCTGTTTACCTGATCTTCAGTCCATCTCCTAAGTGCTTTGAGAAGAGATAAAAAGAGTAACTAAGTCAGTGACTTCAAAAACTTTTTACCAATATTTGAAGAAGGTTCACATAATCATGGAAGACAAACAGCAAACGAGCAAGTACTTTTTTAAAATTTAACGATAGGCTTTGCATTCAGTGACAATTACTAAGAGAAAATATTCAGCACTTTCTCCACTTGGGAATTCTTGGTTTGCTTGTTTAAAGGAAAGAAAAGGAAGAGTCTATAGGAGCTGAAAAGGGGAGGACCTAAATGCAAACAAATAATGGAAAGTTGAACTACAATATCTTGAAAATTGTTATTTTATTGATTATTAAATCATCATGTCTTTTTTTTAATTTTACCAAAAAAAAAAATCATGTATGGAAGAAGGAGCAACTAATGTACATTTGGGTCCCAGCTGCCATGGGCTCTCCCACTTTCCTGACTGGTGCCCTCCTTGCTCCAGGAGGCACAGCTTGTGCCAAGAAGAGGCTGCAAAGCATCAAGCCAAGCATGGTGGCACTATGGCAGGAGCCCGCAGGTGTCCAACCTAAGGCCTGGTTACCCCCTACATCTGCAAGAGTGCCTATGGCATGCAATGGTAGCGCACCCTGAGCAGCCAGAGCAGCCTCACTACACTCCTTCCCTGGGACCCAGCCCAGCATGTCAGCGCATCAGCATCAATTCTGAACTGTGCCTGTAAGCATCTGTGCTTCATCGCCTCTGATTTTGCGCATCTGTTTTCATCATGTGTCCTAAGGAAAACCAAAGGTCAAGAGTCAGCATTCTCTAAAAGCAACCATCATTTCCATCACGGTCCATCCAATCCAAGCTTGGAAAGAGGAGAGGTCTGTTTGAAAGGACTATCTACCTCACATAGCAAACACCTCAGAAATAAGAGAGTAATTTTTTTCTAATGTCACCTCACTGATTTCAAGGCTTTGGAATATAGGGAATTTTTCTAATAGGTGGGGGTGCATGTGTTCTTAAAATTCTCATTGTAATCATTATTAATGAATCTAATAAAAATGTCAGCTTATGTTTTAAATAAAGCTATTGCTTTAATTAGAAAATAAAAATAGAATAAAGAAGATCATCTGATTATTAAGAAAAACATAATAAAACAAAATAAAAATGGCCACTCGTCATTTACTAACCCTGACTCCAACCTTGAAGGCATGGGTATAGCTTATTAATAATTTATCTATATACAACATCAACTGATGAATAATTAACATTTGAAATATTACAAACTACTTATTTAACTAGATTAAAGTAAATATTTCATTGAACAGTATTCAAGAAAACAGTATGAATCAAAGGTTTCCACTTGAAAGGAAAAATAGATGTCTTATTCATTTCTGGAATATTCCCTAAAATTAATTGTATCATATATATGGGAGGATTTCTGAGACAGGAGATCCAGATAGGTATATATTAAGTAAATCAATCATTTAGCCAATATTCATTGAGCATCAATTATGTGCCAGGACATCATATATTAAAGATCACAATTCAATGTTTCCTACAATCCTTTTCAAAGGAGGTTGTGGATAAAAACATTTCTCAAGAGATCATTTGTAGTGACAGCAGGTGGCTGTTGGTATAAGGTTAGAATTAGACAACGTTCTTAAATCAGCCCAGAAAAATGCCCAAGGAATGCATTATATCACTGAGATGGTACCAAACCACCAGGACAACATGTCATTTCCATTATATTTATGTTTCATTTGGAGGGCTTCTTATAAAGCAGACCCCAAGACAAGCATTCAAGTAGAAGGAGTTTATTTAGGAGATGATCCCAGGAAAATCTGGTTTGGGAGTGAACAATTGAAAATGGAGAAGAGAAGGAAGCCAGGGCAGAGTTTGGGTCCCAGCTGCCATGGGAGTTTATCACACTAGTTACCACCGTGCAGAGCTGGCATACAATGCATGCCTCAGAGTCACCGGCCCCAAGGGGTGAGGGGTCTGGTGTGTTTATACACTGACCCCCAACAGTTCTTACATGAGAGCTACTAAGGCAGAGTTCATTCCCCAACATGACTGGTCTAGCATGCTCACAAGTTGGGCAGAATAGGTCTTGGCAGCCATAGGAAATCTTCAGGTAAAATAATGCAGGTTCTGGCAGTTGGAAGTCCAGCAGGTCACTGGGCAACGAGGTGATATATGAGTCTCCTAGAGCCACCGTAACACATGGACACAAAATGGGTGGCTCCCACACAAGAGAAATTGATTCTCTCCCAATCTGGAGTCCAGAAGGTGTCATCAGGACCACACTCCTGAAAGCTCTGAGAGAATCCTTCCTGTCTCTTTCAACTTTTGGTGGTTCTAGGCATTCCTTGGTTTGTGGTTACATCACTCCTGTTTCTTCTTCTGTCTTCACATCACTTTCTTTCCTTGTCTCTGTCTTGTCTTGTCTTCTTTCCCCTCATCTCCCTCTTCTCTCTTCCTCTCCCCTCCTCTCTCTCTTCACTCCTCCGCTCCCCTCCCCTTCTCTCTTCTCTTCTCTCCCTCCCCTCCTTTCTTCTTTCCTCCTCTCCCCTCCCCATTCCATCTCCTTCCTTCTCTTCTCATCTCAATATCTTTAACTTAATTACATCCACAAAGACTCCTTTTCCAAACCAGGTCACATCAACACATCTGAGGTGCTAAAGCATGAGCATATCTTTTAGGTGGGCACTTTTGAACCCACCACAAGTGGTATGGGTGAGGATACATGAGCACACCTAGCTAGTGTCCGCTGTAATTTAGTAATCCTTACCAATGACCCTCAACCTGTTCTCTACCCTCTCATCCCCACCAGCACAAACCATTCACCAAGATCAGCTATCAACTTGCATGTGTCCTCTATTAACTGCCAACTTTGTTTTCCCTTCCTCTATACATTTTCATTGTGTGAATATGTTTTATATAGAACTCAGGATTTATTGGTTATTTACCTAAATTAATTCTAAAAAGCAGTAATCACAATAAAGACAACTGGATACCCTTACATGTATAACAAATATCTCTGTAAACAAAATATAGTCAATGTACAAAGCAATGCCCTAAAATTCTTTCCATAGAAGATAGGGTTTCGGACTGAAAATGTAAGCTTCATGTCTCAATTTCACGGAAACCCCAAGAGTTTCACACTTACGATTGCAACAAGTCAGGAGAACTGTCCAGCCACATGCAGTGGAGGAAATATTATATGGGGCCCGTGCCTTGCATATTAGAGTGTTTCTCTAGGTCTGCCATAGGCTGCAAAATTAAAACAATTCCCGCAGCAAATAACAGAGCTAGCAAAGCAAATACATAGCACTGCCACTGCTGCTCATGAGCAGGGGTGGGGGGTGGGGTGGGGTGGGGGGGGATGGTGTTAGTGTGGACCAGGTGTTAGATTGATTTTTTCCAGATCATAGAGGTGTGTTTCTTGTTTGTAGATTCTGCTCCTCACTTGTCTGGTAAACATTTCCAAAAGGACCCTCTGGAGGGCAGGAGGGAAAGACCCTGCGCTGAGTAGCACTGTGGGAGGCAATGCAGATGAGAACATCATGGACAATTCTGGGCAGTGGGTTGTGGAGTAAAGGGTGGGAGAGAGAGAACATGTTCATGGAGGCAGCCACAAGCAGGTGCCAACCCCTGACCCTGACCCTGACCCTGACCCAGCCTGGTAGCCATTCAGAAAACTCTGCAGTTGGCCCTTGTACAATCTTTCCATCCCAGCCACTTGGCTGAACATGAAGAAACTCTGAGGGGAGTGCTACTATAAGACAGGATATGCCTATTTGCACACTAACAGGTGGCTCTTCACCAATTCCAAATATGAAGCATATACTGTGCTTTCATTCATTCATTCAGTCAGTCAGTCAATAAATGTCTAGTGAGTTTCTATTGAGTGACAGGCAAATACTATAAACCTAAGACTCATCCTCATGAGACCTTCTCCTTGCCGCTCTTCCCTCTGACTGTGGTGACACTATCTCAGTCTTCTATATTTGTTTACTAAAGTTAGGAATTTCTGTTTTCTTTTAAAAAGTCTCAGATTTTCAGGATCATATTCACACTGTATCTAAGACCACTCTAACTTCCTTGTGCTGTGTTAAGTCCAGATGTCATATTAATCAGATTATAAAACCCTCTGTGATGTATAACAAGAAACTAATGAAAATTGTGAGCCAAAGCTTGTTTTTAACGTATTTGTTGAAAACAAGAGAAATGAAAGATTAAAAACAGTATCTATTCTTCAAGGAAGCTGGGATTTTCACTTAGAAAAGATAATTTAAGATCTGTGGAGTGCATCACAGGTGGAAAGGTATGCAGCAGAATGCCTTACCCACACATTTGAAGAATGAATTATAACCTCTTTTGGTTTAATCACTCTGCCAATTGCCCTCCTGCAATTAAGGATGACAAAACTTTTTGTTCTCTATCTAAAATAATAGACGTCAATGATCCAGGGAAAATTCACCCTGAATTTGTTACATTCATCCTCTTTTACAGTGCTGTGATAGCAAAAACATTTTATTCTGTGATAGCAAAGATATTTTATTCTGTGATAGCAAAGATATTTCATTCAGTTTTCAAATTTTAGTAACAATTTAATGAACACTTACTTTACGCCAGGCATTGTGCTAAGGTATATATTAGCCAGTGCTTGCACATGCGCACACACACACACACACACACACACACACACACACACACAGTTCTCACAATGACTCTGATAGAATATACCTAGATTACAATGAGAAAATAGAAAGTCACAGAAGTTGAGCAAATTGTTCAAAATTAAACCTAGAACATCTGACATCAAAGAATTTGTTTCAAACACTCTCTGGCCTCCCAAAAATTGCATGAGCATATTTGTATTTGTGATGCTCAGATCACAAATCCTCAGTGATTTGTGATCTGAGCATCAGTCCCATAGTCCTCACTGGGACCAGTGGCCATGGTCAAGCACTCAAAGATAATCCAACTTCTGTCTTAGAAAATGTGCTAATAGGCAATGTTCACAGTAAGGATGGTTTACAACTTCAAAGAGGAGGCTCAGGACTTCTAGTGATGGCAGTATAGCCGACATTGCACTCACTCTTCTGCTGATAACAACTATAAACTCTGAACAACATATAAAATGACTGGAGGCACTGGACAGCGACCAAAAGCAGAAAGACATAGGAGGAAATTTAGCCCATGAAACAGGGAAATCACACTAACTGAGATTCAAAATTGCTGTCTTTTTAGGATATCCCACAGTCCTCACAAATCTCCTGGATCTGGCTAAAGCAGAAATCCTGAGTTTTATTGACTTAAAGATTTAGAGGACAGAGTTCCGACCTGAAAGGGCAACTGAGAATTGAGGCGGAGAAAATCTCAGAAAAGAAGGCTTCAGAGAGGGAAGCCACAAAATCTGCATTCAAACACTCCTCAGATCTGTGACTGATTTCCAATGTTACACAGGGGATAAGACTCTAAGGATCCTAAGAGAACAACAACAGCTGGAAATCTGAAAAATAGAATCAACTTATCATTTAATTGCCTGCTAAAACAAAACTAACATTCTTCATAGGAACATAAGAGAATACAGAATCTTTATCATGTATTCTGCAGCGTACAACCAATTACTAGAGCCCAGCCAGTGGGGCTAAGTCATTGAGCTTTGACCCATGAACCAGGAGGTCACGATTCGATTCCAGGTCAGGAAAGCGATATCACAACCCAGGCGTGAGAGTATGTTTTGGTCAAAGTTAACAAGCACTGGACAGCAGCAGCACCCAATAAGGCCAAGGCTTCAAGTGGCAGATCTAAGACCCTGATTTGTGGGGACACTGATATGGATCCCCATAGTAACAGGCATCCTCATACTCATCAAGCTCATGGACCAAATGGTAGACCCAACAAAGTGCTGATTCATCTATTTGCCATGAAAAATACAAATGCCAAGAAAACTGAAGACTCCAAGTGGCAATTCAGCAAATTCCATGTCTGCAGGGGAGGCCAGAGGTCTCCATGACCAGAGATTCAGAGCTGAATCAGCCTGAGCTTGCTCACACGGAACAGAAAGAACTTGCCATTGATACTCTACTTGGCCCAGACTTCCCCTCTACCATACTGTGCTAAAAAGGACCCTTTCCCACCACTGTTAAAGCTGTTTTGTTCTTCAGAAATGTTAATGGTACAGGTCTGGTTGCTGTCCAGCCTTGCTGGCCCGAGAACCATGCTGTCTCTTTAAGCAATTAATTCTCCCCTCTGAGTTAATGCATATGACTTTAAAAGTTGAACTCTCCAACAGAAATCTCATTGCCGCTATTTAAGCTTCTAAAATCGCCCCCTCATTGTGGCCTCCAGGAATGACAGCGATGTGGACCTGCATTAGAGGGGATACAGGAACCACGGAGAAGGAGCAAAGGAAGCTGTTAGCACAGAGTTGAATGCAGAAGGCAGAACCAGATCAGGGTTGACCAAAAGGAACAAAACAGAGAACAGACTTTAAAACAAACAAACAAAACATGCTTTTACCAGCACCAAAATCCTACTCAGTACCAAAATGCCTTGCCTTCCAAAGACACTGAGAAAATATTTGTGGAATGGAAATGGAGTGGGAACTGAAGCTTCAACAGCTCAGGTTTTACAAAAAATCCTCTGCAAATTCCAGGAAGTACTCACATTGCTCACCATCCTCCTGGCAGGGAGCACAGACTAAAGGTGAGAGAACCCCGGAGATTCTGTTGGAGTAAAGAGAACTGAAGCAAGGTAGGGATAGATATGGATGAAAATCTTTTGGGGGCTCAAAGCTGTCTCCCAAGAGGACTTTAACCCAAGGGTTAGTTATTACGTGGGTTTAAACAGCTCAGTATGAATTAGTTTGCTCTTTATCCCAAACAGTTCTAAGAGCAAATGCTTCCGGATTGCATACAGTGCCTTTCTACTTCTTGTCCATATGCATCCAATTCTGAAATAATTTTCTCTATTTTACTGATAAGGAAATAGAGGCTCTCAGAGGTTAAGTAATGTTCCTAATACTAACTGTGTTTCCCAAGCAGCAATGGGACCATAGCAACCAGCTCTGGTCTCCTGCCCCTGCCCACTATGCCATCCCTCCCTCGCGTTGTGCCAGGCCCAAGATCTAATCCATAAACCCAAATCCCATCGGGTGCAGTGGAGGAAGCACTAAGGATATGATGAAGCAGAGCCAGTGTCTTCTTTGGTCTAAAATCCTGTTTCTAGGTGGACCAGATGGCCTCCATTTCCAGAATGAATCCCAGGGCCAACGCCCTCTCACTGTGTGTTCTGTGCCCGGTGTGGCCAGAGCCAGGCTCCATGCAGCAGCCACGGAAGAAGGACGCAGCTTGTCTGTCTGTCCTATTGTCAGCTTGTGGATGTGAGGCCCATGAACCACTAAGTAAAGTTCCTTTTTCTTCATACACCTCACTTGGCAGATGCTAGCATTCTAGCTAAACAGATGTTTTCCCTCAAGAATCTGTTTCCAATATCTTATGATGAGGAATCACCTTCAGAGAATAAACAAATGTACATACGTGAACGCCCCAGCAAGACAAAACCATCCATTTCCGACAAGAGACAACAAATGGCTTGCGCTTTGGGAAATAGATAGCAAACAGGCTGGAAGTCACTCAAGGATTTATTTGCAAGTACCATTCTATGTGCATGTTTTTTCACTGTCCTTTCCTGCTTTCAGCCATTGCAATTTGGATCATTAATTCTGGATTTTACTGTTTATTTTCCCCAATGCAGTTTGCATCAAACTGACAGGAGACATTTTTATAAACCACAGATACTAAATGTGTTTATTTAACATATTCCTGCAGTGTTGGATTTTTAAACCAGAGAGAAAGTGTTCACCAATATATAACAACATCTCTTTCTCTGAACACTTTGTCAGTTTTTCTATTGGTTTATTGTTTCGCTGTCTTTTTTTTTTAATGGCCAAATTATTCCCAGAGGTAGCAAGATGCTCATGCAATTTCTTTCCATGTTTACAAATGGCTACAACTGATCAAGCTTATCTCTCTCAGAAGTATCTAGTGGATTTACTAACATTACTAGTATTTTATTAAATAATTACATTTCATCCTCACTTACATTGTTCATTCAGTTGTTATTTACATTGTAAATAATTCTTAATATCATAAACTTCTATAAATAAGGAAAAGGCAAATGGGATATATGAATCAGATAGTAAATTTAAAATTTAAATTAGCTACTTCTGGTAGATTTAATAATCGTCCCAAAAGATAAGTCCCCAAAATCTGTGATTATTACCTTATATGGCAAAGATTTTGCATAAACTGAGAATTAAAATTCTTCAATATGTATTTTCTGACATAATATGATTAAGCTAGAACTTGATAACAGAAATATATCTGGAAAGTCTTTAAACATTTGGAAATTAGATAGATCATTACTACATAATCCACAGTTAAAAGAGGAGGTCTCAAGAAAGTTAGAAAATATTTAGAACTTAATAAAAATAGAAATCAAATATATCACAATATGTGAGATGTACCCAAAGAAGTTTTCAGAAAATTTTATGTTGCATGCTTGTATTGGAAAAGAAAGGTGTCAAATCAATAACTTAAGTTTTCACAGCAAATCCTCAAGAAAATATTAACAAATTGAATTCAACAATACGTAAAAACATTATACACTATGAGTAGAACAACAAGTTCTCTCTCTCTCTCTCTCTCTTCTTTCCTAAGATCAATTTTGAAAAATTATAAAAAGACCAAGTTGAAAGACTTACACTATCCAATATTAAAACATATTCTAAAGGAGCATAAATCAAGACATATTGATATTGACCAGAAGGATAGATAGGCCAATGGGAAAAAATGATGACTCCTGAAATAGACAGACCCTTATAAATATGGTCAGTTGCTTGACAAAGATGTACAGGCAATTCAGTAGACAGAGGACAGTCTTCAACAAATGGTGCTGGACCAATTGCACATCCAAATGAGAAATATGAACCTCCACCTATATTTCACACATACACACACACACACACACACACACACATCAAAATGGATAAAATAGCAAAAGTATTGGAAGAAAATATAGGAAAAACTCCTTGTGACCTTAGCTTATGCAAATATTTCTTAGATATGACACCAAAAGCATAATCTATAAAAGAAAAAATTGAAAGAGTGGACATATTCTAAATTTTAAAATTGTTATTTTTTAAGCACACCATACTGTTAAAGCAAGTAAAAAGGAAACCCACAGACTGTGAGAAATATTAGAAAGTCTCATATCTGACAAAATACAGATCTCAACACTTTGTAAGAAAATTAACAACCCAAAATAAAAAATCTGTGAGCAAAAGATTTCAAAGAACCCTTCACCAAAGAAGATAATACCTGTGGCAAATAAACACATGAAAATATGACCAGCATATTCATTAAAGATATGCAAATTAAAACCACAATTAGATACCATTATCCCCCTAGTACAGTGGTCGGCAAACTCATTAGTCACCAGAGCCAAATATCAACAGTGCAATGATTGACATTTCTTTTGAGAGCCAAATTTTTTTAATTTAAACTTCTAACACCACTTCTTCAACATAGACTCGCCCAGGCAGTGGTATTTTGTGGAAGAGCCACACTCAAGGGGCCAAAGAGCCGCATGTGGCTTGCGAGCTGCAGTTTACCGACCACGGCCCTAGTAGAATAACTATAATAAAAATAGCTGATAATATCTAGTGCTGACAAGGCTGCAAAGCAACTGAAATGCTCATATACTGCTGGTGGGAATCACAATGACACAGCCACTCAGGAAAGCAGTGTAGCAACGTCTCATAACTGTAAGCATACACTCGTCATAAGACCCAGCAGTTCACTCCTGGGTAATTTGCCCTGCAGAAATGAAATCCATGTTCTCACAAAATAACTGTACATGAACATTTATAGCAGCATTATTTGCAGTAACCAAATTCTGGAAACAACCCCAATATCCTACATTAAGTGAATGAATAAACATATTGTTGTAGTCTGCATTAATAAAGAATGAACAATTGGTAGCTGCCAAGAGACATATGAAAACATGCTCAAAGTCACTAATCATCCGAGAGATGCAAATTCAAACAACAATGCAGTACCATCTCACACCTGTCAGAATGGCTATCAGCAACAAATCAACAATGGCAAGTGCTGGAGAGGATGTGGAGAAAAAGGAACCCTGCTTCACTGCTGGTGGGAATGCAGACTGGTGCAGCCACTGTGGAGAACAGTATGGAGTTTCCTCAAAAAACTAAAAATGGAACTCCCATTTGACCCAGTAATCCCACTTCTAGAAATATACCTCAAGAAACTAAAAACACCAATCAGAAAGGACATATGCACCCCTATGTTCATAGCAGCACAATTTACCATAGCTAAGATGTGGAAACAGCCTAAGTGCCCATCAGCAGATGAGTGGATTATCGATAGAAAACTGTGGTCCATCTACATAATGAAATACTACGCTGCGGTAAAAAAGAAGGAGTTCCTACCATTTGCAACAGCATGGATGAACTGGAAAGCATCATGCTAAGTGAAATAAGCCAGTTGGAGAAAAATAAATATCACATGATCTCACTCATTTGTACAACATAATGAACAACATAAAATCATGAACAAAAATAGAGCCAGAGGGGAAAAAATATTCTAGAATATAATAGAAGCAATCCTGTTATTTGTAGTGTTTTAATATTTCCTACAATTTTTGTGACATCATACTATGTTAGTACAGTTTTGGTAATATTATTATACTGATATAATTATTTAATAAATTGCTAGAAATATTTAAAAATAGTAAAAAAAAAAAAAAAAAAAAAAAACATGTAATGTACACCAGTTATTTTTCAATAAAACTGGGAGGGGAAAGTTCTTGGGGGGAAAAAATAGCCCGGCTGGTGTGGTTCAGTAGTTGAACATCAACCTATAAACCAGGAGGGAGGTCAGGATTCAACTCCCACATCAGAGTACATGGCTGGGGTTGTGGGGTTGACCCTCAGTAGGGGGCGTGCAGGAAGCAATCAATGGATGTTTTTCTTTCATCAATGTTTCTATCTCTCTATCCCTCTCCCTTCTTCTCTGAAATCCATAAAAAAAATTAATAAAAATAAAATAAAAAACTTTAATCAACTTGAAGTAAATTACATCTATTGCATAGTCAATCCAACTAATTGTGTAGAAACCCATCATTAAGATAACCCTAATACCCCCGAGTTTAAAAATGGCAAATTTACCCTGACTGGTTTGGCTCAGTGGATAGAGCATCGGCCTGCAGAATGAAGGGTCCCAAGTTTGATTCCAGACAAGGGCATATACCTTGGTTGCGGGCACATCCCCTGTAGGAGGTTTCTAAATCAATGTTTCTAAATCTCTATTCCTCTCCCTTCTTCTGTAAAAAAAAAAAAAAAAAAAAAAAAAAAAAAATCATAAAATATATATTTTTTTAATGGCAAATTCATGGACAAAGACAATGAGGGCATGTGCTGAGGGGTAAGGGAGGCCAAGGGGAGGTCATTGGGGGAAAAGAAGACATATATTCAATATACTACTATTTGTAATACTTTAAACAATAAAAAATAAAAATAAAACTAGCAACAAAATGGCAAATGCAGAGATCACGTATAGACATGACCTAGGAATAAAGAAAATGTGTTCTGTCGGGTAGTCTCTTGATCTTTTTCATATTTGTAGGTGTAATGATATTTCTTGATTCTGTGATCTTCAATTTCTGCAAATAACAAACATCGTGATTTTTTTTTTAAAGGGGGTTTCCCAGCAACTATATAACTTCTTCCCAATCCAGAGGATGAGAATATTTGCCAAAGAATCCTATTTGAATAACGAGGTGGCCTTGTTTTCGCACTTAGCAAAGATGGTTTCATCAATCACAGGAAATGACACTTCTGACAGAAAGAAAATAAGATGTAAATTAGCCGGAGGAGAGAACAGAGCAGTGACTATTCCATTTGAAATAAGAAATGTTCAAAAAAGCAAATTGTCATGCAGGAGTTATGATCCCATTGCAGTTTCATCACCAAATTTCCAAATGACTTGCAGCCTTCCTTCCAATTATGATGAAAAGGAAAATGGGGGGAGGGCTTGCAGCCTAGCTCAGTATCTGGTTAAAACTAGTCTGACTTCCCCACTCTGACTGACTTGGGCTGAGCTGTGGGGAGGGGGATCCCTGGGGCCTCCACAGGGGGAGCTATGGAGGCCAGAGACTCCCCATGAGTTCAGCTCAGGCTTTGGATCCTGAATTGCCCTGGACTAGCAGATCTGTGAGATAAAGGTTAACTTTCTCCCTCCGAGCTGGCTGATCCTTCTCCCTGCATTCTGCCTCCACAATGAAATCTGCATTACTGGACTTGTTAAAACTGGCCTGGGGGAGGCTGGGGCAGAGAATCACTTGGCAAAGACTGAAAGAGAGCAACCCTTTAGGAACCCGGTGCTTCTTCCAAGAGAAGCATTCATTGTCCAATAGAAATATAATGTTAGCCGCATATATAATTTTAAATTTCTTGTAGCCACACGAAACAAAGTAAAAAGAAACAACTGAGATTCATTGTAATAATATAGTCTATTTAATCCAATATATCCAAAATAGTATTATTTCAACATGTCATCAATATAATAATTCTTAATGATATATTGTCCTTTTCATGCCAAATCTTCAAAGTCCAGATATATTTTATACTTTTACACCTGAGATAGTTAAGAATAAGCACACTTCAAATATTTAGTAGCCACGTATAGCTGATGGCTACTATATTGAACAGTATAGCTCTAAGGAGTTTTTATATTCATAGAAAATTAGAGGAAGGATTCACACTTCACTTGGGTTTGGGACCTAAGAATAGATATGTAGAAGAGAAGAAAGATTGGAAGAAAGTTGACCCAACTGACTTCTCTGCAAAGCATGATAACATATATGACTGGGCTTCGGTACAATTAATATTATTATTGAACCTTGTCAAGGGTCACAACAAATAACAGACTATATGTTCTACTTCCTTGGAGAAGCTAAAAACTCACTGGCATCACTTGTCCTTGGTCTCTTCATCTTTCTCTCTCCTGCACTCCCTCCTCTATGACAAGTAGGGAGGGCCTTTCTATGAAGGACAAAATCTAAGAATTGCCCCTCCAGGCTCAGCTCCTGCCTAATATCTCTTGCCCTCATTACCCCTGTCCTTGCCGCTGAAAGTGCACCCAGCCAGAAGCAGGATACATCACGGAGCCTCAGCAGCCCTGTAGTGGAATCAGAATTCAATGAACGGCCCTTGATAGGCATTTCCCCGCCTCCATGTTGGTTCAGTCCATGGCACTACATTCTACCTGGGATTCTCTTCTGAACATTCCAGAAGGACCCCATGTCTATTTGCATTGAAATTTATTTTGTAAGTAGCCTCTCTTTTGATCCTGCTGATTGCCTAAAGTATAGGCAAACTTGCTCTGCCTGTCAGTTCCTAGGCTCAGTCTGTTAAGTATTCTTTTTAAAAATATATATTTTATTGATTTTTTACAGAGAGGGATAGAGAGTTAGAAACATCAATGAGAGAGAAACATCAATCAGCTGCCTCCTGCACAGCTCCTACTGGGGATGTGCCCACAATCAAGGTACATGCCCTTGACCGGAATCAAACCTGGGACCCTTCAGTCCGCAGGCCGAAGCTCTATCCACTGAGCCACACTGGTTAGGGCATGCCACGGTGTTCTTGCTGGGGCTATTCTCTAAAGCTGGTTCAGTTTGCCATACTTCCGTTTCTGCCTGTTGAAAGTCCCACCAGCAACCCCCCAATTGCATGCAGCCCACTAACAATATGAAAACTTGCTGGGTATATTACATTGAGCAAAGAGGTTAGCCTCAATTTCCTCATTTGTATAGAAGCAGTAAATAATATTTACCTTCCACAGTTATTATGAAGATTAATGAGACAATGCATGAGAAAATGCCTTGTGAACTATAAAGAGCTAAGCAAATGGTAGTTATTTAGTTTGCTTAGTACTTAATATCCTCTTGGCATTGTCCTTGTAAGTAACAATCTAACAAACGCTCATACTATAGATATAGCACTTATTTCTGAAATTTTCATGTAACATTCCTTGAATGGAAGTATACGTTTTATTTAACTAATTATTATGTAAGAAATGTTAAACAGTCCACCAGAGAGGCAGAAGAAATATGGGAAACAAGATTAATGAAGCTAAGAACATCATATATGACTTTCATACTTGGGGATTTCTCATTTTGAAGTGTTCTCCCTTCCAGAATCTTCTTTGATCAAGTTTATGTTATGTAGTTAACACTTTAGATGGCAAACCTAACTGAAAATGTAAATGTAAAAATTATATTTTTATCCTTGGGAAAACTTTGGAGCAACCTAGGTTATAATCAACATTGAGAAAATTAGTTACTTCTCTAATTTCCAAAGGAAAAAAATGCCAGCAGGCACAGATGATTTGCATAGTCAGGCAGGATATTTATAAGTCATCTCAGCAAATAAAACTGTAAAAATCCAGTTTTATCCCTAGCCAGTTTGCCTCAGGTGATAGAGCATCGGCCTGTGGACTGAAGGGTTGATTCCAGCCAAGGGCATGTACCTCTGTTGCAGGATCCTCCCCAGCCCAGGCTTTGGTAAGGGTGCATGCAGGAGGCAACCAATTGATGTGTTTCTCTCACATCAATATTTATCTCTGTATTTCCTCTCTCTTCTACTCTCTCTAAAAATCAATGGGAAAATAGCCTCAGGTGAGGAATTTTTAAAAAGCCAGAGTTGATATCATAGCATCCACATCCCAACTAAAACCCTACAAATCTAGGCAGAGTCCCATTTGAACTTCCGATATTATAAGACTTAGAAAAAAACGATCTCAACCCCCTTTTAGAAGCAATTAATCTAGACACCAGCAGAGAAGCTAAAACCAGCTTAACCCATGGAGATTCCTAAACTCATATTTTACCAGAGAAAGGTATAAAGAGATTTACTAGCTTCTTGTATAATTTGTATAAGACCCAGGCACAGAGCATGCTTGGACTTCCTGGATGGTTCAACAGTGGAAAGAGATAAGCTATTCTTAAGGGCAAAGCCTGAACTGAGGCCAGTAACTCAACAGTGAAGACTACTGGGCTAGCCAACAGGCAAATAACCTTATCTATGGTGACACAGCAGACTCTGGCTCAATATAAACTAGCATGCCTTGCCAATAGGGTCTATTTAAGTATGTGGCCAACAGGAGGCATGTAGTCATGTCACACTAGTTAGATCCTGGCAGGAAGAAGTTACTCCACATGGCTTAAATGAAGAGATTCTAATTAAGGTCTACTTACAAAATTGTGAGAATTAGAGGAGAAAACAAGGAGCATTGAGTCATTCAGAGACCAGCAATAGCAGAAAGCCATTACCATCCTCAGTTCTCTAGCTCAGGAGAGTTGGAGACTGGAAGTAGTATTGGTGGAAGCTTTAGGCCAGGAGAGATACCAGCTGAATTCCAATGGAATGCCAGAGCCTCCGTTGGCCTAACCTGGAGTGAGCAAGCATTTTCTACAGTATAAAAGGCCAGGTCATAGGCATTTTGGGCTTTATGAGACATACAATCTGTATTTCAGCTACTCAACTGCACTGTTATAGAATGAAAATAGCCATAGGTAACACGTAAATGAATGAGCATGACTGTGTTCAATAAAACCTTGTCTACAGAAACAGGCAGTGGGCAGGATTTAACCCATAGGCCAAAATCTAATTCAAAGGGAGCCAGCTGAAGCAGTCCACCAGAGTCAGCCTCCTGTAACACAGAACAGGACAGACAAGCATGGGAAGAGTGCATCTTGCACCAGGGAAAAAGGCATAAAGGACAAGAGTTACACTATTCTTCAAGTGGCCATGTATGGTATATAGAGAGAAGCCAGCCTTCATATAAGTATGAAGAGCAATGTCCACTGCCAGAGGTACAGAAGGTGGACCTATGAGGATGTGGGCGGAAGGCAAAAGCCTCAGTCAAGGAAGGTGGAGCCCAGGATGGTATCCAGACATAGAATAGGAAGTCATTCTCCAAGGCGGGACTCAAGCCAGAAACATAGGAACCCACCTGAGGCCGCCATAAGGGAACTGTCAAGGAAGGCTGAAACTGTGTGAGCCCAGGGGAGCTTTACTATTCTTTATCATTAAAGAGACAGCTCTGTATACGAGCTGAATGTGGTTCCATCTTCCCACCAAGACCCTTCCATCACCTAACAAAGTCAGCTCTACAATCCTACCTATAACTCCACACAAACACACACACACACAAAAGACCATATTTTTCACCACCCATTGATAATTCTTTTCCATCTGAGTCCAACATAATGGAAAGGTTATAACTTATATAATTCTTAACAAGACTGTCAGATCTTGTAGCAATTTCTCCTAATGTAAGGTTTTGCTAACACAAAGCAGCAAGCCAGAACTAGGGAAGCTATAGGTCTTCCTACCATGGAGCATACTGCATCTCTCACTATCTGAGGCAACAGGAAACACAATACTGACACCTGCCAACTATTCTAAGCCAGGTATCACGTGTTCAGTGACCCTAATTCTACCAAACCTCCTAATAATGTCTCTTGCACTATCTCAACAGTTCAGTGGTGATTCCCAGGTTCGTTCTCTCTCTCTCTCCTCTCTCTCTCTCTCTCTCTCTCTCTCTCTCTCTCTCTCTCTCTCTCTCTCTCTCTCTCTCTCTCTCTCTCTCTCTCTCTCTCTCTCTCTCTCTCTCTCTCTCTCTCTCTCTCCCTCTCTCTTTAACTGAGCAATATAGGCTCTTCATTAGCAAATGAAAAAGATTTGATAAAAATACCCATCAGTTTTGGAGTTTGCTTCTGAATTAACTTTGGAAGGACTCATTTTTTCCTGGCCAATAGATTTTTCACAATCGGGGCAATCAGAACTACATTCTTTTTGATTCAGTCCATGAAGTGATTTTTTTAAAAGTCAAATCAACCATTTTTTTCAATTTGGTGTTTTTCATCTTCCTGAAATTGCTTTTCTGTGAGATTTCAGGAAGGGAAATACAGCGGCGTGTTACTTAAAATGAATTACCTGTACCCTTAACCACAACCAGGATAATTACCACATCTTTCAACTCCTAGGGACTAGCTTTCTAATTCCATGATTTTTTTCTTATAAGCTTCAGGGACACTAACAATAATACATACTTTGAACATAATATGCCTTTGAATCTCATTTCCCAATCTACCTTATAAATTATCATTATTCCTCCTTTAGACTGTTCACAAATATTTTCTGTGGAGCTTAAACTTCTTGTTTAGTCTTATTGTAAAGTTGAATTTGGGTTCATGTTATCTACATTAGTTGTGGTAAAAATGACACTTAGAAGTGTGAGAGAAGCCTATGGTCCCTTAAAATAATTGGGGTTTTCTTCTTAGAAGTCCAAAATAAGTTTACAAATTGACAGCTACCCACCTAATTGGTTTTTAATGACAAATGGAATTCTAGTGTTTTTTATTCTTTTGGCAGTGAGCCAAACCTCTTCAAAAATTGAAAATACTAAATATAGCAATGCAGAGTTATTGCATCTATCTGCATATCATATTCCTTGTGTTTTGATTGGCTTCCAAATTTTACTACAGTTAAAGTCTCAGTGTTGTGTGTTTTGTTTCTAGATGGTTCCTGGAAAAATTACCAATAAGCTGGAATCAGCGTTTTCAGAAACCATTGTCCAGTGAGTTAATGTTGCTTAGGAGACGTTTCTACAGAACAAATAGCAAACTTTCTCAGGACTTTCTTTCCTGTCTCAGTGGCACAGATCACTCCTCTGTTCATTTGTTCATCCTCCATTAAAGAGAATTTAGGAAGGAGATCTTCCCAACCACAGCCACCTAATCTGGAGACCCTTTGGACGCTGAGTGGCTCCCACGTGGTGTGCATTGAGCTGAGCTCAGTGAAACTCTTGGGGTGCATGCTAATGGGACAATTGGCTGGTGATAGCTTCACTCTGGAACAGCTGCTGCAGAGTATGTAGGGAAAATGAGAAAGAGGAGAATGAGGTATATATGGAGCAAAGAGTTTCTAAATGCCAAAATGTTTATCTCTGTCGCTGGTATATTTCATTCCACTCTTAGCTCTGTAGACTGGCTTCCTTTACTTACTCATGTGGCCCAAATGGCAGACCAAGCCACAAAGTCTACATGAACTTTCATCTCAAACACACACCACTCACTGGTCTTCAGTCAAGTTGGTTGCCAACATCAGTGCATGTCTTCTCATGGGTCCATACATCAGCTGGGAGGTGGCTGACCTTAACTAGCTTAGTTAGGTGGCTGTGCTTCACATGTGTACATCTAAGATCCGAGCTCCAGGAGCACAAGTTGTCCAGAAGTTCTTCAGCTAGATGACGGAACTACAAAAGGATGAGCAGAAACACACAAGGCCTCTTCATGTGTAGGTCCAGGATGGCACACTGGTACTCCCACCTGCATGCCATTGGCCAAAGCAAGTCACAAGGCAAGGCAAACCCAAAGTCAGAGAGAATGCTTTCTGCCCATATGAGACCATGATAAGGATGTAATGCAAGGAAAGGTTAAAAATGAATCTAGACCAGCTGATATGGCCCAGTTATTGGGCATCATTTCATACTCCACGAGGATGCCAGTTGGATTCAGGTCAGGGCATATGCGTGAGTTGCAGGCTCAACCTCCAGTAAGGGACATGCAGGAGGCAGCCACTCAATGTTTCTCATTGATGTTTCTATATCTCTTTCCCTTTCCCTTTCTCTCTCTAAAGTTAATAAAAACATAGTTTTAAGTGAAGCTAATAACTGAATTTTCTGTGAAGAAAATCTGACTGTCCTAGCACTGCTTTATAGGGTCAGGGTCAAAGACCCAATTCCAGTGAATATCTGCTACCAAAGAGGGAACAGAAAAATCCTGTGGGTGTAGGGTCAAAGGTTGTGGGTGCAGTAGTCCAATTAGAATGCAAGGTGGTAATGGTCAAGGGAAGAACACTGACTGGAATAACAGGTATGGCATTTTCTACTTCGCCAATGAACAAAATTCTATGCCACATGATGTACAGTTTATAATTAAGCAACTAGAAGTTCTTTCATATCTCAGAGAAAATATCAAAAGAGTCCCATCCACTGCAATTTCACCTATTTACTTCTAAATTAATTTTAACTTATTCTTTGAGAAATTGATCATTCCCACCCTTTCTCACTCATGGAATCACTGGAAGAATCACTTGAAATCTTATTACAGATATGCTTTGAAAAACTAATACCAACAAACCAGTTAGTGATGTTATTCATATTACCTAGCTAAGGTTCCAAGACTAGCAGTCTAGGATAGCTGTTTTACCATTTCCCCCTGTTATACCATTTTTGGACACAGACTTAGCTTAATAAAAATTATTAATTGGTCAAATGTGACTTGTCTTCCATACCTTCTTCAGGCCTAGTTCAGATATTTATTCCTCCAGACAGCTTTCCTCAACCTTATTTCTAGTCCAGTCTGATGTCCTGGATCTGTTGACCCACCAATCCCTGTCCATCCCAGTAGAACTGTACTGTAATTAATTCTTTATTTACTGGTTTATCCCAGCCCACTCTCCACTCTTTCAATCCTTAAAGTAGTTAGTGTCTTGGTCACTATTATATTGGGAATGGGACCTAAGGCACAGAAGAAATTCCATAAGTGTCTGAGAACTTAATGACTGAGTCTTGAGTGTAGTGTCCCTGGGGTTACTCACCACTGGATAACCTTGAACAACTGACCTCCTCTCTCTTCTCCTATAAGATGAAGGGCTTAGGTTAATCAGCTGGTTCCCAATCTTGGTGTCCATCATGATGCAGGGTCAGTTCTGAGGTCTATTTACAGTAGTCATCACTAATTATAAAATTTTAGCATGTTTGAAAGATTTACTTTTTATAAGTAAAATGATCGCTTTTTATATAACTAAGAAATTATTCAAATTTGTTGGTTACAATAATGCCACACTTATTTGTTGGCATTCCTATATGATTTCTTGATGGAAGAGGAAGATATAAGTCAGTCAGCACACACAAAAAATTCTTAAGCGGGCCCATGGACCTGTGCTCCTCTCATCAACGTTATTCTTCATATGTATCATGGTGAGAAAACAATACAAATCCTTATGTCTATGGTATTTCAAAATCACTTTCAAATAGAAATCCAAAAAATATTTTCACCTATTTATATTTTAACCTCATAATCTTGGTGTATCAGAGGTAACACTATTAACAAAATTCTTTGAGATTAATGTTTCTAGGGTTTTTTTTAAACTGAAAGTTACATAGAAGGAAATAAGTACTAAATGAAAATGGAACTTTCAGTAAATGTATAAGAACTGTCTGTAAAATTTTGGTTAGGAAAAACATGGCCCATCTGTACATTTTCATCCTATTTGAGATCAAGGGGAATTGAAGAAGTTGGCAGGAAGAAGCCTGATAGAAAACCCACTCGATTTTCTTTTTCCCCCTTTGATTTATGGTCACCCTAATAAGGTCAAATGCAAAACAAAAGAAACCTTTGAAGTAACTTGTGCCCTATCAGAGTCCACCAGGATAAGTAGTAGGCAAACAAGGTGATAATGAAGTGTGACCATTCACTACTTAGCTTTATAATAATACTAAGAGCCAACCCTATTAAATGGTGACCCTGTGCCAGGCACAGTTCTTAATGCTCTTCACTTTACCAGGTCATCTAATCTTCAAGCATGCTATGAAGTATGTGCCGTTATTATCCCCAGACCTCAAAGTGGGGAAAATGAAGCACAGATTAATTAATTCACTCCACATCACAGAGATGGCCAATAATAAGGCCAGAATTTGGACTTGAGGAATCTGGATCCAGAGTCTTTGCATCTCCCTAAGAATGCTTCATCTAAAGAATTAGGAACAATTGTGAAATACAAGAAGAGGATAATCCTTAGCCTCTTTTCCATTTACTTTAGCCATCATCCTAACTTAGATCTAAAAAAGAAGATTACAAGCTATTATAGAAAAGTAGAGGCCAGTTGCACGAAGATTCCTGTAAGCTGGCCCCGCCCACTGCCGCTGCTTCCTCGATGGCCTCCACCCTGCCATGCTTTCCCTCAAGCAGCTGTCTTGCTTTCCGCTTTCCCTCCCTCTTTCTTCTATGCTGTCTTCAGTCTTCATTCCTCCCTCCCTCAGTGTATGCAAATTAACTTCCCTCTTTGTTGGGCTATTTTGCATATTTTCTCTGATTGGCTGTGGGTGTAGCGAAGGTCAATTAGCATTTTTCTATTGTATTAGTATAGATAATCAAAGCCTGTCCATTCACTCTGCATAACTATTGGCACATCATCCGGGATACCTTTTTCTTTCTCTTACTTCTATTGAGACCCTTCACACAAACGCAGTTACATAATTCAGATGCAAAGCATACATGAGAGATAGAAAAAAACTATTTTTTATATAAATCAGTAACAATTAATACCTAAGCATACGATTGTGTTTAGAACTAGGTCACTTAATACCTTTAATCATGCATGACTGACTATCTTAATATATTGTTTTAATTTAATGGTTAAAAGTCTAGGGTTGGAAATCAAATAGATCAGAGTTTAAGCTTACTTATATCTGTTCTTATATGAATCACCTTGGACAGGTGCTTCTCTGAGTCTATATCTCTTCTTTTATGAAATGAAGATAATAGTGCTGACCTCATACAATTTCTGTGAGGTTTAAATAAAAGGAAAACATTTATTACATTGCCTGGTGCATAGGAAGAGTTTAATACTAATTGAATAGAAATAAGTTGTGTAGGAGTGATAACAGCAAAAATGGAAGAGTAGGTAATTTCAAGGGCCTGTCCCTCCACAGAAACACCTACAAGAAGAGAAAAGCTTGGGGGACATCTGTAATACTGTCAACAATAAAAAGTAATTTAAAAAAAACTTTCAGAATTAACATCATAGGATAGTCAAAGATTTATAATTATCAAGCAAATGCTGAATTAAAGAAGAGGCAATTTTAAAATGGTAGGAGAGCTTTGCACTGTTTTCACTTGTCTTTTTGTTTCAATTTAGTAAATCTTTACTGAGCTCCCATGGGGTACATGAATTTAAGATTTATAGTTTATATAAGTAGACATGTGACCAGACAATCAATGGGTCCATGCTGCCTGTCACTACCTGAGTCAATTAAGCAGAGGTAGGGTTGAACCATATATGAGTGTTCATCCCATTCCAGCCAGCAGAATGGGAGAGTAGCAAGTCATTCACAAATATCTGATCTGCCTATTCCCCCCACTCCCCCTTCCCATAAGCCAGCTGCTTATATTGGGTAAAAGGACAAAGATTACATGGGGAAGTAGGCAAAAGGGTATGCCAAATGGGCAGTTTACAGGTAATATGGACTGGAGGTTTGCAAAGGGCGGGGGTCTTCAAAGGACTGATGGCTCTGGTTTCTGCGCAAGGTTGTTCATCTTTCCATGACAATAGGCAGCTCCTGGATGGGGAGGATGGGCCACATTTCCAGGTGAGCTCCCAGGTCCCTTGTGCAACTCCCAGCCAGGTTCAAATGCGCCTTCGTTAATCAGAACAACCAATCACGGTTAACAGAGCATGATTCATATTTCTTACACTTCTAGCTAGTCCCCAAAATTCTATTTCTGCCCCTATCAGAAACTGTTACTTTAGCCCTTTAATAAGCAAATCACAACTTGTCTACATATTTCAAGTGAATCAGTTAATGTGAGTGAGGTTCCGTTTGATATTATCATAAGTATTAACAGAAGAAAATAGGAAAGTATAAACATTTCCCTGTTACCAAAAAAGGGTTTGATGCCAAGAAAAACTAGCCTGTTGGTGAAACAGTAGCTAATCAAAAGGCTAAAGAATCTGGAAGTAAAAAATATTCTTGGAAGCCCTGTCCTTTGAGGGCTTATACCTCTGAGGAAAGCAAAATGCTGAAAGAATTAATTGGCTCAAAAATTCTATTAAGAGATCAAGAAGAGTAGTTAGTGACAGTCTGGAAGGCAGCAGCCCATGGTAGGACTCTGGTTCCTTATGACAAAAGAAAACAGAAGGCTTTGTTCTCAAAGAATGTATTTGTCTGTTTTGACCTGTAGTGTGACTGCCGGAAGGTGTGACACAGATGCTTGCCTTTGTTTAGCCTAAATAAGAACTTTCTCAAGGATAAAAGGAGGCTACACAGAAGATATTCCTTTAAAACATCAAAAGCCAAATGAACAACCCACTGCTGCTTGGGGCAAAAGATTGCAGTTGAAACAAACAGACATACCAAAAGCCTCCTGGGGAAAGCAGGAGAATAAGACTCTCAGGAGGATTAAAGCATTGAAAAGTACCTTTCTATCTCCTGGAGAATTTAGAAAATCATACATCCCTCAAGGAAGGATGCTTGCTCTGAAAAGACTTGGAAAGTCTCTACGTGTTCACCTAAGGTTTATCTTTAGACTCAGCAAAAGAACTAAAGGGTGAGGTACAGTTATAAACAACTTAGGTAAGTACTCTTTAAAAAAAATCTAGGCATTCCAGGAAATGTGTGTCAAAACACAAGTTAAAATTACAGAGACATCTCGCACTAGACAAGAAAAACTATGTAATCTTTACAAAAAAAGTTTAAAAGTGACTAAACAAATAACAACTACAATCCAGAGCAAACAACAACAACAACAAAACTCCTGATGAAGGGAAGCGATGTAATTTACAGAGTTACCTCATTATAATACTCAAATAGTCTAGGTTCTACAAAAAATTGCCCAAAAAAGGAAATAAATAGGAAAGTATAGTCCATTCACAGGAGAAATTAACACAAATTGTTCAGGAGAAATTAACACAAATTGTTCAGGAGGAAGAAAAGGCATTGGACTTACTAGCCAAAGATTTTAAATTAACTATTTAATTATGCTCAAAGCTAAAGAAAACCAGGAGAATGATGTGTGAAGAAGTGTGAAAAAATAGAGAATATCAATAAACAAATGGAAATTACAAAAAGAAACAAATTCTGAGGCTTAAATTTTAAAATCTCATTAGAGGGTTAAACCATAAATTTGAAGAGGCAGAAGAACCAATGAACTTCAAGGTAAGTCAATTGAAAGTATCCAGAGGACAAAAATATTATTATTAAAATTTTTGGTTTGTAACTCCTTTTTTCCCCATCTATGATTTAAGACAAATGAGAACAATAATAATTATAAATCTGCTATTGGGCACATAATGTATAAAAATGAAGTTTATGACAACAGCAGCATAAAGTGGGAAACATTTTTAAGAGAAGAGACCATAATGTTCAATACGATATTTTTCCAGTTTGCTCACTTTGTTAACCTACTTAATCAAGATAGTGACTAAGAAACTAATTTAAAAATTAGAGAAAAATTAAATGAGAAAGGAATCAAAATTATATATTACAAAAAGTCAACTAAACACAAAACAAGGTAGTAATGAAGGAACTGAACAGAAAATATATGAACATATAGAAAATGAATAGCAATGAACTAAATATATGGATAAACAAAATAGAAATGAAGGTGTTGCTGATGGAAATTGGATTCTTCCACAGGATTGTAAAGAAAGCATCCCAAGGAAGTACACACAGGAGATTGTGGAGTGCCAAGATTTATTTTTGGTGAAAAAACAAAGGAGTTCCTCTCATGGGTTCCCAATGCCCCATTTCCCTTTGTCTAGCCATGGAAAAAGTCCATGGATACATGGAACAGACTGGCAGCTGTTAGATTAGAGGGGGGTTGGGAGGCTGAATGAAAGATGATGAAGAGATTAAGCATGAATTCATGCAAGGGTGAGGTTTGGGCCAGCCCTCCCTGATAGGGGCTGATCTGGGCCAGGCCAGTGGGGGGAGGGGCCTCAGGCAGTTGGCTGGCCAGTCCTACCCCTGATCAGGGTGAGGGGGCCAATTGGGGTTGGGGCCTGCCAGTGAAAAGGTCCATGGCAGGCTAAGGGAGGGGCTATGGGAGGTTGGGGCACAGCCAATCAGGGCCCCAATCAGGCTGGTTGGCCACTGCAGTGCGTGTCATAGAATCCTGTCATTCAGGTTGTTCTGTAGTTCTGATCGCTTGGCTTTTATATATATATAGAGAGAGGATATACATTGAGTGGCCAGATTATTATGAGTTCAGAGATCATAATAATCTGGCCACTCAGTGTATATCACATAGACAGATCAGAGTACTTCTTATAGATGCCTCATTTAAATGTGTAAATTCAAAAATTTTAAATTTTGTAATCAAGGGAAGTAATTTAAAGTGTCATATGTTTCTGAAAATGATGGCACTGCCTGTACAAGAATCTCATATTAGAAGATACTATTCAGAGTAATTGTCCAATAGTGCTGAACCATGAAAAGAGAAGCTTAGAATATGAAAAATGTTAGTAAGAAGTTTTCATATTCATTTATGTTCATTTATTAATATACTCATACATATTATAAGATATATTTTATATATGAAATATATTTTAATATACACTGAGTGGCCAGATTATGATGATCTCTGAACGCATAATAATCCGGCCACTCAATGTATTTGTACCTCAAATGCGTACCAAAAGTATTCTAAACTTTTGCTGGAGATCAATCACCTATTTGCCCTGAGCTTTTTATCAGCCAGTGCAGAGCAGAAAACTGATCAGGTGCATGATTTATAGTATCTTTGATATCAAATAAATGAGTTACTCAAGAGAAGTACACTGAGTAGCCAGATTATTATGCATTCAGAGATCATCATAATCTGGCCACTCTATGTATAAAACATGTTCTATAATCAAAAAGGATATCCTAATATGATATCTAAATAAGAATGTCCTAATGATAATAATTAAAGAAATATAGAATTACCCATTTACTTTTCCTTTCCATAAGACTTTATATAATGAATCACTTCTCTTATGCATCAAACAGAAATAGGTACAAAGAAAACACCATTTCATTCATCAGATAAAGGGGGAAAACATGATCTATCAAGCAGAGATCCAATACTTTTCCACCTAAAAACTTCAATCTAACACATACACAAAATTTGAAAAATGTTTATTGCATGCAACATTTCCTTCTGCACTAAAAAATTCTTCCAGGCAATAGTTTCCCTTTGTTACTAAGTGTCAAAGCCTTGGGAAGTTACTGTGACATGAAACCATTCCTTTTCTCCTGCCGCAAACAATAAACAGCAGTGAGAGCTTGAAGCAGCAATGTAACTCTCTCTAACACCCACCTCAGTTCTAAGGCAGGAACAATATGGTACAGTCATTTGACCCTATTTTTATTTAAGTTATGTTCAGTAAAATGTTCGTCTTTTTATCTTTGAAATTGGCTTAAATAAAACACTAATTATTAAATGTGATTATGGGTACATTTGTTGGGGAGGCCAAGGTTTTATAATGTGTTTATGTGTGGGAAGGGGGGAGGATTTTTCTAACTCCCTTACCACCACCAGCAGAAGCTCATGAACAAATATTTCATTTTAGCATTTCATCGGACTCACTAAGACTATTTTTCCTATTATAAACTACATTTGTGCACAAAATATACAACCTAGCAAGAAATGCTTTGATAAATAAACATAGTGTAATTAAAATTACCATAATGTGAATTCATAATATACTCAGTTCACTGGGCTACTCGTTACCCTTTTCTGTTTCTTCCTCATGGGTTCATAATCAATAATGCCAGGAAACATGCAAAAAATCAGTATGGTAGGCACTCATACATTCATAAGTGGTGTAGCAATGTGAGCAAACTGGAAAAAAATGTTTAAGGGAAGAGACCATGATGTCCAATATGATAGTTATCCAGTTTTCTCACATTGTTACACCACTTATGAATGTATCAGTGACACTGTTCCAATAAAACTATTTACATGAACATGCAGCAAGTTATATATGATCTAAGGACCACAGTTTACTGACCTGTGGTCTAAAACTCTATGTATAATATAGAAAAGCAACATAACATGATGGCTAAAACATGGGTTCCTGAGCCAGATAGCCTGGTTTCTAATTCCAACCCTGTCACTTACATGCTATGGGACATTAAGCAAGCCATCTAACTCTCATACCTGTTACTTCATCTATAAAGTAAATATTATAATACCTACATATGTATATGGAGCTTTTATGGGCAGTAAATGAGTTAATAAGTTCTAATGAGGTTAAAAAGTGGTTGGAACAGAGTAAGTGCTATATAAGGATTAGCTATTATTACTATGTATCACTCTATATATTATTCCAGAAGATTTGAAATATTGCTTCTTTAGGCCAAGGACGCAGGAATTAAACAAGGGAAACAGAAATAGCCAACTTTAATAAAAGTGTTAAAGGGCCTTGAGAACACCAGGTTTAATCAAAATGAAGAAAAGGGTACTCCACTAAGAAGAAAATGTATAAAAGCATAGCAACAAGTAACCAGATGTCTTCAGTGTGGGCTGTTATAAAAGGGGAATAAAGGAGGAAAGTGTAAAAAGGAAAAAAATGACTGGAGTGAAGGTGGGGAAAAGCAGTAAACTACTTCAATGTCGAATGGAGGAGAGAGCAGGGTCTGAATTAAAACCCATCTCTTGGATTCTGGGTTTTGATGGCAAGAGGCCTGTTGTTCTGGCTACATGAAGATCCACTTGGTCTTAGGGAATGATTGTTGGGTATCAATGTCAAGCTGACAGTCAGGTCTTAGAAACCAAGACAAAACCCCAGCAAGACAGAGACAGGTTCAGGTTCTGAAGAGTGCCTGAATAGACAGAGAACTCAGTTAGGAAGGGCCAAGTCAAGATTACTGACCTCACCCAGCAGGTGTGGCTCAGTGATTGAGCGTTGACCTATGAACCAGGAGGTCATGCTTCAATTTCCAGTGAGGGCACAGGTCCCAGATGTGGCTCAATCCCCAGTGTAAGGTGTATAGAAGGCAGCCAATCCATGATTCTCTCTCATCATTGATGTTTCTCTCTCTCTCTCCCCTCCTCTCTGAAATCAATAAAAAAATATTGATTTCTGCCCTGAAACCCTTATTTGAAATGGGTAAGAAGGAATTCTTTTTAGTATGATGCTAGATAATACCTTTCATATGGTTTCCATATCAGTTAGGTTAGATTAGATAATGTTTTATTAATATATAACTCCAAAATCTCAGTGGCTCACTCACACCACATGGCAATTGTGGGTTTCAGGAAACTACTGTTCCATATGGCCCTCTCTCTAAGACATAGGCTGATAAAGGGGCTACAATCTGGAACATTACCAATCATTTTGATAGAGAGAAAGAGAACTCTAGAAGATCTCATATTGGTCATTTAATGGTACTCAACACTTCCACCTCAGTCTATAGGTCAGCATTAACCTTGTGGTCTGACCAAACACAAGAGTGCTGACAAGTCAATCCTACTAAGTCTTGAGAAATTGTCAGAAGTATTTGATGAGCAGCAACACATGACTCCCACAATTTTCTACCTAATATGGAGAGTACTTGTGACAGTTTGTTTTCACTGAAGAGGTTTTGAAAAGATTGAAAGAGACAGCTTTGGGAGTCTATTGACTGATTGAAAACCTCCTCTAGCCAAACCATGGACGGTTGAGAAAGCACTGAAAACAGTCATCCCCTGACCGGTTTGGCTCAGTGGATAGAGCGTAGGCTTGTAGACTCAAGGGTCCCAGGTTCGATTCCAGTCAAGGGCATGTACCTTGGTTGTGGGCACATGTTTCTCTCTCATTGATGTTTCTAGCTTTCTATCCCTCTCCCTTCCACTCTGTAAAAAAATCAATAAAATAAATTTTAAAAAAAGAAACAGTCATTGCTATGGGTGTTGTCACAGGTGTTCATAGCATCAGCGTTGGTAATAGAATATTCTGACTGGCAGTTAGTAAGCAACCGAGCCACACAGAATCCACAGGGGAAAGTAAGAACGGGACTGAGCACGGGAAGAGAGCTGAGGTCCAGGTTTTTCTCTTTGGGAATTTGAAGCCACAGGCTACCAAGATTCCATCCACATTCTTGAGGCTGCAACTTGGGGCAATGAAGGGTTTGTTATTGCTGCCTCCTAGTGGGCACAAGGTTATTAGTATTTCTTTAAAAGACTTGATGTTTTGCCTAGAACTGGCCGAAGATGGGAGTAAATGTGAAGCCCATATTCTCATCGTAAAACTGAAGTTAAGAGAGACTTCCACGACTGGCCATAATGGACTAAGCCTGTTTATTGTAAGGAAAAACTCAGGAGCTAATACAAAAGGCATCTACCTGAAGATGCTGAAAAGCAAGCAGGTTAGTGAGTGGAATAAAAAAGGGACCCACACTGGGGGTGAATTTCCCAGGTTTCTCTTTTCCCATGGGTTTGACCCAAACATGGGCATTGGTAAGAGCTGTAGCCATCGCTTCACAGGCAATAGAATTTCCAAAGAAGCGCCATCTTTCTAGCTGTGGTCCAAGAAAAGCAATTTCTGCAAGCTGAAGGGGAAATAGGGAGGCAGAAGAATCCCAGAGAAGAAGGAGCTGGAGATGACTTCTGAATTCGGTGTTTCAACTCAAACAAGACCTGAGCTCCTATCTGAGATGTGCGTGCCTGGGACAGACCCAAAGCAGCATCTGAAAGACTTTGATCACTGAACTTAAATAATGTAAATCATTCCCAAATCCCAGAAAAACTCCTGCATGGCATATGCCTGAGGACCAAAGAAAAACAAGATAGCAAAACCTTTGGGAACGAAAATGCAATAGAAACCACTTCTCAATTTCCTGACTGATTGCAGAGTGGCGCATGCCTGGGACAACCCCAAAGAAGTGAAGCAAATGTTTTGATAACATAACAGACATTGCACCTGCTAACAGAGGAGGACACAGAACCAGTGTTCTAAACTTAACCGGGGTGATTTCCTGCTGAAAACACACACACACACACACACACACACACACACACACACACACCATTTTTCAGATGAGTTTTAAAGGATTAAGAGTTTCAAAGTATAATATATAAATTCCCCAGAATATTTTCCCTACTTACTCAACATGCCAAAACACACACACACACACACACACACACACACACACACACACAACAACAACAACAACAACAACTAGAAAAATGTGGACCATTTCCAAGGAAGAGACAATCAACAGATGACAACCACAAAAAGACACAGATGTCGAAATTATCACAGATTTTAAAGGAGATATAACTATTTTCCTTGAGGAAATGGTAAAACACACTTGATAGGAATGGAAAAGTGGTTCACAAAAGAGATTCTTTAAAACTGGCCGGGACCGGTTTGGCTCAATGGATAGAGCGTCGGCTTGGGGACTGAAGGGTCCCGGGTTCGATTCCGGTCAAGGGCATGTACCTTGGTTGCGGGCATATCCCCAGTAGGGGGTGTGCAAGAGGCAGCTGATCGATGACTCTCTCTCATCGATGTTTCTAACTCTCTATCTCTCTCCCTTCCTCTCTGTATAAAATCAATAAAATATATTTAAAAAAAAAAAAAAAAAAAAAAAAAAAAAAAAAAGAGATTCTTTAAAACTGGACATTTAGAACAGAAAAATACAATGCCTTTAAAATTCACTGGTTGATCTCAATAACAGAATACAGCAGGAGAAAGAGTCAGACAACATGAAGATGCATAAATAGAAATTATCCAATCTGAAGAACAGAAGAAAAAGGGTGTTAAGATGTGAACAGAGACTTAGAAACCTGTGAGACAATATCAAAAGATCTAGCATGTGTGTAAAAGTGTCTCAGAAAACTACAATAAATGAAGTGATTGGTGGAGAAAAAATTAAGAAATAATTATAAAAATGTCAAAATTAAGTGAAATATATAAATTTAAAGATTCAAAAGTTCATCAAACCTTAAATAGGATGAAAAATCCAGACTACTACAGCAGAGACACCATAATCAAACTTGTAAAAACCAAAACTAGAGAAAAAAGTATTGAAAGCAACCACACAAAAAAAAAAAAAAAGAAAGAAAAAAAGATACACGGCATACAGAATAACAATGGTTTGAATTACTACTGATTTCTCATTAGAAACCACAAAGGCCAACAAGCAGTGGAGCATTTTAAAGTGCAGAAAGAAAAGCATTCAACCCAGGCTTCTATATAAAGAAGAGAAGTCCTTTAAAATGAAGGCAAAATAAAAACATGCTCAGATGGATGAGTCACCAGCAGACCTGCTCTAAAAGAAGCTTTTTAGACAAAAGCTAAATTATATGAGAGGGAAATGTGGAACTCCAGAAATGATGAAGAGTTACAAAAATAATAAATATCAAGGTAATTATAAGATACCAGCCCTGGTGTTGTGTCTCCACTCAGGCTGGCCCCAGCCTCAGCCTCCCTGTGCCACTGGGGCTGGGGTGTCATGCAGTCCCCTCCCACCCATCTGCGCAGGCAGCTTCTCCTGAGGCATTGCAGCTAATTTGCATATTACCTCATATGTAGATAGATAGATAGATATAGAGATATATAGAGAGATATATAGAGATAGAGATAGAGAGACATAGATGATATAGATATAGATATAGATATAGATATAGATATAGATATAGATATAGATATAGATATAGATATAGATATAGATATAGATATAGATATAGATATAGATATAGATGATATAGCTAGAGATAGAGAGAGAGATAGAGAGAGAGATATGATATAGATATAGATCTATTATTTTTCTCTTTTTAAGTTCTTTTCAGCCATAAAAAAATAATAAAATATTCCCATTTGTGACAATGTGGTTGAAACCTGAGGGCATTATACTAAGTGAAATAAGTTGGACAGAGAAAGACAAATGCTATACGATCTCACATGCAGAAACTAAAACAACAACAAGTTATGGCTACAGCTAACAGATGGGTGGCTGCCAGAGGCAGGGGGTGGGAGTTGGGGGAGTGAGTGACAGGAGCCAAAAGGTACAAAGCTCCAGTCATAAAACAAACAAGTCGTGGGATATAATGTAGTCACATAATGGTGACTGTAGTTAAGAATACTATACTGGATATTTACAGAGGACATCTTGAAACTTCCCATCACAAGAAAAATAACTGTAGCTATGGATAGTGATGGATGTTAACTATACTAATTGTAGTGATCCTTTTGTAATATATACAAATATTAAATCAATATGTTGTACGCCTGAAACTAATATGTTATATATTACTTATACCTCAACAAAAATAATAAAATAAAGTATATCGGACTGTGAAAGTAAAAATGACAACAATGTATGGTAGAGCTTCCAAGTGTGTAGATATGATACACATGGCAACTATATAAAGCGGGAAGGGTAAAGGCCGTGGCTGGCAAACTCCTTAGTCCACAGAGCCAAATACCAACAGAACGATGATTGACATTGCTTTGGAGAGCCACATTTTTTACGCTTAAACTTCTTCTAATGCCACTTCTTCAACATAGACTCGCCCAGGCCGTGGTATTTTGTAGAAGAGCCACACTCGAGGGGTCAAAGAGCCGCATGTGGCTCATGAGCCGCAGTTTGCCGACCACGGGTAAAGGGACACATATAGTTTACACTTTACTTCTCTACACTTTACTCAAAGTAGAGAAATAGTAACTCTAAGTAGAAATACAAATACAGGGTGTCCCCAAAAATGTATACCTACTTTGGATGATTATAAAATCATGTTTATTAATATACAGCTCATTTTCAAAATGTAAAAGAATCTACAGAAATAATTAAGTTTTTGGTCAATGCCTGTTTTCAAACTGATGACCATTCTGGCCCAGCACTGCTGGTAGCTTGGAGTAAGGGAATCACAAACATCAAGAATCATTTCATTCCGTGTTTGTTTGCCCTCAATTCATCAACTGTTGCTAGTTTTGTACTGTACATTTTATTGTTTACATAACCTCATAAAAAAAAGTCTAGTGGCAATTTAGAAAAAATTTTCTTTGTTCAAAGCTTAGTCTGGTTTCACCCATTATTTCAAGTCAGTTACACCTAAAAAGGAGTGAAAACTGAGCTATCAGCTATTAAAGTATGTATACACTTCGGGGGGGGGGGGGGGGCGGGTGCAAGGGAGCGGTGAATATACTATAGTATATATGTTGTTGTTTTAGTTTCTAGGATGGTTGTTCTCTCTCTCTCTCTCTCTCTCTCTCTCTCTCTCTCTCTCTCTACATATATATATATATATATATATATATATATATATATATATATATACACACAGGGGGGTCCCCAGGCCTGGCCAGTGGTCAGGGATGATCAGGGCCTGCCAGCTGGAGGGAGGGATGGAGCAGTTAAGCATCTGCCCCCTGGTGGTCAGTGAGCATCATAGTGACTGGTCACCAGTTGTTCAGGTCATTTGGTCATAAAGTTCACTTAGGTATATATATATATATCCAAAAATACATAAATTAAAATGGAATACCAAAGGAAATTCAGATAATCCAAAAGAATATGAGACAAAAAGGGGTGAACAAAGGAACAGAAACTAAAGGAAACAAACAGAATATCAGATATATAATTCAAATTCTACTCAAAAGAAATTCGGAGTAATTATATTAATATTAAAAGAAGCAGACTTTGGCCTGGTCGGTGTGGCATCGTCCTGGTGCACTGAAAGGTCACCAGTAGGATTCCTGGTCAGGTTCTGGGTTTGATCTCCACTCGGGTAGGTAAGGGAGGCAACCAGTCATTCTCTCTCTCCCCCTGCCTCTCCCTTCCTCTCTCTCTCTAAAGTCAATAAAAAGGTATTTTTAAAAAGAAGACTTCAGATTAAGGGAAATTACCATGGATAGCAAGGGACATTAGCTAATTACAAAAGTCACTTCATCAAAAAGAGATAACAATCCAAAAAATGTATACACTACCAATATAGCCATAACTACATGAAGCAAACACAGATCAGAAAGGAGAAACAGACAAATGCACAATTTCAATCAGAGACTGACAAAATCATTAGACAACAAATTAACATGCATGTTGCTATGGATTAAATTGTTCCTCCAAGAAATCCACAGTGAAACCTCAATATGATTATATTTGGAAACAGGACTTTTAGAAAAGATTTAAAGTTAATTGAGTTTGTAAGGACAGAGTCCTAATCCAATCAGATCGGAAGCCTTATAAAAACAGAAAGAAGTCCTTTTCTCTAGCTCTCTCTTCTTCTCTCCTACTCTCCCCCACACTCCTCCTGTCCAACCCTCTATCCCTCTTCTTCCTCTCTCCCCTTTCTCCCTCCTCTTTCCCCACATGTGCCAAGGACAGGCCGTGTGAGCACACAGTGAGAAGAGGCCACCTATAAGCCAGAAAGAGAGCCATTCCTCACCAGGAACTGAATCAGCTGGCAGTTGATTTTGGACTCCCCAGACCCCAGAATGTGAGAAATAAATTTTATTTAAACCACTTAATCCATAGTATTTTGTTACAACAGCCAGAGCTAATACAGATATAGAATACCTGAACAGCACTGTCATTGCACATGACCTAATGGACATATATAGAATACTCCATACAACAGTAAAAATACACATTCTTTTCAAATGCACATGGAACATTCACCAAGATAGGCCATACCCTGGATCAAAAAACAAAGTTAACAAAATAAAATCAAGTGAAATCATACAAATATGCTATCTGACAAAATGGAATTGAAATAGGAGAAAATGACCTAATAAATAATGCTCTTCTAAATAAATTGTTTATAAAAAAACATTTTGAATTGAAATAAAATTTAAAAAAATATATATCAATATGTGTGGCATGCCGTTGAAGCAGTGTTTAACGGGAAATGTATACCATTCAATGTGTATATTAGAAAAAACGCTAGGTCTGTCTCAAACCAATGATCCAAGCTTCAAGCTTAAGAAACAAGGAAAAGAATTAAATTCAAAGCAAACGGAAGGGAAGGAAATCAATTTAAGGTCAGAAATCAATGAAATCGAAAGTAAAGAAATAATTTAGAAAAAATAATGAAACCCTTGCAAGAAATGTGAAAGGAATTCTTCAGGAAGAAAGAAAATTATACAGGTCAGAAACTCAGGTTTCTATAAAGAAAAAAGAACATTAGAAAAGGAATAAAAGTAAAAAGTAGTTGTACATACATGTGTAGGTGTGGGAACACCTTTCACATCCCGCGTGGTTTCCAGCCCAGGGTTCTAGTTCTGGAGAAGGCCGCACAAAAATGAAAGAGACTAGAAAAATATTAATTTGGGAATATTGGGGGCCAGGTGGGAGCCCACCTCTAGTGGGAGGACTAAACCCCCCTCTGTCCTTGCCATCCCTTTTATTGAGACTATAGGATTCACTCTAACCCTTAGGCAGGAAATTCCAATAACAGAAACACATAAGACAAGCAGAGGTGGAGGCTGCTTCAGCTCACAATGCCTCAACTAAACAGTGAGTGGTTAGAGCAATTAAGGTTGTTGACCAGCCTTCCAGGCTTCCTGTCCACATCTCTCTATTAGTGAAACAGTGATTGGTTTCGGCTTGTAGGTCCATTTCTTGAATTTCTATTTTGTTCCATTGATCTTTCTATCTTCTTTTAAGTATGAATCATAGATTGGCTGCCTCCTGCACACCCCCTACTGGGGATCAAGCCCAAAACCCGGGCATGTGCCCTGACTGGGAATCTAACCACAACCTCCTGGTTCATAGGCAGAAGCTCAACCACTGAGCCAAACCAACCGGTGGGGTGATCTGTCTATCTTTATGTCAATAACCCATTGACTTGATAACTGTACCTTATGATAAGCCTTGAAATTAGGTAATGTTAGTACTACAAATGTGATCTTTTTTTTCAAAGCAGTTTTGCAGTTTTAGCTAGTCTAGCTTCTTTACATTTCCATTTGAATTTTAGAATCAGTTTATCAATGTCTACACAAAGAAATCCTCTAAGATGCTAATTTGGATTGCATTGACTCTATAAATCAAATTGGAAAGAATTTCTCTTTCCAACATTGAGCCTTCCAAGTCATGAACATGGTATGTCTCTCCCATTATTTAGTTCTTTAATTTCTCACAGCAATCTTTTGACGTTTTCAGAAGACAAGTTGTGGTTAGCAAGAGTTCTCAGAGAGCCCCAAGATTAGCACCTCCTGGAATATGTGCCCTGTATGGCTTCCTCCATGTGAGTGGGGATTTCACTCCTGTAATTAGATTACTAATCAGTTGATTTTTGAGTTAATAGAAAAGGGGGGTTATTTGGGGCCTGGTTTAATTAGGATGAAGCACTACAGGGATAGTATCCTACTTGCCTCAAAGAAAATGAAAGCGTTTGTGATTCCTACAGTGGCAAGAAATTCTGTCTGTAAACTGAATGAGTTTGTAACAGGTTCTCAAGCATCAATGAGACCACAGCTCCAGCTGACATCTTGAAAGCAGCCTTAGAAAACCTACTAGTACCTAAGCAGAGAGTGTTCAGCTAGGCTGTGTCCAGACTCTAAAAACAAAACAAAACTGTGAGATACAAAATAATGTTTTCTCCAAGAAAAAACAAAGAATGAACAAAACCAAAAGCTGGTTATTTAAAAGGTAAAAAAGTAAAGTGGGGATTAAGTCTACATACTATTTTTTAAAATATATTTTATTAATTTTTTACAGAGAGGAAAGGAGAGGGATAGAGAGCCAGAAACATCAATGAGAGAGAAACATCGACCAGCTGCCTCTTGCACACACCCCCACTGGGAATGTGCCCACAGTCAAGGTACATGCCCTTGACTGGAATCGAACCTGGGACCCTTAAGTCCGCAGACTGATGCTCTAACCACTGAGCCAAACCAGTTTCGGCTAGTCTACATACTATTTTCTTTTCTTTTTTTATCGGCGGAAGGGGGGGGGGGAAGAGAAGTGAAGAGGGAGATGTCAAGAAAGCATCCATTAACTCTGGGTTCTTTTTCTAACTTTGGGGAATCTTCTGACATCCTGAGATCAAAATCTCTTAACTTCTCCAATATTTGTTTTACCTACCTTATAAAATGAGAAACCATCAATGTAAATGATTTGAATATAGTTATGCTTTACAAATCCAAGTCATTGTTATTGTCTATTATTAATGTGCTTGCAGCGAACAAAAAGAAGTCTGAGGAAAAAGGCTATCAAAATCAATTCAATTAATCTCCCTTTGGAGGGTGGCATCGATTTATCTACTAATTGAATAGATTATCACATTGAATTCAAAACTAACTCCCAAGATTGCTTTAGTCATATTTACTTATCCATTTGATAAAATTCTCAAACAAAGTCATACACTTACTATTCATCATAAGATTACACCCCTAATTATACACTATTGAAATCAAATAAGCAGCCACCCTGAAATACAGAGTGAAGTGTAGAGATCCTAGGAACAACAAAGGTCAATGTTTCAGCGAAGCCCTCCCTTCCTGTCTTTCAGAATTTAAAATATCTATATCTTCGCAGAGTTCAAAGGAAGGATAGTTTTACTCTTCTTCTTTGTCAGCAGTGGCTGGTGATATCTGAAACTGTAAACACTTCCCAGAGGACCTGCAGTCAAAGACAAACACAAGACTATTTCCTGGGACCAGGGTCATCGAGGCCTAGGCTTTGTCAAGAGAGAAGTACTTGAGAAGAAAGAAGAGGACTGGTGGGCTGTTTGACATCACAATGAGGCAGTCAAGAAAGAGATGACTGATGGTGACAAAGGTGCCAGGAAGGTCAGGGATAAAAAAGTAGACTTGTGAGCCATCCACACAGAAAAGTTTTGCTTCACAAAGGACAACAAATGAGCAGTGTTTCTGCTAACACCCATCAAGACCTACTAAGAAATAAGGCACAGAGTTCGCAATAAATATAATTTACCTAAAACCTTAGCCACTATCACAAGTGCACTCTAATACGAGAGATGACTCGTGCATAAATATTACAACTGAAAATGCCACCCTTTCTAGCAAGCCGGTCCATTTAAAACTGTATAATTCATCAGGAAATACTAGTTGAAATTCAAATTCCTTATGGAAGTTCTCAGTTCTAATTGATGATTTTAATAAAGTAATAAAGTGTTTTTTTGAAATCACAATTGAGCTTTAGAACCCTTACAGATTTCTTATGAACCTTGAAGTATCTTGGTAAACTTTGAAAAAATGTAAACATTGCTTTTTCCAGTGTTCTCTTCCTCATATTTTTTTGAGAAATAATCCTGCTTATCATGACTTAGTGATGTGTGTAGTCATCATGTCACCTACCTTCATCTTATAATTCATAGCTGATCTTTTGTCATCCACTGTCCCACTCACTGTCCTCCCTATCCCATGCTACTTACTTATTTTGAAGCAAATCTAAACTTTTAAATATATATATATATATATATATATATATATATATATATATATTATTGATTTCAGAGAAGAAGGGAGAGAGAGAGAGAGAAACATCAATGATGACAGAGAATCATGGATCAGCTGCCTCCTGCACGCCCCCCGACTGGGGATCATGCTCACACCCCAGTCATGTGCCCTGACCGAGAATTAAACTATGACCTCCTGATTCATAAGTGGATGCTCAACCACTGAGCCACACCGGCTGGGCCTAAGCTTTCTTTATCACGCCATATGCAAATATCTCAGTGTTTACCTCAAAAAAATAATGACTATATCAATATCATGTGTAAAAATTAACAATAATTTTAATAAAATCAAATGGTCAGTATTCAAATATTCCTGATTGTCTCAGATTTGTATTTTCAGTGTGTTGATTAATTCAGAATTGAAGTAAGATCTATATGTAGTAATTGTCATACTTATTTTAAGTCTCTTTCACTTCCCCGCCTCTTTTTTCCTTGCTATTTATTTTTGTTCAATAAGCTAGTTTGTGTGTCCCATTTCCACAGTCTAGATTTTGCTAATTGTACTCCCATGACCTTGTTTAGCTGTATTTCATATAAATTTTCCTCTGTCACCTGTATTTTCTATAAAGTGGTTATTAAAGCTAAAGGTTTATATTCTGTTTCCATTTTTTAATAGGTTGTGTTGTGCGCATCCATTAGGAGGCAAAAAAAAAAAAGGGGGCTGGTTTTCTTCCTTTTTGTTTTGTTAGCAGTCACTAATGATCACAGTCAGGTTCCAGTATTTCATTGGTGATTGCAGAATAGTGTTGTTATAATAATATCATTGCTCCTTCAATTACCAGCTAATATTCGTCTCCAAGGAAGAACTTCCAATTACCAATTATTTGATTATCATGATGTGCCTTTCATGTAGCAAAGGCAGGTGAAAAGCTAGATTTTTTTCTAGCTGTTCTAGTTTTCAAAGCTTCTGTGAGTTTTCTAACATATCTAAAGGAGATCCAAAGGTGATGAATGAGCTTTATTTTTAAATCAAAATTAGCACATAGATTAAATATATCAATGTTTTGATCCATGAAATCCAATTATGTATTTAAAGTCAATGAATGTTTCGATGCATTGCAATTGCTTTTCTTTTTGATGGTTGAATTGTTCCTCTTTAAGTGGCCTTTGTGTCCTTTGGAAAAGTTTTCAGTAGTCTTTGAAAGCTTCCTTGATTCCTAGTATAAAAGCTGTTCTGGGCTTATCTTGTACAATTTCTGTCCCATTTCTGGTAGTAGCTATTTTTCCAAGAAAAAACAGCAGTTCTTTTTCATGGAAAATGATACTTAAGGACTCCAAACTGGACACAAGGGATGTTCATTGCTGCTGGGTTGATCATTCTTTTGAGATCTTTTTAGTGTTCAAAGCTAGAAAATATGAAATACAACTAAAGATAAAATACAACCCAAATTCATACTGCTATTTCCATTTCAGGTTCAGAAATAGAAGATTTTTACTTCATTTATACCTGCATCTCCTTTCTCTGTGCCCCAAATCCTGATTCCTAGCCCCACCAACATAAATACTCATTTACTTTACCCCACACTCACACACAAATTACAATAACAACATTAAAAATTGCTTTTACAGTTCTTTCTGTCTTCAGCATACTGGTATATCCCTGTAGGAATGTAGTCAAATTATTATATTTAATTGAAGTCATATGGGACCATTCCTCTCTGTACAGTTATGCCAAAAACTTGTTACATGGTTAGTATCAGCTGTTTCACATTGCTTTTTTATTATTAAGAATTGTTTTTAAAATTTAATTTTGTCTTGTAATTATGTGAAATAATTACACATACCCAAATTCAAATCTACAAAATAAGGTATATTCAGAGAAGTCCCACTCCTACCCCTTCCCTTTCATTTTGTTTTGTTGTTATCTGCCCCTCTTCCCCACTGATAACCTCTTTCTTAAAATGTTTAGCCTTAGGCTTAGCCTTCTTTTTTAATATAAGTAAATATACATATTTATATATGAATATACAAGGTAGGGCAAAAGTAGGTGTACAGTTATGAGTACACAAAATAGAGTTTATTCTTGTATTGTTATTCATTAATTATTGAATTATTTTCAATACAAATAACTGTAATCCTACCCTTGCCACACTAATATGTATTCACAGCTCCCTTTTAGAATATTTTTTTCTTGATTTGGGCAGTGAGATGATGCTCTAACCTCTTAGTTACTCAGTAAGGCTTCCCCCTTTTTGAAAATAAGTGATAACATATATACCTTTCTCCATCTTGCATTTTCACATAATAATATATGTTAGAAACCACTCCTAGTAGTATATAGAGATTCTAGAGGCCCATTGCACAAAGATTTTCCTCTGGCACTCGAGACCCAGGCCTTCACTCCAGCCGCAGCAGAGAAGCCAAGCCTCTTCAGTCTTCAATCTTTGCTCCATACCTGCATATGCAAATTATCCCGCCATCTTTGTTGGGTTGATTTGCATACTCACTCCTGATTGGCTGGTGGGTGTTGTGGAGGTACAATCAATTTGCATCTTTCTCTTTTATTAGTGTGGACAACTAATTCCTTTTCATAGCTACATAGTACTATCTTGTGCAGATATATGACAATTTGATGAAATTCAGTTTGTTTCCAATCTTTTGCTGAAATGTGTTGTAATGAATAACCTTGCATATATGTCTTCCTATCGTTTTTGTCATTTTATCTTTGGGCTAGCTTTATAGAAGTGGGATTAACAATTCAAAGGTATAAAATGCATATGTAATTTGCAATTGTTAGACATGACCCCACCAGCAATGGATGAGAACAGGAGCAGGTAGTTTGTGCAGTAAAAATGTTTGCTGGTTTTAGAGGGTAAAGGAAGACAGGTACTCACTCTCAAGTTGGGTTTAAAGTTGGAAAACAATCCCCATATCCTCTACTACCACCCAGTTCGTTTCATACTTTCTGTTGGCAGTCTCTGGGTACTACCCACAATGCCAATAAATTACTCCTTTTAATTATATGCACAGAGAGCAGCGGGAACTGATTATTTCAAGGGTCTGGAATTGGCCCACCTCAGCCCTTCCCAGTGGGACAGGATGTGAGACTAGCTGCACAAGCTGCACACGACTTTGATGGCCAGATTTCCACCAGGAGAAGCCTAGCAAGGATGCTCTTAGAATGATCTCACTGGTTCATGGTGGCTGCAGGTACAAACAGACAGTAGGATAATCTGCTGTGAAAGTCCTCATCTTCATGTCACTCCCCTTCTGGGAAACTACCCAGGAGCCTTCCCATCTGTGTTATCAAATATAGGCTTGCCTTCCCTGTGTCCAGGTCCTCTGAACTAGCGAGCCTCAGTCTGTTTTCCCCTGCCTGGCTCTTCTGCTGTTGCCAAGCTAAGCTGCTGCCATTTGTGAAAACTATGCCTGTAAGTGTAGCATTTCTTGTTCTAGGGATGAAAGCTAGAGTCTGACCTGTCCACTCCATTCCCTTCCCCACAAAACCAGCCAGTGCCAGTCTCCACCAGAGCCCACTCTCTCCTAAGCAACTGGCTTATGGATCACTGGGCATGTAAGGACTGATGTCTTTCTGTAGCCACAGGAAGTTCTAAAACAAGCATGTTCTACATGTGACATGGGATTAGTACATTTTGGAAGCCCGACTACCTAGCATTGGAGTGTAGGGCTAAATGCATATTAGCATTGGAATGAAATCTAAAGCCACAGAATTGGATGTATTGTTCCCTCTGGAATGAGTAGCAAATAAAAGATCTTCCTTCGCACACACAAGAGCGCATGTCTTCACACATTATGAAGCCAGAGTGAAAATATTAAACTACAAAAAGCTCCATACACAAAGCACCAATAGGAAAAACCATATATCTCACCATGAATACAACAGATATCCTGAATTAAACACCATCTAGTTCACAGGCTGATAGCTTATTTAAAAAGGAAAATTCAAATCTGTATAACCAATACAATGAAACATTTATAAGTAAAATTTCTGTACATACATACGTAAGATTTGTATATACAGGTATTTATAAAATACATAGACATAGATGCTAGCAGGACTTCTGAGTGATGTTTATAGGTTTTCAATTTTTTTCTTCATGTGCACTTTTTATAATAAGCATGCATTACTTTCATGATAAGGAAAAAACCTAAGGCAAAAATATTTACCTGAAATATAGCACAGCACTTGTCAAATACACTTCAAAAACCTAGATATAATGGAAATTTACACCTGATCAGCATTTGACACAGACAAAGGAGGAAAGGGGCTTTGGAAGTGAAGGATTCTAAAAACAATTCAAAGGTAATCACCGTTTTCGTCTTGAGCCAATATTTGAATGGGCATTATTTAATAAGCACAAGTTTTGACTATCAAAGCAGCCTTCCCTTCCCCATTGTCAAGAGACCAACTTGCTGAGTCCACATTTTCACTGCTCACAGAGAATGAGCACATGGTGTCTTACCCCGTCTGCACTGGTATGTTAACTAGAAGAAAGATGAAGGCAGAGAAGTGTCAGCACCAGAGACGCACTTCCAATCTTTCATCTCCCGCCTGAATGCTAAGGAGAGGTATTGCCATTCTCCCCTACCTAAAAGCAATTGAATTATTCCACTGTGTTTCTACAAGAAAGGAAAGGGGCTTTGGAGACAAATCCATTTCAGGATTGGGCCTTTTTGAGGAATAAGCTGACTTTCCCTCTGAAGCGGATAAAGCGGTGATGGTAGGAAAAGGAGGACATTAGGAGGATTTGGTACTATAGTCAGGTGCTCTTTAATGAGTTGCCCTGGGCAAACATGCCTAATCAGCCCGCACTATTCATTCTGCTGCCGCCCACATCTTTGCAAATTGGTTCTCATTTTTATGGCTTAATAAGCTAGAAATACTGGAAACCTTTTCATTTTTAATTTCTCAAAACCTGCCTAGCTATATGTCATGTCTAAAGACAACCCCTTCTTATCCGGGGTGTTGGCTGCCTTAGCAAAGAGCTCAGGGGCCTCCCCAGTCTTTCATTCCCCTCCTCCCACTGTATCACAGCTCATTGCCTGTCTTCATCCAAATGGACAACCAGAAGGCTTCATCCAAATGGATAACCAGAACCTTTCATCCAAATTGAAAACCAGAACATGTGGCTCCAAAGTGGTCATAGCTCCTCCTTCTTATGAAAAACTGGACCTTATTTCCTCCCACCACTGCCCTAACACGTATGGGATGCATCTCTTTCAAGGTAATGGAGAAGGTAGGGGGAATCTGGAATGTTTTGAAGTTATAAGAAAATTTTTACTCTCTTTCATCTCTCATTCCCAATCTATCGCTATGAGTCAACTACTGCAATAATTCTAGGTAACAAACAAATCCCAAATGGAATACAACCACATGTATGGATGTCTTGCTCACAGTCTGTGGGTTGGCTATGGCCCTGCCGGGAGAAGCTGGAAAATGCTGGGCTTTGTTCCAAACTGTGGGTTGGGTTTGGATGTACTTCACAAGTCTCCTCATTCTAAGACCAACACCTACCCTAAGCATGTTCTTCTCATGAGAGATTGCAGAATGAAAGAGACCAAGCGCACACAGCACATTTAAAGCTTCTGCACACGCCTGTATTAGTTAACTAGGGCTTTCATAACAAATACCACAAACTACGTGACTTTAAGCAACAGAAATGTTTTCTCTCGCAGTTCTGGGGGCGAGAAGTCTAAAGTCAAGTTGTTGGCAAGGTTATGCTCCCTACGGGTCAGACATGGAGTTTTATTCCCAATCTGATTCCATGCTTACCAAGCAACTCCCTCATTGCTATATCCATGAAGTGCTTGCTACATCCATGAAGTGCTTGCTGTGGCTGACTCTACAACATCCATTCCAGCTCTCTTCCAATAAGTGTATTTAGAGGAAGTTTATGATCTGGCTTCAATTCCAGATGATCCTGGTAGGTCTAAAGTTTAGTCTATTTTCTTCGCCAATTATTGATCCAGGAATGGGCTTGTGACCAAATTTTGGGCAAAGATATTAAAACAATGTATTGGTAAAAGTTATTGGAAACAGTCCTGGCCAATGTGGCTCAGTTGGCTGGAGCATCGTCCAAAAGGTTGTGGGTTCAATTCCTGGTCAGGGCACATGCCTGCCTAGGTTGCAGGTTCTATCGCAGGTCAGGGCACATACAGAAGGCCTGGTTGATGTTTCTCTCTCACATCCTGGTGACCTGGCAAACATGGCTAAAATTGGAATAATCTATCTTGAGCACATACAATGTGCAATGGCCCCGATAAAGCACAGAAGATCTAGTAAAAACACCCTTTTTGAAAATAAAAAGAATGAAAATACCTTCAATTATCATAAGTCTATGGATATGTAATCAATTTCTAGAGAGGAATAGCAAGAATTTCTGTTCTGGCACTGGGGAGAGTTTCAGAGAAAACCAGCCTGGCATTTCACAGTTTTCTCTGAAAGAAACCCCATTCTCTTCCAATGGCAACTTCCAAGATGAGCATTGAATCTTATCTTGTTCTTGTAAGATCTTATTGAAAGATACAAGCAGAAATCAAAAGCCTAAATTTTTCTAACAAATTCTTTTTCTTTTTTTAAATATATCTTATTGATTTTTACAGAGAGGAAGAGAGAGGGATAGAGAGTTAGAAACATTGATGAGAGAAAAACATCGATCAGCTGCCTCCTGCACACTCTCTACTGGGGATGTGCCCACAACCAAGGTACATGCCCTTGGCCGGAATCGAACCTGGAACCCTCTAGTCTGTAGGCCAACGCTCTATCCACTGAGCCACACTGGTTTTGGCTCTAACAAATTCTTTCATGCTACAGCTTTGGGAGGTGCATTATTTAATTGAAAACTCAAACTATCTTTATCAATGATAAAGTATATTGATTATCAAAACAAAACCCCAGCTGCAGAAGAGGCTTTAGGGTTAATTGATCAAAGATATCATTAAGGACACAGGATACTTCCATCTTTCCATACTTGCAGCTTAATCCTGGGGCTGATTTCCTTCATGGACCTAGGATACTACCAACAGCAACTAAGGCTAAATGCCTCCTCATTCATACCCAGTGAGAGACTGACTCCCTGTAGCTATGCTTCATAACAAGAAAGTTGCATTTCTAAAACTCTCAGAAAAATGTTGTTTCTCATTGTAACAAATGGATTTGGCCAGACTATTCACAAACGCAAACAGAAATTACTGTATTCATCTAACCAGAACCCAAGCAAATGACACTTAGATACAATGGATATTTAGTCGGTAATAGAAGAGGAGTGAGTAGATGCCAATATGACAGCCAACATTTCCCTCTCCATTTGGTTCAGATTCTGGAAGGTACCTTAGATGGAGGTTAGGATCATTCTGCTCACCAGAGAGGCATGTCTCCCACTGAAATGTTATACACTGACATTCTATTTATACATACATCTCTTATGATTTTCTTACTTTTAATCAACGCCCTTGTAATAGAACCAAACCCAGTCATTGGACCAAGTTACATTGATCCAGGATAGGTTTATATTCACCATTATGCTCTTTTTAACTTACAACACCACAAATTGAGTTACTCCGAATAAGAAAATGAGAGATTCACAAACAAACAATGACAGCCATTTCTCATGTGCTGCATCTGTTCTATCATCAGGTTCTTTGTATCCAACATATTTTTTGTTAAATGCATTGCCTATTGTTATTTCCCCCAGAGTATTGTCAAATAGGATATACATTGTCATCTACATCACATGTGTACAAAATACCCCACCAAGGAGAAAAGGATTCTGTCCTACATCGATAAATGGGTCCCCAAAATCCTTTCCCAGCTTAAGAGTCGATGAAACGATGTTCTATCGATCATTAAGAGAAATAAACCCGAAGTATCCAATAGTATAAACATCAAACATTGAGCCCATGCACCAGCTCTAGCCCGCAGAAGGTCATTATTCACTGCCACAGCCTCATTGTAAACAGCTTTATTTCGGTTGGCATATTTGTGTGAAATGTTAGCACAGTCCACCAGGGTTTCCACAAGGGGAAATTGGCCCATGAATAAATTTGATTTGACACTCTTGTCCCGAGGAAACAAAATAGCAATTTCGAGAATGTGAGATTAATGCACTAAATAATTATTATTTACTCAAAACGAAGTCCTCGGTAGTTCCAGCAAAAGTGAGGCATCAACTGTCAGAAGCTGCAAAACACTGAAGGCAGCATCCACAGTGCAGCTCGGTGTCGTGTCTGTACGTGTGTGTTTGTGTGTCTGTTTCCTAAACAGAGCGTCCCCTGAACAAACCACATTTGCATATGGAGCAACATTCAAGTCCTGAATTTCTCAATCTGCTTTGTATGCAATGTTCCTCATAGTTTCCCACAAGACTCTTTTAATTAAGGCAGACTTTGTCAAGAGCCCATTCAAAATGACGATTGATCTTTGCATGATTTTACCAAAAGATGATGTCACTTTCTTCTCCTTTTCTCAAGAAAAATGTCGGACTTCTTTCACCCTTAATACACAGACAGGCAAGCTCCTTGGATGAAATATCAGTCAGTCTGACGTTAGTTCAAGGCATCAGGGAACCCTTGACAAAGCATATCTTTCAGGGAGAGGCTCCTTAACTCCCAGGGGAAATTACACATATTTTCAACTCTCTTAGACAACATGACAGTGATTGTTGTCATATTAGTACTAATATGTAGCCTTTTGCTTTATTAAATGGAGTTCGTCAAAAATCTCAAGGTAAGAAGCCAAAGGAAGTTTTATGAGAAAATTCAAACCTGGGGGAGAAGATGGCGGCCCAGTGGGCAGGCCTGTCGTGCCCCTCCTCCCGGGGCCAGACCGGAAACACAACCACATTAACGAACATTCACCCAGAATTACCAGCTGAGGTCCAGCTGAGGAGAAGACATCAATGAAGGACAGGAACACCTGGGGACCCTTAGGAAGGGTCATGAGAGGAGAGGACCCCACTTCCAGGGACAGCAGGCCTGCAGGCCATGAGAGGAGGGAGAACAGGGCTACGGGAGGGTCTGTTCCCTCAGATGACAGAGGCCGGCATGCAGGCTGGGCTCCATAGCCCGGGGCACTGGAGACGAGGCCCACGTAACGTGCGGCCTTGAAAGGCAGCAGGGCTGCTGCCACCAGGGAGTCTGGAGCTATTTGGAGCTAAAGCCACCTTGTTTTATTTCTTTATATATATATATTTTTTTTTAATTGATAGTTTACAGAGAGGAAGGAAGAAAGAGTTAGAAACATGGATGAGAGAGAAACATCCATCAGCTGTCTCCTACACACCCCCTAATGGAGATGTGCCTGCAGCCAAGGTACATACCCTTGACCGGAATCAAACCTGGGACCTTTCAGTCTGCAGGCCAGTGCTCTATCCACTGAGTCATACCGGTTAGGGCTTGTTTTATTTTCTTAAAAAACATCCTAAGTGGTCCTGATGCACAGTGAAGGTTCACCATGGGCCCACAGGTATTGCTTCAAGTATACTGCTTGTATCTTCACTTAGGTTTGCAGTCAGCAGCCTTCTTCTGGCACATAAGAGCTCTTTCTTGGTGGCCATTAAGACTTGGGACAATCTTTAGATTACAGCTGTTGAAGGGTTTTGGGGTTTCAAGTGCGAATCCTGGTTCTCACCACTTACTATAGCAAGGCCCTGAGCAAGTTGCCTACTTATCTGAGTCTCAGTTGTTGAACTATAAATTGAAGATAACATCTAATACTATCAATGAAAGGATTAAATGAGAGAATGTACCAGTATACACTGAGTGGCCGGATTATTATGATCTCTGAAAGCATAATAATCTGCCACTCTGTGTATATCCTATATAATAAAAGGATAATATTCAAATTGTCCCCTAGACCAGGAGTTCAACCAGTAGGCAGGCCGGACAACCCCCCATGTCCCCTCCCCTTGGATCCCACCGATGCACAAATTTATGCACCTGGCCTCATACATACACACACACACACACACACACACACACACACACACACACACTGAGTGGTCAAATTATTATGCATTCAGAGATCATAATAATCTGGCCACTCAGTGTACAGTAATAAATTATATGCTATAAGTCACTATTTATTTGCTACTTCAAACAGATGGACTTTCATGAGGCTTTGTCCTACAAAATCCCAATGAGGATATTTAAGACATTCATTACCTCTGCAGCAGACACAAAATTGAAAGGTGTAGTTGATATAAGAGATGTGAGAGTCAAAATTATTTTAAAAAAATATTCTGACGGGCCAGAAGGATGGCCAATACTTAAAAGATAAATGCAGAGACTTGAATTTAAAATCTAATAAAAAATAAATGTAGAGTCCTGCTTTATACTAAGACAGGATATGAGAGTAGTTCCTGTGCAAAAGGTCTGGGAGTTTCACTGACAACAGATTTAATAAGAGGTAGCTGTATAGTGTGACTGTTAAGAAAACTGATGTGGTTGGAGGTTGAATGAAGTGAAATGTAATATGCAGGTCTCATGAGGCCGTAGAAACTTTGGGCCCTGCCCTAGACTGAATCCCATTTTTAAAAGCTCATTTATTCATATGACAACATTTATTGAAAACCTACTACGTGCAAGGCCCTGCTATAGGCCCTTGGGATACAACCTTCTTGCCCTCTTCTAGCTTAAATTTTATGAGTGTTGGGAGTGAGAAGACAATACAGAAATAAATAAGTTATATAAGATATTAGAAAGAGATAAGAGCTATTGGGAAACATAGACAAGAAGGGAGAAAGGCATTGATTTAAGTATAAAGGGTTATTTGCAGCTTTAAATAGGGTGGCAAGGGATGGCTTCATTGGCAAGGTAACATTTGGGAAGCTTTGAGGGCAGTAAAATATAAGACCTCTGGGAGAACATTCCAGGCAGAGGGAACAGTGAAAAGACCTTGACAGGGGATATGCTTGTCTTATTCAAGAGAAATGAAAGAAGCCCTAATTTGAATATTGTGTTCAATCCTAAATCTAATCTTTACTCTTTTTAGCAGAGTATATGAATAAAATACTTGGTCCCTGGCTGGTATGGCTCGGTTGGTTGGACATCGTCCTGTACACTGAAAGGTTGTCAGTTCAATTCCTGGTCAGGTTGCAAGTTTGATCCCCAGTAGGGAACATGCATGAGGTAGCTGATCAAAGTTTCTCTCTACATTGATGTTTCTCTCTCTCTTTCCCTCTCCCTTCCTCTCTTCCCCACTCTCTCAAAATTAATTTTAAAAAAGTTTAATTCAAGAAAAAAATATTTGGAAACAAAGCATGTGAAAATTACAAAAAATAAAAATAAATTTAAGACAATATAAATCACCTACTATTCAAGCATTCTTGATATTTTGGCATATTTCATTCTAGCTTGCAAGTAGACTGACATACAGAAATGGCAGAAAATAGCAAAGTTGAATTGAGGTTTATTTTTTAGGTGCTCTCCGGGGCTCCGTTTTTAGTTCTAGTGACTCAGTTCTGCATTCCTAGCATGTGGTATTCAAATTTGGACCTCCGCATACTTTTAAATCACTACAGGTAAAATCTAGTGCTGCAAGTATAAAGTTGCTTTCAAATACTTGAAATCACAAATGCTTATGCTATAGATACTTTACATTCAAGGATTTATTTACATCCCTTTACATTGCCACTTTGGCAGATAAAATGTCCTCTTGCTTTCAGCTTTTATTACTATTGGCATCAAGCATTCTTTCCTAGGCTTATTGACCATTTGTAATTCTCCTGTGATTTTTCTGCTTACCAATAACACTTTATAAAACATGGCACCTAGACTACAGTGTTTCTAGAAGATGCTGAGCTGAATGGCAACGACTCTACCATTTCATTCTAGATTGTAGCCTTCAAGGGTAGGTTGTTATCTAAAAATGGCTGAAACAATCCCTCCCAGGCCACATGCCTCTTTGCAATGTGACTTTGCCCCTCCTCCTCCCAAGAGGTAGAGTTGATTTTCCCTCCCTTGAATTTTGCGTGGCCTTGGAAATTGCTCTGACCAATAGAATAGGGCAGAAGTAATGCTATGACTTCCCAGATTAGGACTTAAAAGAACTTCCAGCTTCTGATCTTGCCCTTTGGAAGACAGTCACCACAAAATGAAACTCAGGATGAATGGCTGAATGATGAGAGACCAAGTGGACACAGAGAAGCCGAGTGGAAGAGAAAACAAGTGTCCACCCAACAGACAGCACAAAAGCTATAGATATATGAATGGGCCATCTTAGATCCTGCAAGGCTAGTGGAGTCACATGGAACCATTATGAATTATCTTGTTTATCTGTCCACATATCTGACCCCCAGAATAATAAGCAATAAAAATACTTGTGGTTTTTAGCTAAGCTTGGGGGTAGTTCGTTATAGAACCATGATAATTGATACATAATAAATGTGAAAACACGGAATTTGTATTGTCCTCATTTGAAATGCTGTCATAGGAGAGTGGGAATAAAACCCGCCCCAGAGGGATGTCACACACATGGAGACACCTTTTCAGCTGGATGGAAGAACTGATAATGAGTACATGTCAGCAATGGAATGGATTATTTTGTGAGGTAAGATCTCTCTGCAAGATTCTAATCTGAAGCTCCAGCTGAGAAAGTGAGAAGTTACATGGTTAAATCAAGTAGAGTTTTGCTTCCTGTCTTAGACTGGACATTCCAGTGTCTGAATTGAGATCTTTGAGGGTGTACAGTGAGCACGGGATTGTCTTTTACCTAAAAGTGAGCAGGAAACTCATGGGCCTTCAGGCATTTTTCATTCAGGGGCAGGGAAAGTAGCTCTCATTGAATTAACATGAAAGGGACAGTCTGAGGACAAAGTAATAGTAAGGTTTAACCTTCACCATTTCATGCATTATGCTTAATCGGAGTGTACTGATCACCCTGCATATGGCCAGAAGCCCAGCAGCCTCCTTTTAAGGGGAACTCTTACCTTTTCCTGAGTCTGACACATTGCCCATATACCTGACCACTTGGTAGCCCTGGGATCCTTGCTATGATTCTGGGTTCTGTGGCTGTTGCCCTCTTTGACCCTTCAACTTTTACCCTTAAAAAAAAGTTCTCCCTTTCCTTAATTTCCTCAAAGCATCAGCCACCCAAGGCAGTTGTGTGTAGCAGCCTTTTGATGGTGTCAGCCACCATAGCAAACAACTAAAAATTGACTATCATAAATCCATATTCTTACAAGCCCTTTGGCCAATAAGACATGACCAGTGGCTCCTTCCCACCTTGAATGTTCTATATCTCCTCTCGGGTATCCAGCCTCTGAACACCCACATTCCTATTAATTTCCAAAGCAGAAGAGTTCAGCTCCTTTCACCAACCTCAAACTACCTCTAAGCCTACCTTAACATCCCTTCCCCCCAAAATAATTAAGACTCTCTGCTACACATGTGACCAAGCATACCACCTTAGGCTCATGGTAATGGCTAACTAACATTTATTGCTGTTCTCCAGGGACTGGGCTCACGTGTTAGATCATAAGTATGTACTCCACAATGTGGACATTCCAACTACCTCAGTTTCATTTTATAGTTAAGGAGACTGGGGTGCAAAGAGCTTAAGCGTTCAGATCACACAGTTAGGTAACTCAATCAAGACTCAAATCCAAGGCAATCTGGTACAGAGGCCAACAACTTAATCACAACACTGGCACTGTCTTTAAAATAACTATTTATGATGACATCTTTAGGTAAGTGGCCATTCTTGAGAGATTATAAATACATGTATTCATCCCCTATTCAGAGCCAGTACCACAGAGAGAATGGATTAATGTTTTCCCTTACTTCATCTTTTGGTTTAATATAAAAACATTCATAAGCACATGACAGAAATTATGATGATTTGGGATATTATGAGTTGACATGGGGAATTGGATACCTCAATCCTACCACAGTCTCTTACTCCTACTCATGAAATGCCTGGAAAAAGAATATGCTCAGGAGAAAAACTGACAAATAGTGGCAAAGCAATATTTTCTTGTGAGCCGTGGCTTGTTTATAAATCCCAATGTTGAACTCTTGTGACCTACACTGGACCTCAGGTAGCTGGCTAGGGGCCTACAGGGTCTTCCAAATCAGTTTTATGCCTCAGAGGAAAAATAGTTGAGGACTAAATATATGTGAATCCTATTGTTTTGGAGCTTATAGCCTGGTAGGGAGATAGACATTAAACAGAGTAAGACAGCCGAAACGGTTTTGGCTCAATGGATAGAGTGTCGGCTTGGGGACTGAAAGGTCCTGAGTTCGATTCCAGTCAAGGGCATGTACCTTGGTTGCGGGCATATCCCCAGTAGGGGGTGTGCAAGAGGCAGCTGATCGATGACTCTCTCTCATCGATGTTTCTAACTCTCTCCCTTCCTCTCTGTACAAAATCAATAAAATATATTTTTTTAAAAAAACTTTAAACAGAGTAAGACACAGTGATAAGAATAAATTATAATATGTACTCTGAAGAACAAACACCAAATCTAATTTAGATTAGAGGTAGAGGGGAAGGTTTATAGGAGGGCCACACTGAGATCTTAGAGGAGAGGAGTCGTCAACCAGGTGAAGTTTGGGATAAAATGTGTTCCAAGCAGAGAAAATACCGTGTTTCTCCGAAAATAAAACATCCTCTGAAAATAAAACCTACTTACAGGTTTCCTTCTGAGTGAAATATAAGGCATCCCCCCAAAAATAAGGCTTCCCCTAGGCTAAACATGAGAGATTTGGTCCACTGATTCTGAAAGAAATGGAGTCACAAGAAATTCACCAGGAAATTCAGGAATTGGATTGTTATGATGATGTTCCAGAAGATAATTACATGATTGTCATTAAATAAATGAGTAAATTCTTGATACTGTAGGATTCACAGTTTGTCTGGTTTGTGTTGACAACTACAGTACTACCGTACCGTATACAGGTAATAAATTTCCTTTATTTTCATTTAACAATAAATGTGTACTGTATTCTTCTTCATGGAAAAATAAGACATCCCCTGAAAATAAGACCTAGCACATCTTTGGGAGCAAAAATTAATATAAGACACTGTCTTATTTTCGGGGAAACAGGGTGTGAGTGTGAAGGCGTGGAGTCAAGAAAGGGTTTAATGGATTGCAAGCACTGGACCTTGCTAGGGGAAATGGGGCAAGTGGCGCAGTAGTGGTTGTACTATGGCCAGGGCCTTTGAGACTAACGACAAGTTTGATAACCAGGCTAACCCTCTTCCCTCATTTTCTATTGCTGGAAGCTAAGACCAATAGTAGTTAGCACATTAAGGCAATATTCAGCAGGGCTGAAAATCAGCATAACATTTCCCTGCTGTTGGCCAAATGGCTCAAGGCAATCCCCTAACCTGAAGATCCTTTTACTGTTTACCAAACTTTACCTTTGATATGCCTGTATGCACTCCTAAAGGGCAAATGTGTATTCAAGTGAATAAAAGCAGACCAGACCCAGAAGTCAGGGAGTTTCTCCACCAGAGTGAAGTTTCCACCTGGCCCCCATGCCTTCTAAATTCATATTTCTTGTCTAGTGTTTTCATTTGTGCATGGCCCCTACTTCAGATCATGAGCCCTAGCCACAAATGGATGCAGCATTCACATTCTATGGCCACAGTGGCCAAGAAGGCAGAGACATAACACATGCTAGGTCATCTCAGTGTATGTGTTGTGGATTTGAATCTTAAGTGGAGTGATTTATGATGAAGAATCATCAGGGCCAAATCATTCTGATGTCTTCATGTAGAAAGGTTTTTTGTTTTTTCAAATAAGTTTCTGATTGAGCTTCCTAGAGAAACTGAATCTCCTGCTCTTCCCAAGGCCTGCTTGTTCATTTTGGTTGAAATTAGGTAGGGTTGATTTCTGTGGCCTGTGACTGAAGCATAGGCTGAATAATCCTGGCTGGGTTGGCTTAGTGACAGAGCTTAGCCTGCACAACAAAAGGTCCTGGATTCGATTCCAGTCAAGGGCACGTACCTCAGTTGCAGGCTCTTTCCCAGCCCCAGCCCTAGTTGGAGACAACCACCAGTGTGTTTTTCTCATATTGATGTTTCTCTCTTTCTTTACCCCTTTATTCTACTCTCCCTTAAAAAATGGAAAAAATATTCTTGAGTGAGGATTGACAACAACAATAACAAAAAGAGGCTGAACAGGGTAAAAATCCCAAATTATTTTTTTATATTTTTATTGTTAATAGTATTATAGATATTTCTAATATTCTTCCTCTCCCCCCCTTCTCCCAGCTTCTATCCACCTACCCCAGGCCTTCACTACCCTATTGCCTGTGTTTATGGGCTATACATATAAGTTTGTAAGTTCTTTGGTTTATCTCTTGTCATTCCTCCAACCCCATATTGAGATATGTCAGTCTGTTCCCAAATTATTAATAATCAAAGTAGATTAAGAAGCTAGTAATATTGACCTTTAGAGGTTAGCATGGGCCAGACATGATACCATGTATTTTGTAAAAATCACTCTGGTCTCCCTGGTTCCTCTTTTGTGCCCACTATGGGTGCATTGTAGAGTTCAGGTGAGAGGGCAGAGGTGTTGTAGAAAATGAGACACAGGAAAGAATCTGCTTATTCCTAATGCCCTGCTATAGGCAAGCGAGAGAACTTGGTGGCCTTCTACCCCTCCTTTCCCACATTCCCTGTGGAGTCAGTCTTGATCTACCTCATCTGTGAGTGGAATAAGAAACAGGAGAGTTTTAAATACACAGTAATTCCACCAGTTAGAAAATATGATCCATTGAGAGTCTTGCAATTTGACAAAGCATATCAGTACTCATCCTTGTGGATAGAGGGAAAGGCCTTGATTTTGATACATTTTTCCAAGAGGAATGATGGATAGAAATGAGAGGCAGGCCTTTCTTGTCTTTTAAAGTCAGCATAGGGTTTCTAGAGAGTTGCATCAATTGGTCAGCCCTCAGTTGATCCTTCCACTCTTCTATTTTTCTGTCTGCTGGGAAGCAAATTTATTCTGTGATTCTGGGCTTCTCCAGACTAGGTGGTCAGATTTCTAAGTCTCCCAATGAAAGAATAGGACAAATACTCATTAGCAAATATAATCTGTGATTGAGGGTACAGAGGAATTTGTGGTGGAAGAAGAATTTTCCCCTTCAGCAACATAATGTTGTTAGAACTGAGTTCTCTGGGCTGAGGTATGAGCTATGGACTTAATTGGCAATCTGTAGAATAGTTCTAAATGGTTTGGGGCTATAGCCAGAAGAAAAGAAACCCATCTCATTCTTGTTGAAATTCCAGAAGAGAAATTAAATAGACAGAGAGGATTTGAGTGGCTTGTCTGCCCAAGAAGGTCCACTACTGAGGGTGCTCAGAATTCCTTGTTCCACTCACATAAGATTGCCCTCAGCTCACTTCTGAACCATGATCTAATTCCTGGTGGGCAAAGTAGGGACATAGAGAACCCTGCTCTGACGACGATGAGTAGAGATAGAACATTGTGGGTGGTGCTGCTGCTTTTCTCTTTAGTTGTACCTTCTGCTTATAACTAAGATGAAATACATCCTCCAAAGGACATTTTAGACTTTTGGTCCAGACCAGATAGTACAGGCACATTTCTCCCTGCTCCTCTTAGCTAAGTACAATTACAAACCATGGAACTAATGTAAAAAGCAACCAAAGGAGAAGCGTGAAAAGTGGTAAGAGAAAGGTGAAATAGTTTAGAACCTCAGGATTGGAAGAACAGCACAGCTGCAGGGCACGTTGTGTCCCTCCACCCAGCAGGTGACCAGGCCCAGTGTCTCTGGACCCACAACCTACCAACAGAAGGTAGTGCAGGGAGGCTTGTTCCTCCCCCAAATCGATCTGACAACACCATTTCAAAGAAGAGGACACATAGATGGTGAATAAGCAACCAAAAAGATGCTCCTTATCATTAGCTGTCAGGGAAACGCAAATTCGAACCACAATGAGATGTCACCACACACTTATCAGCATGGCTAAGATAAAAAAAAACAGCGAGGACACTGAATGCTGAAGAGTATGCAGAGAAACTGGGTCTTTCACACTTTTCTGGGGGGAATGTAAAATGATACAGCCACTCTGGAAAAACAGTTGGGAAATTTCTTAAAAAATGGACTATGCAGCTACCATAGGACCCAGCAATTGTACACTTGGCCTTTATTCCAGAAACATGAAAACGTATGTTCACACAAAAACCTGAGCACAAATATTCAGAGCAGCTTTATGTGTGTGTTTAATGGCCCCAAACTTGAAACAACCCAAATGTCTTTCAACTGGTGAACAGCGAAACACATAGTGACGCATCCATACCATGGAATGCTCCTCTGCATTGAAAAGGAATGAGCTATTGATACACACAATAACTTGGATGAGTCTCCAGGAGATGATATCATGTGACATAAGTCAATCTCAAGTGGTTACGTACTGTGAGATCCCCTACATATAACATTTTTGAAATAACACAGTTTTAGAAAGGAGAACAGATCTGTGGTTTCCAGGTTCCAGGGGTTAAGGACCTGAATGTGGGGAGAGAACAGGGAGGGGTTAGAAAGAAATGGGTGTGGTTAAAAAAAAGGGCAACAGGGTCCTTTTGATGGGCTGGTCTGTATCTTCACTGCGATGGTAGATACAGGAATCTACACATGGGATAAAATTGTATTAAATCTAAACATACACTCACACACACACACACACACACACACACACACACATACACACACACACACAGAAGTAAATGTAAAATTGGAATATGAATAAGATGGGTGATTTGTCGATATAACCACCCTATTTTTGCATTGTACTATGGTCTTACAATATGTCATCAGAGGAGAGTAAGGGGGACATAGGACCTCTCTATATTTCATAAAACTGCATGTGAATCTACAATTACCCCAATAAATAGTTTAATTGATTAAGAAGGGCGTATGGAAACAAGGAAGTAGATGGTGGACACATACCCTGACCCTGAGACAAATGTTCAAGGGAGTCGGGCCTGCTCTTCATTCCTAGAGAGAACAGTGGCTGTGGCGGGTTCCTGACAGACTGTGCCATGCAGGCGGCCATGTCTTCCTGCTCTTGAGGAGAGTGAACTACCTAATGCTCTTTATTTAAATTTGAAAAATGAGGTAGCCTGCTTTTGTTTGGGCCTGCCACTAAATGAGACTGTAATTAGTGAAGTATTTTCAGGAGCACTGGGCCTCTTAACCGTTAGTCATACCGGATCCAGGATGTTTTAATTACCCTTTTATAACAAGAGCCTTGACAGACACTTTTGTCTTCACTAGATATGTGAGAAGAAAAAAAAAAAATCCACAACCCCAAACACCACACAGCTCAGAAGAAAAACCTTTCTGAGAAAGGATGTTTTGAATATAGCATCACATCATTGATGGAATTTAATCATACGAACACTTACATTTAGCACCTTGCAGCCGATTTTTACACTGGTGATTTTAGGGTTCTTGGCCATATTTATTTAGTCAGTATGCCAATGTATCTCAGTTTTTTAAACATTGAGGGTACAGGGAAATTCCCTTACCAAGTCAAGGCTGGCTACAGGAGACAAACAGAGATGACTGAATTTGCAGGGCTGGTGGAAATGGTCAAGAATGGGTGATAAGGCAACAACTCAGGGGGTCTCTAGTGCTCAGACCAAACCCCTCTCAGTGGCCAACACACTCCTTCCCCAGCTGAGGGCTCACAAATGAGCCCCTCCATGGAAACCCTCAGAGGCCTCAGGGAATTTCCTCACCCAAGTTGAGGCCACCTAGGCATTGGCTTGGGGCCAATGACTAGCTGAGTCTCCTGCCTCAATTTGGGACAACTCTGAGGGGCCACCTCAGCTCTCAAGAACTCATTAGGATTGGCGGTGGTTTCTATTGCAACCATCCTGTGAGTATATTTTGCCTTCCTCATCCTTGTCAAGTTTGTCTCCTGAGGTCTCTCCCTACTGAACATTCCAGATGCGCCCTCCATCTCAGAGTTCACTTCTAAGAAACTCAGACTAAGAGAGTATCTGTGCTTGAGTTCCCATAAGGCAGAGCATTCCCTTGCTAGTCCTGGTGTTGAGTAGATATAATACGAAGACAAATTTTAGAGATTTTAAAACTATCTAGAACAAGCATGTCAAACTCACAGGCTAACACAGGCCAGATAAACAAGGTTTAAGTGTATGTGGGCTGCAAAACAACAAAAGCTTCCATTTTCATAGAAACATATCAATAGTTTTATTTCAATAGAGACATACTGAATACAAAGGGTTGAAATAAATGAGTCATCGTTAACATAAAATAATAGAACATTTTAATGAAATTAATTTTTTCTTGAGCATTAACTTACCAGACACTGAATAACTTCACAAATAAGCATACTGCAAATAAACCTTTTTTTGTTGTTGTTCTCTGAAAGTGAAATATTTCCTGTTGTGCACACCAACAAGTCAGTCCAAGACCAATGACTTGGCAATTGGCTGCTAAAATATTCGCTGCTGCTGTTGGTGTTAGTGGAGAGAAATGGTGTGCCTGTGTGTAAGGTGGGTAAGGGAAATGAATGCAACATGATTATAGTCATTAGTCATTAGTGAACATTGTAGTTCCTTATTAATAATTATGTATAACAGGATATTGTAAAAATTAAGTTCCAAAATTTCTATTAAAATGTTTCTTACATACCATTATATTGGCTGGGCTGCAAAAATATCCATTGTGGGCCACATGCGGCCCGTAGGTCGCAAGTTTGACATGCTTGATCTAAGATAACTTTTAGTTTTGTACCCCTATAGTCTGTTATTGCCTACTTCTTTCCTTCCCACCCCTCAGACACTGACTGATTATGTGCAATGTGCCAAACACTCTTATATTATAGATGCTAGGATAGAGCAGGCAGTGAAACATACAAACGTTCTTGTCCTCATGGAGTTAAATTCTAGTGTGTGTGTGTATGTGTGTGTGTGTGGGAGAGAGAGAGAGAGAGAGAGAGAGAGAGAGAGAGAGAGAGAGAGAGAGAGAGAGACAGAGACTAGATAGTGAGAAAGTCATCGTTAAAAACTAAATAAATGAAAGAGTATATTAGAAGGTGGTAAGTGCTATGGAGAAAAATAAGGCAAGAGGCATGGTGGGGGAGATGGTTGCAATTTTAACTAGGATGCTCAGGAAGGCTTCACTGAAGTAACGGTGGAACCAAGTTTTGGAGGAGATGAGGGGGTGAATGGTGCAGATGATTAGGGGAATGGAAGTTCCAGGGGAAAAGCAGCAGGATCAAACTGATGCCCTGAGGTGGGAGTGTGACTTAGTGCTCAATAGCTCTTTTAAGCCTATGCAGAGAGAAAATGCTGTGTGATTGGAACACTTTATTTGCAACTATCTGCAATTGACTAGCAAAACCCTAGCAAATTTTGAAAGTTACAGCATTTCCATCTGTGTTTAAAGTGATGGTGGTAACTATTGTGGGGTCTAGCCTATATAATAAAAGTTTAATATGCTAAGTGTCCAGTTGTCCGGTCGGCCATTCAAACAACCAAAGCGTAATATGCTAATGATATGCTAAAGCCACTCAACTGCTCACTATGATGTACACTGATCACCAGGGGCCAGATGCTCTGACTGGGAGGTTAGCTTGCTGCTGGGGTCTGGCTGATCAGGACTGAGTGAGATGGGCCAGACACACCCTGGGGCCCACCTGCAGTCCCTCCCCTGCTGGCCAACCTCCTACATCCCTCCCTGGCCCGAATCCTGCACCGGTGGAGGCCCTTGGACTGGCCTGAGCCCTCTCGTAATCCTGGCTGAGGGACGCTCCCCCAAGTGCATGAATTTTGTGCACCGGGCCTCGAGTTTTATTTATAATATACTAGAGGCCTGGTACATGGGTTGGTACACGGGGGTCCCTTGGCCTGGCCTGTGGGGATCGGGCCAAAACCAGCTCCCTGACATCCTCCGAGGGGTCCCAGATTGTGAGAGGGTAGTTCTCAGATGATGCACCCTGAAATCGGGCTCCCTCCTCTCTGGTTCTGGGTGCATCACCTGAGAACTGCAGTCACCATAGCTTGGCAGCTCCTGCATTGAATGTCTCCCCCCAGTTGTCAGTGCGTGTCATAGCTACTGGTTGGAGCATCTGCCCACTGGTGGTCATTGCACATCATAGCTACCAATTGGACGGTCGGACTGTCAGACGGTTGTTTAGGCTTTTATATAGAGAGATATTTATAAGTTTATCTATGCCTATATCTAAATGTTGATTTGCGCAGTATATATTATATTTATAAAACTTGCTTATAGTATAGAAATATACATAAAGCTGGGCTTCAATTTTAAGGAGGCAGGGAACTCTGAGTGGAAGATGCGATTCATTTCTTCTCCTTACAAACCCTTGGCTTTAGAAAATGTCATGGCGTTTCTAAAGTTATGGTGGATGATGCAAGCTCGAGACCAATGGAAGGAATTACAGATTGTGAGTAAGGCTGGTCTTCTAGTCTTTCCTCAACATTTTCTTGCCTTCGTGATATTTATTTATTTATTTATTTATTTATTTATTTATTTATTTATTGGATTTATTGGGGTGACATTGGTTAATAAAATTATGTAGGTTTCAGGTGTACAATTCCATAACACATCATCTGGATATTGTATTGTGTGTTCACAACCCCAAGTTGCCTTTGTGGCTTTAATTGTGCAGGGCTTTAATGCATTTTCATCTAACTTTAGGTTTGAACACTTTTCTATCATGAATAACTCCTTGGGAAAACTTTAATGTGGTGTTTTAATGGCAAACTTTTCCTTTTGGTTATGTAAGAATATTAGTACGGGTCTCAGGGTGAATAATTTCACACGAGCTAATAAATCAGGCTGTTCCTTATATCAAGGCAAATAGTAGTTGGGGCTGGAGAGCTGGACTGGTAATAAGTCTAGGAGAGCTCCAAGTGGTTATGAAAGGAGCCTGCTGATGTGCAGTTTGGACTTTTCCGTGTCAGCACTAAATGTCTTGATTCAGGTTAAACACAAACTTCCTCTGCTTGGAAGCAGCAGGCCTCAGCACACGCTTTCAGAACCAGTTTGCCAGAAACGATGATTTCTTCAGTGGGTTCAGCACAGGGGCTCCTGTTCTCATCGGCACTGGAAAGTGTTTGGAAGGCAGTCTGATGTTTCACCAGAGTGGGCAAGGTGATTCTCTCCTTCTATTTCCAGATGCCTCCTTGGACTGTGATACTCTGTCAACAGGCTTGCAGGAAACCTATGATTAATTACTGTGGGGCTTACAACTACTGAGTTCTGGGTGTTTGTGCACAATCAATACTAAACAATTCAACAAAGAATAATCCACTCTACATTGGCCATGAAGAAGACTCCTTTTGAGGGTATGTTTAAGAAAGCCTGTGTATGTAGGTTTCAGAGCAGCTTTGACTAAAGACTAAGGTAAGATTAGAACAGCAATTCTGAGCTTTTGCAGATATAAGAACCTATTTTTAAAAATCCAAATATTTAGGGAAATTGTTGCTGGTGGTTATTCTTTTAGGATCCATTGATTAAGAAAAGATCCTATACAATAAAATCCTAATATGCAAATCAACCAAACAGTAGAACGACTGGTCACTATGATGCACACTGACCACAGGTGCCCAATGCAGGATCTTCCTCCAGGCTACAGGCCAGTCACAACACAAATTGGCCCTGATCATCAGCCAGGTCTAGGGACCCTATTGGTGCATAAATTTCATGCACCAGGCCTCTAGTATAAAATATAGGCTCATTAAAAAAAATAATTTACTTATTTATGCTTTAAATTTTACTCTTGATAATAGCATTTCTAAATGATTTGGAAAAAAAATCAATATCGCAAGTGTGTGTGATGTATATAGTTTATTGGGCCAGTCCATAGATAATTAATAATTTTTACCCAACTCTCTACTCCCACTGGTCAGCTGTTAAAATTTTAGAATTAGACAGCTTCGCAGAGTGAACTCTCTTACACCTAGTAGCCCTTCACCTCTGCCCTCAACAACACATGGCAACAGGGAGCAACTAAAACTAAGACCCATCTGAGGTCACTGTGCACATTTTTCAGCCCAGGGTTGCCATGCCAGACCCACATTTCATTGCCAGAGAGTCACCGTGCTTTGCGCAGGATGACTTCCTGCTATTTCATCTTCACTGAGAATTTATTTGAAAGTCGCCCTGTTCCAGGGTCATCATTCATAATCTACCCCATGAGGACCTGCTCTTGCATGTGTCATCTATACATGGAAAGCACCTCCTGTTAAGAACAAAGAACTCAGTGTGTATTGAACTCTGAAAGGACAACAAATTGGCTCCACTGACACTGTAGCTCGTGTTTTTGGTAAGACTTCATTTTCTTTTAAAATCAAGTCATTGGTGAACTTGAATTTCCAAACAAGAAATTCTCTTTTCCTAAAAATGTTAGTGAAATGGGGTTGGAGTAACCCCAGTTGCTTCTCTCAGTCCAGTGATGGGGGTGAGTGTTTTATATACCCTGCCATGCCCAGGATTCATGCAGACCTTTGAAAGTTAATTAAAAGTCCTTCCCTGGCTGCCAGATTTGGGCAGCAGTGTTTCTCTGTAGCCTTTTGTACCAGATTAAAAACCTCTGACAATCAGAGATATTGCCAAATTTCAAATGAAGTGTTCAGAGTAAATTCAATAAGCTGTACAATTCAGTCAGCTTCGGGGTGACTCCTGTTTCTGGTTCAGCAAGAGCCGGGTGAGAGTTGGAGACTGAACTCCTTCCATTGAACCCCTGCTTACTGTCCAACTCTTGGCAATAGCACCCCATCCTGCCCAAATACCTACAATGTTTCCAGCCACAGGAGAATGTTGACCAACGTGTCATGGGTGTACTCTTGACAAAAAGGTTCTTTGTTAAGTGCAGGCTGAGAAACATGGCATACCAAATTCCTAATGCACGGTAGCATGTCAAACCTTCTGAGCATTTCTGCAGAAAACTGGTCCATTTCATTTTACATGGTGTTTTTCAGACAGGTTTGACCATTCTGCCAATTTTTTCCTAATAACCTTTAACAGCTTCCCAAAGAACTCACAAATATCTCACAAACGACCGGGTCAAAGGCTCTGTGAAAATGAACCATTTGACACATAAGTCCTGTAAAAGTCCTGGTCTCCTGTGATACATGCAAAGGATCTGTCCCCAGCACAGCATAAGGAGATATGTTTGGTGAACATACATGTTTAGTTTCCCCAGTTTCTGACATGAGACTTGCTCCTGTTCATGGTAATGAAATAATATTTCGTCTCTCTGAAGAGAGATTTGGCCAGGTCATGAGACTGACCTCCTCATACTAAACTATGTCACCCTAAAACACCACCTGTATGCATGGTTGCAAAAATCATCTTTAGCCAACCACATCACCATCATCTGCCATCTGGCCACAATTTCTACACCATCGGGGCCATCTTTTTCCTTTGCCCACTGTGTATAAAATGGCGTCACCCCCGAGCAGTGGCCTTGCAACTACATAAGGAAGACCAGTCTGTGGGCACACATGTTTGCTTTGTTCCTTAAACCTCATAAGGTTGAGATAACCAAAGGAGATGGTGAGGCACCTAGAGACTAGCAACAGCAGGAACCTTAGGACTTCCCATTGTAAAGCCAATTCATTGTTTTTCATGAAAATAACATTAAATGACAGTGTTTCAAATGACATACTTGAAAGCCACACCAAAGTCAGATACAATACTAAGTATGGAGAAAGGAACCATGTCCAAGGAGCAAGCCTTGTGCCAGAAATTGGGGAAACTAAACATGTATGTTCACCAAACATCCCTCCTTATGCTGTGCTGGGGAAGTAGCCTTTGCACATATCACAGGAGACCAGGACTTTTACAGGACTTATGTGTCAAATGGTTCATTTTCACAGAGCCTTCGACCCGATCATTTGTGAGATATTTGTGAGCTCTTTGGGAACCTGTTAAAGGATATTAGGGAAAAATTGGCAGAATGGTCAAACCTGTCTGAAAAAACACCATGTAAAACAAAATGGGCTTATTGTAGGTAAAGAAAATAATAATCCTAAATAATTAACTATAAACATGCATAGGCCAGCTCTAGAGAACAAAGCGAACCTTGTAGAAGTTTAACTATGTACTGCTTTTTACCTTCATCCAACTCTATCTTCATATTGGGCATTAGAAATAAAGGGGGGGAAAGAATTTCACAAAGAATAGCCTACCACGGTCTAGAGAAATAGTGCTAAAAATCTTCACAAATTGGAACCCTATATTTAATTGTAAGGTTAGCAGCAAATAATGTATCACTAATACTTAACATGTAAATATTTGAGAATTACTGACATATGCATTTTTAAAAGATTAAGAGCATTCTTTGTAATCTGATAGCTTCTTGAGTGAGAGGGAAGATGAGTACAAGCAACTAGCTCAGGCAAGGAATGCAGTTGCCATGTGATTAGAATTTTATACAGATCCAGCTGCGAGAATTTTTAAAACTAAATAACAACAGTGAAGCCTAGATTCTTAGCTATATAAAAATGTTGATTTTGATATAAATATGAAAGTAGTCCAAAAGCAGTTTAATCAACTTTATTCATACAAATTCACACAGTTCTAGGTCAAGTGCTGGTCATTAATCAATTTTTGAGAAAGTTGATGTGAATCTTGACATTTTGCAGATTGAATAGGATCTCCACTCCTTGAGGAAAGCTTAATTAAAGTTTCTGATTCATCTGTCATTTCTAGATCATTGCTCCCTCCCCATGGTTTTTGAGGGTATATTATCCTCTCCTTTTTACCTTGGAATTATCTGTTAATCTTCCATGTGTGCTTCTTCTCATTTATTAAAGATTTTAGCCCCTATGTCACAGTTTTCATCCCTATTATTTTGAGGATAATTAAATGTCTCATAAAGGATCCTCTTATACCCTGGCTGCTCAGTTCTTTGACCTCTTTATATTCAATGGCTTTCTATCCCGTTCTCCTTCAGCCACTCAGTTCCCTTCCCAGACGCCATCATTATTGAAGACCGCACTATCTCCACGTTTACTCATTGAATATCCCATTCTATTTTCAACTCTCTGCCTTTCTAGCTTATTGCTCAAATACACCCACTATAAGTCCTTAAAGTCCCTCAATCTGTTGATCTCTCCACATTCCTCCTAACCCCCTCCTCCTTATCTCACTTCCCCCTTTAACCAGTATAGATTAGATGGTCCTCATCATTATAACAATTTCCTTGCGAACATTTTTAACCATCACTTCCCTCTTTCCTTCAATCACTATCACCTGTGAAAACTATTTCCTCTGTGAACTCAATCATTTGTCACTTCATAGCAATTGTGAAATTCACTGTTGCTAGAAGAATTACACAATAAATTAAATTATGATAAATTTATGACCACTAATTCCAACAATGCCTTCAGCACTACCAGGCAAACCTACTTGCTCATCTTCCACCCTCTGAAATCACTATTTCACACCTTTTCTATCCTCAAACTCCTGATCATTTTTGCCATGCCCACTGACCTCTCATTCTTAGTTGCTAATGTTGCTTCACATTTCATGTAGGAAATGGACATCATTAGAAGGGAAGTCCCCTAACCTCTAGCCATTGAATTTTAAAATCAACTTTCTACACAATGGAATACTATGCTGTGGTAAAAAAAAAAATAAATAAATAAATAAAAAATAAAAATAAAAAAAGAAGAAGAAAAAAGGAATTCTTACCATTTGCAACAGCATGGATGGAGCTGGAGAATATTATGCTAAGCAAAATAAGCCTGTCAGAGAAGAATAAATACCACATGATCTCACTCATTTGTGGAATATAATGAACAACATAAACTGATGAACAAAAACCGATCCAGAGACAGAAAAGCATTGATCAGACCATCAAACCTCAGAGGGAAGGCAGGGGAGGGTGGGAGTAAGGGGTGAGAGATCAACCAAAGTACTTGTATGCATGCATATAAGCCTGATCAATGGACACAGACAGTAGGGTGGTGAGGGCATGATTGGGGTAGTGGGGGGGGCAATAGGGTGATAAGGACACATATGTAATATCTTAATCAATAGAGAGAAAAAATTAAAATCAAACAGAATATAAAGAATCCAAAAAAATAAACAGTGACCAATAGACCTAACTGTATTATAATTAATATAACCACATTGAAGAGAATGGAAAAAAAAATAAGTAACTTTGGAAAACAGTATTTTGACTATATGCTACAAAGCTAAAGACAATAAGAATAGACAAATATTGTACTCTAGTTAATAAACTTGTTTTTCACAGGAAAAAATAAAAAGTAAAAATAAAGTCTACTTTCATCTTAATTTATTGCTCATTTTTCTTCTTTTTCCAATGGGCAAGGTGCTCTGCCTTATAACAAAGGTCAAACTCTCCACTGTCTTCAAGATCCCATAATTCCTGCTTCCCGGGGGAACATCATGTCACTATTTTCCTTTTATTGTGTCTTTAATTTATTGCTTTCTCTGCTAGTTTCTTTCTTAACATGAAACTCGATTTAGGCAATGCTATCAAAGCACACAAACACAAAAAGACATACACACAATGGCACATACCCACCCCACCTCCCTCGGTACTTATCCCTGTCTAGCTCTCAATGTATCTCTCTCTCTTTTTTTTTTAATGAAGCTTCTTAAAATGGTGGCCTACTCTCACTGTCTGTTTCTTTATCTTTGAAATGTTTTGTTGTAGATATTGCTAGAGGTCACTAGTGTCTGGTTCCTTCTCTCCTAAGCACATGGAAAGTTTTATTTTTCTGGTTAATTTGTGGTGTGGAACCATGCGTTTAGTCTGGCCAGTGGACCAAAAACTTTAAGAGTGAATACATGAGTCTTCGTGCTTTCTTCCCCTCCCACATCTACCAAGGCAGGTGCATATTATAGATGTTCCATGTTAGGATGATGAAGCCTCTGTCACTCTAGGTCCATGGTCGGCAAACTGCGGCTCTTGAGCCACACGTGGCTCTTTGGTCCCTCAAATGCGGCTCTTCCACAAAATACCATGGCCTGGGCAGGTCTATTTTGAAGAAGTGGCTTTAGAAGAAGTTTAAGTTTAAAAAATGTGGCTCTCAGAAGAAATTTCAATCATTGTCCTGTTGATATTTGGCTCTGTTGACTAATGAGTTTGCTGACCACGGACCTAGGTAACTAAGTGAATATACCAAAAACCCATTACATAAGCAAAAAAGTATTGTGTGTTAAATCAGTGAATGCTTTTTAAGCCAGTCTTTTTAAAAATGTATCTTTGTTGTTGAAAGTATTACAAAAGTCCCTCTTTTCACCCCCATTGACCTCCTCCACCTTGCTCCTGCCATGCCCTCCCCCTCCCCAGGCCTTCACCACATTATTGTCTATGTCCATGGATTATGCATATCTATATATGTAAAACCCTAAGCACTAAACAACCAGATGACCACATGAACAGATGGTAGCTATGATGCGCACTGACCACCAGGGGGCAGACGTTCAATGTACGAGATGCCCCTTGGTGGTGTGCCCCTCCCTCCCCCCAAAAAAACTGGCAGGTAAGGCCAGGTTGTGGCAGCATGGAGGTCCACTAATCCCCACAGACCAGGCCGAGGGGCCCCAGGGGTCCACAAATCTATGTACCAGGCCTCTAGTATGCATATAAGTTCTTCGGTTAATCTCTCTGCACCTATACCCTACTTCCTTTCCCTCTGAGATTCATCAGTCTGTTCCATACTTCCATGTCTCCGGATCTATTTTGTTCATCAGTTTCTTTTGTTCATTAGATTCCACCTATGAGTGAGATCGTGTGATACTTATCTTTCTCTGGCTTATTTCACTTCCCTCTCAAGTGCATTCAATACTGTCTATCATTCTTCATTCTTGAAATATTCTGCTCCCTTGGTTTCTATGACACCACATTTTCCTTGGTCACATTTCCTGGCTCCTGGTTTTCTTGCTTATCTTTACTTTTTGGAGATTCTCTAAACCCAGCCCTAAAAGTTTCAGCCATCTTGGTGAGGAGACGCATATTGCCACCTCAAAATATCCCTTTTTTGACATTGACTATTTTAAACTGGTTATTTCAAAACAAAAGACTGGGGACAAACCTTTGACCTTCCCCCTAAAGTGGGAAAAGGATTTAGATGGAGGACCTGCTCCAAAAGGGAGCTATTTATCACAGATAGCCACAGTTTAATGTGAAATAGTGTAATGGACAGGAAGGAAGCTGGCAAGGCTTGTTTGATCAAAGTCCTCTCTGTGTTCCATCCTTACAGATGACACAGTGAACATTTATTTACCAAATATTTGCTTTTCTTTCTCCTTGTGAATTACCTTCCTCCTCTTTGAAGTCCCAGGCTACACTGTCCTTACCTCCACCTTCTCCTCATCTCCAGAATGACTTAGAAACCTCAACTGTCCCATCTGTCCTGGGCCCCATATGCTTATGGAACCCCATATATCATACATAACACATTTGGTTATTTTCTCCTGTTAATCTGTCTCATGTTAATTTGATTATTGGTCTATCCAAAAGAACTTAGAAAGGTAGGATAAAATTTAATTTTTCTCTTCTCCCACACTGGCCTTCCCTTAGTTCTTTGGAAGAACCACACTCCTATTTCATGACCTTTACACTTGTATGTGCCTTAGCCAGGAGCACAGAGGGGAATAGAAGGGTTAAGGAAGACAGAAGAAGGAGTGGGGAGGTAAGTGTATTACAGACAAACCCCTATGAATACTTTAGATTCCAACATAATGGTTAGTTGTTCAGAGAATATGTTCCTTACCTCTCCAGACTAGATTGGATTCCCCTAATTATTTTTTCTCATCGTATCCTTCATAGCATTTACCATATATAATTGTAACTACAATTATTTGTGTAATTATTAAGTAGTTGTCTCCCTCATTAATATAAAAGCTTCTTAAGACAATAGTTCTTCCTATGTTGCCTACCACAGTGCTTGTTTTATAGTAGATGATCAGTAAATTTTGGTGAATTGATACATGTAATTCTCATCTTTGCTATTAAGTTTTTATGACATAATGCATTTTTTAAAGTCATGTGGACCAAGGATATGGCCACATGGTTAGAAATTTCAGTTGAATCGTGAAGGTTACCGTATATACATCTTCAAATTCCAGGGATTGCATATCTTATTAGGGGGTGATAGTTTATGTTCAGCTCAAACAGCTCCTCTTGAAACTGAGCTACTTTTATAGGACAAGTGCTTAATAATTCATACACACTGTGAGGCTTCCCTTTCAAAGAAAGCTGTGAAAATTTAAGGTATAATTCAATGCATAAAAGTATACGACTCTCTTCTGAAATTGCAATTTTATTTCTACCTAACAGGTCTATAATTTTTAAAGTCTGCTAAGCTACAGTGAATTCAATGGAATCTATGCAAAATAAATGCAATCTTAATGTCAATTTGCTCAATCATTTTGAATGTGAAACAGCCAAATGAGCTTTCCATCACCCCTGTAGAACCTTTTTTTGTATAGAAAAATACTTAATCTGCAGAATTAATTTGGATGGGTTGGATTATATATATTTGTTGAAGAGATCTTTTGAGTAGCATATTTTCATTTATCTGTCTAGCTTCTCAATAAGAATACCAACATGAATAAATTAACAATTTTTTATGAGTTTCTCTATCTCTTATGTGATGAAACTTATTTGAAAATTTAATGGCATAAATTCTGCTTACAAATACTGTAGTGGAAGCAATGCACAACTACCTTCTGTTTTTACTCAAAAGAAAAAATAAATTTATAGTCATGTGATTTCTTCAATAGATGCAGAGAAAGCATTTGACACAATCCATGATAAGAATTTCAGCAAAATAAAAATAGAAAGAAACTTCCTTAGCCAGATACAGAGGATGTATGAACATCCTACAGCTAACATCATGCTTAATGGATAAAATTTAGGCGCAAGACTAAATGCTTTCCTCTAAAGATTGGAAACAAGGCCAGTATTTCTTCTCTTACCACTCCTATTCAACATTGTCTTGAAGTCTTAGTGTAATAAGTCAAGAAAAAGAAATAAAAGGCATCCAGGTTGAAAAGGCAGAAATAAAAATGTCCTTATTAGCAGATTGCATGAATTAATGTGTAAAGATACTAAGATATTCACAAAAGCTACTGCTAGGACTAAAAACAACTTCAGCAAGGTCACAGGATACAATACATATACATATACATATACATATACATATACATATACATATACATATACATTAAATTGTACTTCTATTTACTAGCAAAGAACCATCTGAAAATTTTAAGGAATACCATTCTCAATAGCATAAAATACTTAGAAATAAACAACAAAAAAGCAAGATTTCTACACTGAAAACTAAAAAATATTACTGAAAGAAGTAAAAAAGGATCTGATTAAATGGAGAGGCATTACATTGTTATGGGTGGAAAGATTTAAAAATTTTATAATGTAAATTCTTTCCAAACTGATCTATAAATTCAATACAATTTCTATCAAATTATAGGTTTCTGTGTGCTTTTTCAGAAATCTACAAACTGATTCTAAAATTTATAAGAAAATGAAGGAACCCAGAATAGCAAAACATGTTTTGAGAAAGAACAAAATTGGAGAACTTATATTTCATGATTTCAAAACTTAGTGCAAAGCTACAGTAATCAAGATAGTGTGGTACTGGTATAAGTACACATGTATATATCAAAGGATGGTATAAGAACAACTGGGTAGCCACATACAAAAGAATGAATTTAGACTCTTATAGCATACACAAAAATTAATTTAAAATGGATTATAGACCCAAATGTGAAAGCCAAAACTATAAAACTCTTAAAACATAGAAGTAAGTCTTTATGACCTTAGGATCAGGCTTCCTCAAAATAAAAACTCAGGAGGCACCATAAGAAAATGAAAGACACGTGATCGACTGGGAGAATATTTCCAAATCACTTCTCTAATAAAGGAATAATTAAATTTTAAAATGAGCAACAAATGTGACTACACATTTCTCAAAAAAAAGTTTTAGAATTAATATAACTAATGAGCACATGAAAAAATGCTCAACATCATCAGCCATCAGAGAAACTACTCCAATGTCTGTCACCTGCTGAATAGATAAGCCAAATGTGGTATATCCATACAATAGAATACTGGGCCTCTAGTGAAGAAATAAAAAGGAATGAAATATCAATGTGTGCTCCAACTTAACTGAGCTTCAAAAGTGTTATGCTAAGTAAAAAAAGCCAGGTGTGAAAGACCGCATATTATATGATTCCACTTATGTGAAATGTCCAGAATAGATAAATCCTTAGAGCCAGGAAGCAGATTAGTGGTTGCTAGGGGGTCGCACAGGGGTGGCTGGGAAATGAGGAATGACTGCTAATTAGTTTTGGGTTTCTTCGGGGGATAATGAAATTCTCCAGAATTAGATAGTAGTGATGGCTGCACAACTCTATAAATTTACTAAAATCTACTGAGTTGGACATGGAAAATAAGTGAATTTCATGTTTTTAAAATTATACTTCAATAAAGCTATTAAAGATAAAAATAACATTTGGACAATTTCTTCATTACCAGGCCCATTTATGTGGCAGTTGAACTCAGTTTTTCCATGTTAGGTCAAAGTTTAAAATTCTTTACTTGTGGAATGTTAGTCCTTTGTTGGTTATGTGAGAGAGCTATGCGATAGATTTTTCTTTCTTTTCTTTATTGGTTATTTTTTTCCACTAAAAGCTCAGGAGGAATCTTTGCCAGGGTCAGTTGGATTGCATTCGTTGTGTGATGGTTAAACCTCACTTTCTGGGTTGTGGCAATTCTGGCTCTATCACTTAGCTGTGTTAATGTGCTCCATAGTCACTTAAACTCTCAAATTCTCCCTCTTAAGAATGGAGATAAAAATAGAAATGACTTCATGTTTATTAACAGGTATTAAATAGGCTTTGGACCGTGCCTGATAAAGTGTAAATGCTCAATCAAAATAAATGCAATCTACTCTATGGGCTAAACGCTAAACATCTGATCTAAACTAATAAGCCACTTACTAATTACAAGACTTGCTCAAGTTTTCTAAAGCTGAGCTGAACTAAGATCTTCTGGCTCTTTGCTCTGTTGTATTTCCGACTTCAGCTTTGAGCGTGGCTGTCCTATAGGGTCCTTTCTACCTCCCCCACAATGTGTCTTGATTTTGAGCTTCTTGGACTGGTTGTATGTATAAAAGTCTCAGTACCAGCTGTTGCAAATTGGGTGCCCCTCAGAGTCATCATCCTACACAAGGGAATGGTTCCAAACCCTGGGAGCCACTGCATGAAGATAGAGTGGCTTTGAGGATGGTCAGGGACTAGTGGTGTCTATGCAATAGGAAGCACTTTTGCTCCCTTTTCATGGTGTCCATCAAATTTTACTTCCTAGCTAGCTACTATGGGATTCTTCAGAGCTTCAAAATCAGACAGGAGCGGTGGCCAAGGAGCAATTTACAGCCTGGATATAAAATGAAGTGGCTATCAAACGGGGCCAAGTGTCCTCTAAAAATAACAGTATCAGAGGACGGGGAGTAATGGTCTTAGAAGCGATACCTCTGAGAGAGATTCATAATAGAATCTAGCTCATAGTTAAATGAGCAGTTCACAGAATAAATGATCCTACTCCAGCCACAGTGACTCTCAGTGCTTTATAAAGTAAGTAGAAGCCTAGTGCGCAACATTCGTGAACTGGGTCCCTCAGTCTGGCCTGCACCCTCTTGCAGTCCAGGACCCCTCAGGGGATGTCCATTTGCTGACTTGGAGGATTAGACCTAAGCTGGCAGTCAGACATCCTTCTCACAGTCCAGGGCTCTCTCAGTCCGGGACCCCTCACTCTTTACCGCCCACCTGCAGTGGAGGCAGAGGCTCCTGCTACTGTCATTGCTCTTGCCAACCTTGAGCCTGGCTTCTGGAGCGCATTGACCACAAGGGAACAGCGCCTGCATTGAGCATCTTCCCCCTAGTGGTCAGTGCGCATCATAGCAACCAGTCATTTCACCGTTCAGTTAATTTGCATATTAGTCTTTTATTATATAGGATATGAACTTCATGTAGACTCCAATTTCAAAGCACACAATGACACCCTGAAGAGGCATTTCTGCTACTTGTACCTCTCTGGAAAATATTTGTTTTTAAAAGCCCGCCCACCAAATGGTAACTTGCCTCTATGCTCACCATGTCTTCATTACATTCCCTGCACTTCTCCCCACCTCTCCACCACCTTCTGCTTTGGCAATTTCTACCTGGCTCCGTTGTGCAACAAGGTAAGGAAGAAGGGGAGACATGGTGGAGCCCGCATACTGACTTCTCTCATTCCTAATCTTTCCTTGCTCCTTTTAAGAAAAACACAAAACATTTCCTCTGCATCTCCCTCTCCCACATTTTTTAAATATATTCTATTGATATTTTACAGAGAGAAAGAGAGAGGGATAGAGAGTTAGAAACATTGATGAGAGAGAATCACCGATCAGCTGCCTCTTGCACCCCCCCCCCCCCACCGGGGATGTGCCCGCAACCAAGGTACATGCCCTTGACTGGGATCTTTCAGTCCACAGGCTGACGCTCTATCCACTGAGCCAAACTGGTTTTGGCCCCCTCTCCCACATTTTTGATTCTGCTTCAAAATAGCAACTAATGTTGCTGGAAGAGTATTTGTCTTTTTGTGAACTGAATGTATCCCTCTTCCCAGTTCAGGGCATATGTTCTGTTTATTCCTCATTTGCTCCCATGAACTCTCCCCCAAGTCCTCCCTTCTCCCCCCCCCCCCCCGCCTCTAATATCTGATATAATTCTTCTCTGTCTGCTTTGGGAAGCCAACACTGCAGGCTCCATGATCCAAGGTCCTCTGCTGCTTGGTTTCTGGTTACCTTTGCCCATGAGAGGCACGGGCAGGACTACGAGGATGAGGGGGAAAGGCTGGGGTATTTTCCCACATGTGCTTGCTGCTTTGAGCAGTGGCTAACAGTGATGCCTCCCTCCTCGCTGCAGCACCTTGGAGACAGTTGCTATGTTCCAGCTCCCCTGGGGTTCCTTTAATACTATTTCCCCCCCACACACACACACACTGCCTTCCAACTCTAGGGATGCTAAAGTCTTCTTGCTATTGCCTTTGGGGGTAGGCAGAATAATGGCCCCCCAAATGTATCCACATCTCAATCCCTGGAACTTGAGAGTATGTTATTTTACATGGTAAGCAACTTTACAGATGTGATTAAGACGGGGAGATTATCCTAGATTATGTGGGCGGGTCCAGTCTAATCACATGGATCTTCCAAAGCAGCTGTGGTCAGAGATTGACAATGAAAACAAGGTCAGAGTGAGATTAGGCCTTGAAAGATGGAGACAGGAGGCCATGAGCCAGAGAATGTAGAAAGCTTCCAGAAGCAGAAAAAGGCAAGAAGACAAGTTCACCCTTGATGGCTCCTGAAGAAATGCAGCCCCACTATCACCTTGACTTTAGCCCATTGAGGTCTATGCCAGTCTTCTTGTTACGTGCAGTTGTCCCCATGTCCCCGCCTGTTGCCAGCAGACACGGGAAAATGAGTGGCATTTATTTGCATGGAATTCAACTCATGAATTTCCAAGGTCCCATCTCCCTGTGGCCCACCAAGGAATATGTCCACGCTGTCTTAGCAGGGCGGGGATGAAAGCTGATGCCCAGAGTTTCCACTCCAGTTTGCACAGTCCAACACCAGGCTAGCTTGGCCTGTGTTCCTAGCTGCAGTCCAGTATGTGCGGGGTCCATGGACTGGCGGGTCCCTGGGGAGACTAAAATTGCAGCTTCCTGGTGAAGCTGCCCAAATGGCCTTGCTTATAATGTCAGACTTTCCATTTGCTCCTTCCTGTTGTTCACTCTCTAATTACAGGGATAACAATCTGACCCACCTGCAACGCTGTAAGATAATAACTTTATGTTGTTTTAACCTACAAAATTTGTGGTAACGTTATAGCAGCAACAGAAAACAAATATATCTTTCCATCCTTTGATTTTTACCTTTATCCTTTCTACACCAGTGTAAATAGTCCCTTTATTAACAGCCCTTTCATTTAGCATTTGGAGTGAAATCTGTTTGCTGTCCTTACAAATGTGCAGTCTTGTTTTTCTCTTCCTTCCTTCCTTTGCTCACACTCATTCTTCTATCCCATTAGGCACTCTCTCAAATGTTTAATATGTATATTTATATATGTAAATAACCTGAGATGCATGTGAATGCATATATTTTAAATGTATATAAAGTATCTTCTACAACATTGAATTTTTCCTTAGTTTTTACTTTTTGCTATATATATTGTTTTTATTTTTATTTATTTCAGATATTTGAAGGGAGAGGGACAGGGAGATAGAAATAACAATGATGAGAGAGAATCATCAGTTGGCTGCCTCCTATACACCCCCTACTGGGGATCATCAAGCCTGCAACCCAGGCATGTGCCTTGACTGGGAATGAAACTGTGACCTCCTGGTTCTTGGGTTGATGCCCAAGCACTGAGCCACACCCTCCAGGCCCAATGCTTCTTTTTAAGAATGATCCATGTGACTGCAATCAAGTTCCTTGTTTTTGATTGTTGCATCCTTGAAACATGAGATCCAGTCTCCAAAGGAACTAAATGAAACCAGGAGAGACCAAAGGAGCCTCAGAAGACAGCAAAGTCCCCACCTTAGAGGATGGGGTGAGGGAAGACAGCAGAGAAACTGGAGGTGGAGTAGATGGAAGGTGAGGAGATATGGTATCTTATTATAAATTTGTAACATGAGTGAGAGGGAGAGTTTATCAATATCAAGTACATTTCCATTTGGTCCAGTCTCCCTACATTTCTGTGCCTTTTATCAGCTTACCTCAGACATTTCTCTGATCCCAGGAAGTAAAGCAAAGCAGAATGCTTCAGCCAGGTCTTAAATCTTGGTGCTAACCAGGACCTTATTTGCCATCCTGACACCTAAATATTCATCTTCATTGTGTGAATTTACAACCTCCTGAATTTGGAACTGTATGTAGATTTAATTCATGAATCCTATCTTGTTCAAATGGATTTTTTTTTTTTACCCATGAGAGTATTTCTTTCCAAATAATTATATATTTTCTTCTTAGTGAAAATAGTTTTTTTTCTCTTATCCCCAATTATAAAAGCAAGTCATGAGTATTGTACAAAAGTATTGTTATGATGCAGAAAAGTATTATTAAAATACACAAGAGTACAGATATAGACATTACTTCTTTTCCTACCATCTGATTTTAATATTTTTGATGCATATTATTTCAGCCTTTCCTTTTCATTAATAATATTCACTCAATAAATATTTGTTATGCCATCTACTATGCTAGGTGCTGGGATATAATGGAGAGCACAAATAGACACAATTGTTGCCTTCTGGACCTTGTAATCTAGTGAAGAAGAATTATACTTAATTATTTAACTAATGTCTACAACAGTTAGAAGGTTTTTGCTAATGCATCAGCTAGCTATTGCCACAGTAAAGCTCTATAATAGGTCACCTCGAAACTAAATGATGTACAACAATAAGCACTTGTTCTTAAGATCACAGTTCTGTAGGTCATCTTGGGCAGCTATGTTTTAGATTGTGGGTCCATGAACTGACAGAGATAGCTCTGCTTTAGGATTTGGATTAAACTTAGGTTCACTTTATATGTATTGATTCTGGTACCAGGCTGAAAGATACAGCAGCTCCCTGAGGGATGCTCTTCTCACGATGGATCACTGGAGAGGCCAAAAGAGTTAACCAAACCACAATGAAAGCACATGTTGAGACTTGCTTTCATTGTGTCTGTTAGCATTCTATTGGCCAAAACAAGTCAGGTGAACAAGGCCAAAAGAAGGGACAGGGAAGTTCACTCTTCCTACCATGAGGACATGGCAAGAATGGATGTCTATTACAGAGAAACGAAGGATCAGGATGAGTAAGTCAACCTACCATATAACACATAGCCAGAGTTGTATTTGTATGTTCTTAGGCTTACAAGTGACTGAAATATTCTTCAGCACCATATCCTGTTATGATATCATCAAAGACAGAACCAGATGAATCCTATCTTGTTCTTTCCCAGAATGCTCATTCTAAATCTCCATGTCCTTTTGCTTCTCATTAGCAAGGGTTGCTTCACATGCTAGGGAGATTTAGGACTGACGTGATTGACCTATACTATAAACATTTATACTCCGGAGCTGGGGAATGGCTCCTGAGTCATAGATACTCAATACCTGAACAAAAAGAGATTAATATGAATAATTAGATGAAATTAAGAAGATAACCAACAGTGTCTGCTTCAGTGTCCTACTAATTGTCCTAAAGGTTTCAAACTATGAGACATTACAACAAGAGACTTTGGTCTGCAGAGTGAAATGAGTACTAATCTGAAATTTAAAGAATGAGCATGAATTACCTGCAAAGAGGGGAGAAGTAAGAGCATTTTTGGTAGAAGGGTGTGAATGAAAATTCTGTGCTGAAGTGAGCTTGTTGAGTGTGTATGAGAGTCTTAAAAAGGCACAAGTGTGGTGAAAGCATAAGAAACAAAGCTGTAGAGGTTAAGGACCCTGCTTGTAGGGCCTTGCAGATCATGTCAAAACTTTTATTTTTCATTCTAAAAGCATGGAGAGCCATTAAGAAAATTTAAGCAAGGAAGTGATATAATTAGAATTGAGTTTAAAAGATGTCACACTAGCTGCAGGGCAGAGCAAATTGAGGAGATGTAAGAATCAATGTGGGAGATCAGTTTGGAATTTATTACATAGCTGAGTTGAGAGTAGATAATAATTTGGCTAGATCGATAGTGGTAGAAATAAAAAGATGTGACTAAGTTTGAGAAATACTTGGGAGGTAAAATTGATAGAACTTAGTAATGGATTAGATTTGGGGGTGGTGACAAATTAAGGTATCAAGACTATTCTTGGATCTCAGAATTACATAGCTGGATCAATGTACTAGTAGGTATCATTCACGGAGACAGGAAGTGGTCCAGATATGAGCAGGAAGACCGAGAGTGTACATGTTGAGCATGAGAAGCCTTTGAAATATTTAAAAATAAATGTTGGATTTATGGGTCTGAGATATTATAAGGTATCTGCATATACATAGTAATTGATTCCAAAGACATTCATAAAAGAGAATATAAAGAAAGATGAGTAAAGGGTCTAAGAATAAGCCTGAGGGATACCAGCATTTAGTGGGTTATCAGGGGAGGATGAACCTATGAGATGGTAAAGGAAGCTGAGAAAGACCAATCAGAGAGGTAAAAATGCCCAAATGTAGAAAGGAGATCAGAAGACAAGAGAACCGATTATTTCAACAAAGAGGGAATGGTGAAGAAAACGAAAGAAGTTAGATTGGACTTAGTAACTTTGAGGTCATAGCTCATAAGTAAATAAAAAAGTACTGTTTTGGTGATGTGATGAGTGTAGACGATTGATTGGAGTGGGTTGAGAAATAAGAGTAGAGATAAATGGAGACATTTGGTAAAAGAAACCTTTTTAAATAGCCTGGCCCTGGCCCTGGCCTGGTGGCTCAGTTGGTTGGAGCATCATTCTGTATACCAAAAGGTTGTGAGTTCAATTCTCAGTCAGGGCACATACATAGGTGGTGGGTTTGATCTCAAGGTGCATATGGGAGGCAACCAATCAATGTTTCCCTCTTACATTAATGTTTCTCTCTTTCTGTAAAAATCAATAAAAACATATCCTAGGGTGAGAATTTTTTAAAAAGGGCTTGGCTTTGAAGAAGACAGAATATGAAGTGGGAAATGCAACTAAAGGACTATTGTAAGAGAACTGATCGAAAAGTTGATGAAAAATATTCAGTTGAGAGGAAGAGGTTTTGAGGTTTTTAGGTATGAGATAAATGGCATAACGTATATTAAGAATATTGAGAAAACAGGAAGTATGGGTCTACTTACATATCTTTGTGTATTTATGTAGTTAAATGTTTCTAGATCTTTATTTTACATGAACCATAGAAACAGGACATATTTGGTTGCAAGAAATAAAATGCCTCCATCAACAGAGGATTGAACAATGAATATATTTAATTAACTATATAAAGCTTAGAAGTTGGTAGTTTCAGCATTGTCTCAGTGGCTCACTAATATTCCCAAACACCTGGACAAGGTTCTCTCTTTTTCATTCTGTCTCTTTTAAGGGTGTCAGTGATAGTATCTCTTTTCATGGTTTTCAAATGGCTGCCACAGCTCTACATACCTCATCCACATACAACAGCATGCCAAGTGGGAAAGCAAACGGTAAGGGAGGTATGAGTAAACTGCTTTCTGTATCTTCCCCTCTCTTTTTATTATGGATAAATCTTAACCTGAAGTCATTGACAAATGTTCTGCATGTCTGTTTGGCCAGAACTGGGTCACGTGATTACCCCTAGACTAATTACTACCAAAGGAAAATGAGATTTCCATGATTGGCATAGACCCGTTAATTTTCATCCCTGGGACTAGGCACATTGCCACTTCTAAACATCAGGGCAAAAAAAAGAATGTGAAATTAGTTTGTGAGCTCCAAGAGTAGCTATATCAAGAACATTTGCTCAGTAGCTATATTGATTAGGGTGTGTGTGTGTATTTATAAAATTAGTCCATAATATTGAAAAATATAACAAAGTTAAAATAAAATAATGTGTAATCCCATTTACCCCAAAATAAGCAATTGTGATTCACATTTTGGCATAGAACCTTTAAGCATTTTTCTACCCTTAAAAATACTTTAGTTTCTTCTCTCAGAATTGATATAATACTGTGTGTGTGTGTGTGTGTGTGTGTGTGTGTGTGTGTGTGAGAGAGAGAGAGAGAGAGAGAGAGAGAGAGAGAGAGAGAGAGAGAGGGAGATTATTTTTTTCACATAATGTTTATTTTTGTAATAAGATGCCAAAATTTTAAACTAGATCTTGGTAAATTGTATATTTCTGTAATGTTTATGCTTGTTCCATATATTATTCCATCAGTGTATGAACATGCCCATTTTTTCCTATCCTTAACAACACTTGACTTGGACATGAATCCTAGCTCTTTCCATAATCTGACTATAAAGTCCTTTGAGAAAATGACAACTTTTCAGACTTTGTTTCTCCATCTATAAAATGGAGATAATAATGCCTTCTTTGAGAGACCTTATATGTGAATTATGTACAAAAAGACTTTAGTTCAATGACTGACATATTAATGCTCAATAGATTTTAGTTATTGTTTTAAGAATCAATTATTAATATTATAATTATAAAGAATTTTTCCAGTAAAATTTTATAAAAATATACACAGATTTTCCTGTCTTTAAATATTGAAATAAAATCATAAATATTTATTTAAATATAATAATAATGATGAAACAGTTTCATATGGATTACAATTTGAATTTTATAAATATGAATTCAAGAGCTATTGTTGGAAATTTTAAAGTCTTGCAAGAATATAATCTACTATAAATTTATTTTTAAGCATAGGCTCTGTTTAACGGTTAAAACATTTTATGAAGGTATTTATTCATTAGTAAATAATTCAAGCTTTCTTTTTTTTCAGTAAATCAAATGAATTATTGACTATGGAAGAAATCAAATAAGATCTTTTTTATATTCATGTTTGATCTGAAAGTGTTGATTAAAAGAAAATTTTAGAGATTTCATGAAAACATTAAGCAAAGAAACCATGGCTCCCTTTTCAGTATTTGCCACCCATTTCAGTTAATATCCAGAGGAGATGGCCATGTTCCTAAGGTAGATCACCGCAAACCAAGTTACTAACGTAGTCATGGATTCCTCCTATATTTCATTGGTGATGAAACATTTGATATATACTTATTCTAAAGTGCTGACTTGTGATGTGATGGGATGAGAATTATTGCTTTGAGAATGCTGACAGTGTAATGATTCCTTCCACTGGATGAAGCTGTGCTTCATGGCTACACAGAGCAGTGTGCTAGGGTCCCAGAATCCTGTGCTGCTTAAGCAGGAAATGTGGTGTGGGAGTTAGGGCAAGGATCTAGACTGTCTGGGATTCCATTTCTGCTGTGCTACTTAGTAGCTCTGTGGTTGCAGGCAAATTACCTAATCTCTCTGTATCACTGTTGGTTTGTATCTTTTTGATAAGTGTAGTTCCTACCCCCACAAGGGTATTGTAAAGACTTGTGATTAAATAGCTTTAAAACACTTAGAATAGTAATTGACATAGTAAGCTCTCAATAAATATTATCCTACACAACTTGTATTTTGCTTTGTCACGTTAACACTTAGACTATAGTGTTGACCACAGCTATAGAACGATCTGTATTTTGTTTATTGTCATTATAAAGAGGTTCCCAGCATCCCTTGAGGTTTCATGCTCTAATCTGAATAGAGAAGCAGGATGAAGATTGAGGGGAAGGAAATCAGAGAGCATTTAACGGTGCATCAGATATGCTAGCACCTCTCTCTCCAATGCAGAAAGGTACTCTTTTATATAGTATCCTATATAATAAAGAGGTAATATGCAATTTACCAGCACACCCTTGCACACAAGATGGCTGCCCCCATGTGGTCACAAGATGGCTGCACCCATGTCATAACAAGATAGCCACCCCCATGTCATCACAAGATGGCTGGCCGGGGAGGGCAGGTGGGGGTGAATAGGATGGCAGGGGAAGGCAGTTCAGGGTGACTAGGCCTGCAGGGGAGAGCAGCTTGGGGGGACCGGGCCTTCAGGGAGGGCAGCTAAAGGTGACCAAGCTGGTAGGGGAGGGCAGTTGGGGTTAATTGAGCCAGCAGGGGAGGGCAGTTGGGGGTGATCAGGCCAGCAGGGGAGCAGTTAGGGGGTTATCAAGCTGGCAGGAAGAAGCAGAGGGCCAATCAGGCAGGCAGGCAGGAAATGGTTAGAAGCCAGCAGTCTTGGATTGTGAGGGGGGTGTCCACAGCAGTTGGGCCTAAACAAGCAGTTGGACATCCCCTAAAGCAGGGATCGGCAACCTTTAAGACATAAAGAGCCACTTGGACCTGTTTTCGAAGGAAAAAAAAAAACCTGGGAGCCGCAAAACCATTGCGACATTTAAAACAAATATAACACTGCATATATTGTTTCTTACCTTAATGCTATATACCGGATCATGCAGAAAAAGGATTTTTTTCACTTAGCAAAAAGAGCTGCATGCGGCTCCGGAGCCGCAGGTTGCCAACACCTGCCCTAAAGGGTCCCAGATTAGAGAGAGTGCAGGGTGGGCTGAGGGACACACACCCCAGTGCACGAATTTCATGCACCGGGCCTCTAGTACTAAATAAAATATATTCCAGGCATTAATACAATAGCACCAAAATCCATTCATGATGCCCACTGGCTACAGTATTATTCAAATGTCTGTTGGCATATTGTTTGGTATAACTGAAAAATGAAACACTCATTCAATTTGCAGACCTGAAGCACAGTGTATTTAAGGAATTAGCTTAATGTTTCATCAGTGTTTGTTATGAAAAAAAAAAAAGGATAATAGAAAGATTGCCCTGCTGTCTCATAGCAGAAACCTCTCAAGCGATGGGTGAATGAGGTATAAGCTTATCTGGAAATCCAGGTAATCTTCCGACCCTTTCTTACTTCCCTTTTCCATGAGAATTTCTTTCATTTTCTTTGTGCTACTTGTGACAGAGAGATGTAGAAAATTCCTGTTAAATGTGGAGGTACAATTTCTTACCTGAATTTATAGTCTCTCAGAATTACATAGCAGCCCTTTAAGTAGAGAAGCACCTACAGAAACAATTCCAAGAACATCAAGCACTGACATTGTTCCTGTCTTGCAGACACTTTCTGGTAATAGAGGTTGAGATCTAAAAGGTAATACTGAATGCTTGCTAATAACATCAGCAGTGAACTGCAAGAGAACAATTCAGTGCAGTCTTCCTTTCTCTGAGAAATGCCAATTTCTTGGTGACTTGAGAAATAATTCTTAGAATTAATCAAAGTACATGTTTTATTCAGCTTATTATACCTCAGGTGAGATTTCTCTTGTGCTATAATGCATCTAGAACCAGATTCAGAATAATAGTATCCTAGATTTGTGTAGGTCAACTCGGGGTCTATTAACATAAACCACTTGAGGATATGTAACCTTACTGGCAAAGGCAGCACCAAATATCTTAGACATGTAATTACGGGCTGAGGGGTGCTCAAGCACATCTTCATTCAAAGCCATTGCCAACTCTGACCTGTTTTTACTCAGTTGTGAAGAAAAAGATATGGGTTTCTCTCCTTCAGGTGGTCCTGTCAGCATCTGGCATCTTTGGGAATAGCTAATCAATCCTAGCCCAAAATGGTTGTGAGATAAAATAGACCAATTCATGTGTGAGTCCATAGTTTGCTGCTGCACATAGGTTAACTCCTCTTATTCATAGTCTTCTTTACTTGTGGTAAGCCGTGAAATTTACCATGTTAACCATGTTTATGTCTACAATTTGTTGCACTGACTACATTCGCACTGTTGTGCAATTATCACCACTGCCCATCTCAAGAACGTTTTCATCATCTCATTCTTTAATTAAAGGGCTCCTGAAAACCACCTTGCTACAATCTGTCTCTATAAATGTGCCAATCCTAAGAACCTCATATAGATTTTTTTAAACACACACATACAAAAAAAGGCAATACTTGTCCTTTTGTGTCTGGCTTCTTTCACTTACCATAATGTTTTAAAGTTTAATTCATGTTGTAACATGAATCAGAATTTCCTTCCTTTTGAAGAGTGAATAATATTCTAATATATATATATATATATATATATATATATATATATATACATACATATATATATATATATATGTATATATATTCTGTTTTTCCATTCATCTGTCAATGAATATTGAATTAAATTCTTTATTAATTTTTTGATAATATTACAGATGTCCCCAATTTTCTTCCCCTTTGCCCCCCTCCACCAACGCACCCCCTCCCCCCAGATCACATTCTTAAAAGGTTGCATACAAATGACCAGGAAGCTTGCATTTGGGTCTTTTGAAGTAGAGACCTCAATCTTGCTTTATTATATTTGCTTACAATTCTTCCTTCCCTCTCTACCCTTAGCATGGTCCATTATGAGTGAATTACATTTCACAACTCCATTGGTGTTGGGTTTGTCATGTGACTTGTTTTGGCCTAGGAAATGTAAAGAGAACTTTCCATGTGCCAGCTCTGAGCTAAAGCCTTCAGAGGCACTGAATGTTTGTGGTGTCCCCTCTTGGGATTCTGCCATCACCATGAGGAAAACATGGCCTGTGTCACCACTGCTTCCATAAGGAGGGGATACATGAGAAACACTCTCAGCAAAGCGGGAGCAGAGGGATAATACCTGAACATAATACTAAATGGCTACGTGGGAGGGGTCAACCTGCACTCCAAGGCCTGTGTGTTAGCATCATCAGTAACGTCCCAGGTTCCCCAGGCTCCACTCCACCTGCCTTTGCCTGCCAGCCAGATGTCCATCTTAGTCACTCAGAAGTCTGTTTCTGAAAGGCCCAATGTAGGAGGAGTTGGGACTCTTCCATGAGGGGGAGGTACTGTTCAAATGGCAGGGAAAGTGCTGGGTGTGTTTCCCCTTCCTGGAGCTACTCCTCTGAGACTGACCCGGAATATTTCCCTGGCCGAACAGAGACCCTCCTATGGCGTCCAGTGCGATCAGCTGGAAACCAGGAGTCTCAGCTCTCCCTGGCAGGGAAGCACCGCTCAGGTTCCTGGGATAGCAGCCTGGAAGGCCCTCCCTCCACCCAGTCCAGTGAGGGACACTTCCTCAGATTGCTCCAACCAGAGGCTTGGCCTCTGCCGCTATCTCCTCTGCCAAGGTCAAATGCAGGGTGTGGCAGGCAGGACTCCTGAGGGGGGGTGGGCTATATCACCTAGGGCAGGTTTTTTTTTTTTCCTTTCCCTGAGCTGCGGCCTTTTTGGTTTGGGGGTTCCTACCAAGTGCTTGTCCATGTCTCCCCCAGTGCTTCCCACCCTCAGGCACCTGGAGTCCGCACCGCCCTCCCGCCACTGAAGTCTCGGGTGAGTAGCTGCAAATGCAAATCCCATGCTCTGGGTTTCAGACCCAGGTGCTAGCTTCCAGAATTTCTGGTTGAACAGGTATGTAGTAAGGCAACCTGTTTTATGAAACATCTCCAAGTGATTCTAATAGGTAGCTCAGGTTGACAACCAGGAAGCTTGCATTTGGGTCTTTTGAAGTAGAGACCTCAATCTTGGTATATTATATTTGCTTACAATTCTTCCTTCCCTCTATCCTTAGCATGGCCCATTATGAGTGAATTACATTTCACAACTCCATGGATGCTGGGCTTGTTGTGGAACTTGTTTTGGCCCAGGAAATGTAAATAGAACTTTCCGTGTTCCAGCTCTGAGCCAAAGCCTTCAGTGTTGGCATTGAGTGTTTGTGTTGGCCCCTCTTGAGAAGTAGGAGAAATGCAAGCATCCAATATGCAATTGTTTCTGATGGAAATACTACATTTGCCTAACCCTCAAGATGCTTTCCAAAGCCCTCTAAGATGTTACATATCTATAATAATGAAAGTGTAATATGCTAATTAGACCGGACATCCTTCCGGGTGACCTTCCTGACAAACCCAAGGCTGTGAGGGAAGCTTGGGTCCCAGATGCCAGAGGGAAGCTGGTGCCACAGTCGAGGAAAGGAAGGCCTACCCTTGCACGATTTCGTGCACCAGGCCTCTAGTGTATATATAAAACAATAGCTCCTCTCTTTTCTAACTTCTCTGGACTCCACCTAGGCTTCTACCATCACCACCCTGGGGTCTTATTCTCCTTCCATCATCTCCACCTCCTCACACACTCAGTAGGACCTTCTTATTGTCCTCTGGAGTAAGTACTGAGCCAACTACTTTCATGCCTTAAAGTCTTTCCTTGAAGAGAACCATGCTAATGCCACTTGGTTTTCTTCCAAGATTGAATAAAACCCATTTTGCTTTTGTATTGAAATTATGCAAAGCACCAAACCTTTACCCCAATGGGTGTAAAAGGAGCTGATCTATTTCTTCACTGTCCTTGTGTTTTGGTTTTGCTTTTCTGCACAAACATGTTTTATCCACTATATGCTTTCATTTACTTATCTCTAAATTACCAATTGGATTTTAACATACATGTTTTTATGATCTCTCTTGCTTTTCACTGTTTTACCCTTAAACTGTTTTTTTCTATGCCACTGCCTCCATCCCAGCATATACTGTGATTCCCAGAGTCAAAAATCTAAAAGAACAACATAGAGAAACTTAACCTTTTGTAAACATTGAGCTGCCTCACCTATGAAATAACAACATGAAGAACGATTTTCAATTTCATACTTGTGGGGATGTATTTTCCAGAGGTATTTTGTTTTTGGTTTTTGTTTTCCCTCCATTGTCATAAAGCAGAAAATCTCCAGCCATGTGACTTTTAAAGGGTCAATGTAAAATTACTGTAAACGTGTTCTGGGGTGAGAGCATAAATGCCTTCAGAAAACCCAGAGAAATTACAGTGAATATCAGTCAAATCCTCTAAATAGGAGAATACCTTTAATACTTCCCTCTTGAGGATATCAAACTGGAATACTCGGTAATGTTGAGACATTCTGTGTGTGTTCTGCATCCTGGAAATTGTAGGATACAGATTGTGTCTCACTTTACTCATCTGATTAGAACAAAGAAACTAGCCCAAGTTCCATCTGATGGAAAAGAGGAGCCCAGTACATCCATGTCTTTTCCTTAGACTTCCCTGCCTCTTCACTGGGGATTGGACACAAACTTTGACAGATTTTTCTATCCAGACATGTTTTTTCAGGGACTGCCCTTTTTTTCACATCTTTCTCCTCACCACAGTCTCTCTAGCAGACAAACACACATCATTCCCCAGTTCTCAAGCTGGTCTTTTGCCGAAGTGTGCCTTGCCTCGCTTGTTCCACCTAACACACCTTTTATCAAATTCATTTGCTCAAGTAGCTGTCTTTGATCACCCACTAAGTATAGAGCACTGAACTGAGTACAGATTATTTAACTCACTAATGAATGAGGGAACCTGTCAGCACCACACATATGCTAGTATAGGTAGATAAACAATGCTGAAAGGTAGTTAAAAATACAAATGAGATGAAAATCAATTGCATTCAACCATACATAACTAACTTGCATTAATATCAATTTTAACAACTTGCACAGTTGTAAAAAAAAAAAATCAAAGACAATGAATAGTGAAGATATCCATGAAAGTTACACTAGAAAAGACACTTAAGTGATTTTTTTCAAAGACTTTCACAATATTCCTGATAAGTCCTTCTAAGTGGTCTGTGCACACAATTGCTCCTTTGGGGCAGGGCCCTGGGAAAGTGGGACAGAAGAGAAGAGGGGATTCGGAGAGGACCTGGAGAAAGACAATAAAAAGAGCAGGTTTGCCCTGCCTGGTTTGGCTCAGTGGATAGAGCGTCGGCCTGTGGACTGAAGGGTCCCAGGTTTGATTTCAGTCAAGGCCATGTACCTTGGTTGCAGGCACATCCCCAATAGGGTGCGTGCAAGGGGCAGCTGATCAATGTTTCTCTCTTATTGATGTTTCTAACTCTCTATCCCTCTCCCTTCCTCTCTGTAAAAACTCAATAACATTCTATATAATAAAGATGCAATATGCAAATGGTCATTATGCCATGAAGCGTAACAAACAACCACATAACAACCAGATCATAGATCAGCAGGAGGGTGGGGCAGCGAACTACAAGCAGGTAGCAGAGAGCTATAGGAGGGGGCAGGGCAGCAAGCTATGAGGGAGGTGGGTGCAAGGGCACTACAGGAGAGTGGGGCAGTGGGCAGAGAGCTACTGGAAGGTGGCAGCAAGCAACTGGCTACAAGCAAGTGTTAAAGAGCTACAGGAGGGGGCAGAGCAGCAAGCTATGAGGGAGGGCCGGGGGAGGGAGGGCAAGAGAGAGGGAGGAGCTATAGGAGAGTAGAGCAGCAGGCAGAGAGCTACTGGTGAGCTACTGGTGCACAGATTCGTGCACAGATATATATATATTTAAGAGAGCAAGTTTCTCCTTTTTTTGAAACATACAGAAAACTTGTAATATAAGACCATCTCTACTGAAGATATGCTTGCTTTGCTCTGAATAAAAGACAAGCAGTATGTGACAGAGACTGTTAATTATCTCTTGATATTCATTCTTCTCTTCTTAGTAAGAGAATCCTCCACCCAGAATACAGGTAACACTTCTCAGACTCACTGATGCAATCACATGACTAAGTCTTCCGGCCAGTGGGGTGTAAGTTGAAGAGTCCTGGGTAACTTCCAGGATTGGCTCTGATAAGAAAAGGACATGACCTTCTTTGACCATTCCACTTTCCTGCCAGCTCAAAGGTGGATGTGATGCTGGAGCTTGAGCAGCCATCTTGGTGAAAAGCACCTGCATTTCAAGGGGACAGGAGCCCATGACTCCTGGTAACTGCATACAACTGCCTTCTACCTAAAAAATGAAATGGCCCTTACACTTTTCTTTTGTCACCCTTATCTTTCTTTGCTGTTATTTGGGGCTTCTGTTACATGCAACTGAAGCTAATCCTAACTGATGGGGGGAGGGGCCGGGAAGAACATTTGGTTGGTTGTTTTCCTGAGGAATTTCAATTGAAATGGACGCTGGTTCCTCTGAAAAATACATCTCTATTTATAGCTAACCTTCATCTCAATACCCCCTTCCATCACTACCCTCTGCTCACTTACATGTACACAGTTCCTGGGGAACAGAGTAGGCATTGCCCATGACCCAACAGGGGCATTTGGAGCCTTGACCTAAAATTGACAGCAGCAATTAGTGAATCTGTGGGGCAAGGAACCCAGTGTGGTTCCTGGCATCCACCCCACACCTGTACAGACAGGCCAGCTCCAGAAGCTTGAGTGGGTTAGGAAAGGAGCCCATGGAAAGCAGGGCTATGGGAAGATGACCAAAAGGAAGTCCCCCTGGGAGGCAACATTTCACTCCATTCCTGATGATCTGCATTGTTAGAGCCTGAGTAATCCCCAACCATATCCAACATAAAACCCAGTAGCGTCTGGCTTTGAGACATGTTCATTCCTGCAGCAGCTGCAGCTTTACCTTGGTGATTATGTTTTCATGGAGCTAATATTAGCGTTGTTGGCATTCCCAAAGCCCATGGTAGCTAATTGCAGGCAAAGCAAGCTGAGGAAACCATACTGGGATTAAAATTTTGTTTCAGATAATCAACAAACGAATAATCCACCCACTGCTAATCAAATTGACCAAGCTATATGATTTTCAGTCTCCGCTATTCCTTAGTATATTGATTTCCTGTGAGGTAGTAGAATACAAGCCCAGATTGTTGTTAGACTTTCTTTTGATGGCACTCAACACTCTATCCACTTCTTGCAATGTGTTCCGAACCCTCCATAGTATCACTTTCATCGGTGTGCAAATGCTGACTTTATCTTTGAAGCTCCATTAGAAATCCATATTTTGAGGAATTGTTTGAAGGTCTTTCCCAAGGAGTAAGATAATCTTTTACACAAAGAAGCCTGACCCTTCCGCAGGCAGGGCCACCGTGGGAGTCACATTTCCATTTGACAGATGCTGGAGGGCTCAGGTTGTGGGCTTCCAGAGAGATATGATTAAAACATAAAAAAAAACTAGACATTGCTTCACTTTTTACCTCTCATAATTCAAAATATTGCTTTCTATACTCTTTTCTGCTGTTTTGAAAGCAGGAAAAAAATCTGTCATCTCTGTTTGCTGTGTCCTGAAAGTCTTATTTTTTCCTCCTAAAAACCCAATGGAGGGATGAATAGACAAAGCGCAAAAGATTTGGGGGTTGGTGAAAATATTCTGTATGATACTGAAATGGTAGGTATGCGTCATTATACAATTGTCAAAATGCAAAGCAATGTACAACACCAAGAGCAAGCCCTACTGTAAACAATGGACCCCGGGTGGTGACATTGTAGGCTCATCAATTATAACCAATACCTACTGTGGTGGAAGATGCTGGTAAGAGGGGAAGGTATACATGTGCAGATATATATAGCGGACAGAGGATATAGGGGCAGAGGATATAGCGGACATTCTAGCTTCCTCTCCACTTAGCTGTGAACCTAAACCTGCCATAAAAAATAACGTTGTATGTTTTTAAACATGCACAGGTCAGAGGGGGCACCTCATCCCACACCACCACCAACAGAGGGCATCCCATGCTTACTCTCCCCACATCCAATCAGAGGTGAGGACAGGGTCCCCAAGAGGCTTCCTGCCTCTGCAGAGACGGCTGACTTCCGTTCACAGCCCCCCTTCATAAACAAGGTACAAAGTACGGTTACGCTGCAAACCCCTGGAGGCAGTCTCATTTTCCCCTCTTAACCTTACCCTCCATGGCTTTTGACAATTGTTTTCTTTCACTTGACTTAAAAGGCTTTATTTCTTCCCGGTGTGGAGTTGTAGGAGTTCTTTGTATATTTTGTAAATTAACCCCTTATCAGATGTATCATGGGTAAGTATGTTCTCCCATACAGTAGGTTCCCTCTTCATTTTGCTGGTGTTTTCTTTGCTGTGCAGGAGCGTTTTAGTTTGATGTAATCCCCTTTGTTTATTTTTTCCCTTTGTTTCTCTTGCTCTAGGAGCTATATCAGTGAAAATACTGCTATGAGAGATGTCTGCAATTTTGCTGCCTGTGGTTTCTTCTAGGATTTCTATGGTTTCACGACTTACATTTAAGTCTTTTGTCCATTTTGAGTTTATTCTTGTGTATGGTGTAAGGGAGCAGTCTAGTTTCTTTCTTTCTTTCTTCCTTTTTTTTTATTTATTTATTTATTTATTTTATTTTATTTTTTGCATATACATGCCCAAATACCCCAACACCATTTATTAAAGACACTGTACACTCCTTTGCCTCCTTTGTCAAATATTAACAAGGGTCAATTTCTGGAGTCTCTGTTCTGTTCCATTCTTATATATACACCTGTTTTTATGCCAGTACCAGACTGTTTTCATTACAATGGCTTTGTAGTATAGTTTGATTCCAGTATTGTGATCCCTCCAACTTTGTTCTTCATTGTCCAGATTGCTGAGACTACTCAGGTATTTTTTTGGTTCCATCTAAATTTAAAAATATTTGTTCTAGATCTGTGAAAGATGCCATTTAAAGAATAGCCAAAGTACCTGAATAGATGCTTCTCCAAAGACATACACATGGCTAATAGACATAGAAAAAAATTCCCAACATTACTAACCATCAGAGAGAGGCAAATTCAAACAATAATGAGGTATCACCTCACACCTGCCAGAATGGCCACCATCAATAAATCAACAAATGACAAGTTCTGGCGAGAATGTGGAGAAAGGGGTACCCTAGTACACTGCTGGTAGGAATGCAGACTGGGGCAATCACTATGGAAAATAATATGGAGTTTCCTCAAAAAATTAAAAATGGAACTGACATTTGACCCAGCAATCCCACTTGTGGGAATATCTCCTAAGAATCCTAAAACACCAATAATAAAGAGTATATGCACCCCTATCTAGCAGTGTTCATTTATAATAGCTAAGATCTGGAAACAGCCCATGTGCTCATCAGTGGATAAAAATCTGTGATATGTTTACACAATGGAATACTATGTGGCTATGAAAAAGAATGAGCTCTTACCCTTTGCAACAGCATGGATGGATCTGGAGATTATTATGCTCAGCAAAATATGCCACTTAGAAAAGACAAATATCACATGATCTCACTCATATGTGGAATCTAAAGAACAAAATAAACTGATGAACAAAATAGGTCCAGAGGTATGGATGCATGGAACAGACTGACCCATCTCAGAGGGGAGCAGATGAAAAGGACGGGAAGAGATTAACCAATGAACATATATGCATAACCCATGGACACATACAGTAATGTGAGGAAGGCCTGTCGGGGGCAGGGGCTGGGTGGAGGGGAGCAGAGAGGGGGGAAATGGGGAACATCTTCAATACTGTCAATAAGAAATTTTAAAATGTTTAAGGTTTATTTCTTTATTTGTATCTTCTTCCCTGGTCTTTATACTTTTGTGTCAAAAAGTATGGTCATGATTTAGGGCTGCTGAAGTTGTAATTAAGGTCCCACTGAAGTAACATAATAGGAAACCTTAAATCAGTGCTCCCCAAAGGGTGAGCCCCAGACCTGTAGCAGCAGCATCACCTTGTTAAAAATGCAAATTCGCAGGCCCCATCCTTACCTACAGAACTAGAGGCTGGGGACGAGGGGAAGGGATAGAGCCAAGCCCTTCAGGTGATTCAAATGCCCTAAGGCAGTGGTCACTACCGGGATCACCTGGAGATCTTCCCCATGCCAGCTGCCCATGCTCAGAATATGAGATTTCTTAGGTCTGAGGTGGAGCCACGATGTAGACTTTTAGAAAGCTCTTAGGTAACTCCTAGACAAAGTGCGAAATAAGAATTGCTGCAGAATTGCCTACTGTCACTTTAAAGAATTTCCACAATATTTTATTTTGAAGAAAGAATTTTAGAGGATTGGAGAGTGGGTGGGCAGAGCAATAGAAGAAAATAGCCAATACATTTTAGAAGCCTCATTTGAAATCTTCTCAGAACCAAGAGCTAACTCCATAAGTAACCAAAGATCAAGGTCATGTAAGACTCAATCTCTCTCATCTCCTCTTCACATCCAGCCTTTGCTTAATGCAGTTCCATCTTTAAATGTTCTTATTTTGGGTAGCAGGAAAGCTGACAGAGGAAACACATTTATGAACCAGGTTATTTATATTGAGAGGTTCACTGAATCATCACAACCTCCTCAAAGAGCTAGTCCCTCTCACCGAAGAAACTGAGGCTCAGCTATTGAGAAATCTGCTCAGTTTCCAATAACTAGTAATCGGCCAGGATGTGATTTGCAGCTAAATCTGGCCCCAAAGCCCACACTGACACATTCTTTTCTTTTCCAGACTATGCACTTGCAGTATGTAGCTGTGGAAGTCATTGCTAAGACATTCGCAGTATCTTTTCAATGCAGGAACTTGCCTGTGTTAGACACTCACATAAAGCAAACTTTACTTGTGTGAAAACAATAGGGTTGGAAAAGTTTATAATTCAGACCATAAGGGAAAAATTAAAGGCATTTGAATTTATTATTCAGCCTGGAAAAGAGTTAAAATTGAGAGTACTTTCATGAGAAATGTTGAAGTTCTGAGTGATAATTCCATTTCATAAAATGAAAAGTAGAATCAGGGATTCTCTGTCTTCACTGGGGACTAAAAAGAAATACTGGCAGGCCAGCATGACTCAGTGGTTGAGGATCACCCTATGAACCCGGAGGTCACAGTTGTATTCCCAGTTGGGACACATGCCCGGATGGCAGGCTTCATCCCCACTGTGGGGTGTTCAGGAAGGAAGCAGGCGATCAATGATTCATCATTGATGTTTCTCCCTTTCTCCTTCTCCCTTCCTCTCTGAAATCAATAAAAAAAATATTAAAATAAAAAAAGAAATACTGGCCCAGTGCTGTCTGTGTGGGTTTTAGGTTCCAAATATTAGTAGTAGTTGGTCTATTCCCTAGGAAGTCTCATCAAGCCAGTTCATTTAGAGAGAAAGGTGGGATTCAATCACTTTTAAGAAAAGATTACTTTTTTAATCTTTGTGTTAAATAACACCTAATACAACACCCAAGATATGGTTGGTGCTTTAAACTTATGCATGTTGAATCGATGCAGTTGAAATTATTATAAATTATTAAACAGAAGAAAGTGTCACCTAAGATAGCTTTTGAGAAGCTGAGAGGTTAACAAAGTGATTGATAAATATTCCTCCATGTGAGGTGGCTGGAATTGGCTTTCCACAATGGGAAATTGACTTTCCACAGTGAGAAACCTCACTAAATCAATGCTCACACTACAACCATGCACCCGTCTCACTCCTCCCTTCATAGGTAGCTAAATACTTCCCCTCCAGAAGTTTACAAATTAAGCAAATAAAGATGAAAGCACCCAGACACCAGGGTGGATGGTACACACTGCAAATGTACTAATCATTATCTTCAACAAATAATTCATTCTTTGCATTCTCATACAATGATACGCTTGATGTTCATCCCTTGGACAAAAAGATCTAATGTTCTGAAGTTTTGAATTCCTGAACATTCCTCTAGTCCAGCCCCCTGGAGTTGCTTTCTCAGGCAGATAATATACTGGTCTTTTCAACGTGCCTCTATTTACCTCCCCTCCCCATACACATACCACAATCAGCTACCCAAGAAGTTCCAGGCAGAAGGAAACTACCTCTCAGAATGCATTGCTAATTTCAATTGCATGTCCCTGGTAGGTCATTTGACAATTGAAGTAGAGAATTACTAACAGATGACCTTGGTTTTGGAGCTGGGGAATCTGACCCAGAAAAAGCAGAATAAACACAAAGCATGTGTGTGGCAGACACTCACATAGAAAGATCCCTCAAAAGGCAGAATGCAAATACTTTGGCAACTTCAAGGAGGATGCAGTCCTGAGCATGGATCCAATGGGCATGGAGATCATTAATCTCTAATGGACATTAAGTTTGGTCATATCTAGGTGCTGTACAGTGTTTCTGACAATGAGGTTAAGGGCCACTTGAATGTCATCCCTCAGAAAGATGTATTTAAGCACAAACTTCCAGAATTCAGAATGCTACGGGTGGGTTCTGGGAGTGGGCATTTTTACCAAGCACTGGGATGATGGTTTCTGTGGCTCACCAAGTCTCAGAATCACCGCTGGCAGAACTAAAGAACTTCCATTCCAACTGACCAGCATGGCTACATTGCCATGGCAACGTGCTGGGCAGCCATCTAGAAGCAACTTGGTCTAATGTCACCTTTGGATGGGTGTCAGAGGAGGCACAGTTAAAATAATTAAGGAATGGTTCAGTCACCGCATGGGGAAGTTCCATCAGCACCACAAACTGGTTTGCCATGTCCAGAAAACACAGAACTAAGAACTCAGTCAGGAGATAGGAGCAACACAGAAGTCAGGATTTTTGTAGTTGAAGAATTGAAATCAGAAAGTCTGTTTAAATCTATTTTTAAAAAATAGAAAATTCTGAATATTAGCTAAACTATATCCTAGATGTGTAAGCTAGTCAAAGTAGGAAGAGAACACTAAAAATTAAACTTTATTTAAAGCCATAAATTATCTTCCAAAAGCTAAGTTATGGCATTTTCCTTTCCATGCTTGTAAGCTTTACCAGAAGCCGGCCTATTTTTAAATACTCTGAAAACCCACTTAGAGCGGTTTGCAGAGGATGTGTCCACAAATGGTGCCCATGCCACACCAAATCCTGAATAATATGTGTGTGGATCTGGGCAACTACAAAGGAAAAATTTTCCTCATGAAAGAGCCAGTGGAACTGGTGGATGTGAGGTCACAGTTTTAGCATCCACATTAGTCCCAGATGTTTTTTCCAAAAAGATGGAGTTTTATTTGAAACCTGAGACAAAGTCTTCTATTCCCTCCTCACTATGTCCTTAATATAGAAAAACGGTGCCAATTAAGTAATAACACAAATGGATTAATTACCACTTAAAAGTTATTAGTAATAGGGCAACTCTCTTTTTTTCAACACTTTGAGGCCTCAATTGTTTTCAATATATTAGATGGGTATTTGGGGGAGGGATGCAAGAGTAGATGGAAATAGAGAAATAAAGGTGTCTCCCTTAGGTGTTGCCCAAAAATCACTCCCCCCAAAAAAATGAGAAAATTTTTTATCACAAACCAACAACTGTTAAAACAAAAATAAGCCTTTGGGTTCTTAAATCTAACTGAGCTAGTTCATTTCAGTTAAAATAAAAGAGGGAAGAGTAGCAATAATTAAGCTGGAAGAGTCTCAGACATTATAGCATCACTCAGTGTTCCTACCTAACCTGTGTTCAAGGCTTTCCAGGACAAAACCCACAGCTCCCTTTCCAACCTTCCCTTTGCTACTCCGCTAACACCTGACGAGTTAGCCTCCTCTACTAGTATGTCCCCAAGCTCATGTTCAGTGTGGCCACCCTTTGCTCATGCAGTTTCTCCCTCACCTCTTTCTGCTACCTGGCATCTTCCTCCTCATCCCATCCTTTGAGAGTAGCCCAAGTGCCAAGTCTTCTGTTAGCCAGCTTCCAGGATCCTCTGCCCTCCCTCCTGCCTAACCCCTATCCCAGCCTGTTATGGGTCTCCCTGCGTTCATGGGAGTCTCCAGTTCTAATACCTCAGAATGTGTCTTTATGGGGAAAAAGGGTAGTTGCAGATGGAATTACTTCAGATGATGGGTCCTAATCCAATATGACTGGTGTCCTTATAAAAAGAATACCATCTAAAGAAAAAGAGACCTAAAGAGAAGGAAAATTATATGAATACGCAATAAGACATACATGTACAAGCCAAGGAGAGAGACTGGGAGCAGATGCTTCCCTCATGGCCCTCAGAAAGAAGCACCCTGGCTGACATTTTTTATATTAGACATCTAGCCTCCAGAACGGTGAGACAATAAATTTCAGTTGTTTAAGTGAACTGGTTTGGTGTATTTGCTATGGCAACCTCAGCGAGCTAGTATACTAATTCTCACTTGGTATTAGTCAAGTGAGACACTTTTGCCTTCAAGGTCTCCGTTCCCCATACAGAAATATTGAAAGCATATGTTATGACTTTGTTGTTATAAAGATAAATATAAGAATATAGATATTCACACATATTACTCCATCTAAGTGTTCATTTTTCTTCTGATTGTAAACATTTTCACGGGCACCCGGAAGTATTATGGCACCATGCACTGTGTCTACTGTGCCAATGGATAAGTCAGCCCTGCTTGCAGCCTTCTGCATGGTGACCTTGGTGACAACATTGTGTGCTAGCAAGTAGACCAAGCTTCAGGAGGGTCAAGACCATGTGTGACTTCCTCTGCATTATCCACCTGGAGCAAGTGTTCAAGAAATATTGTCAATTAATTGATCTGGTCCAACCTCCTGTTTCTACAAAGAGCAATGGCATCTAAAACACCCAGCAACATTTCATTGTGGGGGTTTCTCCTCCAAGGAAGATAACTCTACTTTATATAGACACCACTGTCACCCCCAGCAAATGATCCTACTAACTTCATAATCATGCCTAATCCTTAAGCTAAAATGTATCACTATAACCTTCCAGAAGGATTTCTTCTTTTTTAAATATATTTTATTGATTTTTTACAGAGAGAAAGGAAGAGAGAGAGAGAGGGGGGGAGAGAGAGAGAGAGAGTTAGAAACATCGATGAGAGAGAAATGTTGATCAGCTGCCTCCTGCACACCTCCTACTGGGGATGTGCCCACAACCAAGGTACGTGCCCTTGAACAGAATCAAACCCGGGACCTTTCAATCCGCAGGCCGACGCTCTATCCACTGAGCCAAACCGGATTCGGCCAGAACGATTTCTTAAGCATCTTTATTTTTCTGGTACTAGCACTGTCATAGACACAATGCAAATTGAGTCTTCACAGAAGTTCATTGCTTCATTGTTAGTGACAAGCAAAAGAAAAAAGTGTGGGGAAAACTAAATTTCATCAATAGATAAATGGTTAATAAAATATAAGGCATCTATACTGCAAAATGCTTAAAAAGATAATAATAATAATAATAATAATAATAATAATAATAATATAAATCTCTATGCACTCACATAAAAACTCCAATGCCTATTTTTATTTTTTAAATAAGTGGCAAAAGCATACTTTATATATTCTTGTGTGCAAACCCTGAGACAAAAAGTTAAGTGCAAGTAGTTTATTGGGGAGGTCTGTGTCCCATCCTTACTCCCAGGAACACCAACAGGGAGTAAGGATGGGACACAGAGAAGAAAAGAAAGGCAATAAAAAAGTATGTGTTAACAGGAAGGTTAACCCTGAGGGCAACTGGAGCGTAATCCCCCTGGGGACCTCTGAGGTCACTGTAAAACCCCCAGAGTTATCCCAATGAGAGGTGAGGAAGTCTGGGATTATACCAATGCTCATAAGTAATCAGTTCAGGGCTGCTCTTGGGACATAAGTCCCTAGCACTGCCACCCTGTCTCATCTGTCAATAACAAAATAGTCCCATGGTTGAAATCCTCAGATAGAGACCCACACTTGCTGATAGTTGTATATCCAACCAGCAGGTACAGAATTGATGTGTCAAAGATTTTTCTAACCTGCACATGCCACTTTGCAAGCACAGAGAAAAGTCCAAGGGTGCCCATGACACTGTTTACATACGTTACTGACCTAGCGGCCCTTCAAAAGAGCTAGTGGCCACCTGGTTGGGAGGATAAAACTCTTTGTCTCCTTGGAGGCAATCGCACTGAGGTTCTTCTCTGTATGCACATGTAATGATTTATGTCAATCATAAAGTGTTTTATGATGCCACAGTCCTCTACTCAATCCTCCTCCAGTTCTCCACTTCCACTGTCTACCAGCCCCCATGCTGAGCCTCAATACATTGGCCACACTACATCTTGACCATTCAAGTAGCACTAAATCAACCACTCACGTGACAAGGGGTTTTTAGTGGTTTCACATCCCTCTTCCCTCCATCCAAGGTTCCAGAAAGTCGGTAACATTTCCTGGGCCTGAAGCATTAGGAGGAGATCCTTGCCACATTCCAGCTGAGTGGCCAAGTAGAAACCAACATGTATATGTCAGCCTGACTTTTGCCTAAAAGATTCCAAGAAAAATGGTCTGAACAAAGCATAATTCTCTAGACATTCTTTTAAAGGTCTAGTCTAGTGATCGGCAAACTCATTCGTCAACAGAGCCAAATACCAACAGGACAACGATTGAAATTTCTTTTGAGAGCCACATTTTTTAAACTTAAACTTCCTCTAACACCACTTCTTCAACATAGACTCACCCAGGCCGTGGTATTTTGTGGAAGAGCCACATTCAAGGGGCCAAAGAGCTGCATGTGGCTCAGGAGCAGAAGTTTGCCGACCATGGGTCTAGTCAAACAAAAAGGATAAAAACATGGGTTCTCTAGCTAGATAAAGGCTTGGGTATCTTGACTTTGAGTATTGGTCCATTCATTCATTCAAACATTTATTGAGGGATTGTGATGTGCCAGGCACTATACTGGGTACTTTGTCAACTAGCAGTGAACATAAAGTCATGGGCCAGAGTAGAAGAAAACTTAAGGGGGTCACTTTCTAAATTCCTGCCAATCTGATCTATTTTATAATACCTAAATCTGACTCATCTCTCTTTAATTTAACATGCTTCTGTATTTGTGAGGGAGTGTATAGCTCTTGCTTATGTGTATATCCTAAAACCCAAAGTCCAAAGGGAAAAAGATAATGCCTGTGTTTGAGGTGAAGCAGCCTGCACAGGATCACATCTAGTCAGGACGTTCCAGCCTCAGTGCTCCTGCCAATGGGTGGCTAAGCTTAATCTTGAGGTTCTCACAGCTCCTTGCCCTATCCTTCCTTATCTTCTAAAGTTCAGCTAAAAATCCATTCATATACAGCCTAGCAGCCCCACACAGGCCAACAATAGAGCTGCTTCTTAAGCTGATGCTATCCCTTTATGGGAAAACAGGGGATGGGAAAGGAAGCAAGAAGTAAGCATAGATTGAAATCCAGTGCCTTGAGCTAAAGCATCAGCCTCCCTCCCCCCAATCTGTTATTTATTATAAAACATAAACCAAAGATGCTTAGCTGAGTCACCATAGACTTTATCTCCTCTGGCTTTGTAACAACAGAATTCAAATAGCTTCCCTGGGTGTGAAAGCCATTCATCCATATAGCCTCCATATCACATCTTACAGTCAGACGTGTATTTGAGGGTTAGGACAAAATGGAGCCGAAAATGCTTTATTCTGAAAGGACATTTCTTTGAATAGAACTGCTTCCTAAACAGGAGGGGAAAAATTGATGTAATTTCCCACTGTTGGTGAAGAAACATTTAATTTAACATCTTTTATCGCTGGAACTTAATCACTGCTTATAATTGGTTCTTGTTTTGATGTACCCCTCCCATTGCTATACTTTGAATTCTACCTCCCATCATTCTTAAGTGGGAGATTGTGGGTAGATAATAAAAAAAAAATTACCCCGGTAAAAAGGGAACATTAAACTGTAAATTTAAATGACTGTAGGTCTGAGTTAAGCAAGCCAAAGGAGGCAACACTCTCAAAGACCCTTTTCTTTCCTTCTTAAGATGTTCAAACCACTGCTTACCAGAGAGGTGGAGAAAAGACCTTCAAGAATCTTTTTACCTTGTCACATATAATTGTTCAAGTTGAAGCTCCCATGTACAAGTAGATTTATAACAGGAGTGAATTTGCCTCTGCAAACCCAGGTATCAAAATAAAAGTACATTATTTTTCAAAAATAAAATTGCACCTAACACTGAGCTCTCATTCCCACCGGACTAATAAAAAATAAACAAATAAATAAATAAAGAACTAAACTACCATAGTCTTTAGGGATTTTCCTCTCCCCAACTCTTGGAAGATGTTCAAATGCCCCCCAGGGATTTGACATGGAACTTCAAGGTCAGCGAAAGTCGATAGTTCTCCATTTAAGGTCACTATACCCAATGTTGGAGCCACCACAGTTCCTGGAATATAGATGTGTCCTGTCTGTGTCCCACTAGAGTACCTTGGTGCCTGGGGAGCTACTTCCACTGCACACCTCCTAGTCACGCCCCTCTCAGGTGTTCCCACCTCTCAGGCACTGAAAGGTGGGGCCATGAGACTCCATTGCCCATGTAGCCCTTAACCATCCTCCCTTTCCAGTCCTGGGGAGGGTCACTCTTTTATATCTGCTCTTGTAGTATCTGCTTCAAAAAATGCAGCTCTCTGGGTGGATAGACGGATAGATACATGTGATAAAGCAATTATCGTAGAAGATTAATAGTGAAATCTAGATGGTGGCTAATGGGTGATCACTGTAAAATTCTTCCACTTTTGCCATATGTTTGAAATTTTTCATGAACAGTAGTGGAAGAAAACAATGGCTTTGGGGCTGAAAAAAAGGCAGAGGAAAGTAGAGAACAGTGGGGCACTTAGCCCTGTGACATAAATCTCCTCTTAGCTAGTAAATCTTGGAACCCAAATGGCAAAAATATAGTGAGAACAAAGCACAGTTTAATATCTCAATGGATTTTCCTAACACAATTTCTAAATGAAAGAGAATCAGGTATGATTGTCTACTCCCATGCCTCACTACCATTCCTCCTTAAAATGTCGTTGCCCACATATCATAACCACCTCCTTTTTACTCCAGATGTTTAGGAATAAAACAATATCTAACTCTCCTCATTTCTGCATCCCAAAGCCAGGATGTAAAGAATGGCTTCTCAGCTGTAGGACACATAACTTGAACACACCCCGAATTCTGATGGCCAAAAACTCAAAGGAACTATCAAGAAACACTTGACCTCTGGAAGTATCCTGACAGCTGGGTCTTAGGGCTAGTTGAAAAGATACTATCATTGCTCTGAATGCTGAGCTCCAGAGGGACTCCTCAATCTTTCATTTTCAGTTGTAAGTAGCCATTGGAAAGCTCTGAACACATAAAGCATGGGATACAAATCAAAAGTTTCTCATCTAGATCAGTAAGATCGTATTTCTGACAGTTGCCACGATATGTAGAAATGACTGAATGGATTTTCATCAGATTTGGGAGATGTATGAATTGCCTGATAAAATACAGGGTCAGGCAAAAGTGGGTTTCCAGTTGTGTGTATGCAAAATAATTCAGTAATTAATGAATAATAATATAAGAAAAACTCTGTGGCCCTAGCTGATTTGGCTCAGTGGATAGATCATTGGTCTGTGGACTGAATCGTTCCAGGTTCAATTCTGGCCAAGGGTATATGCTCAGGTTGTGGGCTCGATCCCTTATAGAGGGTGTGCAAGAGGCAGCTGATCAATGATTCTCTCTTTGTTGATGTTTCTATCTCTCTCTCTTCCTTCATCTCTGAAATCAATAAAGAAAAATATTTTTTGAAGAAAAACTATGTTTTGCATACTCACAACTGTAAACCTATTTTGCCCCACCCTGTGTACACTGAGTGGGGCATGGATAACGCATATGGAGCTGCTTATTAGAGTTGCCTCTCCATGAGAGAAGCAGTCAGTCTCCAGAGCAGGCAAAACTAAGGTCTGACAGCCAAAACCAGTTTGGCTCAGTGGATAGAGCATCAGCCTTTGGACTGAAAGGTCCCAGGTTCGATTCCAGTCAAGGGCATGTACGTTGATGTGGGCACATCCCCAGTGGGGGGCATGCAAGAGGCAGCTGATTGATGATTCTCTCTCATCGATGTTTCTAACTCTCTATCCCTCTCTCTTCCTCTCTGTGAAAAATCAATAAAATATATTTAAAAAAAAAAATAAGGTCTGACAATGAGTATGGTCAATGGCCTCCCAATGGCAAGAGAAACATCTGGAAAACACTGATTTCAACTTTGAGTCCTTAACTGAACTCTGTGATCTGCAAGTATTGACGTGTGATCAGGATGTTTCTGACATGGACAACTCTAAGAATATGCTCCTTGGTGAGTTGCAGCAGGGGTTACTTAATTTTTAAAAAATATTTTTATTGATGTCACAGAGAAAGGGAGAGAGAGAGATAAATAGAAACATCAATGATGAGAGAGAACCATGATTGGCTGTCTCCTGCATGCCCCACACTAGGGATTGAGCCATAATCCAGGCATGTGCCCTGACCGGAATCAAACCCTGGACCCTTCAGTCCTCAGGCTGACACTTTATCCATTGAGCCATACTGGGTAGGGCTGGATTACTTAATTTTTTAAAAGATGACTAGTGATTCTCCTGAATAATGCTGAGAGGCTGGCCGGTTACTGTGACAAATGAAAACTACTCTGAACAATAGTAAAAGATGGCAATGTACATAAAAAGATATTTAACTCTTACCTAGGTGTTTTATTTCATTTGCTCTTGTTCTCAGCTACATTTCTTTATTATGTTTATCAATTACAGATTTACGATTACCAATTTTGGTATAAAAGTCCCCCGCCCCCCCCCTCTCTCTCACACACACACACACACACACACACACACACACACACACACAGTTGTTTTGTAGAAAGCTACTACAACAGCTTTCTCTCAGCTCCTCAATATCTTATGATGATGCAACCCTACTCCTTCAATAACATGAATTCAGATATAACCTCTCATGACAGTACAATCTGACTGGCTCCTCCCCCACAGAAAGCAGTCATCTCCACTTCTACCTTCAACCCCTTTTTCTGCCTCTGCCTTCTGCTACAGCCTCAGCCTTCCCTAACTACTACCCACTGGGGCTGGTTTTACCTCCATCAAGACTTTGTTTCTTGAATAAGCCCCAAAATTCCAGTCCAAGATGGAGAAATTCGAGTTAGAGGAAGAGAAGGAAAACAAATAATGGGAAACATTTTCATTGCAATGACATGAATACCAGAACAAAATTGTTGGGGGAGAAAGAAATTGCCAAACATTCTACTATGAAGACAAGTGAGTATGAAATTAGGTAGTTTCCAAATGCAAAGGAGTCTGTTCCATATAATGTGTCTTCCTCTGCTCTGTATTAAGCTTACACCCACTCAATGCCCCAGGACACACATTTAGACCTCCTTTGTGTTTACAATCTACTTGTGCTCACTCCCATCAGTAGAGAACTCAGGAACCCAGCACAGAAAATGAACCAGAAAGTGAAAACTCCTCCAAACAGATCAGTGAACTTGTTAGATAAAACAATTGGAAATTATAAGCAAGACTTGTCATTGTAAGAATAATGTTTCAACTAGCAGATCAAATTCTGGATCTTAATTGTGATTAAAAAAAAAAAGAAGAAAGAAAAACTATCATGATATCAACTAGAAGATTTCACCTTTCCAGAGACAAGGATTCCCCAATAGTGATTTGGCATGCTTTATAAAGACCACAAACTGGCAATAGCCTCAAACTGCCCCTGATTCAGCCATTGCTAGTGACGTCATTAAAAGCACAGCCTGCAAATTCATCCCATCTGGGTCAGGGTATTGCTAGAAATACTAGTCAGGACTCTTTGAATTGCAAAGTATATCCCCAGTGTCCACAACAGTGGGCACTCAAGGAATATTGAATGAATAAATGAATACATGAATAAAGGTACATTCCAGTACCAAAGTAAGTTAAAAAAAATAAAATATACTTTCCATATGTTCTATCAATAAATGCACCAGAGCTCTGAGGGAATAAAATGGCTTGCTGAAAATAATCACAGGGCAAACCATGACGGGAAATAATCTTGAGGCCAAAACCCAAACCCAGAGGCTCAGTTCAATGTTCAAGTCCACCAGACAGTCTGACTCCCTGGTGCTAATGGCCACACTAGTATCACCCCTCACACTATTCTTCCTTCAAACCAGGAGCCAGCCAGACTGCCTGGTGAAGCTGAGCCTCTCACTTTCACTTTACATCTGTGACTCCTTCTGCTAATGATGAACCTACTGAACAGGAACCAGCTTTCCAGCTGGGTCCTCCCCGTGGTAAGCATACCCACCTAACAGGAGTGGATTAGAGCAGGGAGGCATGGCAGGGGTTAATGCAAAACGCTGTGTAAATATCTAATCTGCCCAGTCCAGCCATAAAGTTGAAGAGCACCCGCCCGATATCACCACTGCGATTTTACATAAATGACATTCAGACGCTACAAAGCCCCATGCAAGTCTCAACAGTAAAGGGCCTCTGGGTAATTCACCAGCTGGCTAGCTGATTTTAGCACAGTTAGTAAAACACTGCATTAACATTTAGCTTTGGTGTGTAGAACAAGCTGTGCTGTAAATTTTTCTAAATGTTACTGAAATATATTACCTGCAAACTATGGGCTAAGCTGAGGCAGCATTAGGAAATGTCTCCACCCACAAAGCCCAGGTTCTAGAACAAGTTTAAAATATATTGTACTTGGGAGCCCTCACCGGTTTGGCTCAGTGGATAGAGTGTCGGCCTGCAGATGCAGGGTCCCAGGTTTGATTCTGATCAAGGGCATATACCTTGGTTACAGGCACATCTCCAGTAGGATGTGTGTAGGAGGCCTCTGATGGATGTTTCTCTCTCATCAATGTTTCTAACTCTCTATCCCTCTCCCTTCCTCTCTGTAAAAAAAATCAATAAAATATATTTTTTAAATATCCTATCTAATAGAAGAGTAATATGCAAATTAACAGTCACTCTGCAACAAAGATGGCAGTACCCATAGTGGAGGGGGCTGAGGGGGGGGGAGGGACCCTGCTGGTGGTTGCCCCAGCGATGCCAGCCCAGCATCCACACCATGGCAGTGCATAGGGAGAGGCCTCTGGCCAGAAGCCGGGCATGGGATGCTGGTGTTATTGCAGGTCAGGCTAAGGGACCTTCCCGCTCCGCCCCTTGTGCATGAATTTTGTGCACCAGACCTCTAGTATATATATTTATATTTACTTGTAGGATGCACATGCCTGGCTCACAGGAAACAGTTCTTAATAGTAATGGGTGATAGGCATGCCTGGAATGAGAGGCCAACCTCTGCCATGGAGCACACACTTATCAGCTCATCACCACTGTGTGCTTACTGTCTTCTATAGATTGAATGCTTGTATCCCCCCTATAATTTTTATGTTGTAACCCTAAGACACAAGGTGATGGTATTAGGCGGTAAGGCCTTTGGGAGGAAATTAGATGATTCATGAAGGCAAAACTGTCATGAATGAGACTAGTGCCCTTATAACAGAGGCCCCAGAGAACTCCCTCAGCCCATCCATAAAGAGGACACAGAGGAAAGACACCATCTATGAGGGAAATGGCTTCTCACAAGACATCAAATATGCCAGAGTCTTGATCTTGGTTGGACTTCTCGGCCTCTAGAATTGTGAGACATAAATGTCTGTTGTTTATAAGCCATTTATTAGGAGATGGGTCATTGGAGGAGCATCAGGACCAAGCTTTGAAAACATTGTAAAGGAGGAAATTGTGTATCTGAAATGGCCCTTGAGACGCCAGTGCTGTATTAGCGGCTGTCGGTCCCGCCCATGTCTCCTCAGCATCTCTGATTATCATCCAGGCCAAAAAGCTTTTTGCTGGAAACACCTGTGACTTCTGCCTGGGGCTGTTTCTGGCTGAGAGAACATGTGTCTCCTGAGCACTGGCAGGCTGGAAGGGCTGGGCAGTTAGCATCCCAGAGCAGCTCTCAACCAACTGCAGGCTGGAAATGGAAGGCCAAGACACCGGCTGCCTCACTTCTCAAGTGGGACCAAACTAAGGCCTATCCCCTTCCCCCAACCCCACTGTCTTTCAGAGTTCCGGTCACCCACATGCTAAGTGGTTTGGGATACACCTGCTGCCTGTCTTCCCTTCCCTGCCCTACCTTCCACTCCCCTGCCAGTGCCTCCAGGGTTTCTACCTCTCAACTAAACCACCTCAGGTCTCCCTCACCCCAAGACAGACCCGGCCTTCTTTCTTTTAGGATCTCACTCTCTCGCTCTCTCAACAGAACTCATTTTGAAATCCCAACCATGTGCTAAGTCTTCTGATAATTTGGACTCCCGAATAAAAATTAATTGATTACTTAATTAGTGAATTAATTAAATTAGTTTTCTTTAGGGGAAAGAGCCCAAGATTCATTAATGCTGAGGTGCAACTGATGCAGAGGAACAAAAAGTGATCCCTTCCCCCACTAGATCAGAATGCTAGGCGCCTTAGGAGACCTTCTCACTAGAAAGTTCACACTGCAGAGACATCTGTTTGGTCTCATTTATACAAAGACTAGAGGCCTGGTGCACAGATTTGTGCACTGTGGGATCCCTCAGCCTGGCCTATGCCCTCTCACAATCTGGGACTCCACCCCTCCCAGGGAAGTCGCACTACCAGTTTCAGCCTGATCCCCTCAGGCCAAGCTGAGGGACCCCACCAGTGCACAAATCTGTGCACCTGGCCTCTACTATGCATATAAGATAGGGGTGTCGAACTCAATCAGAGAAGGGGCCAAAATCTAAAATCCAGCCTAAATCGCGGGCCGAATGGTTTACTGAACAGTCATAAACTGTCATTGTGATGGAAACGCAGCGGAGTGGAGTGATGACAGCACGGTGCGAGCCACATTGCATGGCCTGGTGGGACGGATTTGGCCCGCGGGCCTTGTGTTTGACACATGTGATATAAGATCTTTGGTTAATTTCTTCCCACCGTCCTTCTTTCTCCCTTCCCTCTGAGATTCGTCACTCTGTTCCATGTTTCCATGCCTGTGCATTGAGCGTCTGCCCCCTGGTGGTCAGTGTGCATCATAGTTACTGGTCAAATGTCCACTTAGGCTTTTATATACATAGATGGCTCTGAGAGATAGGAAAAGGGAATGTAAGAAGACTTGGAGAAGGATCTTGAGTAGGGTCCCAGCTTAGCAACCTCCCTTTCAGCCCTGCTATGGAAGGTCAGAGAACTCCCCCACAGAATAGCTAATAGTGCCTATGATGGAAAATATTGGGAATACTGAGACAGCAACATTAGCCTTAGTCACAGAGAAACTGGTTACCACAGGCAAGAATGGACAGAGGTGTTGGGAAATGTCAGGCAAGGCCAGGAAGCAGGCAGAGCACTAGTGGGGGAGCTGCAAAGGGACCTTGTGAATCATGAGAACTGGTCTCCAGAGAGAACAGAGCCAACATAAATATCTGCACAAATAAACACAGGCAGAGCAACCTGGACACATCCGTCCACTCTTAATTATTCTCAGGTGACTTATGGAGCTGGGAGACTAGCAATAGCAAAATTTACACCCTACCGTGGCTTTCCTCTAACATCCATCCTGTACCCAGTGACTTCCCCAAACATAGGCTGATACATATTCAGGAAATGCAAAGCCATTTTAAGATAAATCTGATGATAAAAATATTCATGTCCATGCAAAAGCCCTGAGGAAAATTATTTCTGATTGTTCTGAGTCTTTTTTAATTATTTGGGCTCACAGGTCCCCTCCCTTTGCCTGGTAGTTCAAGAAGTGACTCTATACACAGACAGCTCTGCCCAAAAACACAACCATGGGGAGGGTTGGCCACCTCTCCAGAGACTGCCCACCTAAGCCTGACTGAAAATAATGCATCTGTACAAATTTAGCAGCCACTGCATATATCAAAGAATAACATGTATTTTTTTTAACTCATGAAGAGTTGTCCTTAAAACTGCCTTTTGTCCATTAGTTTACCCAATGCATTTATTCATTCTTTCAGTATCTGAAAAACAAAACAAAACAAAGAACCTTGCTCTCTTGGACTTTACATTCTCTCATCCTACTGAGAGAAATAAATAATAAATAAGATCTATAAAAATGCACAGATTGTGACCAATACTAAGGATAGAAAAAAGAGTGAACAATGCTAAGGGTGTGGATGGTGGTGTGCAAGGAAGGCAGGCATGAGGGGGAAAGCATTCTAGACATCAGGAACAAGAAGTCCAAAACTAGAAAGTTGGGATCATGCCTGACAGGATCCAGACCCATGAAGTAAATGAAGGGAGAGGAGAAGAAAGCCACCCAAAGGGCCACGGAGGCCTGGGACATAGCCTGATACAGATGGGGCATGTATGCTGTGGAACATGGTCACTCTGTTTGGGCTTTCTTCAAAAGTTGTATTTGCTCAGTTTAAGTCCCTTAAAAGCAAAGAACACATCTCTTTTCTTCCTGAACCCTAAACTCTCAGCATCTTCCACACCCAGTTGATCCTTAAAGATGTATTGATTTACTCTCTGTAGTTACCTGGGCAGGGTTGTACATTGGCTAACTTAGCAGAGATTAATGGATTCAATTAGGCAGACAGTTGGCATAGTTCCAGTGTTCATCCATTGGCACAATGGGAAGTTCTCTCTCCTTGGTCAGAAGGTCATCCAAGACATCCATTTCATAATATTGAAGCATATATATATTCTTTACACCAAAAATAGCATATTTCAAAAATGTTATATCTGTGAACCACTGTCAATACCAAATACAGTCTGTACAAGTCTGTCATTAAAGGTACGAGGGCAAATAGATAAGGAAGACAACAAAGGGAATTATTCAAAGTTCCCAAGTAAATCACAAAAAAGAATCTGCTGCCTTTCTGCCTCATTGAATCATTTTGATTCAAGATCTTCCTTAACCTTAACTTCAGAGAAAATATATCACTTTGACATTCAATTCAATACAGCATTACATATTATAAGACAATCCATTCCCAATATCCCTTTTATCTGAACCAGTATGAAGCCCCCTTGCAACTCAAATTATTTTTTTACTACTAAAGCAATTACCCAAAGCTGGGTGAGTCTTCATAGAACAAAAGCTCACCAGAACCGGAGTTATTAAAAATCTCTTAGGTCATTGTGCCCGCAGTTCATTTTGTCCTATTCCCACCCACTTTCACAACCAGGTGCTGGAAGAGACCAGGGTGACCTTAGTGAGTACATGCAATGATTGCATTGTGTTCTCAGATGGATTGTTCTACTTGGTTTTTATTTGCCCACGATGGTTTCTATTTGAAGAAAAGAAAAGGTGCCTGGCGGGCATGGCTCAGTGCTTGAATGTGGACCTATGAACCAGAAGGTCATGGTTTGATTACCGGTCAGGGCACAGGCCCAGGTTGCGGACTCCATCCCCAATGTGGGGTGTGCAGAAGGCAGCCAATCCATGATTCTCTCTCATCATGGATGTTTCTATCTCTCTTGCTCCCTCTCCCTTCCTCTCTGAAATGAATAAAAATGTTTGTTTGTTTTTAAGTAAAGGGCAATGACACAAGCAGTGAGCACAAATTCTCTGATAGCAGTGCTTCTCAAACTCAGAATCCCAGGGAGGGCTAGTTGAAATACAGAGTGCTGGGCCTCATCCCAAATTTCTTATTCAATATGTCTGGTGTGGTACCTGGAAGTCTGTATTTCTTACACATGCCTGGTGATACTGATGTTTTTGGACCACACTGAAACCCACTAGCTTAAAGATAGAAAATCTGAAATACAGTAACTATTTGTAGTTAAAAAATACCAAGCTGACTGTACATAGAAGCTAGTCAGATGAGAATTTATATAAGGCCTAATAATTATGTCCACATTTTAATATATATGGTGAAGTATCCACTCTGGAAAGCCTAGAGTTGTCGCATCTTTCTTCCTCAACCTCCCCTATGTCTTAGGTCTTCCTAACATGTCTGTCTTGCTCCACACTGTATCCTCAGCACACAGCCCCCAACACAAGGACTTGGCACATGGTCTGAGAGGCCTGGGCAAAAAAAGGAAGGCACATCCCCCTGGAGACTGTCATTTCCTGGTCACCATTTTGTAAGGACTTGCCCAACGGGCGGCGGGAAAACACTTCTGTTTCTAACTACTTTATTAAGTTGATGTCTAAGCATTATTGTTCCCATATGGTGATCAAAGGCTAAACCCCACTTTCTGAATTCCCCTGACACCTGTAGGAAAGCATAAAAACAAACAAAAAAACAATGTATCTGTCGAATTAGATTCAGCATCATCCCTGGCCTCCTCCCAAGCCCTGGAGAACACTCAGAACACACAAAGAAGGCAATTCAAGGATGGTGTCTTCTCCAGAGTTTGGAGCACACACACACATACACATAACCACACACAGAAAACACCCTGGGAAACACCCTGGTAGAACACACTGTCTACTCCTTTCTGGCTCTGTGGCTGCCTCTTTTTATCCCACGGTACCTGGGGCCTGGCACACACTCTGTTTTTATTCCCTGCTCCAGTGTGAGTGAGAAGATTTACATGCCAGTCACATGACCATCCCAGCACCAGAGCTGCACAGGAAAGAGCAGGAGGCATGAATGTGATGTGTGTTCATTACAATTAATGGATTCTTCGCGAAGCCTCCATGTGGGCAGCTGCCAGAAGCAACAGAAAAAAAATGCAAAACTGACTTGAAGTAGAAAAAAAAATGCCCTGATCACGGGCCTGGCTGCTGTTCCTCTTGGTCTCCGTGTTGTGTTGTCTTCAGGGGAAGAGAAGGATGCAAATGCTCTCTCTCAAGCTGAGAAGTAGCAGCAGCCTTCCCTGTGCTGTGGGAGCAGCACTGAGGAGCAGGTGTGAGCAAACACATTGGAATCCTGGGTGTCCAGGGCTGCCTACAACCAGTGTGCTTAGCAATGGGGGGCTATCGGGAGATCTCGCTTCACCAGCTGAGGGAAAGAGAAAGGGCTGAGCAGTCAGATTTCCAAATGTTACAGGAAGGCCTCCTTTTACCTGCTTGCAACTTGAGAAGGAGAAGCTACAAAATGCAGACAAACATCAGATGGGAAAGACGAGCATTCAGTGTCTGGAGTCCCAAAGGGACTGAGAGCATTGTGAGTCTCTCCCTCTGGAATCAGATGGGCCCTGGAGGGGCTGGAGGAACATGATCGTTCTTGTTCACAAAGAACTCTTCAGGGACTACAACCCTTCACAGAGGCGAGCACCGAGCAGGGAATCCCGGGGGAGGCTTGGAGAAAGCTGATTCCCGTGAGTTCAGACTGTTGAGATCAGAATGCTTGTCTAACCTTGTTTTCAAGAGACCAGGCCACCTCGGGATTGATCTGTCCGCATCCACAGTGGTGGCCAGGGCCATCAAATGAGCAGCGGCCCCAGGTCTGGACCACAGCGGGGCAGCAGGCATTGTGAAGGCCAAGCAACAGGCTTGCGTTGCTCCCCAGGAGACAGAAAAAACCCAATCCACCCTGGGAATCCTGGCTGGAAGGAGAAACCACCCCTGAAACAGAAGAGCCCTTGTCATTCCTGAAAGCAGTCCCACATCCCTGTCTGACCCAGAAGAAGCCAAGGGCAATGGCCTCAGTCTAAGCTGTGGGCACCCTCGGTCCATAGATGGCTCGAAACCGTGTCAGGCTCACCGTCCCTGCTCAAGGGACTCACAAAATGAAAGCAGCGTGGCAGATGAAAGGAAAAGTCGATTTTGAGATGGGACTGCTGGCTGCTAGTTCTGGATCTGCCACCCAGACAACCCTGGGACTCTGGACACATTGCCTGACCTCTCCAGAGACTGGGTTCCCTCTTCTAAAATGAGGGTGACAATGACTAAGGTAGTTCTTTTCTAACATGTTATTGTTTTAGAAAGTGAAAAAGTGTTTTAGAAAGTGAAAAAGTAGAAACACGCCTTCCTTAGGGAGGACCGGATGAACTGGGTATACTAAGCACATGGCTGCATTTGAAAATAATGTGCTTTCTTCCTCCTACCCACCTGGCCCCTAAATCCGAGTACAAGCAGCACATAAGGCACCAATTCCATGCTATTGGAAAAGAAGCCTGGAAAGCAGTTGAATTTGTCCACCATAAACAGTAGAAGTAATTTGTATATATAACGAAGCCTACAGAGTGATATAAATTTCTATATGTTCACCTAAAGTATACAGTAGTAGAGAATACTTAACAAAGAGTCAATACAAAGTAAAATTTTAAGTATTTTAAGTGATGAGATAGACTAACATGGAAGAGTGAAGCAATGTATGGTACAGTCAAACTCATACAAGTTAAATGCCTGTGGAACTGGTTCATTACACAGACTAAACCTGACTGGATATAAACAGGAAATGGCTGTATTATTCTTCATCATCGACTTCTACCTTGTTCCATCAAATCCGTTTCCCGGCCTCTTGAAAAGATCTTAGCCAAAGATCGTAGGCCGCGTGACGAACAAGCCCTATTTGGGTATTTAAAACTCCATTCTAAGTCAATTCCTTCATCTTACAGTCAGTTCTTTTTCCCTTCTCCTGACTCAGAGAACCAAAAAGTTGGACAAGAAGTCACAACAACTCTTTCCACCCTTTCTCTTGTTGTGCGTCCTCTTAGCTAAGCTGGAACTATGTTTCCCCAGATTCCCTTCCCTGCTCGTGTCTGAGTTAGGCTGCAGCATAAGAGAAATTTGTGCAAGAGGAAGTGAAGGAGCTGCACTTGATGCTCTGAAGGTGAAGAGCACCAGGCACTGCTGCAGCGCATGTGCATTGCTGCTGTTTTGCTGGCTTCCCTTGCTGGTGCGGGCAGCACCCAGGTCTGAAGCCCCCACAGCTCCCCCTGGCTCACCTCCTTCCCCTGTTCCAGGTCCTGGGCCAGGCACATGGGCAGCTGGAGCAGACAGGGTCAGCTTGTCACACAGGCCCTCCCTGCCATTGGGCTCTAGTGTGTCCTCACATGTTCCAATTTGTCCCCACTGCACATCCAGCTCCCCTTTCGATGAGAAGCCTGGCTGACACATAGAGATATTGGCCCTAACACCAGACATAGAGGCAACAGTCCCACATAGCTTTCTTCATCAGCTCCCTCAGTGTGTATGGTCTAATCCCTATGGCAAATCCCTTATATTATACTAGAGGCCCAGCACATGGATTTCATGCACTGGTAGGTCCCTAGGCCTGGCCAGCAATCAGGGCCAATCAGGTTTCCCACCTCCTCCCTGCTTTGCTCCCTCAGTGCTCTGTCTTTGTCACTGGTCACCTGCCATGTTCCACATTGCCCCTGGTGGTCAGTGCACATCTTAGTGAGCGATCAAACTCCCAGTCTCCTGGTTGAACTCCTAAAGGGTCACTTTGCATTATATATATATATATATATATATATATATATATATATATATATATATATATATATATATTATAGTAGGGCTACACCTCTCATGGAGCCCAGGCTGAAACATCCCTGCTTCTTGCACACTTCTGCTTGCTTCTCTTGGATAGAGAGAAGGTTCTAGAAAATGAGCAACATCGCATGTCAATGATGCTATTGCAGCCACCACAGTGCCAATTCTTCCTTGGGCTGAAAATGCAAGCTAAGATCTTTGCATCTTTTGCATTTTTGGATAGTCCACGGGAACCTCCGGGTTCTGGTGACACGTGCTCTCAAAGAAATCCTGGAGCCTCTTACTTCTAGAATCCTCTTGCTCCAACAAGCCACCCTCTTGGGCAGGGTCCTGCAAGGTGATTCCAGTTGTCTTGTCCACAGTCCTCTTGGCCCCCGGAAATGCAACCTTGCCCACCAGATGGTGAGAGGACCACTTATCCTGCTCCCCCTTCACTTGGGCTGCTCGAGACTATTCCGGTCAGACCTTCCCTCCAGACTTCTCCAGGTGATGAGTGCGCATCAGTCTCTTTAATCCTGAGCACCCCAAAATTCCAAGCTAGGCACATAAATTTCTCCTAAGAGCGGTATCACAGTGCTCTTTCCATCCCAAGAAAATACCGGGAGGGCTGGGGAAAGCATCTACTGTTTCCTTATATCTAATAAGGGCCAAGCACTTAGGTTCCTTAAATCTAGTAAGGAAATTGACTGTTCCCTTAAATCCCCTTCTTGATTTTCTAGTCTCATATTAATATGCTGCTGGGGGTGATAGTCTCTGAATGATTTTTGTTCAATTTTAATGAGTTCTGCATATGTTCTTCGGAACATGAAGGTTTTTATCACATATTATACTTGGCTTTGGGTCTTTGGTTCTATTCAATATTTTTATCCGATCCCTTCAAACCTCAGCTTTGAACAAAAATGTACTTAAAATTAATAAGAATAGTTGACTCCACGGTACAATATTAGGAATCCTAGGAAGATCTGCCAGCGAAAATATTTTATTCCCTCCTTCTTGCTATCCTTTAGACCAGTGGTTCCCAACCATTTTTTGGCCACGCCCCCTAAGCATCTCTGAAATCCTGATGCCTCTCCTTCCCATGACATATAATTCTTATTATTCAGTAAGTTAGTCGGAGAAAGGTAAATATCCCATGATCTCGCTCATTTGTGGATTATAATGAACAACATAAACTAATGAACAAAAACAGATCCAGAGACAGAGAAGCATCGATCAGACTGTCAGACCTCAGAGGGAGGGTAGGGGAGGGTGGGGGTAAGGGGGAGAGATCAACCAAAAAACTTTTATGCATGCATATAAGCCTAACCAATGGACACATACACCAGGGGGGTGAGGGCATGAGTGGGGTGGGGGTGGAGAAATGGGGGGATAAGGACACATATGTAACACCTTAATCAATAAAGAATTTTTTTTTAATTGCCCTAAAAAAAGTGAACTCCTATTCATGTGGAGGAAGCCTAAAAGGCCATGAACTTGGTCTAAACAAACTTCCAAAGAACATGGCATCCATGAAAGATAAAAATAAAAGAACGAAAGGACAGTGGAAATACTGAGGAAGAAATCACTAAGAAATTGTCTAAAAATATAAATATATGAAGTGATTGATATGAAAAAATAGCAAATAAAGTTTCAAAACATATAACAGAGAACTGAAATGCATATGTATGTCACAACATACTATATTTATATACTGTTTATGAGGCCCCTAGAACCATAATAAATGCAAAAAAAATTCACTTATATAATAAATAACTCATTCTCAAATTGCCCCCCACAAGAATCCAATTGCCCCCCTGTGGGGTGCATGCCCCATGTTGGGAACCACTGCTTTAGACTCAAGCATTAGAAATACATTTTTCCTATTTTGCCATCTTCCTTTCACTGCTCACCAGCCTGGCCCAGAGCCCACAGGCACAAGTATTTGTAGGTTTTTGGTGACTTTCTTTTGTGTCATCCAAGCTGACACTTTAAAAAACAAGATGACACTTTATCACCCAGAAAATAAAGAACAAAAAGTTACTACCTGAACCACCCTAGAAGTGTCTCTTTTCTGTTATATAACAGGATCTAAGGCCCAAGTCCAGCTACTGTCAACAAGATCTGAAACCAAGAGTTCTTAAGGCCATGGCTGTAGACATCATCACCCCCCTCACCTGCTCCCCCTTCCAGCAGCCGATGCCATGGCCTGTCACCCCAAGCAGGAAGCTACCACGCAGGGAACAACGGTCATTTGGGTTCTAAATCAAAAACCAATAATAGCATTGGTATCTACTGAGGTGTATCTCTTGGCACAATTTTCAACTCTCCGAGAGACTCTCTTTTGTGAAGCCCAATAATAAAAGATCATCTCACTTGTGATTCTAGGACTAAAAGACCAAGTTTAAATTCAAGGCCTCTCTATGTATTTGATTCATGAGGTGTCTTGCTTTTTCAATAACTAAGGCACGTCTATAATTGAAACATGCAAGGAAACAGTTACAAGGTTTTTCTATTTAGCTCAGAGATAGAACCTTCCTTCTAATTTACACTCTGTCATCAACTTTCTGTGTGATGCAGACAATTTCCTTTCTCTGTCTCTCATTTCACACCTGAAAATACAGGGATTATTAGCCCGGGTGATCTTTAAAGTCTCTTTCCAGCATAACCATTTTATTTCTATAAAGTAAAAGCTAAGTCAGAAAATTCATGATATTAATGGTAGCATAGTGCTTGTCACTTAATAAAAACATTTAGTCCTTTCAACGGAATACACACCATCTCATTTCACCCTCCCACCAACCTTGTGAGGAATACATTGTTAACCCCATTGTCCTGGTCACTACTGAGGCATAAAGCAGTATTTTAAATAGCAACAAATCGTATACATGCTATAAATATATGAATAATGATAATAAGGTCTTAAAATATATTTGGTTAAAAACAGAATTATTATACCTCAAAGCCTTTCAGGATCAGGAACTCAGGAGACTCTCTTGGGCTGTCTGGCTCCTGCAGAGGCAGTCAGGCAGTGACTGAAGCTGGAACTGCAGGAGACTGGAGCAGTTTCTGTTCATGTACAGTCAGTGTTCATTATTTGAGGTAGTTATATTCTACTAGAGGCCCGGTGCACGAAATTTGTACATGGGTAGGATCCCTAGGCCTGACCAGTGATCAGGCCTATCAGGGCCTTCCTACTAGGGCCTCCATCCCCAGCTGCCAGCTTCTGGCTGGGACGTCTCTTCATTCCATGCCAACCCCTGGTGGTCAGCACACATCATAAAGAACAAGCAAACTCCCAGTCTCCCGGTCAAATTCCCATGGAGACACTTTGCATGTTAGCCTTTTATGTAGAGAGATAATGTCAACCAGAACACTAAATTAGCAAATATTGACCCATTGTTCATGGGGGAAATGCAGGGTTAGGTTCCTGCAAGCTTTTTGGCCACAATCTTTTCAACAACTTATCAATACATAATTTTGTTTTATGAATGTTTCTGTATAAAGATGCCTTAATTAACATATATTATTGAGTCATTAACATTGAACTCACAACCACATATGTTCGTGCCTGAATGAAGCTTATCTAACACATGTATTTTTCTCTGTAAGGTTCATCATAGCCTTACATTAGACAGCACTTCAGCACTACACCTGAGGGCCATATTAAATTGTGAAAATCACCAATAGAATGCACAAAAACGCAAAAAAATTTTTTCATTAAATAGCAAAAATGTCACTTGTATATGGTATGAGAGCTGAAACAAGAAGGCAGAGCGTCACTTTGTTCAACCCCAGCTGGGAACATGTAAATCAGGTGTCTCAAGTTGTTCACCACAATGTGCATGTCCCCCAAATGACCACAAAGCATGGTGAATATCGATTTTGAGTCACACATAGAATTTGGCAAGTAAGGAGATTCACCAGTACAAAATTTGCTCATAGTGAAGATCAGATGTACTTTCTGAGCATCTCAATGTGGGTTCCTCACAGCATGGTTGGTTCTGGGCAGCCAGACAGCTCACAAAGCAGCTCATGGCTCTAGGGTGAGCATTCCAGCAAGCAAAAGGCTGCATCACCGTCGGAAGACATGTATCATTATTTCTACTGCATTGAAATGGTCACAAGCAAGTAACAAACCTATCCAGATTCAACTCAAGGGACAAAGACCCCCACCTTCTGAAGGGGAGTGGCAGGGTTCTAGCAAAAAAAAAGTGTAAGATGGGAAAAACTGTCATGGTCATCTTTGAAAAGGGTAATTTGCCATATCTATTTTATGCTCAATATTCTACAGTTAACATGTTACAGAGCCAGAATAGGAACCCAGGGTTTTCTGACTCCAAAGTCTGTGCCCTAACCATTCTGCATCCTGCTCTGTGTAGCATCCCTTTGGTTTTTAATCTATAGCTTCAACACAGTACAAACAAAAACTAGAGATCAGCTGTGAGCTGAGCAAAGAGCTTGATGAAACAGATGGAATTTTAGTAAGAAGCAGTAGAAAGGAAAGGAAGTTGCTTGGCAACTGCTGTTGGGGAGATTGATCAAAGCATGAAGTTGAATATGAAGAAGTCAAGGAAAATAGAATAAAGGTTGAGCAAAGCAAGGATTTCTCTTAGGCACAGTATGAGGAAGAGATAAAAGGGAAATGATGAGTCCTGAGGCCTAGCAAAGCACACAGAGGAACAGAATCTCACGGATAGAAAGCAGCAGGATGTGGACACCAGGCAGTGCGGACACCCACAGGTGAAACAGTGAGCACAGGATGACCTTCAGCACATTCAGAAAAATCACATCACAAGACAAACCCCTTTTTCACTCATCATTTGAGAGGTAAAGTCTGGCTCTGGGGTCCCCAGAATAAACTAAGAAACTGACAACTATGGTATAGAATTCAGGGTCTGCCAGAAACATGTAGGGCCTTTGCCCATAAAACGAGAAAGGGGAGGTATCTGCTTCTTGAGGAAACAAGAGTTATAGAAGCTAGCACTGTGTTTTCTTTTTTTATTATATTTTATTGATTTTTTACAGAGAGGAAGGGAGAGAGAGAAACATCAATGAGAAAGAAACATCAACCAGCTGCCTCCTGCACACTCTCTACTGGGGATGTGCCCACAACCAAGGTAAATGCCCTTGACCGGAATCAAACCTGGGACCTTTCAGTCTGCAAGCTGATGCTCTCTCCACTGAGCCAAACCAGTTTTGGCTAGCACAGTGCTTTCTAATTACAACTTGTCCCCAGTTCAGACAAAGCAGAGATTTCTGGAAAATTCTTGTTTACTGCCTATAATGTGGACATGATGTATAGGAACATATCAGTCATCTTGCAATTATGAGGAAACTAGAGGCCCAGTACATGAAATTCATGCACGGGTAGGGTCCCTAAGCCTAGGAAAGAACCTGAGTTTCTAAGGATAGCCTTATCAGTTCAACAGACAGGTCACCATTGACAGAGAATCTCTTGTGCACCAGGCACCATGCTGGGTGCTAAGGACAGTCTCCCCTATCTGCCTCTAATGATCTATCATTACCTCAACAGCAGATCATTTCAACTTAATGAGATAAATACAGCATAAAGTGTGAATGTAATATTACAGACTCCTCTGAGGAAGCCTCCTACCCATCCTGCCAGGAGAGCTTTCTGGACTTTCCCTCTGGGAGGAACCCAAAGGATGTGTGGCCTTAAAAGTCTCTGTCAGCCTCCAGGGAGCCGAGAGCCAGAGGAATGTCCTCCTCTCCCTCAACAAGAAACATACAACTTTCCAGGGTGTCAGATGGCCGGAACAGGGCTCTCTGAAAACCCAGAGCTCTGAGCTCAGTGTGGCTGCGGTTACTCATAGTTCTCGTAGCAGGTATCACCTCGGGACTTCTAGCAACAGAGGCCTCCCAGGATGTCTTGGAGGACACCTTAGGTTACCATTAGTAACTAAGTTTCCAATTTTCTCAAGAGGATGAAGCAATGGAAACATGAAAGAAGCCATACCCCAAATAAAACCAAGCAGGCCCAGAAACACGGTGGCTAACTTCCCTTCAGCTATGATACCCTGCACTTAGCTCATTTCTCATAAGTACCTCATTTCCAAGCATCACTGAATCCATGAAGTCAGAAGCAACATGGCTTCCAGAGTCTTCCACAGAAAGCTAGGACACTGGTCTAAACTAGGTCTGGCTGTGCTCATGCCACAGATAACCCAGTCAGGTTATCAGGGTGGCCCTAGGGAGCTTAATAGAGGAAGTCACTTGAAAAAGCATCTCTCTCCCAACCCTTCCTGAACTTCCTTCCACCAGTCCACGGAAACCACCACCCTCTGTGACCCAGGAGAATGAACACACCTTCTTTTAGAGGCAACAGTTTATCTGAGCCCATGGGAGAATGCTACCCATCATTTCCCTTCAATAACTCTCACGTCCCTTTGAGAATAATTATAAATGAGTCCATCAAAATAACAGGAGAGGAATTAACATGGGTTTTCTCAGTCCCTTGGCAATGAATATAAAAATATTAAAGGCAGAGAAGGGTCAACTGTCGGCCAAACAGACTCATCTTCAAATCTCTAGTTTCATGGCCTTGTACCAGTTGCCAAAACTCTCCGAAGCCATAGTTTTTTTCATCTATAATATGAGGTAATAATACCTATCTCTATAGTTGCCAAGAGGATTGAATTTTAAAAGTGTTTACATTGCTTAGCACACTACCTGGCACCTAGCAGGAGATATTCAACAACCAGTGATCTTCTTCTCTCCTTGACTTGTCCTGCTATGGTGTCCCAGGTCCTTTGAGAAAAGAAGCAATGGGATATTGAAGGTGCCCTTTCATGTCACTTGAAGAATGAAGTTCCTGATGTCTCTTTTATATATCTCCCATGGTACCTGCCACAGGTTTAACCCACAGCACATACTTGACAACACAGCAATAAAAGAGTTCAGAAGACTGATGGGAGAGGAAAGGGGGAGGACAAGAAAGAGAGTCTCATCAAAATGGCATTTGCCATTAAAAGAACATTTCTGAAGCTGGGATAAAACCAGTGGTGCAGTGAGCTAGCAATAAAAGTCAGCTCTCTCTGGTGTGCTGAACAAGCTCAATATTGTCCACAGGCAGAGCTGTTGTGAAGGAGAACTGCAGCATCCCCCAGACGTCAGTAGAAAAGTGAGCAAAGGGTAGCCTCAGACATCCTGGAAACCCACCCGTTCACACCCCTCCATGCTCTCACCAGGCTCCACTGAGTCTCCCTCTGTTAGCCTTCTCTGCTCTCTTTTTTCCACTGATATTTATTTTTTTAATTTAAAATTATACATGTTTCTTAAGCTAGGTTATATAACTTTTCCAGTTTCATTGAGATAGAATTGATATATAACATAAGTTTTGGATATACAGTCTAATGATTTGATATATGTGTATATTGTGAAATGATCACCACAATAAGTTAACATCCATCACCTCACATAGTTACAATTTTTTTTCTTGCAATGAGAACTTTTAAGAACTACTCTCTTAGCAACTTCCAAATATACAATACCAGAAGCCCAGTGCATGAATTCATGCACAGGTTGGGGCTCTTAGCCTGGCTGGCGATCAAGGCCTTTTGGGGGGCCAGCTAGCTGGCTGAAGAAAGGAATCCTCAGGAGGTTGCCTATGGGAGCACACTGACCACCAGGGGGCAGCTTCTGCATTGAGCATCTGCCCCCTGGTCATCAGTGTGCTTCATAGCGACTGGTCGACCAGTCGTTCTGGTGGTTTGGTCATAACAGTCACTTAGGCTCATAGATAGATAGATAGATAGATAGATAGATAGATAGATAGATAGTATTTGTGAACCATAGTCGCCATGCTGTATATTATATCCCCCAAATTTATTAATCTTGTAACAAAGTTTGTGCTTCTTAATCTCCTTCATCCACTCTATTTGATGCCCTCCCTTCTCACTGTCACTATCAGCATCTCAGCTCTTCCCAGTTTGCATCCCCACCTTTGAGCATCTGTGTCCAGGCTACCACCCCTGCTTTCTCACTTTCATTGTTTTAATGGCAGCCATGACCTTCCAAAGAGACCGATCACATCAAACCATTCACATTTTATAAGATTTTTTGAAATAAAAAATACAATGTAATCATAAAAAATTGAAGATCAAAAAAACTCCATTGAGAGATAAGGAAACTGAGGCATGGAGAGGATCAGGGACCTTTGCAGGAAACTCACCCCTTTATGAAGTGGTAGATGCAGAATTCCATCCTAAGCAATCTCCTCTTATGCTGTGTCCCTAACCACCATACAACACTGCCTCTGGGACAGAAACAGGATTGAAAAGAAAGTTTGAGATCAAACCATAGATCATAGATCAAACACCACTCTCAGAAGTTGTTATCTTAGATCCAGAGACAGAAGCATCGATCAGCCTATCAAACCTCAGAGGGAAGGCAGGGGAGGGTGGGAGTAAGGAGGAGAGATCAACCAAAGGACTTGTATGCATGCACATAAGCCTAACCAATGAACACACACACCAGGGGAATGAGGGCATGAGTTGGGAGGTGGGGAACAATGGGGGGGATAAGGACACATATGTAATACTTTAATCAATAAAAAATAAAAATATAAAAAGAAGTTATCTTGTTATGTTAGCATAAAAAGTCATGCTAGATTGAGGGAAAGGTGTGACAAAGACTCTTGCATACAGAAGAGGATGGCACAACATTTTTGGAGGATAATATAGTGCTATGAACTCAAAGGCCTAAGCAGGGATTTCCGATCCATTGATCTCATATATAAAAAAAATCTCAACTAATTTCACCTAAATATGTACAGTCCTCTGAACATTCCAAACAGTTCCATATCTCCGTATTGGCACCTTGCTGTGCCTCAGCCTGGAATACCTTTGTCCTACTTCTATGCCTAACAAATTCCCACTTGGCCCTCAAGGCCCAAAGCAATCGCCTCTTACTCCCTGGACCTGTTCCTGGAGCCTCTGAGGTGGGATGTATCAGTCTTTCCCCTGGAGCTCCAGCTTTCCCATGCATCAAGAATCTTTGATCACTGAGTAACACGTCTGGTTGTGATTCAGGTGGGATCCAATTTTTTGTTTTCACCAAAACTGTAGGAAGACCTACTGCAGTTATCAGCTGATAATTAAAAATAATTTTAATAGTAGTTTATGACAGGATCTTAAGCATATGATGCAAAATGAGAGCATTATGCTAAATGAAATACGCCAGGCAGAGAAAGATAAATATCACATAACCTCACTCATTTGTGGAATATAATGAACAACATAAATTGATGAACAAAAACAGATCCAGAGACAGAGAAACATCAATCAGAATGTCAAACCTCAGAGGGAAGGCAGGGGAGGGTGGTGATAAGGGGAAGAGATCAACCAAAGGACTTATATGCATGCATATAAGCCTAGCCAATGGACACAGACAACAGGGACTGGGGGCATGAATGGGGGTTAGGGGAAATGGGGGATTAAGGACACATACGTAATACCTTAATCAATAAAGACATTTAAAAAATAAATCTTAAAAAAAAAACTGGGGGGAAAAAAGAACCAAGCAACATTACTAGAGTAAAACTCTTTCCATTCTGATCTGCATATTTATGTGAACAAGATTTTTTGAGACTTAGATCAATAACCATGAAAAATGGGAATGCAGTTAATGCTGAACTCTTTCTCTTCCTAACAATAAGGAATATTCATTCACAGATATATCTTATAAAAGATACATTTCCAATAAAATTTTACTTTTATGTTTAATGATTTACATTTTATTTACCAAAATTTGATATATATTTATGTTACTTTGATCAATTTAGTGCTAATAATATAGTCATGATAACTTCATTGAGAAGAGATTTTTTTAACAGTCTTACTGTCCCTAATTTATTATCTACAATTTGAGCATCTCTATCCAAATCTAGGTATGTTTATCCATAGAGGAAATAATACTCATAAAATGCTTACATGTTTCATTCCATGTAGGCATCTGCTTTTAAAAAGACAGAGATTAACACAGATGTCCTCTTTCCCTCATACCTTACACCCACTCAGCAAGCCCTGACATCTCTATAACCAGATCCAGCCACTTTTCACCATCACCCTGATTCAGGCCATCATCTCTTACCCGAATCATAGCAGTTGGCCTGTCGCATTAAAGATGGCCAGAAACTCATTGCGCTCTTGAATCTAGCCTTGGCCTCTGATCATGTTAACCAGTTGCATACAGAAGTGGTTCTGTGCCCGTTCCGGACCTGGGCTTTAAGAGGACTGACAGCTTGCCAAAACCTGTTTGGCTCATGGAGATATCTTTGTCTGTTTTTGTTTACAATACTAGAACAGCACCTAGGACAATATCTGGCCTATACTAAGCATTCAATAAATATTTGTTTAATAAATCGATAAAAGGACAAAGAAAATGTCGATGTACAATTTGTGTGTGTGTGTGTGTGTGTGTGTGTGTGTGTGTGTGTAGGAAATTATAATAGAGTAATAAACAAAAATTTTTCAAGCATAAAGTATATAAGAACAATATTTTGGGTAGAATAGGAAGAAAATTCAAGTTCAAAGAGAAAAAAGGAATGATATAAAATTTTTATCTATCAAGGAAGAACTGTTCATGTGTTTTTAATTAGATTTAAATGGGTATCAAATAGTTATGATATTTAGATTCCACTTCTAAGTGTGACATAAATAACAGTATTTGCAATACATTAGAAATTAAATTATTTGCAATTATTTAAGTGACTAGAGGCCCGTGCATGGAAATTCATGCACTCAGGGGGGTGAGGGAGTCTCTCAGCCAGGCCTGTCAAAATCCATCAAAGTTAAAATGGGTGCATTTTATTCTATGTAAATTCAATGAAGTTGATTTACGAAGAAAAGCAATAATAAAAAAGGATTACCTAGCAGAACTGATATCTGTCAATAAATATACCTTCTACTCATGGTCTGATTTCTCTTGCTCTATACTAACAGAACTTTCCTTAAGTCTATACAGACATGTTCTCAAATAAATACAAATGTGTGAGTGTATAGGGGAGAGGAACTGTTAGCCATCAGTCAAATTTAGGAGCTGACTCCAAAGCCCCAAATTTTTCCTGGAGACCACTTCATCTTCCGTTTGGAATCAAAATCTCCCATGGCAGGCAGCAGAGAATGCTGCAAGCAAGGACCCCAACAGCCTTGGGTTCAAGTCCCAGGCCTGCCACTTGGGAGTTGCATGGCCTTATGGGGTAGTCAGAGCAGGAGCCAAACATACAGGATTTTATTTCATCCTCACCTAAACACTATGAAGTAGATTAGTTTAACCTGAGGCTAAGATCCCACACCTAAGAAGCCATAAGCCAGGATCTGAATCCACATGCCTTAAGCTCCACTCTCATGAATCTCAGAGCAAGTCACTACTTAACTTCTGAACCTAGAGTTCCTTTTTTTCAAAATAACCCCACTTAAATTTTAGGGTCATTGTGAAAACCAAAGAAGGTGCCAGTCATTGATGGGGTCGATCAAATTCAGCAATTATTGTGGCTCCAGAACTGCCAGTGATTTACAGCTTTGAGGTGAAATACCAACATCAACACTTCCTGCTTGCCTTTTCCTGTCAGGCTCCCCAGAGTAGGAAAATAGGGATTAATCCTGGAGGGTTCTAAAGTTACTAGGAATCCCATTACAGCAACCGAACCATGTTTAGTGAACCTGAGAAAGTGCACACTACTGTGCACGATGCTGTTTGAAGCCGGCTGAAGGAATTTTTTCATTCCAAGAGGCAAGAGCTTTTTAGAAACAAACCAAGTTCAAACCTTCCATCTGAGGTTTCTATCCTTCTGGTCCCTCATGCTTCACAAAAGAACACTGCCCATAGCAAATCCCCCATACATGGAAATCACCCTGGCTTAGAAGTACTAAAGAATCCTAGGAGTTTGTTCTTCTCTAATACTGTTGTGCTGTGTTACTTCAAAAAGAAGTGATCCAACAATGCTGTGCCTTCACTTCAAGCTTAAGAAACAAGGAGAAGTAGAATGATGCCGTGAACAGAAAAAAGAAAAGGTAAGAGCTAAATAAGAAACTGTGTGGCTCCAAACTCACGCACTACATGGACTCTCTGCTGAGCATCGCATGGTTGCTATGAGATCAATAGAAGAGGTCGACAGAAGTGTCCCTGGCCCGGTGCCTAGCTCACGATAGGGGCTCAGTGCAGGCTAGTGTCCTGCCTCTCTGAGGGTTGAATGGGTGGGATTTTCTCCTCCAAAATACCCCTCTCTTCTTCATTGTAGCAACTGAGGGAGGCCATCGACAGGGGATGCATCTACCTTATCTGGGAAAACAGGGCAAGCAAAATAGCAGTGGAAGTAGCACCATGGCTAGGCCAGAATGCCCATTGGTCAGCCACAGGAAACCAAGTAAAGGAGGGCTTGTCCTGGAGGTTAACGAACAGCCATCTGAGACTTAAAAGAATGAAAACAAACCACCAGCTGTCACTGATCGTTTTCATCTCCTTCAGGAACAGTGTGGCTAAGGGGAGGGTATTTCTAGCAATCACTGCCAGTAGTCTCCAGAATGGTTAGAGGACAAATGCAGCCTTCTGAGAAATCAGATATTAGATAGAGTCTGCATCCTGAGGTGCCCTCCACCCAGAAGCTCACCTCTAATGCAGTAGGAGTGGCTAATGTCTCCTCATGCAGGCTCTGCTCAGAGAAGACCCGCGCAGAGCGTAGTGGGATGGAGGAGACTTAGATCCAAGCTGGCTTACAGGCGCGTCACAAAAACTAGGAAATGGGTTGCTATGCTTATGGTCACTGGCCTTTTATTATATAGGATATCCTCCATTAGGATATCTATTCACGAGAGCCAGGACCTTATCTGTCTTACTCACCAATCAGATTGAACTATACCTAATGCAGAGTTTCCAAACATGCTGCCCATACCTTCTTGCCACTCTCTTATCATGTTCCCGGTACTTTGACCTGGTTTTATGCACTCCAATTTTCCTCTTTGCATATGCGTTGGAAGCTTTGCAAGGCCATGGACAGTAACTGATTCATCTTTGAGGCCCTAGTATTATGTAGAGTCAGACCCTTAAAAACGTTGGTTGCATGAGGAATTAAATGGACAGATCGAAGAATGAGGGAGAGAGTGAATGAGTATCAAGGCCAGAGGGGACAGTTTCTATTACTAAGGCTGTGTAATCACAATCCCAGAATCTATTGCATAAAACAATAATTATATTACGCCATAGGAATTTAGAAGGAGGAACTTGGGAAGGGCTTACCTGGACAGTTGTCATTTGGGGGTCGGTTATGTGGTTGAAGGCAGATGTCAGCGAGCGTTGCAATCATCTGAAGGCTACACTGGGCTGGACATCCAAATGGCCATTCACATGGCTGACAAGTGATACGGACTGTTGGAATGAAGCTCAGCTGAGATTCCTCTATGACACTCACATGTGGCCCATGGATGTGGCTCCACAGTGTATCCACACTTTTTACATGGGAGCTTGGCGCTCCAGCACAAGTGTCCTAGAAAACAAAAGAGAAGCTGCATTTCTTTTCTGAACCCAGGCTTAGAAGTCACATGGCATCACTCCTGCCATGCTCTCTCTATTGGTTGAAGCAGTCACGGGTCCACCTAATTCAAGGCATGAGAACACAGACCCCAACTCTCAATCAAGGAAGCCAAAGAGTTTTGGAGCCACTTGTTAAAACTGCCTCAGGACCTTAAGACTCTTCTAGTTCACCCCTTTTATTATGTAGAGGAAATAAAGGTTCAAAGAATTTACATGGCTTACTGGCGGGCACAGCAATGAGTGACAGAGCTAAGGCTAGAATCAAAGTCCCTTCATTCAAGCCAGTCATCACTTTGGGGAGGCCTCCATTAGTTCAAGTGTTCTCACTTTTAAGCAACTGAAACCAACTTTGACAAAACTAACAACAAAAGGTGGAGTGGAATTTAATAGGAAAATACTAATCTTACAGAAGCAAATGAATTGTTAGCTGATTAACTGAGGTCGACCCAGAGCAGTTCTGGAACCACGTTTCACCCCACAGAACTAGGATCAGCAGGAACTTGGTACCCACATCTCTTCAGGACCATTTTCTCTGTTCTGATGTGACATTTCTGGGAGAGCGAAGGGGATCACTGAGACATGACCCAGAGGATTTTAAAAAATACATCCTCGGCCTTAATGGATAGTTAAGACACAGTCTTGATAGATACCACATGAAGAACTAGAAGCTCATCCAATGTCCTTAGACCACAGGGCCGCATTTTTGGGGTTGCAAATGGTTAAAGATCATTCAATGTGTGTGTGTGTCCAACTCCCGTGGTTCCAGCACTTCTTGCTTTCAGTCCAAGTACATGGCTTTTCAGATTCCACAGCTCAAAGTAATGCAAGACACAGAGAAATAGAAACAAAGTTAATCAAGGCAGCATGGGACTTGGTAAAACATGTGGGCGCTTTGCTTTCCCAAATCAGCATTCCTCAAGCAGCGGCATGTCATGCTGATATGTTGAGGTCAGTTTTGATGGGAGCTGTGAGGAAATGTACTTTAACTAATAATAGTTTAAGCAGCAGAGTTTTAAGATTAGTTTCTTAACCAAAAAGAGTATCTGTGACTATATATATATATACCCCATAATAATACCAGGGTCACATATACATATGCTTTTCTAGATGGAGAGAAAGGGGTAGTTTTATAGCCTCATATAACCCCAGACAAGCCCAGGGAGTGTGTCACATATGTAGCTGTCATCTGACATTATTGTCTTGGTAGAGAAAACTTAAAAACAGCTGACAACAGTGATGTCATTGCTGATCTGCCAAGAACAGGGACATTTCAAAGTGTGCTGGGATCCTGATGCTTGTTCAGTTTCTGTCCAGTGCTAAGAAAATGTATGCCCCACTGGGAAGTAAGGGGAATGAATGCACACATGTCCTTTCATTGTCATTTTAACCGGGCTCACCGAAAAGCTATTTGATTGTACAGGAGAATGCATTTATGTTTGGCTTTGCTATTTTCTGTCTGATTGGGCCCCTAAGACATTAGATGTTCATTTGTATATTTTTGTCCAGTAGAAAAGGTGACCCCACCGGTTATAGTTTATGGTCTCATAAGACATTTACCAGGATTTTCTCTTTTAGCAAATTAATTTAAACATTTCTTTGACTGACTATATATGCATATACATGCATACACATGCATATACATGCATATACACACATACACTGAATGGCCAGATTATTATGATTGCTGAAAGCATTATAATCTGGCCACTCAATATATAATATATATATGAGGCCCAGTGCATGAATTCCTGCATGGGTGGGGTCCAGCCTGCCTGGCCAGGGGGAGGAGATGTGGGTGGTTGGCCGGCCTGCCTGCTGGTCAAACTCCTGGTAGAGGGGACAATTTGCATATTAGCCTTTTATTCTGTAGGATGTATACTGAGTGGCCAGTTTATTATGCATTCAGAGATCATCATCATCTTGGCCACTCAGTGTATATATTGAGCTACATCTGTCCTTTGAACCAGCCACATCATCTTGCTGGTTCCCTCATTAATTCATGAGATGAATAAAATCTTTGACACGTGCTCATTCCGTATTTGTACAACAGTCATGCTTTTAACATTTGGAAGATTATATTTCCACATTAGAAAGGAGTCAGCAATTTCTCCAGCCTTTTCAAATGCAGGGCAGTGGGCGAGCTGGGTTCCAAGATCCCTTGCAGTGACTGTATTGTATGATTTCTTCAATGCGAGTGCGATAGAAAATGGTCAGTATGAAAGGTTATTTGGCAGAGAAAGACATTTCCAAAGAGAAAATTTCAGAAATATTTAAGGGTGATTATTTGAATAAATGAATTCCAGCTAAACAAAGAATCTCAAAATTATTACCACGTAACCTGGGTAGCCAGCAATTAAGAGACAGCGTCTGTCAGAGTCTGGCCGACATAGCCTGCCTTGTCTGGAGATAGTTGCTAATCCTCACAGTATGTGCCTTGTGCAATAGTTAGATCACCTGATGAATAGAAGAGGCAGAGAATAATGCCCGACTCCTCTTATTCTGCCCAGTGAGAGCCTGCGGCTTTAATGGCAAAGAGCAGTCTGACCAGCTCCTTGCTCCCCAAGTGTGGTCCAAGGACCAGTGGCCAAGACATCACCAGGGAGCGTATTAGAAGTGCAGAATCACAGGCCCAACCCAGACCTAGTGAAACAGCATCTCTGTTTTAAGAGGATCCCCCGGTGATGGATGTGCCCCGAGACTTCCCTGAGCACCAATCTGGCTGCAGGCTCCCAGGGTGGTTTCCATCCTGGCTGCACATTAGAAGTGTCAGGGCTTGCGGAGATGGGGTATTATTAGTGTCCCTCAAAGCAAGGGGACATAGGCCATTCTTCTCAAGCAGGGACTGGGTCAGAAAAAGCTCAGCACAGGGGTTCTGTAATGCTAGGCTTTTGCAGTTTGGGTTCTAGGGGAGGAGACAGGGAGAGGGAAGGCAGGCGGGAGAGCTACAGAGAGGAAGTTGAAGAATAGCAGGCTTGTGTATTTGGATTTTTCTCTTGACTGTGTCCCCCAGGGATGAAGGGATTTGGAGCTGGCCAGGATGCCTGTCCCCTGCACAGGCTAACTTCATTCTGTGAGTTTATCTCGAGTTTAAGAGCAATAAAGAGGGGCCATAAAACCCCAAAAATCTCAGAAAATACAAGTAAAGAAAGGGACAAGATATGCTTTGACCATCTTTAATGAAGTCTTCTTCCTCGTTCTGCATCCCAGGGTTATTCAAAATTCTAGAGTAAGAACCCCCCACACTAATCAGCTAAATCTGTCTTATCACCACCCACAGTTGCCATTTTTAGAAGCGCATGCTCTGAGCACGAGACGATTAGGTTAAGTGCCAGTGGCCCAAGTGCTTGCCACAGACATGCTATGACAATTGCATCCAATAATCTCCTTAGCAGTTTCCTGTACTTTGGTTTCTTCACTTACAAAGTGCTGCTTGTGGGGCTGATCGTTTCTGGGGAATCAAAAAGAGGTGTTGGGTGTGTCGGCCACCTATCTTAGAAAACCTTAAACTAAGAAGGATGGTAGACATAGCTGCTAACAACAGAGTCAACTGATATTAGGATAGCGCTAACTCTCATGATAAACTAACCCAGAATGTATAGTGGTTCAAAATAATAAAAGTTCATGTTGCCCTAACCCCATGGTCAGCAAACAGCGGCTCACAAGCCACATGCAGCTCTTTGGCCCCTTGATTGTGACTCTTCCACAAAATACCATGGCCTAGGCAAGTCTATTTTGAAGAAGTGGCATTAGAAGAAGTTTAAGTTTAAAACATTTGGCTCTCAAAAGAAATTTCAATCGTTATACTGTTGATATTTGGCTCTGTTGACTAATGAGTTTGCCGACCACTGCCCTAGCCAGTTTGGCTCAGTGGATGGAGCATCAGCCTGCAGACTGAAGGGTCCCAGGTTCGATTCTGGTCAAGGGCTCATGCCTGGGTTGCAGGCACATCCCCAGTAGAGGACTTGCAGGAGGCAGCTGATCAATGTTTCTCTCTCATCGCTGTTTCTCTCTATCCCTCTCCCTTCCTCTCTGTAAAAAAAATCAATAAAATATACTCTCTTTAAAAAGTTTATTTTTCCTCATATAAAGACCAACCTAGGAGTTCTGAACAGAGACTCGAGGACTAAGGCTCAGGCTCACTCCATCTCGAGGCGCTGCCATCTTAAACATGCAGCTGCCAAGACTGTCAAGTTGGTCTGCATCAGCCCAGTGGACTGGAAAAGGCTCAGTGGATGCCACGGGGAAGGTTTTTATGGGCCAGCCCTGAAAGGGGCCACATTTTATTCGATAGATTCAGTACCTTGGCCACAGCAAGCCAGGAGGGAGGCTGGGAAATGATGGACAAGCTCTGTACCCAGAAGAGAAGATGGGTTTGGTAAATAATGTTGCCCTAGACAGTGGAGGGCATCCTTTTAAAATGGGCTAGAACAGCATAGAATAGATCGAAATGCATTTGGCCTACCACATAGGAAGGTTTAGTATAGTTGGGGAAAAACCTTGGTTTCAATACTCATATATTTGTATATCTGCATGTATGTACTGGGTTGAAGTATAAAATGCATTTCTTACACTAGGTCATGGTCAAAAGTTAAAGCCATTCTACCAAAGATAGATCTTTAGTCTGGACAGCTAAATAACCTTCCAGACATCATTCCATACGTCTGGATGAAGGCGTGACGGCGGGGACCAAGGCAGAGGCAGTTAGGAGAGATCAAGCAGGCAGGTGAGCAGTTAGGGGTAATCAGGCAGGCAGGCAGGTGACCAGTTAAGAGCCAGTGGTCCTGGATTGTGAGAGGGATGTATGACTGCTGGTTTAGGCCCTATCTCACAGAGATCAAGCCTAAACTGACAGCTGGACATCCTCCAAGGGGACCAGGATTGTGAGAGGATTCAGACCGAGATGAGGAATCTCTACCCTCCCCCCCCTGCATGAATTTCATGCACCACACCTCTAGTATCACATGAAAAAAAAACACTCCTTCAATACTTCGTGGTGCTGTGTTATGTATGGGCAAGAGTGTGTACACACATATTTATGCACATGTATCTGCTTGAGCACATATTCACCTGTGTATTGAAACACAGAAGAGGTAGAATGATAGAAAGATCTAGAAGTGTAAAGAATTCTGGGCATAAATAGAATGAATGGATTCAGGTCAGTGCATGGTTAAAGAACTCAATGTAGGAAACTATTTCAGTGGGCTCTTTTGGGGAGAAGCACAACATAGTTTAGAAAAAAACATAGCCAAGGTGACATTTTGAGTGTAGAGATTCTGTGCTGAGCCGTAGAACATGCTTTAGGGCTGAAGTCACCAGACCTGTATTTGAGTCCCAAAGAAACTTACATTTTCTTCCCATTATACAGATTAGGAAACTGGGAGTCCTGGAGGTTACACCCAAGGTCCTTCCGCTCACTGGTGGAACTAGCTCTTAAAGAAGTAGGATCAGTAATTGAAAAGGACAATAATCTATGGGCAGGAGTATCTTGCTGAGGGGCAGAACACGCTGGGAGAGAAGGGAATTTCGCTGGTGGGTGAGGGACCCCAAGAGAGAGGGAAACTGAGGCTCTTGAGCATGGGAACAGAGACAGCCATCTTTACTGAGTCCCCTGGGGCCTAGTAGGCCACTGTTCACTGTTTCACCAGGGGAAAGAGTGAGGTTAAGATGCAAAGGTGGGAGGGGGGGGGTGCATTCTGTGAAATGTCACCAGCTAGATGGATCCCACCTCTTCCCTGCTCTACTCCCTTCCACTAAAAAATAAAGAGCTTACTCCTGTGCAAAACAGCACGTGACTGCATTTCTCCCATGCAGATCTATAAATCCAGCCCCTCCCTCTCCCATTCTCTCCTCCACCACCCACCAGACCAAGGCTGGAGACAGTCACTTCTGAAAAACACTAAAAATACACATGACATCATTCCTCCTCCACAGCCTTCCACCCCCCACTAGCAAGCCAAGTAATTCGAGCCCCTCTGCCACAGCCTCCCTCTGAGGTCTGGGTCTGCTCTATTTATCATACCTGGGAGACTGACGGGCATATGTTTTATGATACATTATACAGCGGGCTTGGCTAGAGCCTCCGTTTCCATTAAAGACACGAAAGCTCTAAGTTACAGCTGCCTGGACCTCCCCTGCCATCCATCCTCTGAAGCCATCCTCTGAGCGGTATTTCTGTCTTGTAGTGTGACATTTGCCAACAAAATAGGCAGAGCTTGGCCGTTCAAACAGAAGATGCTCTGCTCCTACCTTTTTTGCTTTGAGACCAGAGGACTGGAGTCTTCTTCCTGAATTCCTCTGGTTTCTGGGTTCTGACAATTGCCCAAAATAGACGAGTGTTTCCCAAAGCCACAAAATCACATCTTTCCAACACCAGCTACAACTAAGAAAGAAAATAAAAACAGATCCCCTTTTTCCACATGGGCTTATGGGGCATGCTGCTCCCCGGGTCTTTGCTCTGTAATCGGCACGCAGTTCCTGCACAGGAAGTGATTAAATGCTCACCCTCACTAACAAGACACACTTGTGGGGTTCCTGCTTTTAAATGTTGTTTTTTATTTAGAAATGATGCCTTCGCACCAATGTAGACACTGTGCTATTGCACGAATAATTGGCAACATTATCAAAAGACAGTGGGTGCATAAAAGTGGAAACAAAAATCAGAAAAAACACACATTTTCATTAGCCTCATAACCTATGCATTAAGACTATTAGGGGGAAATAACTTCGTTTATTATATACAATAACTTCATTTATTATAGGCAAGCGTCATTGATTGATGGAAAATCCATGTCAAAGAGCTTCATTTGCATGTAGCAGTTCTGGTACCCCATGAAGCTTTGTGCAGGGAGGGGTTCTCTGTGACAAACACACAGAGACCCCACAACACTACAGGTGCCATCAAGCCCTCCTTCTCCATTCTCCACCTTGAAGACTAGTCCTCAAACTCATGTGTGGGGGCCCCATCCCACCAGCCTTCATGTTCACCGCCACCTGGTGTGGCACTCATTGCTTATCCTGTCTCAGAATAAAGGATGCTCAGTTCCCTGTAAGTCTCCTTTGGAAAGTTGAGGAGTTACTCAGGAGACATATCAGTGGAATTTGACCCACCCTTGCCCCCCCCCAAAAAAAAACATGCAGACAAAACAAGCACATCTCATGCTATTGAACTTCACTCCATTGCACTTTACAACTCCTGCTTTTTTTTTTTTTTTTTTTTTTTTTTTTAACAAATTGATACCCTACATCAAGCAAGTGTATCAGCACCGTTTTCCAACACCATTTGTTCACTCCACGTCTCTGTCACATTTTGGAAATTCTCATCAGATGTCCAATTTCCTCATCATTCTGATCATTGTGACGGTGATCTTGGATGCTGCTTGGCTATTGTTTGGGGGCCCGGTGAATGGACTCCCCATGACAGCAAACAAAATCAGCACTCTGAGTGTTTTGACTGCTTCACTGCTCTCCCGCCTCTCCCTCCTCCTGGGGCCTCCCTTTCTCTGAGGCACAAGGATATTGAAATCAGGCCAATGAGTTCCTCAAACATGGCCTCTGTGTGTTCAAGGGAAGGGAAGAGTCACGAGTATCTCACTTGAAATCAAAGGCTAGAAACGATGAAGCTTAATGAGGAAGGCATGTGGAAAGCTGAGCCAGGCCAAGAGCTCAGTCTCTTGCACCAGTTGGCCACGTTGGGGAGGATATAACTGCAGATGTGGGGGAAAGAGCCAGGGAACCAGAATTAGAAGTGGAGCCTGCAAAGAGGGCTGAATTCCTGTAATCTCATAAAACTTTAATGGGTGGCAAGTTGCTTCTCACAGCGGAGCAGAGCGAGTGGTTTCTTAAGATGGAAACTACTGCTGGAGGGATGTTGGGAAGACTAGAAATGGCCGCAAAGGATTCGGAACAGGCCTTGAGCTTGGTTGATAAAGAAGTGGCAGGACTTGTGTGCACGCATATGAACCTAACCAGTGGTCACGGACAACAGGGGAGTGGGGGCATGCATGGGGAGGGGTTTGGGATGGGAATGGGGGGAGGAGGACAAATATGTGATACCTTAATCAATAAAGAAATTTTTAAAAAATTAAAAATTAAATTAAATTAAAAAAAATTTTAAACTCCAAAAACCAAACTCATAGGTACAGAAAACAAACTAATGGTTGCCAGATGGCATGAGGGTAGGGGAATGGCAAAAAAAAAGGGGGGGGGGGAAGGAGGCTAGGGAATACAAACTGCTGGTTATAAAATAAGTTACAGGAATGCAAAGTACAGCACAGGGAACATGTCAATAATATTGTCATAACTATGTGTGGTATCAGATGGTTACTAGACTTAGTGTGGTGATCACTTTAAGATATGTAAATGTCTAATCACTTTGTTGTACATCTGAAACTAATGTAATATTGTATGTCAACTATAATAAAAATAAATTTAAAATAAAATAAAAAGGAAGTGGCAGATTCAGCCCTAGCCGGTGTGGTTCAGTGGATAGAGCATCGGCCTGCAGACTGAAGGATCCTGTGTTTGATTCCAGTCAAGGGCATGTACCTTGGTTACGGGCACATCCCCAGTAGGGGGTGTGCAGGAGGCAGGTGATCGATGTTTCTCTCTCATTGATGTTTCTAACTCTCTATCCCTCTCCCTTCCTCTATAAAAAAATCAATAACATGTATTTTTAAAAAAAGAATTGGCAGGTTGAGAGGGTTGACGGCAGTTTTGAAAGATGTCCAAATGTGGGTAACACGCCATAAGCCGCACCACGTGCTACAGAGAAATCACTGGGAAAAGGAAGAGTCGGTCAATGCAAGAAACGTCACCACTGTCTTATTTTAATAAACGGCCACAGCCACCCCCACCATTAGCAGCCACCAGCCTGATCAGTGAGCAGCCGGCAATGCCAAGGCCAGACTGCCCACCAGCAAACATTATAAGTATCAAGTACCATTTCAGATAAAAGATAAATAAGTCCCAGAGATGTGATGTATAGCGTGATGACTACTAAAAATAAATAAATATTTAAATGTTTAATAAATACTAAGTTAATAAGGAAGATAAACAATTATAAACATAGACATACCCAACAACAGAATTCCAAACTACATGAAGCAGAAACTGGCAGAACTAAAAGGAGAAACAGAAAATCAACAATAATAAGTAGATCAGTGGTTTCCTGGAACCAGGGGTGGAAGGGCTACAATTTGGCACAGCTCAATTTTAGAACAATTTTAGAACATATTCATCACTCCAAAAAGTTCCCTTACACCAAATTTGGCAGGATCGGACTAAAACCGGCTCTCCGACATCCCCTGACTGGTCCCAGATTGCGAGAGGACACAGGCCAGGCAGAGGGACCCCACCAGTGCATGATCGGGGCCAGAGAGGGACACAGGAGATTGGCCAGCCAGGGAGGGGTCACGGGAGGGCTCCAGAACGTGTCTGGCCCATCTCACTCAGTCCCGATCGCCAGACCCCAGCAGCAAGCTAACCTACCTGTCAAAGCATCTGCACTCTGGTGGTCAGTGCACATCACAGTGAGCAGTTGAGCATCCTTAGCATATCATTAGGATATGCTTTGATTGGTTGAACAAATGACAGGACAACCAGAAACTTAGCATATTAGGCTTTTAATATATAGGACTAGTTACTGGGCATTTATTGTGTGTGTTAGGCATTGTTCTCAAGGCTTTAATCCTCTCAACAAACATAGCCTTTTGAGGAAGGATCTAGCTTTATCCCCACTTTACAGATGAGGAACCTGAAGCCCAAAGGGGGTATGAAACTTGCTCATGGTCAGACAGCAGATAATTATGGAGCTTAATTCTTTCATTTGAGCCTTCTAACCACAAAGGCCGTATTCTCAGCCCCTACTCTCTAGGGCAGTGTTAAACTTTCTTTTTAGTCACAACCTGGAGTTTAAAATATATTATACATCATAACCCAGGACATACAGTTACATCTATAAATGAAGTTTCATGAAACAGTATGTTTCCTAAGAACAATGCACATTGATATTTTTATTCTATTTATCTTATTTTACTTTTCAATGTCTTGGTCAATATCACCAAATCCATTTCATGGCACAATTTTAGAAAACACTACTATATATAAAACCTGTATATGTCACTTTAAAGAAGCTTTCAAAACCTCTGTGGGCCTGACTGTCAAAGTCAAGTGCCTGCCAGTCTGATCATCCACCCACTCTGCAGCCCTTCACCTGATGACAGAGGACATGAGAGCTAAGTGCCAGAAATTGGTCATGTGGAAGGGGGAAAATAGAAAAGCAATCCATTTGCTTGAATGAAGTGTGCCACCACAGACTTCTTAGCAACATACCCAGAGACCAAGAGAGTCTAAGAAGAAATCTCATGTTTTCCTAGGACTAAAAATATCATGGGCAGACCAGTATCAAATTCATGTTGCCTTAACAATACCTCAAAACACCTTGTAAGCTTCTTAGATCTCAAACCCTGCAGATTCTAGTACGCATACCTTCTATTCACATCAATCAAATAAAACTCAGATCCCAAATTTATAGATACTCAACATCTTTTCTGTTTGATTTATAATTAATTAAAAGTATATAGATTTTATTTGAACAGCATTGTAAAATGAACATTTTTTAAAAACAATTTCCTGCATACACATTTCTACTGTATTAAAGACATTACCGCTAGGGATTTTTTGTTTGTTCCCTGCATCATTCTGGTCTTTTACCTTGTGTTATTTAAGGACAGCTCTCTTCTTTTTCATTAATCTTGGTAATCCTAGCACACTTCCCCACAATTCAGTTCTCTTACAACGTTGCCTCTATTTGCTTAGATTTTCTGCAGCTATAAGCACTTGGACTGATCAGAAAGGTGAAGAGAGGATTAGGGAGGCCCATCCTAAAGGTCTTAAACGTGTGTGGTCTCAATTCTTTTCTTGATCAGGAGATTACATAGGAAGACTTATCTCTGTCTACTTAAGAAGAGAGGCTGCAGGAGGCACAGCCTTGTGGAAAGTCTATTATTGAAGGCTTGTTAAGAATTCCTCCTTTTTCTTCTCTCTTTAACCATTGCATTCCTAAAAGGACTCCTTTGTAAAGGCCTTGCTTCAAAGTGGACTTTTCAAATGTAGATGGCTGGGAGGCTGCACAGATCCAACATTTCCAAACCAGTACTGCTGCCTGCCAAGCCACCATCCCCACCATGAGTGCTCATCTCCACTCCCATCTTCCTATTACCAGAAAATAGTCCTCCCCCTCCTCAGTCAGCCTAAGACCTAGAGGCCATGCTTCATTACTTTTCTTCCACCACCAGCTCCCATATACAGTCCATTAGCTAGTCCTCTCTCTCTGCTTCCAAAATAGATCTTAAATCTATCCACCTTTCCCAATGCCCCTGCTCATCAAGCACTATCTTCTCCCACCTGAACTACTGCAATAGCTCTCGAACTGATGTCCTGATTTCTGGTTTTGCTCCTCTAACCCATTCTCCACCCAGCAGATAGATTTATTTAAAACTAGAGGCCCAGTGCACAAAATCATGCACTCAGGGGAGGGGGTCCCTCAGCCCGCCCTGCACCCTTTTGCAGTCCAGGAGCCCTCAGGGGATGTCCGACTGACAGCTTAGGCCTGGTTCCCGTGGGGAGTAAGCTAGCAGTCAGACATTCTTAGTGCTGCCATGGAGGTGGGACAGGCTCTCACCACCACCGCTGTGCTCACCAGCCATGAGCCCAGCTTAGGATTTCTGGCTGAGCAGTGCTCCCCTTGTAGGAGTGCACTGACCACCAGGGCACAGCTCCTATGTTGAGTGTCTGCCCACTGGTGGTGAGTGTGTGTCATAGCAACCAGTCATTCTGCCATTCTGTCTATTTGCATATTAGCCTTTTATTACATAGGATTTGAAACAGATCATGTCTTTCCTCTGCTGAAACCCTAAATGGATTTCATTGCAGTTAGCATGATACCTTTGTTCCATAAGGTTCTATACAGGTGCCCCTTGGCCACTTCTCTCACTAATCTCCTTCCACTCTCCCACTTGGTCACTGCGCTTGAACCACACTGGCTTTCTTACTCATTTCCCAATGCACCTCCTCCTCATTACTACCAAAGGGCATTTACATGTACAGTTCCCTCTGCTAGAAAGCCATTCCTCCAGATCCTCACATGGTAGTTTTCATTCCATTCTGGTCTCAGCTCAAACATCAGCTCCTCAGAGAACCCTCCCATGACCATCCTATCTAATGCTGCTCACACACCCACTCACTCTCACATTATTCTGCTTCATTTTCTTTGTAGCATTCATCACCACTTGAAATAATTTCTGCTGAATTGCTTATTGCTCATCTCCTCCAATAGAATGAAAGCTCAGTGGGGGGAGCAGGCACTGTTGTCTCTCTCATTCAGTGCTGTATTGCACTACTGAGAAAAGTGCTTGGCACCTAGAGGCACTCAATTAATAGTCAGTGAATGGGCCCTGGCCAGTGTGACTCAGTCAGTAGGAGCAACGTCCCCCATACCAAAAGGTCCCAGGGTCCCAGGTTCAGGAGACAACCTATCTCTCTCTCTCTCTCTCTCTCTCTCTCTCTCTCTCTCTCTCTCTCTCTCTCTCTCCTCTCTTTCATCCCCTCTCTCTAAAAATCAATGAAAATGGCCTCAGGTGAGGATTTTTTTAAAAAAATAGTTAGTGAATGGATTGACATGTCATACCATTTCTGAATTCCTTTTGTACATTGACTAATGCACCAATAATAAAAGGTATCAATCAAATGTTTTAAATAAGCACTTTTCTGATGTCCTCCTTAATAACATCAAGGATATTAAATCTATTTACCTCTGAGGAATTCATTCTACCCTAGTCTTCTCTGGCTCCTGTATGCTTTTTATCATAATTCATTGATTCAAAAACACTTGCTGAGTAATTATCAGAAGCCAGGTACTGTGTTAACAACAGAAACATCACACAAAAGAAATCTTCAGTCTTTATTGTTATTAGCAACTGGTGAAAATAGTATACTGGATACAGCCAAACACTAATTACAATTATACATTTAAAAACCCACCTTTATTTTAACATTGGATAATCAATTAGAGGGCTGTAATAGTATCCTGTCACTTAGAGGGACCTTTATACTAATAGGAAGGTTGCTTTTCCTTTTAATAAAAACTAAATAAGAATTATGTGGAAGACAGTTGTACTGTTCAAATTTAACTGTGTGGAGGAAGGACGGAGTGGAGAACTGATTTTGCTTCAAATGTAAAAAAAGGTAGAATTTCTTTGAAATCCATAGCACATAATTTACTGCATGAAAATACAATCAGCCAGTTCTCAGAGTCAGAACAGCACCCTTAGTGCATCTGTTTCAATTACAAACCAGTTTTGGTTTAGTCATGAACATTCAGGAAGTTATTTCACAAAACCATTGCCTATAGGAGCTAGGGGAAAAAAGTGACACTCCAGTTGTCTGTCCACTTTTTCTCAATTTCTACCTGAAGTCGCTGCAGCCAGGCCCTGGCAAATGGCTTGTCCAGTGTCTCACAATAAGTTAAGTGGCCAAGTTCAAACTCACAATTAGGTTTTCTGGCCCACTGACTCTCACAGACACAGTCTGTTGTCCTTCCCATTGCTTATCCCACTGCCTTGCTTATAAAACCCCAATTGATTCAGGAAACAGCAGGGATTCTGTGATTTCAAAGACAAAAGGCCCTTCCTTCGATTCAGGGAATAAATTGCTTTTTGATTAAGTGGTGCTCTCATGGTCTTCGGTCAGTATCTGTCTATGATGGGTCTGTGACCTGTTTCTGGCTAAAGAGATCCATAGGACACCTGGACCCGTCACTGACTCTGGTTTCTCCTCTGGGATAAGAATTTGGCTCTTGCTTGTCTTCTGGTAATGTCTCTTCCCCACCTCCCCCAAAAGACAGAGCTTCAGAGGGTAAAAAATTCCCCTTTGACTTTATTTCTGCCTTGAACTCAAATGTGACTCCAGGAGATGCTGCCGTTCTTTTGCCACCATAAAGCAACAATCCATGGAATATGCGTAGCAGAAACAGAAAATGGCTGGTTGCTTAAACAACAGTGTTCATCCACCTCTAGACTTCTTGATAAGCAAGGAAAAGTAACTTCCTCTTTCTTCGAGCCAGTGTTGTCCAATTTCCTATTGCTTGCAGCAGGACATGTTGCTAACTCCTACTATACATCAGAGACCTCCACACTTTGATCTGAGGAGCTGTACAATGTGTTTTGCTGTCTCTCAGGGGTCAAGGAAAGTGGAGGGATGAAGAGACATCAAAAGAAGAGTCTGCAATTATAGGTCCCTATTCCCAACTTGAAGCTGAGCAGCCCTTTAATCAGATTTCCTTATTGAACTTTCACAAAAGCTTTCATGAAAACAAAATATCCATGATCTACAGTCATTTTCACGCAGCTGTGTTTTGTGTGTGTGTTTTTTGTGTGCGTGTGGGACAAATAAAATGTCCCAGAGAGCTCAATAGTCAAATTAATCCCTTGGAAATTCCCTTTTAAAGAGCTAAACCATCCTTTCCTAATATAGATACTCGAGGCCCGGTGCACGAAATTCATGCATGAGTAGGGTCCCTAGGCCTGGTCAGTGATGGGGGCCGATTAGGGCCTTCTGGCTGCTGGCCAGGGCCTTCCTTTATTTCTGCACCACCCCCTGGTGGTCAGTGCATGTCATAGCAAGTGATTGGTCTCCCAGTCTAACTCTCATGGGGACAATTTGCATATTAGACTTTTATATAAATAGTTATGAATTTCACATATGAGTTCACTTAGAATAGAGTGAATTGATCTCCCTCGTTCAGGACCTCAAAATTGGCCTCTGAGGAGACTACACATATGTTGCTCCTTCCACTTCCACCCATTGCTTGGTCTTCTGACATTGTCAAGCAGATACAATGATAACATTAGCAGGCATGATCGACGTCAACTCTCCTCTTCTGACTAGAGAGTAAAGAATGGTTATTCATCTCTCACTGTAGGGAGTGGGTTTCCAGTTCTAGATCTGAGGGCATGGGCATTATTTGAGGACACCTGGACTGGTCACGGACTCTGGTTTCTTCTCTGGGATAAGGATGTGACCCTTGCTAGGGTTCTTCATTAATGTACCAGGAAAATCTCATGTATGCAAATTTTTTCTTAAACAGAAGTTCATTGATTTTGAATACTGATACAAACAATTCAGAATGGTGATCCGAGCCTTGAGGAGAGTGTCCCTGGCAGCTGCACTCTCAGTCTCAGTCAGAAATCCCAGGGAAGGGAATAAAGCTGAACCAAGCTGTACTGCATCTGCTTATGCTGGTGGCCCCCCTGACTTGAAAGCCTGTATCCTCAAAACATTTTTCACAACAAAGGAAACCATCAGCAAGATGAAAGGACAACCCACTGAATGGGAAAACATGCACCAATGATACATCTAATGAGGGGTTAATATCTTGAGGCCACCATGGAGGAGAAGCCATGTGTAGGTTCCCTCTAGCTGAATCCATCTTTTCAGCCAGACATGTGACTAAACCTATCTCACATCTCCCAGACCATCCCACCCAACAGCTGAATCCCAACTAGGAATCTCTATTTTGACACTACACAGAATGGAAGAATCACCCAGCCAAGCCATATCCAAATCCCCACACAATTATATCAGAATGTGGTTTCTGTTTGAAGCCAGCAAGTTTTGAAATCATTTGTTCAGCAGCAGTATATCATGGGAACGCAGGTCAAGCCGGCTGAAGGGATAGTACTGCTATCTTTGCGATTAAAATAAAAAGCAGTTCCCCAGGGAAACAAACTTTGCAAGGGTTTGATATCATCCGTTGGGTTTCCTCTGCTTCTACATTCCGTGTCTCTCGTCCTATCTAAGTGATTACATATTGGCACACCCTAACTTGCTGCCTCATTCCTGTACCCTAATATCAACGTGGCTTCTTTGTCTTTCTCCCAGCCCTCTTAGAAGTTCATGTCTGTCAAAAGAGGTTTGAGATTATTGCGGGGGAAAGCATTATGCCACCACATGGATAATGTTTAATGCATTACGATCTCAGTGTGCATGCAAGGGGAGGAAAAAAGAACTATTCAAAGACCATCACAGGATGAAAATGCAGTAATTGGGAACTAGCAGGGATTCTGAAACATAAAACGGTTGTTGCTGCCTTTATGCCGCTGTTTGTCACATTTAATAAGAAAATTTTGCATTTGTATAATGCCTTACAGTTCAAAGAGCACTTTCTTATACACAAACCTTCCATGTGTGATCACACTTGCATCCATGGAGAAAACTCGCAAATCGTCAAATTAATCTATCTTAGTCTCTCTGCGTTCTCTCTCTCTCTCTCTCTCTCTCTCTCTCTCTCTCTCTCTCTCTCTCTCACACACACACACACACACACACACACACCGCACACACACACACACACACACACACACACACACATACACAAACACATGCACACACCCCTCATCTCTTCCATCTTTGGTTCCATCTCAGATAGGGGTGCCATTGTCCTTCAAGTTTAGAAAGTCTGAAATTATCTTAGTGGTTTTAAAAGGCACATGTTTATTGTCTCCTAGTCCTGTAGGTTCAAATCCAGGCACAGTGTGATTGGATTCTCCACTTGGGTCTTGCAGGTCTGTGGTTCTCCTCTGAGGCTTGCAGTCTGCTTCCAAGCCCATGGAAGTTGGCAGAATTCATTTCCTTGCAGCCGTCAGACGGAGGTCCCCTTTCCTGCTAGGTACTGGCTGGGAACCATTCATTTTGGGTTCTGAGAGGCTGCCCAGATTTCCTGGCCCCGTGGCCACCACCAGCAGTTAATGTGGACATTTGCCTTCTAAGCCGATCACTGTTTGTCTGACATTCTCTTCTGTGACCATTCAAGGAAAGCTCCACTTCTAAAGGGCTCATGTGACTAGGTCAAGTCCACCCAGGCAGTCTTAAGGTCAACTGATTGGAGACCTAAACTGCACCTGCAAAATCCCTTTGCCTGCATTAGTGTTTGGGGGGATCACTGAGAGAAGGTGTGTGCAGGGACCCAGGACCTTGGAGGCCCACCCTTCAACTCTGCCACTGCAATCGCTTTCCTCAGTGATGCCTAGCACTGGCTGACCTAATGGCTGAAGCACTGAATCGTGTTTCACCTCATTCATTCAGTCTGTCAAGATTTGGTAGGGTCAAATCCTGAGGAAACTGTAGAGGTTTATAAAACAACTTCCAAGTCTCTCTCTTAAATGAAGGTCGAGTTTATAGGGTTGCCTTGGGGTTTGGTTTGCTTTTGTCTTACACTCGCCAGATATTCAGAGCACTGCCTTTTCAAGCATCCCTTTAGGACTACTATTTCCCAAAAAGTAAAGAGGCAAGGACACATTTAGCTTTATGATAGGAAAAATCTCTCAGTATTTCTTATACTACCATGTTTTCCCGAAAATAAGACATCCTCCGAAAATAAGACCTAGCGCATGGAAAGATAAGACATCCCCTGAAATAAGACCTAGCGCAACTTTGGAAGAAAAAATTAATATAAGACACTGTCTTATTTTCAGGGGAAAAGGGTATTTGGTTTCATCTTCAGCTCTAGTTTTTTTATTTGTGGTTGTTTGTTTTTGTGTGTGGAGGGCGTTCTTTTTCTATTTGGGGGATGTTTTATGGAATGGAGGAAAGGGAAGGAAAAAAAAGTGTCAGAAAATTAATATAAACTTCTTTCCTGGCTCTAAATCTTTAATAATTCCTTAGCCAGGAAACATAGTTTATTCAATTTCAACAGTTCCTTTTTTTATAGTTTTCTTTAATTGGCTAAATGTACTGCCAATGCTTTTCTTATTTTTTAACTTTGGTCTGAAATATTTAAGCCTCTAATGCTTTCTCCTTTGCTTTCTCTCTTATAAGGAATTTTATCATGAAAATAATGTAAATACCTAAAATGTATTTTCAAATTTGATATAATATATAGACCTTGTTTTTTTTAAATATATTTTTATTGATTTCAGAGAAGAAGGGAGAGAGAGAGAGAGAGAGAGAGAGAGAGAGAGAGAGAGAGAGAGAGACATCAATGATGAAAATCATGGATCAGCTGCCTCCTGCACACCCCACACTGGGGATCAAGCCTGCAACCCAGGCCTATGCCCTGACCAGGAATGGAACTGTGACCTCCTGGCTCATAGAGCAATGCTCAACCAGTAGCCACGTAAGCTGGGATAGTCCTCTTTTAAAGAAGAAATATGCTTGCATATTCCAGTGCTGTCTCATTCATTCTATTATAATATTACTTAAATCATCACAAACAAAAAAACTAAAAATAAACTCCCTATGCTGATTGATCACTCTTATTCAACGATAAAACTAATTTTTACAAATTAAATGCAAACAAACTACAGTCAATAAAATTCAAATGATCAATATTAATTTACTATGATAGATTACATTGCTTTGCTCTAACTAAATCGGCATGGTTGAGTTTAATAGAAATATGTGGCATTCGCTATAATTCTATATTTCACCTGTTTCTAGGTTTTTGACTTCTATATAGAGAATGTCTGTTTACATAATAAAGTCATGCAAAAATCATTAATAATTTCATGGCTTTACTTGCTAGCTTAAGACAATAAGATCACGCATATAAATAAAACTGTACCAATGAGCAATCATCAGATGCCAGTTTTAATTAGGCATAATGATACCCATGTCACACTGCTTCCCAGGCAGAAGGAACTGCCAATGCGCAGGTGCGAAGAGAGAAGCCTGTGCCCTAACTGGTTTAGCTCAGTGGATAGAGCGTCGACCTGCAGACTGAAAGGTCCCAGGTTCGATTCTGGTCAAGGGCATGTACCTTGGTTGTGGGCACATCCCCAGTGGGGGGTGTGCAGGAGGCAGCTGATGGATGTTTCTCTCTCATAGATGTTTCTGACTATCCCTCTTCCTTCCTCTCTGTAAAAAAATCAATTATATATATATATATATATATATATATATATATATATATATATATATATATATATAACTGCTTAAAGAGGAGGTTCAGGGCATAGTGAGGAAGCCTGTGCAGCACAACATAGTATTTCATGGTGTTAATGTATCACAACTTTTTAATCCACTTGTCTACTGATGGGCACTTGGACTGTTTCCAGATCTTAGCTATTATAAATAATGCTGCCATGAACATAGGGATGCATATGTCCTTTCTGATTGGTGTTTTGGGATTCTTAGGATATATTCCTGGAAGAGGGATCACTTTTTGAGGAAACTCCATACTGTTCTCTACAGTGGCTGCACCAGTCTGCATTCCCACCAGCAGTGCACGAGGGTTCCCTTTCCTCCACATCTTTGTCAGCACTTGTTTGTGGATTTGTTGATGATAGCCATTCTGACAGGTGTGAGGTGATACCTCATTGTCATTTTAATTTGCATCTCTCAGATAATTAGTGACTGAGCATTTTTTCATGTCTCTTGGTTTTCTGTCTGTCCACTTTAGAGAGGTGTCTATTTAAGTCTTTTGCCCATTTTTTATTGGATTGTTAAGGAACAATCCAATTAACTTTTGTTAAGTTGTATAAGTTCCTTATATATTTTGGAAATTAACCCCTTATCAGATGTATCATCAGCAAATATGTTCTCCCATGCAGTGGGCTCCTTTTTGTTTTGTTGATGGTTTCTTTTGCTGAGCAGAAGCTTTTTATTTTAATCCCATTTGTTTATTTTCTCCTTTGTTTCCCTTGCCCTAGGAGCTATATCCATAAACATATTGCTATGAGAGATGTCTGAGATTTTGCTGCCTATGATCTCTCCTAGGATTTTTATGGTTTCATGACTCACATTTAAGCATTTTATCCATTTTGAGTTTATTATTGCATATGGTCTAAGATCGTGGTCAAAAACTAAAACCATTTCACCTAAGAACAGGAACAAGACAGGGATGTCCACTTTCACCACTCTTATTCAACATAGCATTGGAAGTCCTAGCCACAGCAATCAGACAAGAAGAAGAAATAAAAGTCATCCAAATTGGAAAGGAGGAAGTAAAACTCTCACTATTCACAGATGGCATGTATTGTACATAGAAAACCCCTAAAGACTCCACCAATAAACTATTAGAGCTAATAAATGAATTCAGCAAATGATACAAATTAACACCCAGGAATTGATGGAATTTTTATACATCAATAATGAAATCTAAGAGAAATTAAACAAACAATCCTATTTACCACTGCAACAACAACAAAAATAAGTTACTTAGGAATAAACTTAACCAAGGAAGTAAAAGACCTATACTGAGAAAACTACAGGTCGTTGAAAAAAGAGATAGAGGAATATATAAACAAGTGGAATGATATACTGTGTTCATGAGTAGGTAGCATCAACATCATTAAAATGTCTATACTACCCAAAGCAATCTATAGATTCAATACAATTCCCATTAAAATACCAACAGCATATTTCACACATCTAGAAAAAACACTCCAAAAATTTATATGGAACCCAAAAAGACCCCAAATAGCTGCAGCAATCTTGATAAAGAAGAATAAAGGAGGGGGGATCACAAAACCAGATATCAAGTTATACTACAAAACTACTGTAATCAAAACAGCCTGGTAGAGGTACAAGAACAGGCATATAAATCAAAGGAACAGAACAAAGAACCCAGAAATCAACCCAAGCCATTATGCTCAATTAGGCCTGTATAATAAAAGGCTAATATTGAAAAACAACTGTCAGTCAGACATCCCCTGAGGGCTCCCAGACTGTGAGATGTCGCAGGATGGGCTGAGGTGACCCCCCTCTTCCCTCAGTATACGAATTTTGTGTACCAGGCCTCCAGTAATATTATAATAACTTTGCACAGTGACAGATGGGTACTAGACTTATGGTTATCACTTCATAGGTATACAAATGTCGAATCACTATGTGGTACACCTGAAACTAATATACTATTGTATACCAACTATACCTATAAAATATTTTCAATAAAAGTTAGGTTTTAAAAGGCAGAGGGACCAGTAAGAAAGCAATATTCCAGGCAACAGATGATGGAGCCTTGAATCAGGTAGCAGTGATTTAAGAGCTGTTCAGATTTAGGAAGTACTCTGAGAATAGAACTAACAGAATGTGCTAATGGATTAGATGTGGGTAGGGTATGGAAGGAAAAATGGAGTTGGGATTGCACTGGATGCAAGGTGCTGCCACTAAGGTGGTAATTATTGAGAAAGGAGCTCCTTTTGAGGAGAATGAGGATCAAAGGTTCAGACTTATACCTGTTAAGTTTTAGATGTCTATTGAACGGTCAATATCAGAATAAATACACATAAGGGGCTTAGAACAATAGCTGGTATATAGGAAACCTTCCATCTATTTAGCTATTTTTATATCTAAGTGGAGATCTCAAAGAGGCAGTTGGATCTGTAAGTCTGGAGTTCTGGAGAAAATTCCAGCTAAGAAACCACTGGGCTGGATGAAATCCTCAGCCTGGGCACACCTGCAAGCCAGGAGCCACTCCGCCTCACCTAGAGAAGAGTGTGGGCTTCCTGGGGCCAGCCACTGAGGCTTCCAGAAGCATCTGATGATTCCCTAGGTGTTGCCACTTTCAGCTTTGGCCCTAGGCAGCACTGTGAGGCCTTCTTATGGCATTTCCATGAGATCATTTGTTCCACCTCTACCTGGAGACATGCTCTGTTTATTTGCTTTCGGACAATAGACCATCTGTCACACAGTAGTTCTCAGGGTTCCCACACACTTTCCCAAGGTCGTGACTCATGGATCTGTTGAAGAACAGAAGAGCCTAGAGCCCCAGGTGCTCTTTTGCTGGCCTAGCCTGGCTGCTAACCTAATGTGATGCCGGTTCCCACACCTCTCCCAGGCTTCTCTGGGAGTGCCAACAGCTTCACATCCATCCCATCACCCTTTCAAGAATGGTTGTCATTTCTCAATCCTTCTCATACTCTGCCCCTCCCAAATAGTCACATCTCTGCAGAAGTCATTATCTTAACCGAAAATAATAATGGTTAACGTGGTTCAGCACTACACATGTACCATTACTTTATATGTGTTATCTCAGATCTTCACAACTAACCCATAAAATAGGAGTTAAAGGTACTTTTTTAAAGCTACACAAACTCAGTATCAGAGATTAACAAACTTTCCCAGGATCACACAAATGAAAATGGCAGCGCTATTGTGGGGATCAAATCCACAACCCTGGCTTGTGCCCTGACTGGGAATTGAACTGTAATCTCCTAGTTCAGTGGTTGGCAAACTTATTAGTCAACAGAGCCAACAAACCCAGCTCTGTCCGATTGGGAAGGCATTGTGCTACATTATTTTCCTCAAGGACTTTTAAGGAATATTTTTTTTCCAATCTAGACCCAAGGACATTTGTTGGGCCTTGGGTAGCCTACACTGATACAGTGGACAGTTCTATAATGTTGACCATTTAGTGGCTGAGTATCCTCCTTTACAGCCAATAACTATTAGGAATCTAAGTATTTATATTAGTAAGTGGGTGGTCCAGACTCTGTAGGCATAGTGCCCTCTCCATCACGCCCAACAAAATACAGCCCACAAAGATAAGCTGGGTAAAGAAACAAGTTAACATGTTAACTTTCTAGAATATAATTAGAAATTTCTAAATTAGAAATAATGAAGTTAAATTCTTCATATCATACAGAAATATAAACTGCAGGTTAGTAAAAGACCTATAAATAAAACAACAAATGCATATTTAAATTTATTATAAGAGCATACAGACTGAGCTTTCTAATTTAAGGGTAGAGAAAGCCTTCTTTAAATAAGACTCAAAAATCAGAAACAATCAGATAAAAAAAAATCAATATATTCGACTACAGGCAAATTAGAAATGTCCATGAGTTAAAAGACACCATGAACAATTTGAAAAGACAATAAAGAAACTTGGAAAAGGTACTTGCAATAAATATAACAGTCAAATATTAATAACTAGTACAAAGAACTCTTTCAAATTAATCATAAAAAAGAAAACCCAATAGAAAAAATGGACAAAAGATTTTTTAAATGGTGATTTAACAGAAGATGAAATACTGAAGAAATCAGTAAATGTAATAATATATTCACCCTCACAAATAATTAGGAGAAATTACATTTTTGTGAGATATCATTTTTCAACCATAAGACTGGCAAATTTAAAGTTAGAGAACATCAAATGTTGACATGGTTGTGGGAAAATAGGTCTTCTCATCCTCTGGACAGCACTCCACCAGGAGCTACTGAAACTGAAAATACATAGCAGTTCCACTTCCAGCTGTCTCCCTGAGAGGAATAACTGTACATATGCACAAAAACACAGGGACATCCAAAATTGGTTTGGCTCAGTGGATAGAGCATCGGCCTGTGGACTGAAAGGTCCCAGGTTCAATTCTGGTCAAGGGCATGGACCTCGGTTGTGGGGTACATGTACCTCAGTGGCGGGGGGGGGGGGGGGGGGGGGGGGGGTGTAAGAAGCAGCTGATCGATGACTCTCTCTCATTGATGTTTCTAACTCTCTATCTCTCTCTCTTCCTCTCTGTAAAAATTTAATAAAATGTATATTTTAAAAAAATAAAACAAACAAACAAACAAAAAACCACACAGGGACAAGGGTGCAACTCACGCCTGAGTCCCTATCTAGGACTTGCTATCTGCGGAAAGGAATAACCTCATCCCATGCAACTCCCCTTCCCTGGGAACTAGTGGGACTCATTGATCACTAGTCAATACAGGAATACAGCTCTCCTTAAACTGTTGCATTTTCTTCATCTGGGACATCAGAAGGGCCAGCCAACTCTGGAAGTGGCCGTGGCTTCAACTGAGACCTCTGTTACGACAATGTAGCCCAGCTTCTCCTTCTGCCCGACCCTGCTCCCCTCACTCCTTAACAGGTGTTCCCAGGACAATCCCCACTAAACCTCCTGCATACAAACCTCCACCTCGGAGTCTGGTTTTAGAGAACTCACCTCACATGAAGATTTTCCAAGTTCCCCCAAATAAAAAACAAGGAAATCCATGCGCGCCAACCATGAATGATTGGGATGTTTTCACATTGCAAGTAAAAATTATCAGGAAGATGTTAGGTGCTATGACAGCTAAAAAGAGGCCAACAGTGATATCCCTCTCTCAATGAGTGTTATGATGGAAACAGGGTTAAGTGGAGACAAGAACTCTCCCGCTGGCTGTCACTATAGAGGGCGGCTGAAGCCTGCTTCACGTGACCTAGAACGAAGGTCCCATTGAGGTGAGTGTTTGCAGGAGGGGAGCTGTCATTTGCCCATAATTATGGGAAAGGAGTTGGAAAGGGGTCAGCATTGCTCCAGTCAATTTGAGAGACAGATTATCTTTTTTGCAGAAACAGCTGCCAATGTTAATTTCCAGTGAAATTAAATAGCCCGCCTCAGTTGACCATCTGTCAGAGAGAATCTCACCACTATTTACAGGCTGCAATGCAAATCAAACCATGATACAACATATTCTCTGTATGCTAAAGAGATCTCCAAGTACCAGCCCACAGCTTTCAAATGATACCCGATACCAATTCCAATACAACCAACGGATCTGACGTTCATTATCATGAGTTTTACTCATAACATTACCACTTTGTACTTCCATAAAGTACCTTTGATTCAAGGATCTCTAAGAGCTTTGCAGACCTTAACTAATTAGACCGTATAAAGCCCTGTGAAATTATCATGATCTTAATTTAAGGGTGTGTAATGATCAGGTGGGAAGGTGAAGAGATTTGTCATATGGCTCAATCAAAATTTAAGACAGTAAAGATCTAAGACTTACACCAGAATCACTGGGTCTAGGAGGAACAAATCTTTAAACGTGATTTCAGATTTTATTCCATCTAACTGATCTTATAGCCTTTCCCTCAGAAACATCCAGTTACTTTACAGGCATTTCTTGAAAATAGAGGTGGGCATTAGATGGCAAAGAAAGGAGGCAAAAAGTCATAGAGGAAGATTCCCTTCCTGGAATCCCCTCTTCTAAAAGAAAGCTGGGCAGAACCATTTTGTGTGGGTTCGTGCCCATGGGAGGGTGTGTGCTTCCAAGATTGGGCCAGGGGGTCCCTTCTACATGGTCAGAAGTGAGTCAAGAATGGTCACATGGCCCTAACCAGTGTGGCTCATGGATAGAGCATCGGCCTGAGGACTGAAGGGTCCCAGTTTCGATTCCCAGGTCAAGGGCATGTACCTTGGTTGTGGGCATGTACCTTGGTTGTGGGCACATCCCCAGTAGGGAGTGTGCAGGAGGCAGCTGGCCGATGTTTCTCTAAATTTTGGGTTGCCAAAAACTGAAATTTCATTTCAATAGACATTGTTTAGCACAAGCCTTGGAAATCCATAAAAGTAAAGACATTTACATTGTCACCACCTTTCATTGTAACTGACACCTATTAATTATGTATTATCAGGCAGCTTTTGCTACATTATACCGCAGTAAAAAATAACCTGAAAATCTCTGGCTTACAACAACACAAGGTATTTCTGTCTCCAGATGTCATGTCCACCAGGGGCTGGCTTCAGCTCTCTGTTTTCATCAGAGGACTCAAGATCTGGGACAGAGGACAAAGAGTAAGAGCTGGCAAATGCACTTAAAGCTTCTGCTCAGATTTCATTGGCCAAAACAAGTCACACAGTCAAGCCTGACAATGGGATGGGGAAATATAATCATCCTTAGGGAGTCCTCGCAAGTTTACTTGAAATAGGCGAGGTTATATGATTCTCTTATAGGGAAAGCTGGATTGAATAATTGGGAACAACGGAATAGTCATCCACGGTGAGTAAGAATGGAATCCACTTAGCAAACATTCCTAATATCCCCACTCAACTAAAACATGCACAGTAATACGGTAAAAAGAACATCATCCCTGTTGAAGAAATTAAAACAGGGGAATTGAAAAAGGACAAGGAGGAAAAAGAAGAAGAGAGAGGAGGAGAGGAGAGGAGAAGGAGAAGACTATGACTAGAAATAATATATACTGAGGCTCTCCATGGGCCAGTTACCCTGTGATAAGTTCTCTATATATTGTTTCTCTATAAAATAGAAAGAAATTAATCCTCCTACTTGACAAGGCCTGAAGAACTTTGATCACATCCTTACTCCCAGTCTTAAGCAGAGTTTATCCTGTAGTTATTTCCATTTCATAAATCAAAAAGTAATAAAGCCATTAGGAACTCTACAAGGTCATCTGTTAAACCTTTAAACCCTCTCTCTTTAGTTAAGAGAACAATTCAAGACATTTTTCTCCATTTTTCCCCCTTAAGGAAAAGAATAGACAGTCTTCTTAAATAATTTGAGAAGTAGAATAACAAACCCTTCCATATTTCAACATTTTATCATCAAAACGTTGTTTCTTATGTGAATCCAAATATTTCTTACACTCACATAAGCCAATCATCAAAAATTCCCATTAGGTTCTGGATGCATTGCTCAGTGGTTAGAGTGTCAGTCAACACAGGTTCAATTCCTGGTCAAGGACATGTACCTGGGTTGCAGGCTTGAGCCCTGGCCCCCATTCAGAGTCTATGCAGGAGGCAACCAATCTATGTGTCTTTCTCACCTCTCTCTTCCTCTCTCTCTCTGGCCCTCTCCCCCTTCCACTCTGTCTAAAAATCAAATTAATTATATCAAAAATATCTTCAGGTGAGGATTAAAAATATTAAAGTCCGATCAGCATTGTTACAGCTGCTCTGAGGATAGCCACCAAGCATCGGGAGCAATGTGCTGTCTAGACCTGCGTGTTGCTCCTAAAGAGACACCTGACCATGTCATTTTCTGCTTCAAACCCTTCAGGAACTTCCTGATGCCTGTTCTATTGGCTGAAGACCCGGTTACTTCGTGAGCTCCACAAGACTCCCTGCGACCAGAATGCAAGCTCTTTGAGATGTGAACTTGAGTCTTGTTCACAGCTATAACCAGAATACCTGCAATGCCATCTGACCATTGCAGACACTTCACAGATATTTGCTGAATAAATGAGTGAGTGAATGAGTGAATGAAGGAACCTTACCTAATAAAAGAGAAACATGCAAATTAACCATTACTCCACTACACCCACAGCCAATCAGAGTGAGTATGCAAATTAACCAAAAAAAAGATGGAGGTTAATTTACATATGCATGCACAGAGCTTTGTGAAGCCTGCTATAAGGGGAAAGGGGGCAGTGGAGGGAGCTACTGGAGTGGTGCTCCGGACAGAAGCAAAGCCTTGCTGGCTCCAGGCAGCCAGGGAGCAGGGACTTGCTGGCTTATGGGCGGCTGGGAGTGAAGCCAGTGGAAGGAAGGCCTATTCTTGCACGAATATCATGCAATGGCCCTCTAGTAAATGAATGAATGAGTGAGTGAATGAATAAGTAAGTAAATAAATAAATAAATAAATAAATGTAAGGCTCTCCATGACCCAACTTCATCTCACACTCTCTAATAAAACTGAAATACCAGGCTTTTCTTACACAAAGGCCACTGTGGGTTTACTTCATGCTAGAGTTCCTGTCCCTATCACTCTCACCTTTTCTTGTCCTGGCTGCTCCAGTACACCCTTGAGGACCTATTTCAGGCTAACTATTCCTTCCAGGAAGCCTTTCCTGAACCTTTAGGCTAGGTCAAGTTTGCCTTTCCTGTGCTTGCACACTACCATGACTGCTATACTAAAAAAAAAAAAAAAAAAAAAAAAAAAAAAAAAAAAAATCTTAGACCTATACATAGGTAAGAATGTTTATCCTTTGCAAAATGTTTACCCCAATTCACTACCGTGTTTCCCCGAAAATAAGACATCCTCCAAAAATAAGACCTAGTGCATGGAAAGATAACACATCCCCTAAACATAAGACCTAGCGCAACTTTGGCAGAAAAAAATAATATAAGACACTGTCTTATTTTTGGGGAAATAGGGCAGCATACGTGTGGCTGTCATTCTTTATTCCTTCCATGAAATGACATTGTGTCTCAGTCAGGTGTCCTATATCTTGCTCGTGATTTCACCAGAACATATACCATACTCTGGGCACAGTGGGTACCCAAGCAGCTCTGGGGACAGTTAGGGATTCAGTGAAAACAAAAGAATAACATGAAGAGATCCCTTACTTCACATGAAAACAAAGTTGCCAAAACATAGCCTGCAATTAGTGATTGGCCCTCCTGGCCCATTGACCACCGCTCTAGATCAGTGGTTGGCAAACTGCGGCTCACGAGCCACATGCGGATCTTTGGCCCCTTGAGTGTGGCTCTTCCACAAAATATCTTGGCCTGGGCGAGTCTATTTTGAAGAAGTGGCATTAGAAGAAGTTTAAGTCCAAAGAAATTTCAATTGTTGTACTGTTGTTATTTAGCTCTGTTGACTGATGAGTTTGCTGACCACTGCTCTAGGGGTACCATATCCTTGCTTGTGATATCAGAAGGCTAGAGAAAGACCTAATCCATATGGCAAACCACCTTTTCATTTGTGTTGTAATCAGTAAATATTTAGAGTGTACCTACTACGTCCCGAGCACTCACGGATTTCTTTTTCTTCTTTACCTCACCTACTTCTCCTCATGCTCTGTTTTCATGGTTTGTAGAAAACACGTGTTTCTTGACAGCAGAAATGGATTGTTAAGTATCAGGGGCCCTTTATTTACAGGTTGGGTAGCTGTTGGGAGTTCAGAGGCCACAGGGGATGGCCAGATGGATTAGATTACGGAAAGGGATTTATAAACAGGAGACAGCTCAGTTGAATCAAAAGAACTGAATGAGGCCATATTAGCTTAATCATTTTTAGAGATGGCTGCAAGATTACTGGAAAAAAATATGAAGCTTATAAAGTTATCTACTTAAAGCCTAGCAAGAGGTCTAGGATGGCTGTTGGAGAATTCTTCTGACCAATGCAGCCTGAGACTTGGCATGAAATTGAAAGTGAGACACCTCCATGCATCAGACATGAAAGAAACTGGGTGAGCCGAGATCAACAAAAGGACCCACTGGAAGCTTTCTTATGGGGAGCAGAGCTTCCTCTGCTGTATCTCACAGGGTAGCTATTTCTGTTGTCATGGCATGTCTTTTTTTATTTTTATTGTTCACAGTCCTTCATCCCTCTTCTCTTTTCCCCTCCACCCAGCCCCCACTGTACCCCAGGTCTTCACCACACTATTGACTATATGTATAGTCAGTCCATGGGTTATACATATATTGGCATGTCTTCTCAATACCTAAGGATACTTGCAATTCCTATGGAACTTTCTGCAGGTTGAAAACATGACAAACACTTCAATTCAGACTTTAAAGATGACAATATTTGAAGATTAAAAGGCTTCTCGTGACCGAGAGTTTTTAGACTATTTGAGTGAGAAGTTCTTTTTGAATATCTCAATGAGGTATTTACCAGTATCGTGAAGGCTCCAACACAGATTGAAGTCACAAAGGCACAGAGACCACATGAAAAGAAAGTGTGATTCTCCTTTAGGACAATTCAGGCACCCCGTTTTCAGCACCCATGACTCCATGCCCAAAGGTGACCATGGCTCTGAGAGTTGTGAGAAGCTTCCCAGAGCCCTCCTGCTACTCATCACATGTGATTTGGAAAAAGAGTTTTTCTTGTGATTTTTTTCTGGCAAATTTTAGTAGAGAGTAATTTAGGGAGAAAAAGTCATGGATGAACTTCATAGTGTTTTCAGTTAATAGGAAAAAACATATCTAAATTTTTCTCTTGGAAATAGTAGAAATGGGATTTAAACACTTTTATTCAGTAATTATTGGACACAGTGCTCCCTATCTTGACAAAGAAATTTACCTTTCAGATAAGACCAACAGCATGCAGATTCAGTTAAGAGGAAGAAAAAAAAGAAAAAGATAAAAAATATGAACAACAAAATGGCAACAAATACATACTTATCAACAATTGAATCTAAATGTAAAAATAAATGAAGAAATCTAATGAACAGAAAAAAACTGGTGAATAAAATAGAATCAGAGGCATGGAAATGGAACAAGCTGATGATTCTCACAGGGAAGGGGGGTGATGGGAAACAATTAAACAAATGCATATATGCATTACCTATGAACACAGACAATATGGTGGTGAAGGCCTGTGGCGGAGCAGGAACTGGATGGAGGAGGACAATGCAGGGGGGGCTAGCAGGGGAGAGAGGGCCATCTATAATAATCTCAACAATAAAGATTTTAAAAAAGAAAAGAAAAAGTGGAGTTATACAGTAAAAAAATGTGGGTGGCAGAGAAAGTTCAAATATAACCCTTTCTGCTGAAAATACAATGTCAATATTTAGGTGTAACTAACAAGCTCCATATGATTAATTATGCATGCGGTTTTTCTACTGACTTTTTCTTTTTATAGTTATGAGTTGATTTCATATCAACTAGGCTCCTTTCTTTTCCTATAAACTGAGGTACAGAGAGGCAAAATGGTTTCCCGAAGGGAATTCAGAATATTGAGCTATTATAATTAACTCATGCTCAGCAGCAAGTTGTGGGTGACTTCCAGCCAACATGTCCTTATGTAATGGTGCCGCTTCATTCATTCTCAGGAAAAGGAATAAGCAGAAACCCAGTTCTGTGGCAGCAGAAAGTTAATAATACATATTCCCACTGGGATGTGATAAAAGATAAATGAGATAATATATGTGAAAGCCTCAAGCTCCTCAGAAGAAACGTACTATACAAATTCACTTAAAATAATACAGCTTTTTCTCAGTCTACTTTCCTAAAATAAAGTAGCTGCTTATGAATATAAACTCCAGGAATACGTTTCTCAATTGACATTTCTGCCACTTAGGCATTCATTACCAACAATTTTATGTGGGTCTTCTGAATATGCACCATTATGGCTTCATCATTTGCTATGATTAATAAGTAGCCTTTTCTATAACAATGCCATTTACTGAAAGCAATTTTTGTCCCTGTTTATTTCCAATTGCTTCAAGGGAACAGCTCTGCCTCAGGAAATCCTTGGTCAACACTCAAGCCATGGCTGAGTCTTGTTTCTTCCCTTCTTCTCCATCGGGCAGGGGATTTATTTCAACACCTGCCTCAGTCTACCTATCAGGATTATCCAATACTGGAAAGCAGGGATTGAGACCTGCCGTCTTCATCTCTCTCACAGCAGCCATGAGGAGCCTGAAGCATAACTGAGACCTTGCAGATCTACAATGGCAGCTTCGTCCTTTTCCTGGCCGACTAGGGACAGAAAACAGCTCTGCCAGAGCTCTTGGGGTGGCAGGGACAGGACTTCAAGTGAGAAGTGATCCAAGAAGCACAGTAAAGGAACAGGGAGGGAGATGAGCAGGGAACACATCCAGGAACAGGAGTGTTACTCAGCTGGTCACTGCGGTGGGCAAAGGGGGCCCTCCTGCAGGGATTCTCCAGGAGACAGGATGGGACACACCTCAGTTTCCCTGCCATGGGGCTAGGATGCTGGCACATCAGTCACTGTGGAGGGTCTCTTAGGGTTGGAGGGAGGCCAGGCAGGTGCCCTGCAGCCAGAGAAAACCTGCAGGCAAAACTCACAGCGTTTACATTTGAAAGCTGGCAGGCCACAGGAATGCAGACAGCTCTGTACAGTCACCCAGGGATTTAGAAAGAGCAAGAACCTGGCAAGTCCTCCTCCTCTCACTCTGTCCAGGGGCTCCACTGGCCATTCTTCCTCAGAGCCCAGCAATCTGAAGGAGTCCCCTAGAGATGGACTGGCCCTCTCTCCATTGGCCCTTTCACCATGACCTCCTTCTTGACCAGTGGCATGTGATTTGGAAAGCCACCTGTGAATCCAAAACCCAAAATGCTCAGCCAAATGCCAGAGGCTGAGGCCCAGCAAAACTTTCACTCACAGATCTCATTGGTGCGTCCAGCAGAATTATCATCTCACTCCCTTCCTCATCCTCGCCTCATTCATTCCTCCAGACATGAAGAAATAAAAGGAGACCTCTCACCAAGGTTACACACCGTTATACGTTAAGTATGAAGTATCAGATTTGAAAACTAGCAGTAATACAGCTGTGTTTTTATTTCCCAATTTATTCTGAAGGAAGCATCTTAACTAATTTCTGCTCCGGAAGTTTGCCAATAGCCTCTGGCTATAAGCACAAAAATTCTAACCCCTCTGGGTTCAATGTCAGCAGCTAAAATTAAAATCCCACGTAAGTTCCGATGATTTCCACTAAACTAACTCAGCAAATTCTTGTGGCGACAGCTCACTGAACATGTCTGAAGAAACATCCCAACAGCACTTGGGCCAGGACAACTAGTGATGGTCCTAACTCTCTTCTAGCTTCATTCCTGACCATTAGGATGGTGAAGGCCTGGGATGGGGAGATCAGGCTAGAAGGGGTCAATGAGGGGAAAACGAGAACATATGTAATACTTTCAACAATAAATCTATCGATCAGCCAATGAGGATTTAGTGATAGAAGCAGTCTGGTATTCTCGAAAGATTAATGAAGGAGAAGTCAGGAGGCCTACATTCTCCCCTAGCCCTGTACAAATGGGGAGACATTATGAAATTTGGACTCGTACATGAGTTTAAAGCTCCAAGGTGTTAGTTTTGTCATTTGTTTGCTCTGTGATATTGAGGAGGGATTAAGCCTCAGTGTTCTATCAGGGGAATGGGGAAAAGGAATACCTCTGTCACATTGTTAAAGTACCTTGCACATGTTAGGCACACAGTAGGTGCTCTATAATTGCCTTCTCCCATTTTACGGGGCCAGAATAACCAAGTAGAATGAGCCCAGCTCCAGAGGCAGAGCGCTGGCTTGAGAGCTCAGTGGCACCAATCAATCACTTTGGGGCCACTGATCAACTCCTATGTGTACCGTTGCCCTAAGACCATGGTGGGCAAACTGCGGCTCGTGAGCCATATGCAGCTCTTTGGACCCTCAAGCGTGGCTCTTCCACAAAATACCATGGCCTGGACAAGTCTATTTTGAAGAAGTGGCGTTAGAAGTTTAAAAAATGTAGCTCTCCAAAGAAATTTCCATCATTGTACTGTTGATATTTGGCTCCGTGGACTAATGAGTTTGCCGACCACTGACCTAAGATGATTTGATAACTGACATTTTCCCTTCAACTGCACTCTGGTATCTCAAACTCATAAAAAGGAATTCAGCTGCCTTGTGTGTTTATTAAATACACAATAGGCTAACCATTCTGGTAAAGTGGGGAAATACATCCATATGTCCACCCCTACTGGTTCACTCTATTCAACTGCCTTCTTTAGGAAAGTGGGTGCTTGCAGTCACTGAGGGGCCCAGTCATCAACCGAGCCAGGCCATTCTCTCCCGAATTCCTCCTGGATGAGCCTGCAGCTCCAGGGGCCAGTCTGCTGACAGAGTCTGAAGCAGGAGATACCTGATGAAAGGGAAGCTTAGAAAGGCTTGTTGGGAAATTTTACCTGGAAATCTGCTTTGACACCCTCTCCTGAGTAGTCTCAAGAACATTCAGTACCAACAAAGTTGTTTTCACAGATTTTTGGGAGCCAGGTTTTATAATTTGGTGGATGCCATGAGGAGTGCAGGGTCCGCTTCATGGACATGCGCTGTGTGGTTCCACAGGTCACACTCCCAGGAGCCCCAAGGCTTGGTTTAACGTCTGCTACCGTCATCTTGAAATTCTAAATAATTTCCTTTCAAGTGATGTTATGTAAATGAAGTCCAACGAATAGCAGAGCATGTGAGTGAGCTGATACATGCAATATGCGTGTCCACTGTCTCTTGCCACAGCATTCATGTTTAGCTTGGTGATGGCCCCTAAGCACACAATCCAGTGGGCCCATGATGAGTGTGAGTTCAGTGAGACTGAAAGTGAGCCTAAGGTCAGTGTGTGATGTCTACAACCGAGTAAGTGAGGTCGCTGGCAGGCCCAAGTGGCCATTTCCCATACAAATCAGAAGGTGTTTTGAACAGGGAAAGAACACAACAAATTCGAGGAAACATGAATGACCAAGGAATCCTATCATATCTTTTCATATTCCTGTCACTTCTCCATATTAGTCAACCACTCTCAGAGAAAATAACTTAGAAGGGAAGGGAAAGATAGGGCAACCACTTTCCTATCAGACCTTCCTTTTAGTTCATATATATTTTTATTGATTTCAGAGAGGAAGGGAAATAGAGATAGAAACATCAATGATGAGAATCATTGATTGGCTGCCTCCTGCACGCCCTCTACTGTGGATCGAGCCTGCAACCCAGGCATGTGCCCTTGACTGGAATCAAACCCGGGACCCTTCAGTTCACAGGCCAATGCTCTATCCATTGAGCCAAGCCGGCCAGGGCTCCAGCTACTTTAAAGAAGAGTGAAAAGTTGCCGCTCCTACTCTTCCCTGTAGAAGGAGTAGGAAGAGAAGGCTGAACACACTGAGCACTTCCTTAATCTCTAACAGGCACTGGGCCTGGTGCATTTCGTGCATTATCTATCATTAAATGTAGAAGGAAGAGGAATTTCCTGGGATTCCATGGTATCTGTGCAAAGAGGAAATTGCCTGAAGCTCCTTTTTCTTTATTTACATAACATAATATTTATTATTTGTGACCATTTTTAAAAATATATATTTTGTTGATTTTCTTACAGAGAAGAAGGGAGAGAGATAGGGAGCTAGAAACATAAATGGGAGAGAAACATCGACCAGCTGCCTCTTGCACACCCCCTACCGGAGATGTGCCCGCAACCAATGTACATGCCCTTGACCGGAATTGAGCCCGGGACCTTCCAGTCTGCAGACCGACACTCTACCGCTGAGCCAAACCGGTTTTGGCATATTTGTGACCATTTTAAGTGTTCGGCTCTGTAGCACTAAGCATACTCACATTCTGTACAACCATCACAATCCTTGACCTTTCACCCTTCTAACTGCAGCTAAACCTGCCAGTGGTTGTTCCTCTGAAATGCCCAGTGTCGGTTGCACTTTCAAGTGAAAGAGGGCAAAATATGAAAGGAAAACATGAAAAACATTAGAAGTGGCTGAATCCATGGATGAAAGAGAGCCAAGAACAAGAAAATGTCACCAGCACGAATGTGGGATAGAGAAAGATAAAAGCAACTGCCAAGAGGATAGTGTCCAACCATTTTCTTTTACATGTTGTCAAGCAAGTCCTCAAAAATCTCCCAGAAAAACCTGTGATCAAGCAAAGTGGTTTCTCAGACTCACTGCAGAGCGGGAAAACGGTGTCTTGACAGTTTTAGTGTCTCGGACATTATAGAGGATCATCAAAGAGTTTGGGGCCCGAGTTGAGTCATCTGTTTTTTGTTGTTGTTGTTGTTGTTTTAGGCTTTTATTATATAGGATTTTTTTGTTAATCCTTAATCAGAGGATATTTTTCTTTTTTAAAAAAAATTCTTTATTGATTAAGGTATCATATATTTGTTCTCATCCCCCCATTCCCATCCCAAACCCCTCCCCATGCATGCCCACACCCCCCTGTTATCCGTGACCACTGGTTAGGCTCATGTGCATGCATACAAGTCCTTTGGTTGATCTCTCCCCCTAACCCCACCCTCCCCTACTTTCCCTCTGAGGTTTGACAGTCTGATCCCTGCTTCCCTGTCTCTGGGTCTGTTTTTGTTCATCAGTCTATGTTGCTCATTATTTCTCCTAGATGAGTGAGATCATGTGATACTAGAAATACACTTATAAGAACCGAAAATGAGACAAGCAATAATGGTTATGCTGAGAGGCAGATGCATCAGTCTGTAGTGAGTTTCTTTCTGGGCCAACAGCTCTTTTGAGTCCCAATTTCAATGTCAAACAGTTCCTTATGTGTAAGTGTGAGCCATGATATTGCAGTTCTAGTTGTCCGAGTTTGGAGATTTGAAGGTGGGTTGCCAAGGGGGGGAACAGGGTGAGATTGGGCAAAGTTCATGGTATAATAACTGTGGCTTGGTGGACACAGCCACAGAAGGATTTTGAACAAGTCGACAACTAAGCTGTTCATCTTTGTAAGTTACTTTAGTTAGTTAAGAGTCATGGCTTTTAGGAACTATTATTTCCTGGAACAAATAGCTTAAGGGTGTGTTTTGTTAGTGCTGGTTTTAGAATTTTATAGCATGGGGACAGGAAAGCATGCTCAGGTCCAGCATTGTTAACCACAGGAACAGGAACTCATGTTGGTTTGAGTTTTTAACATGAAGATGCCACAGCAGGGAGGGGTTAAATAACAAACCCCACATCCTATAGGTAGTTGGTAACAGAGCTAAGAGCCTCTGATTATGAGTTCTCTCTCTCTTTCTCCTTTCTCTCTTGCTCTTGCTCTCTCTCTCTCTCTCTCTCTCTCTCTCTCTCTCTCTCTCTCTCCTTTAATTACCTTACTTTCTCTTAAAATGAAAAAAATTGCAATATAATCACAGCACAGAAAATTTGGAAAAAAGAAAAAAATATCCCAAATTATATCACCATAATATCAATCACCTCTGTTACTTCCTTCCAGCCTTTCTTTGTATGCAGTATTTTTGTTTCTGTTTTAATTCCATTATATAGAGGTTGCTTTTGCTCTATAGTTTTTTTTCTCCAATGCCTTTTTTTTTTTTTTTTTGTGTTCATGAATTTATTATTTACAATATGTTTACAGATTTGTATGTCTTAATATAGTTATGCCTTTTTAAATATATATATTTGAATTGATTTCAGAGAGAAAGGAAGAGGGAGAGAGAGAGAAACATTCATAATGAGAGAAACTCATGGATCAGCTGCCTCCTGCAACTTCCCCACTGGGGATCGAGCCCACAACCTGGTCACATGCCCTTGACTAGAATCAAACCTGGGACCTTTTAGTTCCCAGGCCGATGCTCTAGCCACTGAGCCAAACCGGTCAGGGCATCTGGCCTTCTTGAGCCAGATGAGGCTCCCTCCTGCTTCCCTGTGTGCTCCTCACTGCTCCCCATTCTGTGGAAGAGTCTGTTTTTATTGAGAAAGCTCCAGGCACCTCCAAGCAGGCGGGGGCCACAGGGATTCTACTACAACCTCTAGTCTGAAAGCGCAGCTGTCAGAGGCACAAACTCCAGAGAACAGAATCCTCCACCTGCCTCTTTTGTGGGCCCCAAAATCTCCAGACCACTGAGCAGTGACATCAAGGTACCATCACCTGACTTTCATTCATACTCATGCCCCTACCACTGTTTATCTCTTCTTCCTGTGATTACCCTTCCTTCCCCTACTCCCACTCTTCCTAAGAGGTCTGCGGAGGCCTTCCATAGGCAATATTTTACCTCTTTAGTGGCCCTGCTTTAGTCATCAGCAATCCCTTTGTTAGAATTACAATCACATTCTCCAGTAGGATCACATCACTGATCATTCTCAATAACCTCATTTTCAGGAATGGGGTTCTTGAAAAGTTTTAAGACACAGTGCTACTAACTTAATCATATTTAATATGCACTTGAGGACTGAACAGAAAAAAGTTCTCCCTGTGAGGCCATTTACATATCAAATAATCGCTTAAATTCCTTCTTACTCTCACTTGAGATTTTTCCCATATCAGGTGATCCGGCACTGCATTTGAGTGAATATAGCATAAGGCATCCTTCTGAAATCTAAAGGGCGTCCTTAAAATAAGAATGCATCTTGATGTCCAAAATAATACACTAAGCCCAGTCAGCAATACATCCCCGCATAATAATATTCTTATGAAAGGAACCCTAGCAAGGGCAAGATCTGAAATGTAGAACAGAGGTTGACAGTGTAAAACTCATTTAGGAACTGATCTCCAAAGAAAGGTGCCAGTGCATGGAAATGGTATATTTCACTCCAGATCGATTTTTTAAAAATGTATTTATATTGATTTCAGAGAGGAAGGGAAAGGGAGAGAGGGGGAGAGGGAGAGAGAGAGAGAGAGAGAGAGAGAGAGAGAGAGAGAGAGAGAGAGAGAGAGAGAGAGAGAGAGGAACATCAATGATGAGAGAGAACCATTGATCAGCTGCTTCCTGCACACCCCCTACTGGGGATCGAGCCTATAACTCGAACATGTGCCCTTGACCGGAATCAAACCCAGGCCCCTTCAGTCTGCAGGTTGATGCTCTATCCACTGAGCCAAACCAGCCAGAGCACCTAGATCAATTTTAAACAATGCAAACTGCCATTGGTCCCATTCTGTTGCTGACCAAATGCCCCATGTTTCTCATCATCCTGGTCACTTTTCATTATTCTACTCAGAGCACTACACAGCACAAGGCTCATTGCATAGCTGAGGTGTTTTCATTGGCCAGTATCTCTCTGCATGACCAGCTACTCAATTGTATGTGCACTATACACATTGCTCAGTCATCCTTGGCTTGACTTTGAGAAGCAGATAGCTGAATAGGGGTGTGGACTCCAACTGAGTGAAGTCTGGGGGTATAATTGTGAAACGTACTCACCTGGCAATGGACCATGATCAAATGCTGAATCAACTATTTCTCTTTCTTCATTTCACTCTCTCACCTTGCATCCCCTGTTTGTCAATGAGGCTAGCAGAACTTAGGCCTGAATCCCAACTGAACAATTTGAAAACTTTCCTATCAGAAGGACTCCACGTGCACCGAGCCTGTCCCTGAGAGACACCCTGAGAACCTCCAGGGAAATGAAGGGGATCCTGCCACAGTTTCACAAAACAAAATTTTTAACAGACAGAGACCACTTCTTAAGCTTCTGAGCCTAAGCATTTGGGGCTGGACCTGTTCCTTCTTACCTGGACTAGGAGAACCGCCTCCTTCCACCATCATGCCTTCAGTCTAGCAGTTTATCCCAGCCAGGGTAATCTTTACAAAAGGCAGCTCTAATTCTCTGTCACTCCTGGTGCCATCTGAACAGCCTACAGCACAGGCAACACCCTTGGTGGCTGCAAGTGCCACGTTGTACTGGGCCAGAAGTCAGTGATTACTGGGGCCCAGCCTCTGAGAGGCGGGGGTTGGTGGAAAGTCAGATTAACTGACACAGGAAAATGGATATATTTCTTAATGTAATGTCTAGAGTTTTATCACTTAGACATGAACATAATTTGGTAAATTAAATAGTTCTATGATCAAAATCAGTTGTCCTCAAACACACTTCTTTTCCATTGAACTTTATTCACAATAAATAACCCATGGGGGTGCATGTTCTTCACTGTCTCCCAGAGTTTCCAGTGGGACTGAGCCCCCAGCGCCCACACCTATAACCTGTTCACTTCCCCTTTCCTTGCCTCCCTTCCTCCCTTTACCTAATAGTTCTAAGTTGATCACTTCTCAAATGTACTGCTTGGCCTCAAATCCTTATCTCAGGATCTGCTTCTATGAAGCCCAATCTAAGACCATGAGAAAAAGCATCCCTACAGGTCAATGGTGAAATATTTGTAAAGATGGGGTAAAAGAAAAGGGAAAGATGGAGAATGGGAGGGATAATGAATGGAAAGGACTAGAACAAGAGCAGTCATGATTGAGATGCCAACTTCTATGGCCCATGCTCACAGCTATATCCATGTGAGACTTCTTACCAGACAAGACTCTCCAAGACCCATAATTCTTTGCATTAATACCAAGCACAGCATTTTGTATACCTAGAGTATTGATAATTTTTTGCTACTCTTCAAATTGTATCTGATAGTTGATGAACTCAAAATTCTCCCCAGAATTGTAGCACCACTGGCCACTGTGGGAAGTCTTCTGATGTCAGTATTCATTGTAAAAGGCTCTAGAGATAAAAGGATTGCACAAAGGTTAAGTATTATTGCTTAAAAATATCTTGGGAAAATGTCTTATTTAAGATATTTATCACAAAAGAAAAGCTTAAAAAAGAAAACCAAGCAAGTAACACAGAAGAGAAAAAAAAACAGATCTTTAGTAAAAAAAAAAAAAAAAAAAAAAGGGGGGGGGGGGGAAATGTGACCTTTTCTTTGTCTAAAACGACTCTGTGAAATCAGTATAACCTGGTAGGTGAACTTTCTAACAGTAATAAAGGAATCAATTTGTGCTTAAGATATAACAGAAGTGAAATCAGAAAGCCTCCTAGGAGTGGAACAATTTTCCCAATCCTTTGTAACAGTCAAGAAAGCAGAGCCTAAAATGAGGATTGAAGAAATTATGCACCAATATATCACTTTCATTACTATAATATTACCTCCACTAAAAACCCACCTTTGAAAATATTTTAAGGAATACTATACCACAGAGCCCATGGTTAGTGATGCTTTCTGTCCTACCAATAGTACTGTCTTCTTCCTTTGTTCTTCTGACATGTTGGGGACCAGTTTCACATAATCTAATGCCAGGCATAATTTTGTACCCACTAAGGCGAACAGGAAACTGCCACAGATGAACAAAAAAAAATCTATAAATAGAACACTTCAAAAAGGTAGCACTTAAATTTACTGTCTTATCAAAGCCTAGAAATATGTAGACCAGGGAGAATATGACAGCTCTGCTCACGAAGTTCTCATGAGCTGAAGCTCTTTTGAGATACAAAAATGTATCAAATAAGGTTCCAGAAGTAAGCAACCCCATTAGTCAGCATTTGTAAGACTGAGAACCAAATCCACTTGTAAAATGGTAACTGCCTGGTTTGGAAGCAAAAGTTGAAAAATCCTATATAATAAGAGAGGAATATGCTAATTATCCATTATACTGTGAGGCGTAACGACTGACTGCATAATGACCGGATCACGGATCTGCAGGAGGGTGGGGCAGCGAACTACAAGTGGGTGGCGGAGAGCTATGGGGGGGGGGGGTGCAGGGCAGCACACTATGGGGGGCGCAGAGAGAGCTACAAGAGGGTGGGACATCGGGTGGAGAGCTACAGGAGGGCAGCAGAGAGCTACTGGTGCACAGGGCTACTAGTACTATAATAACAGACTGAGCATAATCAGGCCAATCTTTCACGTCCTCTGTGTCTGCCTAATCTTCTCCATATAAACACTTGGAATTTGCCCAGATTATTAGTTATTCTTGGTGAGTGGGTCAGGAGTGGCTGGAATAAACACAAAAATCTCAAGCTTCAAATGAGTGTATAGTTTCAAACCAAATGTCAGAACTGCCTAAAGTGAGTTGCACCTCCCTGTTCTACCTCCTCAGATGATGGAAGGAAACTTGGCTAGGGCTGACCTCACAATACAATATACAGGTAATGTATCCTACAATTGTACCCCTAGAAACCTACATAATTGTATTACCCAATGTCACTCCACTAAATTCAATTTAAAAATGAACAAATAAAAAATAATTTTTAATAATGAAATGGAAGGGGACTAAAAAGAACACAAAGATCTAACACAAAGGAGTCAGACAAGGAATTAGCAGGCTCAAGGACTCTAATGTGGACAACAATTGGTAACCTTAGACAAACCTAATCTCCCTGAAACTCAGTTTCTTCCTCTGGCCACTGGGGAGAAAATATTAATAGTGCACATTTTTATGAACATCTACATGGTCTTTAATATGAAAGCACCCCTTAACACACACACATACACTTAAAAGTGGCCTGCAAATGTAAAGTGTTCATATAGAAAATCCAAAGTTTATTTGCCATCTATAATAATAAAACATAATATGCTAATTAGAGCAGACAGCCTAACGACCTTCCGGATGAATCCAGGGCTGCGATGGCCAAGCATCTTGCATGAATTTTGTGCATCGGGCCTCTAGTTGAAGAATAAACAAAGAGCTGTATGCAGCCCCTGATGGAGAGTATCCAATATAACCCGCTGATTTTTCAGATGACAAAATTCAGGTCTAAACAAGTTCAGGGGTTTATGAAGACTGTGGACAAATGCCTAAGAATGTGTTCACTTCACACTCAACCTAGTGCAGGGGTCGGCAAACTCATTAGTCCACAGAGCCAAATATCACCAGTACGATTGACATTTCTTTTGAGAGCCAAACTCTTTAAACTTAAACTAGATAGGTAGGTACATTGTTATTAACTTAATTAGGATACTTCTAAGCTGGCCTTTGCTGAAGACTCAATCAAGGGGCCAAAGGGCCGCAGTTTGCTGACCACTGAGCTAGTGGTCTCCCAGGCCCCCTGACCACTTGGGACCTGCTTCTGAGGTTGCAGGCAATGTCTAGGATGCTCGTCAGCATGTGTGTGGTTCTCAGGACTGTTCTGATTAAAGTCAGAGGTCCCAATCAGTCTCTGACACTCGTAGCCAATCCATCACTCAGTGCTGTTAAGTTGACTTTTTAAATCTTTCCAGGGATTCATTCTCTTCTCTTCACTCACACAGCCAAGTCCACAGACCAAGCTTCCGTCCTCTCTCACCTGGTCTAGCCTAACTGTTCTAGCTGCCATTCTTCACCCCTCTAATCTGTTCTCTGTATCAGAGCCGAAAGAACTTCTTCAAAAGAAAAATCTGATCACATCTACCTGCTTAGAATCTTTAAAAAATTTCCCATTTTTCCCTAACTGGTTTGGCTCAGTGGATAGAGCATCATCCTGCAGACTGAAGGGTCCCAGGTTTGATTCCAGTCAAGGGCATGTACTTTGGTTGTGGGCACATCCCCAGTGGGGGTGGGGCAGGCAGGAGGCAGCTGATGGGTGTTTCTCTCTCATCGATGTTTCTAACTCTCTCCCCCTCTCCCTTCCTCTCTGTAAAAAATCAATAAAATGTATTTTTAAAATAAATTAATTAATAAATTAAATAAAATATTTCCCATTTTAGCCGTCCATCGCCTTAACCACTCGGCCACCTCGTCAGCTACAGTATTTCCCATTTTAAAAGAAACAAGACTATATCCTAGCTGGTTTGGCTCAGTGGATAAAGAATCGGCGTGTAAACCACAGAGTCCCAGGTTTGATTCTAGTCAAGGGCACATACCTTGGTTGCAGGCTCCTCCCCAGCCCAGGCTCTGGTTGTGGGGCTCATGCACTAAGCAAACAATTGATGTGTCTCTCTCACACTGATGTTTCTGTCTTTCCCTCTCTCTATTCCACTCTCTCTAAAAGATCAATGGAAAAATATATAAGCGGGTGAGGATTAACAAAAAAACAAACATAAACAAACTTAGGGACTGTAGTCAATAATATTGTAATAACTATATATGTTGTCAGATGGGTACTAGATTTATTGGGGTAATCCCTTTGTAACATATATAAATGTCTAATCACAAGGTTGAACACCTGAAAGTAATACAATATCGGAGTGGGCAAAAGTAGGTTTATTGATGACAATAAAGAACCTTGTGCCAAAGTGTGCTTGAATATTGCAAGTAGACTACAAGAATGTGTACATAATAAAGGCCAACAATTTGAGCACTTAAGAAGATTGTACCTAAGTACATTATGCCATTGTGACATTCTTTTGAGTTAATAAGGTTATTGTAGTAATCATAACCTGCATGTCTTTTTCCATCTGAACAACTAATTGTAAACATTTCTGCCTACTCCTGTATTGTATGGCACCTGTAATAAAAAAATATGTACAGTATCATGTCATCTGCAAATAAGGATAGCTTTACTTCTTCTTTTACAATTTGGATGCTTTTATTTCTTCTTGTCTGATTGTAAAGGCTAATATTTCTAGTACTATGTTGAACTGGAGTGGTGAGAGTGGACATCCCTCTCTTGTTCCTGTTCTTAGGGAAAATGGTTTTAGTTTTTGCCCATTAAAATTTTTATTTTAAAAAATATGCTTTTCCATGGCCCACCAAGCCCTATAGACTCTATAGCACAATGCCCTCTTGTGCTAGTGAAATAGCAAATCAGAGAAAGATAAGGATCACATGATCTCACTCATATGTGGAATCTAATGACCAACATAAACTGAGGAACAAAAATAAATCCAGAGACACAGAAGCATCAAACAGACTATCCAGCCTCAGAGGGAAGGCAGGGAACAGTGGGTGGATGGGTGGGAAGAGATCAACCAATAAACCTGTATGTGTATATTCATAACCAATGGACACAGACAATAGGGTGGTGAAGACCTAAAGTGGACGGTGGGGGCGGGCTGGGACAGGTCAATGGGGGGGAGGGGGACTTAGGTAATACTTTTAATGATAAATATTTTTTAATGCTTTCCCAGGGCCCAACTAGCTCTACAGAATCTGGTCTCTGATCTCTTTAGACCCATTTCTGCTCTCTCTCCCATTCCAGAGTCAAGCCATACTCTGCCAACATGCCCATGACCACTCCAATCGCCTTTGCCTTATTAGCACTTTGCACCCATAAATCCAAATCAACTCAAATGTCTCCATTCTCCACAAAATGGTATGAGTCACCCACTAGACTAGAACAGGACTAAGAGATTCCTGTAATTTCTTTTCGGGGTCTTTTCAGAGTTGGGCATTATATACTTATCTGGATAAGCATTGGACCAATGTCCATCTTTGTCACCACAGGTCCATGGGGGCAATGCCCATGTCTGTTCTGCTCATTATTTGTTCACTAGTCAGTACCTGGCATTCAGGAAGTGCTCAATAATTGTCCACTGAGAAAAAGAATGAAGAAAAACATTGAAGACCCCGGGCATAATAAGCAACCCCCCCCCCACCCCGGATCCTCTAAAAATAAACAGAAGTGACCAAAAAAAAAAGGGAACCAATTCTCATTTCATGAGGACTCTTTAAACTCTAAGGATTCATACATTTCAGTGAAAAGCAACCCCTACCTTCAGAACACTATCTAAAGGTCTTCCTTAAATCCCCCACAAGGGTGTCAACTCCTCGCTCTCTTCCCACTCCTGAGCCCAACAGTATCCTAAATCTAAGGTCGAAATGAGTATGAAATGTGTAAAACATGAAAAATAAATGTAAGTTACAATTTTCCAGTTACGCAGAGAAAGGTCAAGAGAGGACCAAACCCTTTCTACCCAGATTGTTCTAGCATAGATGGAGAAAATACAACATCTTTCTTCTTTAAAAGCAGGTGAACAGAGAAAGCCCTTAGTTACCAGGTTCCTTATACATTCCAAACATGTGCTAGGCACTATGCTTATCATTTGCTCTCACAACCATGTTATTGGTTGGATGTTATCAATTTTTTTATAAGACAGTAAGCTAGCAGCTGACCTGGCATTACTAAACTTTATAAATTGGCACAGCTGGACTTCAAACTCAAAGGAATCTGAGTCTGAAGCTTATCTGCCCTTTCTTAAACCCCGTTCCATCCTCCCGAGGAGATGCACAGAAGCGCTTTCTACTGTAATCCAATTATGTTCATTTTCTCCCGCAAAAACTATCTCCCCAAACGAATTCCTGAGCATTTGCAAGGAATAAGCTGAAGATAAATCTTCTCCCTGTATATCCATTCATTCTGTGCACTCATGATCTTTGACTACTTGCTAAATTTGAAGCACAGAGATGGACACACACACACACACACACACACACACTTATTTATACCAGTCACACCTCTATGCTTAGCCTGCAAGCTCTGTTGAGTGCAAGGGCCATGTCTCATTCATCTTTGGAACCCCAGTGCTGAGTTCAGTCCCTGGCTCTCAATAAATCTTTGCTAAATTAACTAGATGAATGTGGACTGATGCAAGATGAATAAAACATGATACTTGCCCCCTAATACATTTAAGATCTAATGGGAGACAGAACACATACCAGACACAATAATAAATGACAGTAGTAAAAGTGTCACAGACAGTTAAAGGCCAAGAAAATGCTTTAAGGAAGAGAGAACTTTGAATGGGACCTTAAAGACTTGGTGGGATTGGAACAAGCCAAATAAGGAAAGAATGGGGTGCATGGAGGATATTCTCTGTGGACAAAACAACATAAATATAGGTTCAGAAGAGAAGAGCCCTAACTGTGACCCGGAATAATCTTATTTGGATGGAGCACAGAGTACAGATGGGAGAGAGGCTGGCAAATAGGCTAGAATCCAATTAGGAAAAGGAAACTTAGAAGACAGGGTAGGGAGAGGGGCAGAGGGAGGAGCAGCATTCTAGGAAAGGCTTATCCAGGAACCACGTGGGAGATGAACTGAGAAGGAGGGAAAGTAGAGCAGGGGAGGGTAGTTGGGGCCATCAGGCCAGCAGATGAGCAGTTAGGTGGCAATCAGGCAGGCAGGCAAGTGGTAAGGAGCCAACGGTCCTGGATTGTGAGTTGGACATTCCCTAGGGGTCCCAGATTGGAGAGGGTGCAGGCTGGGCTGAGGGACACCCTCCCCAGTGCACAAATTTTGTGCACAGGGCCTCTAGTTGTTAAATAATATACTAGTATCAAGAGACAAATTCCACATCTGGCATTTTGAACATGCGAGTCATGAGACAACAGGATCTAATAGAAAGCATTGAATCTAAATATTTAGATGATTCGTGCAAGAGCTTGGCATAGATATTGCCAGGAAAGAAAAGTACCATATTAGATCATTTTCCATCTACTTATGGCATGTAAGTGATTACTTGTTTCATTTTCTCTAAAGATACCCATCATGCCAGAGACTGAAATAGACAGTAACTGTGGAATCCAATGCAGCGAAAAAAGACCATGACCAAAAAGTCATTTAAGGCATCACGTGCCAGTTGGGGGACACTGGAAACTGTGTCATTGTAAAGGCACAGAGCAGCTATAAACACTGAAACTGTTTTAGTATGTCACCTTATTTTAAAACAAGCAGACACTGAAGCTCAGGGGCTTCTACTTTGGGGCAGAGCTCTAAACGGATGCCTCAAATCTCTCACATATATTAGTCCTCCAACAAAATCAACACCACACCGCGGAACAGGAATTTGACTTTCCATAGAACCAGAATGGACACTGTCTGTGACTGGCTGACCCACATAGAAAAACAAGGCCCCGGCACGGATTGGCGCCCCAAACAAGCCAGTTGGCCCTTGCTGCTCTCTGCTCCACTGGCATGTTTCCCTTCCCTCTCTTCCCTTCAACCTCTTTGCTTCCTATCCACCTGCCTCCATCTCCTTCTCCCTGAAGACTCAGGCCTGGGCCTTCCCCTCTTTTAGCTTTCCATTCTTCCTCCAGGGTATGCTCCTCTCATATACCTTCATTCTCCACCAGTATCAGTATCTGCCAGACTCACTCTGGGCCCACATGGCTCATTTTTTTAGTACATCTGTCCTACAGCACCCTATAAATAAAACATCTAAAAGGAAGTTCATGGCTCTTGCACCTGAACTTCTCTCTTATAGGATTCCCATTTTTCAGCTATGCATGTCCCTTCCTTACTCTTTCCAAATTCCCATCCCAGACCAAGCCCCTATCAACTCAAATGGAAATTAAAGAATGTCAGACAGGGAAATGAATTAATTTCCCTGTCTGACATTCTTTCCCATTTGTCTGATACTGAACTGTACATATGTACAAAATAACCTATTTATTCTTGCACACTGAATCAAACCCAAATGCGCTTCAGTCTTCAGAGCTAACATCTCTTGTACCCCCGATGCATAAGACTAACCCTTATTGTATACAAGAGAAAGCTGGTGGCATCCTTCACCCAAGTACTCTCTCCTGCTGACAAGTATAGGCTTTGTGGGAGCCCCCTCCAGCCCCAGTATGAAATTAGCTTCTTCCCTTCAGTAGTTGTGCAAGTTTAAACAACTTATTGGATTTCTGAGTCTTAACTTCTCAACTTGCATATTTACACTAATAAAAGAGTAAGATGCAAATTCACTTACCTTCACGACACCCACCAGCCAATCAGGAGTGAGTATTCAAATTAACCCAACAAAGATGGCAGGTTAATTTGCATAGACAGGTGCCAAGAGGCCGGGGTCAGGGCAGTCCACTTACATCATCACCATGGTGACAACACAGGCAGTCCACTCTGCCTCAGCCACTCCAGGCCTCTGGGCAGCGTGGGAAGGTAGAAAGGTGGCTCCAGCAGGACCAAAGGCAGTGCTGGCTGCCAGGGGAAGGAAGGCCCATTCTTGCATGAATCTTTGTGCATCGGGCCTCTAGTTAAAAAGAAGAGCTTAATTAGACCTACCTCACATATTCTTTTCCAGCTATATTAAGGTATAATTTATCAACTTGTATATATTTAAGATATATATAGAATTTTGATATATATATATATATATATATATATATATATATATATATATTGTGAAATGGTTGTCACAATGACCCTAACATATCCATCACCTCTCATAGATACCTTTTTTGTGTGTGTGGTGAGAATGCTTATGATTTACCTTCATAGCAAGTTTCGTATACAACACAGTATTACTAACTACAGTCACTATGCCATACATTAGACCCCCAGAACTTACAACTGAAAGTTTGTACTTTTTAACCAGCTCCCCCTCCCCACCTTATTTCTCTAAGCCCCTGTAAACCACCATTTTATGCTCCTCTTCTAGGAGTTACACTTTAGATTCCATACATACATGTGATCACGAAACATTTGTCTTTCTGTGGCTGCCTTATTTCATTTAGAATCATGTCCTCCAGGTTCCTCCATGTTGTCACAAATGGCAGGATTTCCTACTATGTTAAGACTAAATAAAATCCCTATCCCATGGACACAGACAGTAATGGGGTGACAGTCTGGAGAGGAGAGGGGAATGGGGAGGAGGGGCGACCATGAGGAATAAAAGGAAGCCATCTATTAGGTCTAGTAATAATTAATGTCATTTTCTAATACTTTTTTAAATCGAATTTATTTAAACAATACAACAAAATTTAATCAACAATATAGTTGCCGTTGTTTTCTACTACTTGTGCCCAACGCTCAGGAAGCATTTTAATCCCTCTGTTGTAAAATTCTTGTGATTTTGATGCAAAAAATTCGGTCAATGCATTTTTGAGGCATTCTTCATTATTAAATTTTTTTCCAAGAAGAAAGTTTTGCAAAGAATGAAACAAATGGTAATCGGAAGGGGCAATATCAGGAGAATATGCAGGTTGAGGGAGAACTTCCCATTCCAACTGGCGCAGTTTTTCAGCAGTGATTCTTGCAGTATGTGGTCGTGCGTTATCGTGCTGAAGAATTACGCCCTTCCGATTAATCAGCGCGGATTCTTTTTCTCCTAAAGCTTGGGCTAACCTTTCCAATTGGGCACTATACACTGCACTTGTAATGGTTTGGTTAGATGGTAAAAGTTCACAATGAAGAATTCCTTTAAAATTCCACCAAACACACAACATCACTTTTTTCGCATGCAAGTCAGGTTTTGGCGTGGGCTGCGGGGCCTCATTTTTGTCCAACCATTGAGGCCGCCTTTTCAAATTAACATACAGTACCCATTTTTCATTTCCGGTAACAATTTGCTCTAAAAACGGCAAATGGTTTTGACGAGAGAGGAGCGAACTGCAAATTGTGACTCTTTGATTACGGTTGTTGTCGGTCAACTCATGAGGAGCCCATTTTCCAAACTTTTGGACTTTGCCAAGTGCACGCAATTGATTGGAAATTGTTTCTTGTGAACAATTTAAAGTTGTTGCAAGCTCTTGTTGGGTAATTTGAGGATTTTGCACCAAAAGAGCTTGAAGAGCTTCTTGATCAAAATTGGACACACGGCCTCGACCACTCTTGTCATCTAACGAAAAATTTCCCTCGCGAAATTTCTCAAACCAACGCTGGCATTTTCTGGCGCTAACTGCATCTTGACCAAGAGCTCTACAGATGTTTTTTGCAGTCTCACTTGCTTTTCTTCCTAATTGGAACTCGTAAAGCATGCAGTGCCGAATATGCTCTTCATCCGCCATCTTCTTAGCCCTAGTTTTGCAACAAAAACCAAACCAAACACAAACTTTTTCAAGAAAAACTTGTTAATTGCACTTCACATGTTCTGTAGATACCACGTGTTTGAAGGTTATGTCAATATAAGTCAACGCCAAGCAAGATTTTAAACGAATGTTTAAAAACGACATTAATTATTACTAGACCCGATATAATACTTGTTTATGCAACAATAAAGATACATTTTTAAATGTAAAAAATTGAATACTCATATATCTAAATCACTTTTATCTATTCATTCATCAATGGACAGTTAACTATCCTCACTGCATTGTTCTGAGTTTGGAATGAGTTAACATTCATTAAAGTCCTAGAAGGGCAAGCAGAGAATAGAGGTTTAATTAATGCATTTCCTTTGTTATTTTTTATCACCTCCCCCATATCTCAACCTCCTTTACAGTTTGGCAATTCCAGGCACCTTTTCCCTCTCAGGTAGCTTGCCAGGTAAAATTCCTCTACATTTATGTTTTCACAATCCTAAATATCCCAACTCTATAATCAAGTATAGCCACTATGAAATGTATGCATTACCTGAAACTCAACTTTAACTGGGTAGCCTTATTTTTATTTGCTAAATCTGGAAAGTCTCCCTCTAGGTAGGGGCAGCTTTTTCTATTTTGATATTTTCTGTAAATCTTTTTGCTTCTAATTTGCTTTATGATTGAAAGCACATCTTTTCTTTCTTTGAAATTCCCCACAGTAGTGCGTCTGTGTGCCCAGCCCAAGCTCGCAGCCCGAGGCAACCGCTCAGGTTATTGCGGAGAATGCTGAGCCCATTACCTCTTCAATAAGAGCATATTTCCCAGGTGGTTTGTTCTGCAGCGAATCTCTCGCTTTTTGTGACTTTTCCTATACTGGGATGTTGAATTGTGACTTCGCTTTTCATGTGTTTATTTCTTATTATCCCGAATCAGTCAATATACTTAGTTGTCGGAAACAGAAACCAAGTCTAACTGATTTCAATGGAAAAGGAATTTATCAAAAGGATATTGAGTGACTCACAGACATGCCTGGAGGTCTAAAGAACTGGCTCAAAACAATACCGTAAATCCTTCCACAGATAAAAGAAAGAAAAAAAAGGATTCTCTGGTTACCATCCCCAAGGGCCAGACACTGTGGCCTTACCACCTACACTGCTGTCTGGGAGCCAAGGATTCCCCCCCACACCCAGTTTCTACTTCTCTGTGCCACTACCCCCAGGTCCAATGTGGAAGGAGTGTGTCTGCATCGTTGAAGTTCAGTCAGGTACACATGCCCTACCTACAAAGGCAACTAGGAAAGTATGGCCAGGCATCTAAGGATTTTACTAGTGTGAAGTGGACCTTTCCTGAAGCATCCATCTTATATATGATAAAAACTGCTGTTTGAAATTTTAACCCTGCTATTTGGCTTCTGTAAATTCTTGCTTGCTAAGACTACTCCCACTACAGAGAGGCCATTAAACCTTCCCCAGACAAGGTTATCAGTGCTGGCACCAGGCCAGGCCTCTGGTTGAGGTCTCAAGGCCCCAGCACATATGGGCTCTTTAAGAACTTGCGAAAGAGGCCAGAAACACCCCTTATTTGGGAGACAAAGAAGGTAGAATCATATAATGGTTGCTTCCTGCATGTTGGGGCCCAGAATTTGAGAGACATTTTCCTCTGGACCCACGGATAATAAATGTAGCTCCATCTTTCTAAGTATTGCTTGGTTCTTCTCCAGTTCTCTGTAACATTCCTACCACTAAGACTCATAGATTTCTCACCACAGAAAAAGGGGAAGCAGAGACTGAGTGACAAAAATGACAACTGGTAAGGCTTCTTTAGAGAGGGAGGGACCAAGTCCCACTAAAGTACTCAGAGGACCACTTTTCAAAGGAAGCAGCCAAAACACATACTGGTTGATTGGATGATTGATACTGGCCATGCAAAATGTGCTGTTGGCTTTTTAAAACCCATTATAGTTTCAATCTGGGGAATATGTGAAAGAGTTACATTCTGCAATCAATTGCCCAGATCAGTGGTCGGCAAACTCATTAGTCAACAAAGCCAAATATCAACAGTACAACGATTGAAATTTCTTTTGAGAGCCACATTTTTTAAACTTAAACTTCTCCTAATGCCACTTCTTCAAAATAGACTCACCCAGTGTTCTATTTCTGCCTCTATCATAACCACACAGTTCAAATTAAAAGACAATGAGTCACATGTGTAATTGTTAACTTTCTAGTAGCCACATTAAAAAAAAATAAGAGAAAGATTCATTATTGTCAAGATGTCAGTTCTTCCCATCTTGATCTATAGATTCATGCATCCCAATCAAAATCCCAGCAAGTCACCTTGTGAATATTGACAAACTGACTCCCAAGTTTACATGGAGAGTCAAAAGGCCCCGATTAGCCAACACAATATTAAAGTAAAGCAAAGTTAGAGGATTGGTGCTACCCAACTTCAAGACTTAATATAAAGTTACAGTATTCAAGACAGTGTAGTACTGACAATAGAATGGGCAAGTAGATAAATGGGATAAAACAAAAAGCTCAGAAAATGACCCACATAAATATGGTCAACTGATCTTTGACAAAGGATCAAAGCCAATATTATGGGGGGGGGGGGGAGAGGAAGGGGGAGGAAACACAGTCTTTTCAACAAAGGTGCTAGAACAACTGGACATTCACATGCAAAAAAAAAAAAGAATCTAGATAGAAACTTTACACCTTTCACAAAAATTAGCTCAAAATAGTTCATAGACATAAATGTAAAGTGCAAAACCATAAACTCCTAGAAGATAGCAGAGGAGAAAATCTATTCATAGATGACCGTGTGCGAGGTAATGACATTTTAGATACAACACCAAATGCACCAACATTGATAAGCTGCTTCATTAAAATCTTAACAATATTCTGCTCTGCAAAAGATACTGTGAAGAGAATAAGACAAACCACAGACCTGGCCAAAATTTTGGCAAAAGACATATTTAGAAAAGGATTGTAATCTAAAATGTACAAGGAACTTTTAACAATAAGAAAACAAAAATTCTGATTTAAAAGTGGCCTGAGTACCTGACTCGACAGCTCACCAAAGAAGATGGACAGATGGACAGTAAGCACCTGAAAAGATGCTCCTCGTCATACGTCATCGGGGAAATGCAAATTAAAACAACCATTAGACGCCACCGCCCAAATCCAGAACAGGGATGCTACCACTGAGAATGTGGAGCTACAGGAACGCTCGTGCATTGCTGGTGGGAATTCAAAATGGGACAGCCACTTTGGAAGGCAGTTTGGTGGTTTTTCAAAAATCCAAACATCCTCGTATACTATATAATACAGGAAGTATACTGCTTGGTGTTTACCGAAAAGAACTGAAAACTTATATCATCACACAAGCCTACACATGGATGTTTATAGCAGCTTATTCAGACTTGCCCAAACTTAGAAGCAACAAAGATGTCCTTTGGTGGGTAAATGAACTAGACAATGCAATATTATTCAGCACTAGAAAGAAGTGAACTACAAAGCTTGAAGTGACATGAAAGAAACTCAAATGCATATTACTAAGTGAAAAAAGCCAATCAGTAAAAGCAGAATACTGTATGATTCCAACTATATGACATTCTTAAAAAGGAAAAACCATGGAGACAGGAGAAAAGATCAGTGGTTGCCAGTGGTTGGAGGATGGGCGGGATGAGTAGGCAAAGTGCAGAGGATTTTTAAGGCAGTGAAACTTCTCTGTATAATACTAGAGGCCGAGTGCACAAAATTTGGACACAGTTGCAGTCCCTAGGCCTGGCCGGTGATCAAAGAGTGAGCGTCTGGTGTGGATGGGCAGATCCCAGCTGATCTCTAGGCCCTGGGCAGCACCTGGACTCCCAGACCCCCACACACACCCCTCCGCCTGAGTCATGGCACCTGACTCCCCACATGGAAATGCGGTGAGTACAGTATGAATGCCATGGGCTGGGGTGCAGCATGGGCCTCTGGGCCGCCCAGCAGCACTGCACAGAAGCCAGGTGGGCAGCGTGCTTCTCCCAGCCTGCCTCGCAGACGAGCTCCTAAACCAAACCACGGGGATCCCAACCAGCCCCTGAGGTCCTGGCAGCTGTGACCCAGCTTACCCAAAAGAGGCCATGCAGGTGTGGGATGGGCTCCTTGCAGGTGCCTAGCACCTGAGCAAGGGAGCTTCCCTAGTGTGCAAGCCCTGGCATCCCAGGGGAGGGCTGTAGGGGGAGTGAGCGTGAGCTCGACAGACACCCTGCATTCTCATGGCACCTCCATCCCTATCATCCCTTCCCCCAGGTGGCCTGTGAGAGGTTGCAGTGTGTCGCTGGCACCCGCCATGTTCTGTGCCACCCCCTGGTGGTCAGTGTATGTCAAAGCTAGTGGTTGAACTCCTAGTGGAACTTCTGGTAGAACAATTTGCATATTAGGCTTTTATTATATAGGATTATAACAAAAGCTACATATCATTGTACATTTGTCTCTAAACCTATATAATATCAATACCAAGAATGAACCCTAGTGTGAACTATGGACTTGGGGTGATAATGATGTGTCAATATAGCTTCATCAATTGTAACAAATGTACCACTCTGGTGGGGGATGTGCATAATGGGGGAGATTATGCACGTAGGGGAACAGGAGGTTTATGGGAACTTCCTGTACTTTCTGCTTGATTTTGCTATGAACCTAGAACTTTACTAAAAAAATAAAGTCTACTTAAAAGTAAAAAGAAACAAGTGATCTTAATTTTAGAAAATATTTTATTTAACCAAATTTATGCAAAGTATTATCATTGTAACATATAAAAAGGATTACTAAGGAGATATTTTATATTCTTTTTATTGTACTAAGCCTTTTTTGTTGTTGTTAATCCTTGCCTGAAGATATTTTTCCACTGATTTTACAGGGTGTGGAAGGGAGAGAGGAGAGAGACAAAGAGAAACATTGGGTGCCTCCCGGAGCCCCAACCAGGGCCATAAATCAAGCCTGCAACCAAGCCCCTGACCAGCATCAAACCTGGGACCCTTCGCTCCACAGGCAGATGCTCTATTCACTGAGCCACACTGTACTAAGCCTTTGAAATCCAGTGTGTAGTTTACATTTACAGGCATCTCAATTCAAACCAGCCACATTTCAAACACTGATGAGCCACATGAAGCTCATCTACACTGAGTGGCCAGATTATGATGATCTCTGAAAACATAATAATCTGGCCATTCAGTGTATGTATATGTGTGTGTGTGTGTGTGTGTGTGTGTGTGTACACATGTTAGAGGCCCAGTGCATGAATTCGTGCACCGGGCCTCTAACATATATGGGCCTCTAACATATATGGGCCAGCCAGCCTGGCCAGGGGGAGGGAACATGGGCGGATGGCCGGCCTGCCTGCTGATCCAACTCTTGGTTGAGGGGACCATTTGCATATTAGCCTTTTATTCTATAGGATAGACACTGAGTGGCCAGATTATCATGCGTTAAGAGATCATCATCATCTGGCCACTCAGTGTATACGAAATAGTGTAGATCTATTCAAGAAGGTGACTTAAGTGAGCATGCACTTGGGTATCTGCAATGTTGGATTGCTTTGAACGTTTTTAAATGCCTACTCTCAGTTTTGAATGGATCATTCACCAGCAGTGAATAGTTCGCCAGCCACATCGAATGGCCCATGGTTTGAGCAGCTGTGGATTTGAAAGTTTCATTCTGCTCCAGAAACCAGGCAATCAGTAACGTAACTGAACACTTGATGGTCATGGGTTCTTGAGTCGCTTGTTCAGGCGGAATATAACAAAGGCTTTGAGAGGCCCTAATGTTTGGAAAGAGCAGATCAAGTACAGCCATCTTCCCTTTCCTTGCTCTGCCACCCAGCCCCATGCAAACAGAAACAACAGACACTAAATAAAGCTCAGAGCGGGTCATTTCACCCAGCTGTGAATACCTACCATCACATTTTCCAAGGGACTTGGAAATGGGTAAACACGGCTTAGAGTGATATTTGAATAGGTGAAACAAAAATCAATTATTTTCAAATATAGGTCTGAATGGCGACAAATAAAAAAATTCTCTTAAGCAACAATGGCAGTTCTGGGGAAATGGTCTTGTTTATAGATGTATTAAAACCATCACAAACCTGTAGGGAATCATTTTTCTGAGAAACGGGTCCCTTGAAAATAAATTTTAAAAGACTATTTATTCTGAGAGAGGAGGCAAAATTCACATAAAACAGCTTCAAACAACTTTTCAACCTAAATGAAACAGAAAAGCTTCATCTCTGAAAACCAGTCACAACATAGCAAATCGGTGCTCAGAAAAAAAAGAAAGAAAGTTTAAAACAAAGTCAATTTGAACAGAAAATAGGAACTAAAGAGGAAGATTTAAGTGCTCGACCAGTAACCATTAACAGGAAATCTCCAACTGAGAATAAGCAAATTTTACAGGTCCTCAGTCTGTAGCCCTCACAACATCAAAGACAAGCCAGCATCCCTGTGCATATACAGCTATGTACACTTAACTCTTCAGTAGCTGCTGAATGACAGCTGTGAGGAAGTTACCTAACTGATGACCTGGCACTTAGAAAGGTACACCAGGGCCATAATCCAATTTAGAGATCAGATTATTACTGTTCCCCCTACTCAAAGGTCATATGTTCAAGTCCTAGCCCCCCAGTGTGAGTGTGTTTGGAGACAGGAACTGTAAGGAGGTCATTAAGGTTAAAAGAGGTCATAAGGGTGGGGCCCAAATTCAATAGGACTGGTATTCTTATAATAAGAGGAAGACCCTGGCTGGTGTGGTTCAGTGGTTGAGTGTTGACTTATGAACCAAGAGGTCCTGGTTTGATTCCTGGTCAGGGCACATGCCTGGTTTTTGGGCTCGATCCCCACTGTGGGGCATGTAGGAGGCAGCTGATCTATGATTCTCTCATCATTGATATTTCTATCTCTCTTTCCATGAAATCAATAAGAATATTTTTTTAAATGAACAGGAAGAGAAACCAAAGCTCCCTCTCTCCCTCCCTCCTTCACTTTTCCTTTTCCTCCTCCTCTATTTCTCTCTCTCTCCAACACACGGACAATCTCTCTCTCTCTCTTTCTCTCTCTCTCTCTCTCTCTCTCTCTCTCTCTCTCTCTCTCTCTCTCTCTCTCTCTCCCCCTTCCCACTCCCTGAGCATGTATGGGGAAGAAAGGTCATCTGTAAGGCAGGAAGAGAGCCCTCACCAGATACCTATCCTGCTGGAACCTTTATCTTGAACTTTGCCTCCAGAACTGTGAGAAAATGAATTTCTGTTGTTCAAACCACTCTGTCTGCACTATCTATACTAATAAAAGAGTAAGATGCAAATTGATTGTATCTTCTCGATGCCCACCAGCCAATCAGGAGTGGATATGCAAATTAATGCAACAAAGATGGTGGGTTAATTTGCATACACAGGTGCTGAGGGGGCGGGGGTGAGGCAAGTCGGGCCTCTAGTTTTGTTATAACAACCCAAGCTGACTAACTTAAAGGTACTATTTTGGCAGTCCACAGTCTATAGAGATTCCCATCTTCAGGATCAATCAGTACATACAGCAGCAACTAGTTGGCTCAGCTGCTACAATGGTGAGTGACCAAAGTATGTGTGTGCATGAGATATCTAATGGTGATGATTAGTCCTGGGAGTTTTAGGCCTAATGAATCAGTAAAAATTTGGCCCTGCTAGAAATAGGAGAGACTATTTCTGCCGACTAAACCTCACCATCTAGTTAAGGAGAGAATAATAATATATACAAAATATTTAATTGTTCTTACTCGTGTTCTTCATGCAATAGGAATTCCCTTTTAAAAGATACGGGATCAGTGCTTCCTTCACAAGAATATGGCAACAAAGAAAAATAGTTGGTGCTTCTGTTCTGAAACTGTCTATAAAGACTTTCCTTTTTTTAATCCTCATGGGAGAAAATATTTTAGAATGAGAAGAAAGGAGGGAGGGAAGGGAGGAGGAAAAGAGAGAGAGAGTCAGAGAAACATTGATCGGTTGCCTCCCTTACACACCCCATCCAGGGATTAAACTCGCATCCCGACTTTCTTCTAATGTAAGTCTTCTAATTGCCAGAAACATCTGAATATACAAAGCACCAAGAGAGACCACGAAGTTCATCAAGACCAAGGTGATGATGGTGAAAATGCTAATAAGAATCAAATGAGTGGTGTATTCTAATGCATTGACTAAGAATTTTAGAACAGACCATTAAAACATTGGAACACAACTCAAAGATCAAATGATCCAAGCTCCTAATTTTACACCCAGACTTCTAAGTTTTTGAAGGACTTCAAAAATATCAAGTGTACACATCCTCCATATTGTCAAAGGAAGAAAACTGTTGTGACAAATATCAGAGAATGGGAAAGGAGGAAGAAAAAGGAAAGTAACACAGATTGACTGAGTGCCAGAGGTACCATACTAAATACCTAACATTAGTCATCTTCTTTAAATTATTTCATGTGACCCTGATGAGGAAAGGTATTCGTATACCCATTTTACAGATGGAAAAACAAAGGCTCCGAGTGTATGAGTGATTTTCAGAAGACTATATAGATAAATTGTCCAGAACCAGTGCTCTGACCTAACCTCGGTCCAATTCTCTCTGCTTGAAGACCTCACTCTGCTTTCACAATCTCTTTTTTTTTTAATATATTTTATTGATTTTTTTACAGAGAGGAAGGGAGAGGGACAGAGAGCTAGGAACACCGATGAGTGAGAAACATCGACCAGCTGCCTCTTGAACACCCCCTACTGGGGATGTGCCCTCAACCAATGTACATGCCCTTGACCAGAATCGAACCCGGGACCTTTCAGTCTGCAGACCGACTCTCTATCCACTGAACCAAACCAGTTTTGGCTGCTTTCACAATCTCAAACACACCTCCATCTTAATTTTAAGCATACTTTATTTTTTAAATTTTTTTATCTGAACAATAAAGATTTATTTAAAAAAAAAAAAAAAGTCTAAGGGATGCATTCCCAAATATTCAGCTACTATCTCTCTTTTCTTTGTGGGTGTTTATATTATCCTTTTAAAGCCTACTTTAGAGTCAAAAAGATTTTCAATGTAATCAAATCTCAAAAATAAAAGAGTCCCTGAGAAAATCACCCAAATCCCCCTTTAGGCAAGGCATGCCACGAGTCCTGGCTGCTACAGATTTACAGCTGAGTTCTTTGCTAGGATTTGCCTTCAGAAAATAGGCACTGCCCATTCTCTCCAGGGCAGCCTCATCTCAGGGCTGGTTCACTGGTGTGGAGGCCAATGGTCCAGTCCCTTTGCCTGCATTTGGGACAACTCTGAAGACCCATGTTCGTTTCAGAGCTCCCTGCACGGTTAGCTAAAGATTCTGTTGTGACTGCAGACTAAACCTCACCTGACTTCAATTTCTCCCTCTGCCCAATCCTAGTTTCCCTCACTCCCTTACCAATGCTGATCCTGAGGGCACACACACCCCCAACCTAAAAAAAATTGAGAACCTGACCTAAGAAATATCATTTCTAACTTGAACAAAAATTGTACGTAATGTTTTTTGAAACATTAAGAAACTACTGTTCTCTCTCCCTCTCTCCCTCTCTCCCCTCTCTCCCCTCTCTCCCCTCTCTCCTCTCTCTCCTCTCTCTCCTCTCTCTCTCTCTCTCTCTCTCTCTCTCTCTCTCTCTCTCTCTCTCGTTAATCCTCACACAAAGATATTTTTTCCCCATTAATTTTAGAGAGAGTGGAAGGAGGGGAGGAGGGGGGGAGAGAGAAAAACATTTATGTGAGAGACACATTGATTGCCCACATGTGCTTCTAGCGGGATGGGAATTGAACCTACAACATAGGTTACTAGTATGTGCCCTTGACCAGGGATCAAACCCGAAACCCTTCAGTAGGCAGTCTGATGCTCTCACCACTGAGCCAAACGATCTAGGACTCTTTACTCATTTTCTTTTAATCGGGTGGTTTGTCTTTCTGGTATTGAGTTGTATAAGTTCTTTATGAATTTGGGATATTAACTCCTTATCAGATGTATCGTTGGCAAATATGCTCTCCCATTCATTGGTGTCTTTTCATTTTATTGATGGTTTCCATAGGAAAGGGAACCCTCGTGCACTGTTTTTGGGAATGCAGACTGGTACAGCCACTATGGAAAGCAGTATGGAGTTACCTCAAAAAATTAAAAATGGAACTGCCTTATGACCCATTGATTCCACTTCTGAGGATATATACAAAGAAACCCAAAACACTAATTGGAAAGAATATATGCACCCCTAAGTACATTGCAGCATTATTTACAGGAGCCAAACTTTGGAAGCAACCCAAGGGCCCATCAGTAGGTGAGTGGATAAAAAAGCGATGGTGTGTTTACCATGGAATACTACTTGATCATTAAAAAATAATAGAAGGAAATCTTACCTTTTGCAACAGCCTGGGTGACCTGGAGAGCATTGCACTAAGTGAAATAAGCCAATTAGGAAAAATCAAGCACAATATGATTTCACTCATATGTGGAATCTACTGCACAAAATGAACTAACAAACAAAATAGAAACAGGCTCATAGATAGAGAACAGACTGGCAGAGGGGAGCGGAGTTGCTGGGCTGGGTGGAAAAAGTGAGGGGATTGTTGGTTACCAGAGGGGAAGGAAGATGGGGGGAGGTAGGGGAAGGAGGGGGAAGGAAGATAGAGCGTAAAGGGGGATAGATGTGATGGAAGGAGACTAGACTTGGGTGGTAAACACACAGTACAATATACAGATGATGCATTATAGCATTATACCCCTGAAACGCATATAATTTTATTAACCAATGTCACCCATTAAATTCAATTAAAAAAAAACCAGCATGCCATTTTCACTATAAGTTGAGCCAAGTGATTTTTAATGAAATTACTCATACAGGAAAAGAACATGCATAGAAATCAACTCCCCTAAACGATTTGAAAGACAGTGCTGTGACAGCCCTCCTACAGGACAATGTGGTGACACAAAGCAAGAAGCTCATACCTGCTCATGCTCTTTTTTTAATATATTTTATTGATTTTTTACAGAGAGGAAGAGAGAGGGATAGAGAGTTAGAAACATCAATGAGAGAGAATCATCGATCAGCTGCCTCTTGCAACCCCCCACTAGGGATGTGCCCGCAACCAAGGTACATGCCCTTGACTGGAATCGAACCCGGGACCTTTTAGTCAGTAGACTGAGGCTCTATCCACTGAGCCAAACCGGTTTTGGCTGCTCATGCTCTTTGACCTGATAATTATCCATTAGGAAACTTCCAATGGTGACAAACACAAAAATGTATGCGCATGAAAATACACTGTAATGTTATTGACAGTAACTAAAAACTACTCAGGAGAGGGGAAATGTCTAAATAAATGATGATGCATTACTGGAAATTTTTTCCTCAAAGAACATTTAATGAGATGGGAAATACTTGTGATCATAGTAAGCGAAAAATGAAAAATACCAAATACCTTTAAGCTATTTGATTCAGCTTATAATATGTGTACCTGTGTAAAGGAGTACATAGATGTATTTGTGTTTATATAGATTTGTAAAATGGGCAAAATTAAGTTACACATCTTTTTATAAGCAGAAAAAAAAGTGGAATGAAAAAGATAAAGCAGACTAAAAGGCAAAATGCAAAACACACTCTTTGATTTCATAGCCTTCAACGTGAGTAACTTGTTTTTTTCTCCCTTATGTTAAGCAAACCAGCAAAATACCTAAGTACCTGCCTGGCTGAGCAACCATAAAAGAAAAAATCATCCCTCCATGTTTTCCCAGGAAATGAAAGAAGCAATTCCTATGAAGTCTAATTGTTGGGTCATCTCATTTAACGGTTCACTAAAGGAAATGCGATTATGATTATAACCTCCACAGAATAAAGAGCCTTGATCACCATTTTCCTGTGAATAAACCTGCCTGTCCCCCTTAACCCCCCCTCCCCCCCCCAGGCTTAACTCGGGGTGCTCATTTTCGTCCTGGCATGGCAAGCACCAGAGAAGTCCTCAGGCCCAGAGGCATGGTCAGGTTTGCGCCCTCACTTCTCTAAGAGACGTGTGATGGCTCAGGCTTTACAGACATAAAAGGCTTATCTAAGGGAGCAGCCTCCCTCCACAGAGGTGCATGCTACGCCTCTAAGAACAACAGGAAACAAAAATAAATAATTCACTTTCAAATAACTCTTTGTCCCTTCAATCAAAAGTAGGAGGAGACATCATTTTCCCCCTCCAGGACCTCACAGTCTACTAGGAAAATTGCATGTGTAAACAAAACTTAATGAGATAAATACCATAATGAAGTAGAGACACGGCTGGTGGGACCATAAGGAATTTGCTTCCATGTCCTGGTGCCTAGTTCCTGACTTATACAAGGGACCCGACCCATTTGCTTAGTAAATGAAAGAATGGACTGAATGAAAGGATGAATTAATGATAGAATAGGGAATGCCTTCCATCTCTGGGATTCCCTACTTGAAAAAGAAAAAAGCTATTGAAGACTATTGGAATCAAGCAATTAAAGGCCCCAACTATAGGATTTCATACATGCAAAAGACCTTAACATTCATGTAGCATCAATCCCCTCATTTGACAGATAAATCAATGAGGCTCGGAAAGGTTAAACGTTTTGCCCCAAGTCACACAGCCAGTGTTATGTTTCATTTGCCAAATCAGAAATTGCCAAGAATGTTTTTTGTTCTTTCTTTTACTGGGAAAAACATTCTAAATCCCCAAACAAAACAGCAGCTATTTGGGAAAGAAGCAAAAAGAGCCTCGCCATGGTTCCTGCTATGCATGCAGCTTGAAGGAGCTGTTATCCAATCACTGCTGCAGCCATAGCTCAGTTCCCATCCTACAGAACTGCCCTCCCCCCCCCCCAGCAGCAGGAACCCAGTGAAAAGAGCCAGCTCAGTTTGAATACCGTTTAGCACCAGAGAGGGGAGGAGACAGAAGCCATCACTTATCATTTGGGACAAAAGGCAGTCAGTGAGAAAATCTGATTTGCAATCACTTTGGGTGTATTAAAGTGAAAGAGAAAGCCAAAGAACTGTGTCTGAGGAGCCTTATTTTAAAATAAAAATAGCACGTGGTGGGTTTAGCCTCTGTATGGACTTCGATGAGAAGCCATGTTAAATCTATGTGCCAAGGGAGAGCACAAAGACCTGGGGCTCACTCCTGATTCCCCTCACTCAACCACAGCTCCATGTCATTTGACTAGAGGCCCGGTGCATGAATTTGTGCATGGGTGGGGTCCAGACAGCCTGCCTGGATCAAGCCAGGCTGGCCAGGGGAGGAGCTGCAGGCAGTTTTCTGGCCAGCCCTGTCCCCTGGTTGAAATCCCAGTCAAGGGGATAATTTGCATATTAGCCTTTTATTATATAGGATTACTTCATTGTTGACTTTTTGATTCATGGAACATTGCTAAAATTCAGTACATAAGCCTGAACACAGTAGGAATGATTATTTGAGTAACAACCAAAAAACACCCTAACATAAGGATAATCGGGGTGGCATCATTAAGTCACTTACACCATCATAAGACATATTTTTTAAGTCTAGGGAAATAGAGAAACAAGATGGACAGAGTAGCAGCTGGGTGAGTCAGTATGGGGAGACAAATAGAAATAAATATTTCCTGGGGTTCTTTTCTCAATAGGATGCAAATTAAATTCAAAATTAATTGCTCGGAATGAGAAGATCAAGACCTTATGAACAGCAACTAAAACATTCACATGCAGGGCTCACTGGAATTTGGCTTAGAGCTTGCAATAGAGAGAGGGGAGAATGGATTGACCCTCCTCTCCTCACCCACACCCCTTGTTAAAATGACCAAGCAAAGAGGAAAGGAAGATGGCACTGTAGGTAAATGCCTGTACTCGCTGCCCCCACAACCACATCAAAATTACAACTAAATTACAAAACAACCATCATCCAGAACTTCCAGAAAGCTGGCTGAATGAAAGTCCTACAACTAGAGAAGAAAGCACACCGAGGCTGGTGGAGGGGCAGGATGCTTTTTCAATCGGGAGGGAGGTCCTCTCTGTGGAGGCCACCTGGAGGGGCAAGGGGTTCCAACCTCACACCAGACCCCCAGCCCAGAGTCCCAGAGATGGGAGAAGTTCCCGCAACTATGGGCTGTAAAAACCAGCAGGATTGGGACTAAGGAACACAGAGGCTGCTGAGGACCCAGCTGCTCCTCTTAACAGGCTGGCACGTGAACTGAACTTACAAAGTCCTGCTTCCTCTAAGCTCCAGTGCAGGGCGAGGCTCTGGGGAACCCAGACACATACGAGGAGGAACTGGATGGTCTGTCATCAGGGCAGGAACTCAGGGGCAGCTTTCTCCCAAATGGAGGTGCTCACAGGGACCATTATTCCCATGCTAGGCTCTCCCTGTCAGTCACAGGGCTGACAGGCAGCCATTTCTGTTTGCTCCGCCCTGGTGATTCCCTGAGACCCCGCCCATCCAATTTATAACCCTGCCCAAGCTGTGGGCAGCAGCTGTTGCATATGCATGGCCTGTCCTTGCTCAGGATAAAACCTCTCAAACAAGCTCATCTGAGTCAGGGAGCCCCAAACCTATCAATGAAAGGCCCAAGACTCTGCACCAGCACCAGCCTGCCTTGCTTCACCGCTGGGCCTCATCTGGGCACTTCCAAACCCAATACTAAGAGGAGGACTCTGCAGATCTCTCTGTAGCTCCTGCTGGGTGGCCCCAGGCAGTGGCTGACTTTTCCCCTCCCTGGAGATCCAAGAGCCAGTGTTACCCAGTGGTCAGTGTGAGACCATACCAGATTACAACTCTACACATCCATAAGTGACACACTCAAGGGGCAGACTCAGTGAGGGCCAAAGCCCCACTGAAGCAAGCCCTGCTTCATAGCAGTGTCTCCTGCACAACTGTTCTCCCACTGTAGTCACAGCTGGTCCCCACAGCCAATTGGTCTGGAGGTCAATTCCTCCCAGTGATGCCAACAGTAATCAAAGCTCAACTACAACCAGACTGTGCTCACAGCCCACAAAGGGGGTTCCACTAGAGGGCCCAGCTCAGGTGCCTGGGGAGGCTGAGCCACTGGGCCCTATAGAACACCTACTACACAAGGCCACTTAACCAACTCCCAACACATAGAGACAAACACAGGGAAGCAGCCAGAATGCAGAGACAAAGAAACAGGTCATAAATGAAAGAAATGGAAGAAAGCAAACTACTTGATATAGAGTTCAAACAATGGTTATAAAGTTACTCAAAAATCTTCTAGAAACTTCCCAAAAAATGGAAAAGGACCAGTAAGAAATTAAGCATACACTTACTGAAATAAAAAATAATATACAGGGACTCAATAAGAGTTCATCACCACCAAACCAGTATTATATCAAATGTTGAGGGGTATTCTTTAAGAAGAAGGAGAAGAAGAAAAAGGAAAAGATAAAAAATATGAACAACAATATGGCAACAAATATATACCTATCAACAATTGAATCTAAAAATCAAAGGAATAAGAAATATAATGAACAGAATAAACTAGTGAATAAAATGGACTCAGAAGAATGGAAATGGAACTGACAAATGATTCTCAGAGGGAAGGGGTGGGGAGGCAAGAAGAGATTAACCAAAGATCTCATATGCACATATGCGTTACCTATAGACACAGACAACAGGGTGCTAAAGGCTTGGGGCGGGGTGGGAACTGGGTGTAGGGGGGGCAATGAAGAGAAAAAAGAAAGACATCTGTTATAATCTCAACAATAAAGATTTTCTTAAATGACCAAGCAAGATTGATCCACGCCCCTTCTCTCCGCACCCCAGCATCCCTTACCACTTGGTGCCTTTGATTCTGAATGAGAAAGGTGGAAACGGAGGAAGAAGCAGCAATAAGGGAGGACTCAAGGGAAAACAAGGATTAAGCGACCATAACACCTAAAACATCTATTCCCAAGAGCCGCACCCTAAAAGGGTTTTGTGTGTCATCACTCAGAGCGTTAAAAGAAGCTCCCTCAAGGAGGATGTCAGCAGTCTGAGGGCAAACCTGTGCTCCTAGACACAGTGGGGCATGCTGGAGATTTTGTGGGCACGATTGTGTGTGATGGCAGGTCTGTTGAGATATGGGGGGTGAGGTTAGGAGGGTAGCCTGGGAAAGGTGGACCTGGACTCTTCAGAGAAGACAGTGACTGAGAGGCTTTGAAATAAGACACTGAAAGGAATGTATTAGCCAAATCCATGACTGCGAAGTATTTACCAGTTGCTGATTGGCTGGAATAAGTAATTTCAACAAGATTCAGTGAGTGGGGCCTCCATGGGTGGAACCATGCATCTGGTTGCATAATCTACTGCAGGGTGCCATCCATCATTTCCAGGTTTCAGAATAGTGTGGTGAAGGCCTCGGAGGGGCGGATACGGGGTGCAGGGGTCAGTGCGGGATAGAGGGGTACCTCAGTATACTTTAAACAATAAAGATAAAAAAAAAAAAAATTAATGGAATGGGTTTCAATCCCTGAAGGCCCTGCTTGAATTAGCCCTCAGACCACCCTCACCTCCCCTTTGCATGCTTTCCCCAGCTGCAGGAGTGGAAACTCTGAACAGGCTTGTTCGGTTTCCCCAGCTTGTTGCCTGAACGATTACTTCACCCTCCAAAGCATTCCAAACCCAGACTCCTGGAGAGGGTGGTCCCCGGACCCAGCAGCCAGCTGTGTGCTTCCTGCTGTCCTTGACCTTGGCGGTCACTTCCAGTTCCAGGGGGAGCTCACCCACCGGGCAAGCGACTTGTTGCTTCCAGCTGAGCATGTGGTAGCCTTGGCAACTCCAGGTGAGATGTCTCTGAAGGGGTGAAGTTTGGTTCACAGTGTGACTCATGCAACTTTCCTGAGGAGGAGACAGAAGCCGGTGACTCACTTGGTACATGCGTTCCCTATTGACATGTGGCTGCGAGGTGTTGCCATTGGTGGAGCTCAGCCTGCTGAAGGAGACCAGCCTAACCCCTTCAGCAGGGTGAGCCTTCCAGCTCTTGGATCTGGGATCCAGACCAGCAGCTTCCCGTGGAGAACGCCGGGAAGGAAAGAGAAAGAGCTCTGTGCAAAAGTCAACCGTGAAGACCGAGCTAAGCACAAATCATGCTGACAAGAGTTGTTTCCATCTTGGTAATGTTTTCCTCCTGTTCTGCTGTGTGCTAGACTCAGAGTAAAGCCGTTCATTTTGAATGCTGCAAGCTGCTTATTGTTTTCTTTCGAAAATTAAGTTAGACCCTGCCCCTGGAGTTGTGCAACAAGGAGGTATCCTCAGCGTATCCTTCACTATTTCATTCCCAACAAGCCCGCCTATGTGAGCCGCATGGCCTGTGTGTTTTGACATTGGCTCTTGATGCCAAGCCTCATTTTCCCAGGAAAGTCATTTCCATGGCTCAGGTTTGCTGCTGGTAAGGAAGAGACCTCCTAAGATAGGATGGCAGAAGCCCCTGTCCCTTGTTAAGTAGAGACATCAATGAAGACAAAGTTCATCCCATCGATTAGGAAATTCCTCTTCTTCCCGAGGCAGCATGGGGAGGGGTACAGACGTAGGAGCAGACAAAACTGCGTCTGAATCTTGGCTCTGCCACCTTATCACTCATTGGCTTCTGAGCCTGCGCAGCTTCTCTGAGAGTCAGTTTCTTCCTCTGGAAAATGAGGGTCATGACAGTGTCCACCTCTGAGGCTGTTATGAAAAGCCTAGGAACCAATGTGTGTGTGTTCATTTCCTTGGCTTTGTCCGCCTCAGCACCACCCGCCCCACTCCAGTTCAGAGTAAGTTTAAGTTCCTTACCTGCAAGGCGGTTAGGGAGAGGGACTGGACTGAAAGCTGAAATAATCTACAAGCTTCCTGGCTTGGGTTTCTAAAAGCTTAATATTCTAGGCCCTAGAATCTAGGGCCTAGGACAATGGTCGGCAAACACATTAGTCCACAGAGCCAAATAGCAACAGCACAACGACTGAAATTTTTTTGGAGAGCCAAATTTTTTAAACTTAAACTTCTTCTAACACCATTTCTTCAACATAGACTCGCTCAGGTGGTATTTTGTGAAAGAGCCACACTCCAGGGGCCAAAGAGCTGCAAGTGGCTCACGAACCGTGGTTTGCCGACCACTGGCCTAGAAGAACAGAAAGCCTCCGCTATACAGAACAAAAATTTAAGGGAGGAAAATGAAGGAAGAAAGATTTCAGACTAGAGCAAGATTCTTCTGGGCAGAGGGAGGCAAGGAGATGGGGGAAACAGAGATCAGACCTTCTGCAGTGAGAGCCCTGCACCTTGCTTCCCAGAAAGAAAAGACCCCGGAGATGGACCGAGGCCTCCCCAGGGAGTTAAGGGTTTGTTCTTCTAAGCAATCACACTTGGTTGATCCTGAAGGATCTGGTCTAAAATGTGTTACATTTTTCCCTCCTCCTTCAACGAAGTACGTTTTCTTATTGACTTCCTCAGTATAGGCATTCATTGCTAATGAGCAATGCCCTGGGCAAATCTGTAGGGTCTGTTCTCTTTGCGGGCCATGGCCTTGGACTATTGTACTCATTTATATTGGAATTTTCTTTTTTTCACACATTTTTTATTTTATCCCCGATCACAAGTAGTCTCTTGTCCAACGTAGCCCGGTCCGTGGTCAGTCAGTATGTCTCTATACAGCCTCCTCTCCTTTATGCTAATTCAATTTTACAAAGTTTGTGTAGGCTTAGAGAGAATTATAGCTTAGGAAACAGGTTCTGAGTGAGGAACCAAGGAAGTTAATAATGACATTTGTAATATCTGTTTTGACTGTGTTATAAACTTTAATGGTGTTCTACCCTCCCCCACACAAAAAAAAATTCATATGTTGAAGCCTTAATCCCAAATGTGTACCCGACAACCAAGGGGCCCGGCTGCTGCCAGTGCCTGAGAGACGGGGTGGAGTCCTATCGGAGTTCATTCCCATCCCACCACAGCAGGGCGAGCAGCAGGTCACCCACAAAACCTGCTCTGCAGCCCCCATAGGCCAGCTGCTTGTATGGGGTGCAGGGTGAAGAGTACAGGGAAGTAGGCAGAGAGGAAGCCCAATGGGCAGGTCACAGGGAGTGCGGGCTGGGCATTTGCAAAGGCCTGGGGTGTGTAAAGGCTGGGTCTTCAGAGGGCTGGTGGCTCTGGCTTCTGCAGCCAGGTTGCTAATGTTTCCATGACAATAGGCAGCTCAGGAATGGGGAGGATAGGCAGTGTTTACAGGTAATAATAGGGTCTATAAGGAGGTGGTAAATTTTAAGTGAGGTCAAAGGGTGGAACCCTAAATCCAAAAAGTTTGTGACCTTATAACAGAGAAAGAGGTCAATGAGCCTCACAGTGACTGGTCCAGTGGTCATTCTGGTCGTTCTGCCTTTAGGGTCAATTTGCATATTACCCTTTTATTATATAGGATACCAGACAATCTCCACTACCACAGTCTATGGAAAAGTAAAAATATCAGGGGAAAGTGCTTGTGGTTAATCACTGACATATCCCTCCCAATGCAGACAGTAGGTTGATGGTTCCAACCACAGGGTCAGAAAGGGATAGTGGTAGAGAGGTACCAAGGTCCATCAGACAAAGGGGTCAATTAGTTGGAATTGATGGCAAATCCAAGAAAGTTGAAGAGGAACATTTTTATATAAGGCATTGCTAGAAAGCGCACATCTTACTAAACAGATCATAGATATTAAAATTTGCCATTTAATTTGTCTGAGAAAACAACAGAAGCTGAAGACACTCACGTGATTCTTGGAAGGCACTTCTGAAAAGGAAAAGCTGTCTTTTCATCAAGGGTAAGTGTGCCGAGGAACTCTTATTTATATTACAGGGGTTGAACTGCGAGAGGAAGTTTTTAAAAATAAAAACTGCCTTTGCTGTGAGCAGCCACCCTGTGCAGACAGTAAAGATAAAAGCACATTCCTTTTCATTCAGTTTTGATTGAAACAGATTGAGGTAAGGGCAGTGTGTTGTTTTTGTTCAAAAATCAAATACACCAAAAGAGCAAAAACATAGAGGTAATTAACATTAGCAAACAAAAATATCAGAAAACGCTTATCACCCCAAATAAAGAAATGCAATTTAAAGTCATCTTAGTTCCTAAACATAAAATTAATAATCTTGAGAAGTCATTTTATGCTAATTAACAAAAATAGTGTTTAATAGCAATAAAAATGTGTGCTAGCAAAGTTAAAGTAAAACTGGTGTCCACCCACTGCTCTAGAGTGAGGTGGGGGTGAAGGGCATGCCCACTGGACAGTGGGAAGAAATCTGGCCCCTCATATTGAATCAGAAGATGCCCCTTGCCTTTGGCACAGATGCTCATTTGAAGGGAATTAATCTTAAGGAAACAATTTGAGAGAAGAAAAAAAAGTGCTTGAATCAAAAAGGTTTTCCCTGCTGCCATATATATAATTAGAAACAGCCAAATGTTCCAAAATGAGAAACATGAGTAAATAAATGATAGTATATCCGCTTGGGAGATTATTATATAGCCACTGAAATCCTAATATTAAAAACCATGTAGTGACTGGAAAAATAGCTTAGGATGTTTTCAAGTCAGAAAGCAGAATACAAAACCATATGTATAGTAGGTTTGTAACTATTAAATATGTATTCACTAAAGGCCTGGTGCACCACATTCGTGCACTGGGGGGAGTGGGAGGTGGTCCCTCAGGCCGACCTGTGCCCTCTCACAGTCCAGAACCACTCGGGGGAAGTCCACCTGCTGGCTTAGACACGATCCTCCTGAGGGGCTCACAGCTGCGCTCCCCAGTCATGAGCCTGGCTTCTGCTGAGTCGTGTTCCCCCTATGGGAGTGCACTGACCACCAGAGGGCAGTTCCTGCATAAGCATCTGCCCCCTGGTGGTCAGTGTGCTTCATAGCCACCAGTCATTCCACCATTCAGCCGATTTGCATATTAGGTTTTTATTATATAGGATTGGACTAAAACTTAAAAATTTGCATGTCCAGACAAAACAGTGTATGAGGGTATAGGGTTGCAAGATTATGGCTATTTTTTGCTTCAATTTTCTTTAATGTTGATATATTAACTTTTTCTTGTTAAAGCAAAAGCTTGTTGAGCTTCCAACGTGTACATACAATCATCCCACTGAATGAATCTAGACCCACTGAAATTTAACACATAAGATATCCAAGTCCTAACAACCCTCAGTACCTATGAACATGACCTTATCTAAAATGAAGCTCTTCGCAGATGTAATGATGTTAAGATAAAATCAGGTGGCATTAGGGCGAGTTCCAAATTCAAGGAACAGAGTCCTTATAAGGAGAGTAGGATTTGGAGAGGCAAAGATAGACAGGGAAGAAGGTCATGTGATTATGAAAGCAGCCATTCAAGTGATGCAGCTGCAAGCCAAAGGGTACCAAGAAGGAACAACCAATGGAAGCCAGGAAAAAAGCAGGAACAGAGGAAGATTCAGAGGGAGAATGGCCCTCCACACTATTTGATTTCAGATTTCTAGCCACTAGAACCATGAGAGAATATGTTTCTGTTGTCCAAGCCACACATTTGCAGTGCATATTTTGTTACAGCAGCTCTGGGAAAGGAATACAACCTGTTTGGCTCTTTGCACTCCAAGTTGTGTTGCTCTGCTGGTGAAGGTGAAGGAATCAGTCTTGATTGTTGTTGGCCTGTTTGTGCATGGGATCAACCTTCAGGCTGGCTCAGCTGCTTTGTGGATGCTGACCATCCACAACAGAATTTGCCTCAGCAGAGTCTGGAGCCTGCGTCCATCTCCCTTTGGATGTGATGCTTATGAATCTAATTGGGTCCTGATCTGATGTTGTTTGAAGATGGTCAGTAGGTGTATCACTTCTGGGGCCTCTTGAGAAGGTCTCTGGTGCAGGTCAACGCCTGTGAATGGCCCTCAGTGACCTGTTTGGAGCTACAAAACAATTTACAGTCTGTGGCTGCCTCTGGCTGGCCTGGGTGTGTAGTGGAAGAACCATGCTGCACACAAAGGCCAGATGGATGGGAAGGTCAGCTAAAGGTTCAAGGCACCCCAAGATCCAAATCCACCTGCCCCCGCCTACCCCCACCTGCCTCCACCTGCAGGCTGTCTGACCCCACCTGCCTCTACTTGCCCCACCTGCCTCCACCTCTGCCAGCTGTCACTGAAAGAGCCTCTGGAAGTACTCAAATTGCACAAGGTGAGTCACCAAGTAGAGGTGAGTGGTGTTCACCAGATTGACACAGGTTCAAACTCAGTGCCAGCGCTGGGTCTGAGGCCACTCAGCAAATGTCCCAGGACACACCCAGTCTAGCTGCCACCCGCTGGGTGCTCACACACCTTTGTGGTGGGATGAGGTCTACCCTCCCTCTGCTAGACCCAGGGTAAGTGGCTGTAAACGAGATTTTGTGCACTAGTCCTTTAAAAGATGTCTACCTCTAAGTCAAGGGAGCTGAGCAATCCTACAATGTAAGCTTTCTAAACATGTCTCAACTCATTTTTCATTTTTCTGACATATAAAAAATTATGTGTAATTAATATATTCAACTTCATGAATCTGGAGATAAATATAGCCATGAAACCATTGCCACAATCTATGCCATAAACTTATCCATCACCTCCAAAAGTTTTTCCTCAAAAAACTAAAAATAAACTTACCATATGATCCAGCCATCCCACTTTCTGGTATATAACCAAAGGACTTGAAATCAGGATCATTGAAGAGATGAATGTCTTAACTCTGAACCTATTTATCTTCCTTTTTAAAATCTAGTGAGAGACATTCTACCTCACTGCATGATTTCCTCTCACCTCTAGCTCCAAACTCATCCTTCACTATCACTCTTTCAAGTTTTCTTCCCTGCCCCCTCCACTTAGCTCAAACATACCTGCTCGTTCACTCAGCAGACACTGATGGAGAGCTTACTATGTGCCAGTCACTGAATTCCAAGCTGGAGGTAGAAAAAAAAGCAAAGATAAATGAGGCCCAAACCCTCACCCTGCTCTAGCTTCTGATGGCATCTGATTGTTGGAATAAAACCCCTAAATTTGTAACTGAATAGACAGAGCCCCTTACTTACACTCAATCTTGGATCAACTCACATAACCTCTCGAAACCTCAGTTTTCTTAATCTGTAAAATGGGAATACTAATTGCTCCCAATATCCCAAATCCCATATAATAAAAGCCCAAAATGCTAACTGTCCAGCCATTAGTTTGGAACACCAGAGGCAGATACTCCCACCAGTAGATTACCTTCCTGTTATTGTCTGGCTGATTGGACTGGGCAAGACGAGCCGGACCCACTCTGGAGCCCTCCTCTAATTAATTTTCTTTCAATGTGCACAAATTCGTGCACCCTGCTTCTAGTGTTTTTATAAAGATTAAACAATGTATGTAAAGCACTTAGCACAGTATCTGGTACATGAAAAGTACCCCAAAAAATGAGTTTTGCTCATTGTGGGGAGTTTGGGAAAAGGAAGGGAAATGAATTTTCTGTTCCCTTTTAAATAGTTGCAGAGAAACAACTACAACACAATGGGAAGATTAATCAGAGACTAGGAAGATCCAGGTTTGCATTCAACTCCAGGGCTTACCAGCATCCATGAACGTATAAACTATTTTCCTTGGTGGTTTACAGACTCCCCCATATCTGATCTCCTTTCACATCTGGGAGGGATTTGGGGTTCCATTGTATGAACCTTGGAGGAAGCAACCACAAAAGCCACAAAGCCCAGACTTGGCAGTTAGGGCATAGTCACATGACCAGCCTCAGCCAACCAGAGATTCCCTGCTAGAACTGAACCAGTAAATTAGGGGCTCTGGTATAGTGAAGACTACCATATGGCGTGAGCAGTGACAGTAGCATCCAGTGCCCCTGGCAGTGATGCCAACAGAGATACACAGGGGTTCATAATCTAAAAAATGCCCAGGGTACATTCTTATGAAAATGAGGAAAATAATATATTTCAGAGGGCTTGGGGGGCAAATTAAATGTTAAAAAAAAAAAAACTGATCGCAGGACCTGGGACAAAATAAATACTTCATAAATGTGTCTTGAGTTTTGGAGGCCTTCCCCAGTTCCTCAAAAAAGGCTGAGAGTTTCAGTGTTGGCTCCATCTAAGCATAGACTTCCCAAGGACTATTATTTCCACCTCCATCCCAGTTATGTATTTCTCACATTATGTATTTCTTTTTGCTCTTCCCTATAAGTTCAAAGTACACTTAGCTCAGATATGCAGAAGAACTCAGTTCATTATCTGGTATTTGTAACATTTTGTCTCAATCTCTGATTAAAAGGTAACTGCTTTATCTGGTACTTTCTAAAAGGCACGATCCTTGGGTTTGGAAGTAGCTTCTTGCCTCTAGTTTAAGATCTAGGCAAAGGAGATAAAACTCGAAGTCAGAGAAATCACCTCAGCAGCCACAATGACACAGACAGCTAAGTGCTAGATGTGATCTACGTCAGCAAATCTTGTCACGCAAAAAGAATCCTGTGACAATGCTCTGTGCATATGGGCATTCACTAGAGTCCCCACCCCCCGCCACTCAACACTCAACTCCCGCCCACCACTGCCACTGTCCTGCTCACCATCACTCGCTGCCCCACCCACCGCCACTCACAGGCTGGGGGAGGAGGGGGGACCGAGAGATGGTCAATGCACCTCATGGCGACTGGTTAAGCAGTCATTCTGATCATTATGCTTATGGTCCCTGGCCTTTTATTATATAGGACTAGTGCCCGGTGCACGAAATTCATTCATGGGGGGAGGAGAGGGGCAGGGTGTCCCTCAGCCTGCCCAGCACCTTCTCCAATCTGGGATACCTCTCACAATCCAGAACCACTGGCTCCAAAGCGCTCATCTGCCTGCTTGATGCCCCTAACTGCTCTCCTCCCTGACCTAAACCCCCTAACTGCCCATGTGCTCTCCCTTCCTCTTCGTGCCTTCAGACCCCTGTGCAGGAGTGCTGAGAGCTCTCCCCGGAGGCCCTGTCACCACCCTCTGGGCCAGGCAGTGCCTTGGGCCTATGAGCACCTCTGCCAGGGGGCCCGCCCCCTGCAGCAGCCTCATGAACCTCAAGTGCAAGTCCCTGTCCTTGTCCCCACCCACGAGCTCCTATGTGGGTGCAGCCTGGTCATGACTGTGACACCATTAGGATCAATTAGCATATTACCTCTTTATTATATAGATACTATTGTTCTCCCAATCACAGAGGCTCCAGTCATTGATGTTATTTCTCTTCTTTTCTCCTCCTTCTGTAATTCATACTTTGCATGGATATTCACACCCATCCCCTTCTTTCCATTCCCACCGCCACCACTCTAGTTGAGGACCAAATGTTTTTTATTTTGCTACCTATTTTTAGTTAGTCTTTATAGCTACCTAGTTAGTCGTTATCATTTCTACCTTTTTTCCTGACTACAAATGACTGAACATTGCCTATTCAATCCGTTGCTTATTCAAACACTTACTGCAAACCTAATTGTGCATAAACACTATTCTAGGTGTTCTCTAACTTTATAGTTTTAACAGGCAGTTCTTAATTAGAGGGGGGAAAATGGATTGTTTTTAAAGTTAATTTTGTATTTAACAACTACTTTGAGAGAAGTCTACATACACACATATAATAGAACACTATAAAAACACTATCTGTGTTCAGAGAACAGGATAAATACATTTAGTGTAAATTTTTTAAAATGAACTTTAAAAACTCAATTTCTAAGAACTGGATTTTATGCTCCCTCAGTTCACATGTTGAAATTCTAACCCCCAAGGAAGTAGGGACTTTGAGAGGTGACTAGGTCATGGGGGTGAAGCCCTCAGAATGACATTAGTGCCCACACTTTTTAAAATTCTATATCAATAGTACATTAAAAATGAACATGTTGTTCAAAGAAGTGGTTGGACACATTGATGAATGAATGTGTGCCATGCCAGCACAGCCAAGGGTGAACCTGAGGAGAGGCGGTGAAGGCTTGAAGAAAAGACAGACAAGAGAATGCAGCTGGGGCTCAGTAGATCTCCCGTGCCTAGAGGAGGACACAAAAGACCCAGCCTGCAAGCCCATGCTTTATTTTATAGTCTGATTACAACAAGGGTAGATTAACATGTACACAGATATTCTTGTTTCAGCAGCATTTGCTGCACCTCCCACAGCCCATTAGATACTTAGGAAGGAATTAGAGAGGGCCACATGGTCAGGCTTAATTATGATAAGGAGAGCTCTGACCTCCAGGCTGGGACGTGTTTGTGGCCCTGCCACAGGTCACCCTGAGGCTTGGCCCTAGAGCTGCTCCCTACATGAGTGGATGTATGTTCTGATGTAATCTCATAGAAAATTAGTTTAATTGATGTCATAAAGCACATGATACAAGATTCCCAAGAGTATGGCTTACCTAAGGAACAAAAGGGGGAAAGCCACACTTTAAAATAACTAAATTCTTAGCTTCCAGAACAGGCAGTTCCCAAGACAGGCACTGGATGTTTTTGTTTTTAGGTCAATTATTTGAAACTCGGAGTACATTTTGCCTTAGAAGCAAGTCATAAAGGGTTGTTTAGATTCCCAAGCAGAAACAGAGCTGTCTATTTCACTCTTAATGTGTCTGAAGGATGGCACTGCACCACCACTCCTGTTTCAACTGTCACTGAGCAGCATCCTTATTTCCATAAGAAACTGCATCTGGTCTTCAACGCAGAAAACTGCTCCCACCATTCCAGCCAAGGGAAGAGGAGGAGAAGAGGGGAAGACATTGTAGTCCAGTTATGGCTAAAGCAGTGACAGATTCCTTCAGAAACCAGAAGTCAGCATGGGAGACAGAGGTGACTTTGTCAGCATAGAGGAAGTTGCAAGAGACAGATGTTTCTGGGCTTCTGTAGCTAGTAACATCCATAGCTTCAGTTTCTTTTGAAAACCCAGTTCACATTCTTACAGAACAAAAACCAGCTCTTCACTTCACCAAGTCCCCACCCTCCCTATAATCTTACACTCACTCACTGCACTTGTTCAAGTTTCCCGTCAAGCATGGGCAGTAGAATTAAATGCTACAGAGAGCTCAAGTAAGATAAGAACTAGAAAAACCTAAATTTAAAGAAATGACCCTAGCTGGTCTGGCTCAGTGGATAGAGCATTGGCCTGTGGACTGAAGGGTCCCGGGTTCAATTCTCATCAAGGGCATGTACCTTGGTTGCAGGCTTGATCCCCAGCTCTGGTCAGGGTGTGTGCAGGAGGCAACCAATAGATGTGTTACTCTCAAATCGATATTTCTTTCTCTCTGTCTCTCTTTCCTTCCACTCTCTCTGAAAACCAATGCAAAAATATCCTTGGGTGAGGATTAACAAAAACAAAACAAAACAAAACAAGAAATAGGGTATAAAATTGAAGGACTTTATGCCTAACATGTATCTGTTTTCTCGGTAGAGTTGTATGTTCATTTCATATGTTGAAGGAAGAGAAGACCTGGGTAGATGAATTAGCATGGGTAGTTTATGGCAGCTTAAGTTGGAGGTTATTATTCCCTATGGTACCATCCACAAGGTCATAACACTTTTTTCTGCAGAGATTAATGGCTTGGGTGTCAGAGTGGAAAACCCAGAAACATCACAATAGGTTTTTAATAGAAGGTACTTCTTGGAAAATCATTTCCCAAAACGTCCAAATTGTAAAGAAAGAGACAACTATATCTGAAAAGAAAGTACATACAAAGTTTTTCTTCACAAACTGCTTCGTTTGTATGGGTCATCTTTCAATTCAGTTTCCTTTATCAGATTTTTAATCTTCCCAGGCAACTTGAACCAATGCCTCACAGAATACGACAGACCCATAGAAATAAAATGGAGTTATATTTGTTTAATGGATTATTATATCAGAAAGACAGTCTAAAAGAGTTTAAGTGAAAAAAAATGATTTATTGAGGACTGTTGATATCCTTTGGTAGTTTCATGTAACTAACATTTTTGAGGAAAAACTGCTGAGCAAAAATGATCAAAGGTTTCCTTTGGGATTTTTCCAGAAAAAAAATAAATATGACACAGAATTATTATGACTAAAGACCTTGAAGAAAGGGTGAATTACTCAAGGAATCTAGATAAAAAGTATGATCAGATCAAATGGCTCACTTGAAAAAAATTAGTTCTCATTTATAAATGATTAATTTGAAATATTTTCCTTTATATATTTATATATTTTATACATGGAAAAAATAAATAAAACATTAAGGTAAATTACAAGGCATCTATGATAATAAAAGCATAATATGCAGATGTCCTTCTGGATGACCTTTCAGACGAAGCCACAGTGGTGGGGGCAGAGACAGAGGCAGCCGCCAGAGTGAGTGGAGGCCGAGCCCCTTGCACAAATTTCATGCATCAGGCCTCTAGTAAAAATATAATAAAAGTCAATGAAGTCACTACTGAAAATGTTAACACTGTAAATAATTTGCGTCTTATGTATTTACTAACCAATCCTCCTATCTACCTACCAGAAGTACTTACTGTCCTAAATTTTGTGTGCATCATTCTATTCCCTTTTTATAGTTTCATCAATTATATGTGTACTTAAACATTTTCAGTACTAAAAAATCTGTGCATGTCTCCATATAAACTTTTAGCACTTGATTTTTCTCAGTTAAGATTATGCTTCAAAGATTAATGTTGTTGTTTGGATATATAGTTCACTCATTTTCACTGATGTATATTTTCTTTTATATACATTCTAGAGGCCCGATGCACGAAATTCATGCAAGGGATTTGGCCCTCGCAGCCCCAGCTTTATCCATAAGGTTGTCCAGAAGAACAGCCAGAAGATCATTTGGCTGTCCAGTCTAATTAGCATATTACTCTTTTATTATTATAGATAACATACTTTAATCCATTCTTCTATGAACAAACATTTGGATATTGGGAGGGTTTTTTCATGTGTATATATAACCTGAAGTACATAGGAAAGATTTTATTTAAGTTACATAAAAGGAAGAGTTATCTTATAGGTTAAACAAATGCTTAATTTTACAATATAAGTGCAAAAGTTTTTGAGACTGGTTGCAACAATTTACAATCTACCAACAATATATGAGTTCCTATCTAATCTTCTCCAGCATTAATATTGTCAGACTGCATTATTTTTTACAAATATAATGGGTATAAATCATGATTTTATATATTTTTTAAATATATTTTGTTGGTTTTTTAGAGAGGAAGGGAAAGGGATAGAGAATTAGAAACATTGATGAGAGGGAAACATCGATCAGCTGCCTCCTGCACACTCCCTACTGGTGGTAATGTGTCCGCAACCCAGGTACATGCCCTTGACCGGTACCGAACCTGGGACACTTCAGTCTGCAGACTGACGCTCTATCCACTGAGCCAAACTGGTTAGGAACATGTTTTCATATTAATTGACAAAATAACGAGGGTGAATCTGAAAAATGTTATGGTAAGTGAAAGAAGTCAAACAAAAGAGATGAAATGCTGCATGACTTCATTTACGTGAAACTCTAGAAGAGTCAGCTCTACAGTGACAGGAACCAGATCAGTGGTTGCCTGGGAACAAGGGAGGGATCAACTACAAAAGGACACTAGGAAACTCTTAGAGGCTATGGAACTGTTTTGTATCTCAGTCGTGGTGGATGTTACATGATGAACATAATTACAAGAATTCATCAGACTATGCACTTAAAATGAGTGAGTTCTATTGTGTGTAAAGTACATCCTGTATTAGTGAGCTCAGGCTGCCATAACGAAGTACCACAGATCGGGTGACACAAACAACAAATTTATTTTCTCACAGTTCTGGAGACTGGAAGCGTGAGATCATGCTGCCATCAGGGTCCTTTCTGGTGAAGCTTCTCTTCTTGACTGTAGAGGACTGTCCCCTCATTGTCCTCCGTGCCTTTCCTCTGTGTGTGTGACCAGGAGGACAGAGAGATGGTGTCTTGGTATTTCCTCATCTTATAAGGTCAGAAGTCTTATCAGATTGGGACTCACTTTATGATCTCATTTTACTTTAATTATTTCCTTAAAGACCAGATGTCCAAATACAGTCACATTAGGGGTTAGAGTTATAGCATGAGGAACAATTCAGCCCATGACCTACCTCAATAAGTGATAGATAGATGATAGATAGATAGATAGATAGATAGATGATAATAGATAGATATAGATGATAGATAGATGAATGATAGATGATAGATAGATAAATATAGATAGATAGACAGATAGACAGATGGTTTTTTATAAATTACATTTTATTTTAGTCACAATTGCTATTTCCCTGATTATAAAAGAGAGCACTTGGTGCCTTGACCAGATCCCCTTGGTTGAGCCCGTGCATTTTTCCCCAGATACAGCTACATTGGCTGCTGATGGTTCGCAACTTCACTCTTCTCCAAAGAAATATCTTTGACCAACAGGAGCCATCTCACTCAAAAAAGGCTTGGGGCAGCCCATAACCAATGACTGCTTGACACAGAAATGGAAAGGTCTAGTTCCTTCTGTTCAGGTGGGACAAAGTTGTGTGGCCATCCACATACCAGAGTCTCCCCATGAGATGAGGTTGACACCACATCTAGGTCCTAGTGCAATTGTTCCTACCCAGGGGGATGCCTCTCATGCCTTCCCTTCCAACTGGCTCCTATAATAAGACCGGTGCCCCACCTTTGGTGGCAGCCAGCCACCTGCCTCTAACAGCCAATGGAGCTTGCATTCATGAGTCTCACATAACTTTAGCAAAAAAAAATAAAAGTTTTAAATTGATGCATACACGTTTAGAAGTTTTACAACTCCCTGGTCAATTGAGTCTTTTATCATTTTGTGTTGATGCATTGGTTTATTGTGATTATTAATGTAAATGAACATGTTTCTCTAGTTTAAATTTTTATTTTTCTGTGACTTGCTTTTACTTCTATTTCCTCCTTTAGTATTTTTCAGGATTGATTGAGCCTATTCAGTTGACTTTCTATTATATTTTATCTGATGTAGAATTTATGTACTTTATGTTTTATTCTTTTAGTAGTTGCCCTTGAATTTTTAAGCATTACTGTTCAACTTGCAAAATGTAATGATAAATAATATCTTAATCTACCTCCTGAATGCTTTAATGTCAATTACCCCTTTTCTGACTTACATGCTTTTATGCACACATTTAATGATGCTATAATTATTGTTTTATGACACAATGATTGTTTGGATTTACATACATATATGTGAGTTTATTTGTTCACCGTTCCTTCTTGCATCTTATACTGTCCTCATTTAGAATTTCTTTTAGTGTCATTATCTGGGAGTTGAACTTTCTTAGGTTTTGTTCACTTGAAAGGTCTTTATTTTACTCTCAATTTTGAATGGTTTTCTTCTGCTAACAAGTTTCTAAGTTGACAATTCTTTTCTTTGAACACTTTAAAGCGATTGTTCCACTGTTTTTGTTCTATTGCTGTTGAAAGTCACTATTATTCTTGCCCAGCCAATGTGGCTCTATGGTTGAGCGTCAACCTATGAATCAGGAGGTCACAGTTTGACTCCTGGTCAGGGCACATGCCTGGGTTGGGGGCTTAATCCCCAGTAGGGGCATGCCAAGAGGCAGCCAATCAATGATTCTCATGATTGATGTTTCTATCTCCCTCCCTCTCTGAAATCAATAAAAATATATTTTAAACAAAGAAAGTCACCATCATTCCAATTGTGTTATATTTTATCCTATTTGGATTATGTTGTGATTCCTGGGTTTATGATTTTTTATTTTTCATAAAGTCTAGAAAATTCACATTTATTAACCCTTTAGTTTTACCTTTTCTCCATTTTTTTCTATTCTTTCTTCCTGGGACTCAGATGAAATGCATATTAGACCACTTTCTCATTCTCTTCCTTATTTCTTTCTACTCTGTTGCTATCTCCTTAGCTTCCTAAACCACATTTACTAATCTTTTCTTGAGATTTTTCCAATATGTTAATCTGTCATTGAGTTTTTTATTTCAACAATTATATTATTCATTTCTAGGATTTAAATTTTTAAAAATTCTGTCTAGTCATTCCTGATGGTATCTTATTGTATGCTTGGATGTATTGTTTTGCCTTTTATTTCCTTAAACATTTCTTACCCAACTGTTCTATGCTCAATATGTGATTGTTTTAATATCTATATCCTTGAAGCATCCAAATCCATTGTTTGTTTGCTTTTTCTACTGATTTTCACTCATTGTGAATTTCCTTACCATGGGTTTCATAATCTTCGATTGTGAACTCATTGCTTCAATTTAATCAGTGGGAGTTCCATTGGCAAAAGTTGGGGAAGCTTTTCTCTAGAGAGTGTTTGCTTCTGCTTTTTCCAGAAGCCAAGGGTTTACTTCAGCCTGAAGGCTTTAGCTCAGTGCAGGAGTCCCTGGATCATTTTCCTCCTCATGGTACTGGGATATTGAACCTTACTGCCTCTCACTGAGGCCCATTTCTCTGGCCCCAGTCTCTTCCACTTCAGCTCCAGCTCATGCTACATTGGGAGCGCTCCCTGAATGTCCCATTTTGCTACTGTTATGAATTGTAATGTAAATATATGTGTTTTCCGATGGTCTTTGGCTCTACAGCAGTGGTTCTCAACCTTTCTAATGTCATGGCCCACAGGTTGACAACCGCTAGCAGGGTTGCCTAAGACCATCAGAAAACACAGGTATTTACATTATGATTCCTAACAGTAGCAAAATTACAGTTATGAAGTAGCAACAAAAATAACTTTATGGTTGGGGGTCACCACCACATGAGGAACTGTATTAAAGGGTCACTGCATTAGAAAGGTTGAGAACCACTGCTATAAAGGGGAAAAAATTTAAAATGATTTTTATCAGCATTTTACTTATAGAAAATATAAAATTATCCTAACCCCCTGTGTTTATGTCTTACATAACCACAAACTAAAATAACTTTACAAATTTAATAAAAACAGAACTCCAACCCAATTAAAGTCAAATTAACAGCATTAATTTAATGTGATATAATAATAGGCTCAAACAGAATTAGCATCTTCAGCGTAAGCATGGCACCGAATGCTCCTACACAGGCTGGTTTGTTTGCTGTGGTTGCCATTGCTCCTTGGCACACCGACATTCCCATGCACCTGTGATGACTAATCCTCCCACTTCGCGCACGAACCTGGTGACGTCATTTGGCTTCAACCAGGGCGAAGACATCAGGATCTTACTTTCTCCAACTGCATCTGATTGCCTTGGGGATGTTAATAATGCAACCCAGTGGTACTTTCTGATGCTAACTAATCACTGAAGCCAACACAAATGGAAATATTATGGCTATTCTCAGTTTAAAGGGACATGTCCAGGTCACCCAAAAGATACTGAATGTTTTTAGATTATCATCTAAACAAAAACAGGAAACCTGTTCAGTTCTCATAGACCTCTTTGAGCCAATGAAATGCATTGCTGCTGACCAAAAGCTTTAAGTGACATGGCGTGGCTTTTCATAGTCATCTTTCCTTCTGCCCCGACCATCAGACATGATCCCAATCAATGCTATAGTAACAGCTGGGGTTCTGGGTGAAGCAGAGTGACAGTGACCCATAATGGAGGCGGAATGTGAACGAAAAAGACTCCTTTGTTGTAACAAATATCTAAAATAAAAGACATGACTCTTGTTAAAATTGTTTATTTCATTTTAAGAAATACTGGGGAGAGAGGAGAGCATTCACACTAGCATGTTGTAAAAGCCTTGGATAATCTGCTCCAATTGACATTTCCCAAATGCCAATTACTCCCTCTCCACTCCCCTGAACAAGTCCTATATGTTCTGACCATTGAGCTTTGGCTCATGGAATTATTTCTGCCTACACATTCCTTGCCTCCCTCCAGACCTTTGTTCCCTATATACTGAGTGGCCAGATGATGATGGTCTCTGAATGCATAATAATCTGGCCACTCAGTGTATATCCTATAGAATAAAAGGCTAATATGAAAATTGTCCCCTCGACCAGGAGTTTGACCAGCAGTCAGGCCAGCCAACCACCCATGTATCCTCCGCCTGGCTAGGCTGGCCAGACCCCACCCATGCACAAATTCATGCACCAGGCCTCTAATATATATATACTGAGTGGCTAGATTATTATGTGTTCAGAGATCATCATCATCTGGCCACTCAGTGTACAGTGTATATACTCAAGAAGCCTTCTTCAGGCACTCTGGCAGAATAAGTTTTGCACTTGATACCTTTTTAATGACACATATTACATCTTTCCTTCTCTCTCTCTCTCTTTTTTTTTGCATTTTAGACAGATTTTATTTTTTAAAAATTTTTATTGTTGAAAGTATTGCATATGTCCCCTTTTCCCCCATTGACCTCCACCTAGCTCACCCCGCCCCTCACCCCAGGCCCTCTAGTTTTACTTTTCCTCTATGTATCTTCTATTCCTTCCCAGATCCTCTTTCTGATGGTGGCAATGAGTCTTTTCCAACCTCTTATCCTTGCCAGTGCCTCAGACAATGTGTTGTTTATATTAAATACTTGATAACCAGTTGTTAAATGAGTGTATTGAATCTTCATGAATAGAAGTTGAACAGAAACAACATGAAGATAGGTGAAGATGACAATTCAGATCATGCAGCTTGCAGAACTGCTGTCCTACACGCCCCGATGGTGCTTTTGAGCAGTTGTAACACATTCGCTACGGAAAACACCACAAAGGCAGAGCTCATTCAGCTGGTACTCAGCGAACATTCCATGCAACGTGAGGCAAGAGAAGAATTATTATAAAAGTTTATTCTCATGAATGAATTAGTTAGCCCTCTCTACCTCTAAAACAAAATTAATTTAGAAACAAATATTGCCGGTAAAGTTTTACAAAATGGAAACATTTTCAAAACTAGAAATGTTTGTGGTTCTGTATTCATTTCAGATGTACAGCATAGTGGGCTGTATCATTGGCAAACACCTTCTTCCATTCAGTGGGTTGATTATTTCTTTTGCTGTACAAAAACTTCTTAATTTGATGTAGTCCCACTTGTTTAGTTTTGTTTTGTTTTCCTTCTCCGAGGAGATATGGCAGGGGGAAACCATTGCTCAGAGAAATGTCAGAGATTTTACTGTTTCCTTGTAAGAATTTTGTGGTTTTGAGTCTTACGTTTGAGAACATTGTTATATTGAGGAAGCCATCACATGCTTCCTAAATGGGCATAGATGGAGGTTGAGAAGTGATGACAGACAAGGTTTGGCCATTAAGGTGACAGTACAGTGATTTAAAAATGACACTCTATAATAGTGTTCCAATATGTGACTCATAGCTTGAGCACAGACAAGAGAATTTTTAAGTAATTAAAATTATTTCACTACTATTATAATTAACAATAGTTTAAAACCCATGAAACATTCCAACTTAAGCACTTATATTCATACTACATCTGTCAAATATTAAGAAAAACAGTACAAAAATGGGAGAGAAGAAGCTATTTCCAATTATACCACCATTTTTTACTTATTTAGGGCAATAGCTGAACTCAGACGACTTCTTTTGGTTAATAGCTTTTAATATATAAAATGGCTATAAACATACATTATGAATGCAGTGAAACAGTTTTTTCTATTAAAAACAAAGTAGAAGTATCCTGACATTTATATTTATCTAAACAAAGACCAATACTGGTTAGAAAAAACAAACATTTGTCTGAATAAAGTCAGAAAATCGCTAAGCACATACTTAACTACTCAGCATGCCTTCAGAGCAGACCCACCCGTACACGTGTCTTGCAGTCCAGATGGAATGATGAGATTTCCCAGCCCCTCCTGGCATTTATTTAAATGTTTGGCCATCCAGACACAAACTTCATCCAACAAATGAGAACGGCTCTTCCAAAAATAAGTGATTGAAGACATCTTTTTGCTTGTAGAAGTAACAACTGAATTCTTCATGCATTAAATCATATCGTGCTAACGCTGTTTCTGTTCTAGAATTTGAAGATCTTCAGCAACTTCACAAACACTGCTAGGGTTGCCCTCCTGCACAAGCCCCCGGGCTCAGTGCTGCAAGCATAGAAAGGTGAAGAAGATACGGCCTTCCCTTCCAGGGGAAAGTGTCTTGGTAAAAGAAATAGAATTTAATTACGAATATCTAGAATGCAATAGCAGGAAATTGCACAAGAGGAGAGGAACATTAGAAAAGGAAGGATTTAAAACTAATGCTCTGACGGTTAACAGGATAAGTGGTGCCATTTGTAGCTAGGAAACTGAAGGCAGAATTTCAGATACAATTAGTATTTAACGTAGAATGTGAAGGTTGGTTAGGATTTAAATAAGCAGCACTATGAGGGACAAAGGAACAAAGACAGGAAAAACACAGTGTAAATGTGAGACGTGCGACCTTCTGCGGCACTGTTTACAATGGTAGCTTGACACTGTTCACACTCAATCCATGTGCCCTTGGAATTAACTCTTCTATGCACTACCCTCAGACAGAGGCCTGAGAGTTGGTTAATGAATTTCTCAGCTTCTTCGCCTCTCAAAAAAACTCTCTCTCCTGGAAGCCTTCAGTAAACCTGATCCCAATTACCCATATCAACACACTCTGAATTGTCTATTTTTTCTTCCTTGTCTCACTTCCCTATGTCCCTAGAAAGACAAATGAGGCATGGACTCACCTATGAAATCCAAAATGGTCAAACTGAGGGAAGCAGAGAAGAGAACCATAGTTGCCAGGGGCTGGTGGGAAGGGAAAATGGGGAGATGTTGGTCAAAGGGTATAAAGCTTCAGTTACACAAGATAAAAAACTTCTCAAGTACAGCACTGTGAACTTAGTTCACAATACTGTGTATTGTATACTTGAAATTTGCTAAGAGGATAATCTTAAGCATTCTCAACACAGGAAAAGGTAAATATATGAGGTGATGGATACACTAACTAGCTTCATTGTGATGATTATTTGATGATATATACATAAATCAAAACATAAAGTCATGCCCAGCAGGTGTGGCTCAGTGGTTGAGCATTGACCTATGAACCTGATGTCACAGCTCAATTCCTGGTCAGGGCACATGCCTGGTTGTGGGCTTAATCACTAGTGTGGGGTGTGCAGGAGGCAGCCGATCCATGATTCTCTCTCATCATTGAGGTTTCTATCTCTCTCCCTCTCCCTTCCTCTCTGAAATCAATAAAAACATATTTTAAAAAATCAAGGCAAAAGCCTTAAAAATATACAATTTTATATTTGTCAATTATACTTCAATAAAGATTTTTAAAAGTATAGTAAAAAGATATTATGAACAATCTTTTTTGTAAAGTAATTTGGCAACATTTATTAAAAGTGTAATTACATATATACTTTTCAACTCAGAAATTCTATTTCTTGGACTTTAGTACATAGCAAAGAAAACACCAATATAATAAACAAATCTTCAGTATGTAAGGAGCATAGAGAGAGACTAGAGGCCCAGTGCAAAAAATTCATGTATGGGTAGGGTCCCTAGGCCTGGACAGCCATCAGGACCGATCAGGTTCCCCACCTCCCAGCCTCCCTTTCTCTTCCTTTCCTGGTTCCCTCAGCATTCCACCACCACCACTGGTGGCCCACTCTATTCTGTTCTGCCCCCTGGTGGTCAGCACATTATAGCAAGCAATAGAACTCCCGGTTATCCAGTCCAACTCCCAAGGGGACAATTTGCATATTAGCCTTTTATTATATAGAATATTTGCTACAGCAATATATGCAGTCAAAAAAAAAGAAAGCAATATTTATGTCAATCAATTGCAGAACAGAATATTAGGCAGCCATAGAAAAGAATGATGCAAATACAGTGAGAAAAGGAAAATCCAAAGAAGTGCATTATAAAGATCCTGTTTTCATTAAAAAGGTCTTAACTGTGTGTATGTGTATGTGTGCACATGCAGGCATAGATGTGTGTAAAATTATATGATGATGGAGAAAGGGCAGTAAGAATAAACACCAAATTTTTTACATTAGGTACTGAGAGTATCAGTGAGAGGTGAGGGATATCAATAAAAAAATTAAACAAAAATTATTTTTTTCGAAAGTTTTCCATGATTTAAAGAAATCAGCATGTATGACATCATCTCATGTAAGAGAAAATGCATCTGTGAATATGCATTCATAAATATGAAATGTTAGCCTCCCAAAACATTAAAGGTGAGGTTCTAGGGTGATGAGATTTCAGATGATGTATACTTTTTTTAGTACATTCTTCTAATTTTTTTTTAATTTTTCCCAAAGCAAAAATCAAAACAATAAAGTTACTTTCATTGTTCAACACAATAAAATAATAAATAAAGGCAACAAGTTGAAGAGAGGTAATTGATAACAAAGCCAAAGTAGGCCCTAGCTGGTTTGGATCAGTGAATAGAGCATCAGCCTTTGGATTGAAGGGTCCCAGGTTTAATTCCAGTCAAGTGCACATGCCTGGGTTGTGGGCTCAATCCCTCATGTGGAGCATGCGGAAGGCAGCCAATCAGTGATTCTCTGACATCATTGATGTTTCTCTCCCTCACTCTCTCTCTCTCTCTCTCTCTCTCTCTCTCTCTCTCTCTCTCTCTCTCTTTCTCTCTCTCATTCTCTCTCTCACTCTCACTCTTCCTCTCCATCTCCCTTCCTCTCTGAAATCAATAAAAATATTTTGTTAAAAAAAAAAAGCCAAAGCAGAATTAGAAATTGACCCACGGAGCATCCCAGAAATATTGTAGGAAGATGACCTCTGTCTTCTTTGACTGGATCCTATCACCATGACGCCAGAGTCAGGAGGATCGCAGATAATCTCCTCTATTGTTCCTTAAATCACCCTCACCTATATCTGAACCAGGGATGATTGATTGACACTCTGATAAATACCCTGGATCCTGCTGAGCAGCCAGGTGGAGAACCCAGGACGCCGTGTTCCAGGCAGGCCCCCTCGCATTGTCAGCTTTCTTATGGTTCTAACTTGGTATGGGCCAGTGTAATCCTTTCCTTGCATTTGCTTGCTCAAGATGACATCATGGTCCATTATGCCCACGTACCAGGGTTCATTACACAATCCATCAGCTTCTCTCTGTTCTCCGTGTCAGTGAAAACAACTCTGCCGCAGCCACCACCCACCCAGGCTATAAAACAGGTTTCAGGCTCTCACAGTGAATCATATCCCTGAGATGTTAGCAGAAGCTTGCTTTTCCCAGACTGACATGTCTTCCCTTGAGGGTGACACCTTTCATTTTCCACCTACACGCCACCCGTAAGAGTTCTTTAATCATCTTCAGTTCTGTTTGCTCTGAATACATTTTATTTTGCAGTTCCTGATGGCAATGTGCAGTAGGAGTGTGCAATCACTTTTCCTTTGCCCAATAACAATAGCCATTTTCTCCTTTCTAATAACCATTTCTGAGCATTTCCTGAGCCACTGAAATCATGTCACATTAGCTCTGTTTCTGAATTCTCTCCACCTCTTCCCAGTATCATTTTGCTCGGGCCAAAGACCTTGAAATCACCCTTAACTCCTTACTCTTTCACATCCTATATCCATCTCATTAGTAAATCCTTCTGACGCTTCTTTGCTCATAGCAAACAGTTTGGCAGTTTCTTATAAAGTTAATCATACACTTACCAATCTCACCAATTGCACCCAGATATTTAGCCAAAAGAAACAAAAACGAATGTGTGTACCAAAACTTAGAAACAAATATTTAGAGCAGCTTTATTCATAATCATCTCCAACTGGAAACACCCAATGTCCTTCAGTTTGTGAATGGAGAAACAAACTGTGGTACACCTATAAAATGGAATTCTACTGAACAATTAAAAGAAAGGAACTATTGATTCACACAACACCAGGAATGAATGCCAAATGAAAGAAGCTGGACCCAAAAGGCTATGTATTGTATGATTCCAATTATGTGAATTTCCGGAAAACCCAAAACTATAGAGACAGAAAAAAGATTAGTGATTGCCAGAGTTGGGGCTTGGAAGCATGAAACAATCCTATATAATAAAAGGCTAATATGCAAATTCACCGAATGACAGAACGTCCAGTCACTATGACGCACACTGACCACCAGGGGGCAGATGCTCAACATAGGAGCTGCCCCTGGTGGTCAGTGTGCTCCCACAGGAGAAGCACAGCTCAGCCAGAAGCTGGGCTCACAGCTGGCGAGCACAGCGGTGGTGGCAGGAACCTCCCCCACCTTTGCGGCAACACTAAGGATGTCTGACTGACATTCCCCAAGGGCTGTGAGAGGATGCAGGCCAGGCTGAGGGACACTCCCCCCGACCCCTCTTCCACCCCAGTGCATGAATTTCATGCACCGGGCCTCTAGTTTTTAGAGTAAGAGATCTGTTCAATATCATCACTGTGATGGTAGAAACATGAAATTGTCAAAACTCCCCTGATCCAAGCCACCATCAGCTCACCCCTAGACCCCTACTGTAGTCTTCTACTTTTGCTGCCACTCTTGCCCACTTACAGTGCACATGGTAGCCAAAGTGGAACTTCCAACCCTAAAGTTATATGATGTCATACCCAGGCTCAACAGGTTTTAAATAAAATTCACTGTTTTAACTGTGGTTCCCAAGGCCCTATGCAATCTGATCCTTGCCAGCTTCTCTGATATTATCATCTAGTACTAACCCCTCATATTTCAGCCATATTGGCCTTCTTGCTTGTGCATGAACAGTCCAAAGACACTCCAACTTCAAGGTCCTTATCTTTGCTCTTTCCTCTCACGGGATTATTCTTTGTCAAATGGTTGCATGGATTATTCCCTTGCTTAAAACTCGGTAGTTCTCCATTGCCAATAGAATGAAATTTCAACTCCTCAGTGTGGCACTTAAGACCCTTCCTTTTTAAAAAATATATATTTCATTGCTTTTTTACAGAGAGGAAGGGAGAGGAATAAAGAGCTAGAAACATTGATGAGAGAGAAACATCTATGAGCTGCCCCCTGCACACCTCCCACTGGGGATGTGCCCGCAACCAACGTACATGCCCTTGACCAGAATCGAACCTGGGACCTTTCTCTCTGCATGCTGACACTCTATCCACTGAGCCAAACCAGTTAGAGCAGGCGTCTTCAAACTACGGCCACATGCGGCCCGCAGAGGAGTCTGATCCGGCCCGCCAGGTTTTTTGGGCAGTGAGCGCAGCTGAGGTGTTACAGTAGGAATTAGTAGTTCATATAGTCCGGCCCTCCAGCTCTCTGAGGGACCGTGATCTGGCCCCCACTTTAAAAAGTTTGAGGATGCCTGAGTTAGAGCAAGACCTTTTCTCATGTGGCCCATACTCATATCTATCAATACATCCTAATCTGTCACATATTGGGCCCCAAATTTGGTGAACTTTGTTTCTAACTTCTAACCAATTCCCCTTTTTTGCCTGATGAATAAATACCTACTTATTTTTTGAAACACAGCTCAATCATCTCTTTCAAATAAAACAGAAAACTCCTTCTTCATGTACCAACCATTCCCTGCATGTGTTCCCACATTGGCAGGTATTTTTCATTGAATTGCTTCCAGTAACATCTTTATATATAAAAGGTTACCATTATGACCAGATGACCAGCTGGTCGCTATGGCATGCACTGATCACAAGGGGCAGACAACACAGGAGCCGCCCCCTGGTCGTCATTGCACTTCCACAGCCAACCTCCCATAGCCAGCCAACCTCCCACAGTCCATCTCCACTACTGGCCAGCCCCGATTGGCCCCAATCTCCAGCCAGGCCGAGGAACACCCCCCCCCCCCCCCGTGCATGAATATGTGCACCAGGCCTCTAGTTTTATATAATTTTCAGGTGTACAAGATTACAATTTGACATCTGTGCACTCTATTGAATGCTCCCCACCTAAAGTCTAGTTTCCTTATGTTACCATATATTTGACCCACTTTGCCCTCCACCCATCCTCTTTCTCCTGTGGTAACCACCATTCTTTTGTTTGTATTTATGAACTTATTTTTGTTAATTTGTTACTTTTTGTTTTATATTCCACATACAAGTGAAATCATGTGGGGGGGGCGGGTTCTTTCTCCATCTGACTTATTTCACTTGGTATATGTTTTAATAAAGCTCTTCAGGTGTTTCCTATGCAGACTAAAGTTGAGAAGTACTGGCCCAACATTTACAATGTGTATTATATTTTATTATATGTCCATCTCCCCTCACTAGACTGCAAAGCCCTGAAGGTTGTTAAGTATCCCCACAGCCTGACACAATGTCTGACTCCAAATATGGGTTTTATAAATATTAGATGAAAAACAACTGAAAGGATGTATGCCAAATTCTTCCTTTCTTTCTACTAACAAAACAGTTCTCGTCCTGTATTGACCACACACCCAATCAGATATCAGAATGACACAGAAGACAGTTGGGTCTGGCACCTGCTTGCCCTGTGTTGCTGGAACCAGACTGAGTCATTTTTCTTTTGTCTGCTAACTCACTAGGCCATTTCAAATGTACCCAGGTTGTTGTTTATCTCTCTAGTATTTAGCCACAACACTTAGCTCCTAATTTATGAGTTTGAGGGTTACATTCATTAAGTGCACAACCTTAGTGCAAGACTCTAAAAGGTCATTGTAGATTTATTTTTTAACCTAGAGCAATTATTTCACTAACTAGTTCTTTCTCTTCATTTGTTAAATGTGGATATTTTAATATATTCATGCTGGGTTGTGTGTGTTTTTTTCAGTTGAGTCATTTCATAGTTACTGCTTATGACTAGAGCTCACTCTTCTAGGAAATCATGCTTTGAATGACATCTTTACCAGTGTTAGGTTTCTAGTGAATTTAATTTGTGCAAAGAACTTTAATCTGTGGAGTCCTTGACCTTCACAGGTATTTACTGAAAGAGAACATAGGTTCTCTCCACCCACCTGCCTTTCAGTGGTCCCCAGTGTCCCTTTCCTGTTCAGGATGATGTAGTGCTGAACAAGACCTTGGCAATAGGGGTGGGACACCTGATATTTGTTCCTAGTAACACCGTCATTCCAGATAGCTGCCTTGACACTTGACAATTTATCTCCACTCTTTCAATGACCAACTCCAACTTCAGTGCTCCCCAGTAAGGCACAGAGCAAGAAGAAATGGGATGTGGAGGGAGAGAAAGGGAGCGGAGAAGGGAAGTGACTGGCTAACAGCAGGAAGGGAAGGAGTAGGCTGACCAGACATTTTGCTTGGAGCAATGTGCTCATGAGTATATCAGCCTGAATATTAGGTGGGTGTGCCTCAAAGAGAAGAAAGGGTTTTTTAACTGATTGTGACTCACTCCCACTCAGTGTACACAAATTAAGCTCCCACCTACTTATTTTTCCAATAACAACAACAAAAAAAGATTGACAGCAAGATCACCTTGGTTATCTGCACTGTGACTCAGCAGTTTCTGTTTGTGAAACCCAAACTGCTGCAAAACCCTAAATAAGTTGGGGTCAAATATCTCTAAAGTTTGGATATTATGTATCAACTAGAGGCCAGGTGCACAATATTCGTGCAAGAATAGGCCCCTGGCTTCACTCCCAACCGCCCGGGGGGGGCCAGCAAGTCCCCGCTCCCCACCCCAGCTGCCCGGGAGCCAGCAAGTCCCGCTCATGGGCAGCCCCAAGCTGGCACGTCCTCATTTCTGTCCTGAGCACCACTCCAGTAGCTCCCTCCTCTGCCTTCCTTCCCTTCATAGCAGGATTCGCACTGCTCTTGCCTGTATATGCAAATTAACCTCCATCTTGTTGGGTTAATTTTCATACTCACTCTGATTGGCTGTGGGCATAGCGAAGGTATGGTCAGTTAGCATTTTCTCATTTATTAGTGTAGATGGCTTTTCTATCCCCAGGTGTGTTAAGTCTGATATTGCAAACAGACTTCTCTATTGGACATCCAGAGCACACACAGTACCTAGAGGTAGGAAATAAAGCAGTCAGAAGCAGCCAGCACCACGTGACATTTTTCTTCTTGCATCTCCTTCATATGTGCTTGAACAGAAAGGTGTGGAACTCAGCTAAAAACTGACAGTGATGTTTACATGATTAAAATTATTGCTGTGTCAATTTTCTATTAAGTTGCTGTGGCTAAGACTGTTAATGCCACTCTAAGTCCATTCTCCTTGACTCGCATAGATAGCAATGGCAAATGGTGACCCAGAATACATTACCCAGCCTTCTTTGCAGCTAGGTATGACAAATGATCCAGTGCTGGCTAATGACATCGGAATAGAAGTAGTATGTTCAACTTCCAGGCTGTGCCCTTCTAGAGCAGAGGCCTCGCACTGGACTTCATTCCTATTGACGAGAACATTAGCATAATGGTGGGAACTGAGGCAAACATCTTAAACATCAATCTTAAGCAATGAATTAAAGGTGGAAGAGAAACCAACAAGATAGAAGGTGCCTGGACCGTGACCACAGTGGAGCCACCATACTGGTCTGGAATAATCTACCCAGATTTTTGTATGAAAAAGAAATAAACTTCCATTTGTTTAAGCCACTGTTAGTTTTAATTTCTGTTACAGCACATGTACCAATATCCTAAAGGTATAGCTCATTTATTTTTGCTTTCTAAGCAGAATCGGTGTGAAAGCAGGTAGAAGCAACGGTCAGCAATGGCATCAGGGCTCCATCAGAGGGGCCGTGACTGGTAGAAAATGTGCATCCTGTGGTCAGGGTGTCTGCACAGGAGAGAACCTATTAAGCGCTAGGGAAGGGTGATCAATTTTTTCTCCCAAACTCAACAAGCCAGTAAGTTACTTTCCTCTTCTGAGGCTTCAGCAAGAAGTAAAGACTGGGGTAGTGGGGGAGTGTGTAAGAGATGAGGGGCAGGATATTTATTCTAGCAGAAATTCCTAAATTCTTGAGTTCATTGTTCACTTATTTTCATGGTCTTATTAATAATAAAAAAATTAGTTATAAATTTGCTTCTGAGTATAGACGTAGCTATATTCCATAATATGGGTGTGTTTTTTAAATTATAACTTTACTAGAGGCCTGGTGTACAAATTCATGCATGTGGGGTCAGGTCAGCCAGTACCAATGGGGGCCATCGGGCCAGGCTGGTGTGGGGGAGGAGCCATGAGTGGTTGGCCAGCCCCACCCCCAATCGGGGAAAGGGGGGTGATCAGGGCCCGGATCAGGCTGGTTAGCTGCCACAGTGTGCGTCATAGCCACTGGTTGTTCTGGTCGTTCCAGTCGTTCTGCCATTCTGGTCACTGTGCTTTTATATATATATAGATTTATCCTTTGAAGGAATAGTAGTTTAATAGACTAGCTTTAAATTCTAAAAGTTTAAATGTATTAAACTTTTGTAGTGATTATCTTCTGGTTTCATTGCATTGTGTGAAAGTGCATAGCCTGCATGATTTCTGCTTTTTAAAATACATTGGCATTTTCTTTGATTTCCAGGAAATAAGCTTTTTTTAATCATGGTGTGGCTAATTGGAAAGAAATACATTGTAAGGTAGAAAGTTCAACATATGTTTATTAAATTAACTTTGTTCATTATATTATTTAAATTGACACATCCTCTTGTTTTCATATGTTTTACCTTATAAAACTGTATTAAAGTGCCTAAAAAGCAATTAGATTTATTTAACTTTGCCAATGAGTTTCTGACAATTTCTGCTTTGTAAATATCAATACTAAGTCATTTGGAATATAAAGTTCATAGCTGGTATATCTTTGCTCTGTATAATGTTTTTGGCTTGAATTCTTCTTTGCCTGAAATTAGAATTGCCACCTCTGCTTTCCTTTTGTTTGCACTTGTGGACAAAGATAAATTTTGGTCCATTTATAATTTTTAAGATCTAGTGTCTTGCCCTAGCCAGTGTTGCTCAGTGGATAGAGCATTGGCCTGCAGACCAAAGGATCCTGAGTTCAATTCTGGTCAAGGGGTCATGCCCCAGTTGCAGGCTTGATTCCCAGGAAGGGTGTGCAGGAGGCAGCTGATCCATAATTCTCTCTCATCATTGATGATTCTCTTTCTCTCTCTTCCTCTCTAAAATCAATAAAGATATATATATATATATATATATATATATATATATATATATATATATATTAAGATCCAGTGTCTTTTTGTTCCCTATAAGCAATATAGAGGCATATTTTATGTTATAATCTAATCAGAGAGCATTTCAATTTTAATAAGAAGTTTTAACAATTTTTGTTATAATTGATGCTTCATTTCTTTTATGCCATTTTTATGTCCTATTATTCCTTTAAAGACACATATTCTGTGTATTTCTTTATGTTTATCCCAGTTAGTCATTTAGAAAATATAAACATTATAAACTTTTTTAAGACTTTTTTTTATTGATTTTAGAGAGAGGATGGGAGTGAGAGAGAAACATTGATCAGTTTCCTCCTGTATGCACCCCAACTGGAGACTGAACACACAACCTGGATATATGCCCTAACCAGGAATCAAACCCGCCACCTGTTGGTGTAGGATGATGCTCCAACCCACTGAGCCACACTGGCCAAGGCAACATTATAAACTTTTGCAATCCGTATAGTAAATGTTTACACAGATGTACTAGTTCTTCTTCTTCTACTACTTCTTTTTCTTCTTCTTTTTCTTCTTCTTTTTCTTCTTCTTCTTCTTCTTCTTCTTCTTCTTCTTCGTCGTCGTCGTCGTCGTCGTCGTCGTCGTCGTCGTCTTCTTCTTCTTCTTCTCCTCAAAAAATAGCGTGGTTGGCATATTTTCTGAGCCTATAATATTCATGTCTTTCTATTGCCTTCATTCCTAAATATTGACTATTTAAGCCAAATCTTTTTCTCTCCAAATATTTTGGACATTGTTCTGTAGTCTTTCATCCTTTAGTTTAAAATACTGAACTTAGCCTGATTTTTTTCTTTTTTTATCAGGAAACTAATTAACAGACTAAATATTTATAGGATATGTTTGAATCCTTATGATTCAAAATATGCCTACATGAAAATTTCTTTTTATTTTTGTGCCTGGGGGATTCTGGACTTTCGGTCTGCACAAGTCAGATCTTGATCAAATCATGAACTCAATTATGTCTGATTGCCGTATTTGTTCTAGTCACACTGACCTCTTTCTCTGGTGTATTAACAATTTTTTTCTTTGCTTTGCATATTATCCTTTTATTATATAGGATTGTGTTTCTAGTTCTCTTACAGTTTCTTTTATTTTTATTTATCCCAAACATTTCCCTGCTATTCTCCTACCGGTGTCTTTTTTTGTACTTCTTTCTGCAAGCCTTTAGCTCCTGTTTCATAGAAGTTTCATCTTGTAATCTTAAAGGTATACACTGAGTGGCCAGATGATTATGATCTCTGAATGCATAATAATCTGGCCACTCAGTGTATATCTTATAGCATAAAAGGCTAAGAGTTTGACCAGCAGGCAGGCCAGCCAACTGCCCATGTACCCTCCCCCTGGCCAGACTGGCCGGACCCCACCCATGCACAAATTCACACACTGGGCCTCATACATATACTGAGTGGCCATATTATTATGCATGCAGAGATCATCATAATCTGGCCATTCAGCGTAAATTCCTATTGGTTTGCATAATAAATCAGTTACCATTTGGCATTTTCCTGAGTCTTCAGAGTGGCTTTTTTCTCCTGCTGCTGTATTTTTTCACAGATCTCTATGTAAGTTGTTTCTCTTGACTCATCCCCAAAATGAAGAGAAACCTAGCCTGACCCAATTCTTACCAAAAGACAGATTTTGTTTGTCTTTCCTTTCCCGTGGGCATTGCTCACTTCACCTTTGAGAGTTCAAGTGTATGGATGTGGTATTGTTCTCAATCCCATTTTCATTGCCCAGCCCTTATGTACTAAGTTGGAATCTTCTCCCACTTCTGTAGCTTGGTTTCATGATGCCCTAAATCAATAAAAAACATGGAAAACTATAATCACCAGCATGCACTATGGCAAGGGCTCTTCTGGCCTCTTCAACTGCAAGGAGGTATTATCAATTCCCTCTCTACTTTCTTGCAAATAATAGTTTTCTGGAAGATTCCTGATCTCTGCTAAATATAAGACAGATGCTAATAGAATAGGATATGAGCAAGAAAGAGTCTTCTGGCTGCTATTTTTATCCAGTGATCCTACTTCTAGGAATATAGCCTAAGAGACCTGAAGCACCAGTCAGAAAGAATGTATGCACCCCTATGTTCATAGCAGCACAATTTACAATAGCTAAGATTCACAAGTGTCCATCATTAGATGAGTGGATAAAAAAGCTGTGGGACATTTACACCATAGAAAACTATGCAGCAGTAAAAAATAGAAGGCTCCTTGAGACAGCATGGAGGGAACTGCAGAGTGTGATGCTGAGTGAAATAAGCCAGTCAGAGAAAGACAAGTCACATGATCTCACTCAGATGTGGAATCTAATCAACAACATAAACTGATAAACAAAATAGAAACATGAAACAGACTGACAGCTGTCAGAGGGAAGGCAGGGGTGGGGAACAGATGGGAAGAGATTAACCAAAGAATTTATAGGCATATACTAGTATGGAGAACCCCTGGGGTGGTGAAGGCCTAGAGCAGGGGTGGGTGGAGAGGGTTAATGGGGAAAAATAGGGGACATATGTAATACTTTCAACAATAAATATAAATTTTAAAAAATAATAAATGTAAGCAACCAACAGCATCTGCTACACTGATTGTTAAGACTTCAAGGTCTAGCTATTCAAAGCCTGAAGAGGCTCTGAGGTGCAGGAGATTATGAATCATGGGCATCTTTTCTTTTGCTAAAGCATTGCAGTGAAGCGGGAGCACTATTGCCCTAGCAAGTCAAGAGCTTCAGCAGAGATGCACAGCACAGTACAATGAGGTGCCCTTTACTGTCTGAACTCATCCCATGCATGTAGGCACATGAAGATCCATTTATGCAGTTTGTTTATAGTCCTGAGCCTGTAGCTTCTTTTCAGTGGCTGAACAGAACCACAAAATGTAAGAACTAGAGCAGGTCTTAGAGATCAGAGAGTCTGCAGGTTGTCAAAAATTTAAATTCACAAACCTTTGTACAAATAAGCTCTTACCACGAGGAAAAACATTTGAAAGTGGAGTCCCTCTGGCTGGCACTGGGAGGGGCAAGGGTTGAGGAAGCTTTACCAGTTGGGTGCTCTCTCACCCACTGGCACCCATGCAGGGAGGTCAGAGAACCCTAGTGCTCACACATTCCATTTGAAAAGCCATGATCCACTCCAATCTTCTCATCTTAATAGGGAGAGAATTTTTATTTTTCTCCCCCAAAGTCTGCAAGATAATATTCACGTTGTCTAACTTTAGCTTTCTTTTGACAGCTAATCCCACTAATTCAGAGTGGCTCACTGGCATTTACTCAAATGCTACTACTGTAAAAATAAAATAAAAAAGGACTCAAAAAGCAAACTAATTTGATTAAAACAAAAGGGCATGATGACCATTCCCACTTAAAATTCATCCCAATCACTTTAGGTAATGGGTCCTCGTTTTTTTATAAAATCTGGGGGAAATCTCTAGCGGCAGGGTAGAACTGAGGAGTGGTGAGGAGAAAGAACTGGGAGACATATATGTAACAATCAGTTAAGTAGTTCTTGAAAAAGGAGGAACTTAACATTGTATATGTGAACTAGTAGCCCTACGCATGAATTCGTGCACCAGTAGCTCGCTGCCGCCCTCCAGTAGATCTCTGCCTGCTGCCCCGCCCTCCTGTAGCTCCCCCCGTAACCGCCCTCATAGCTTGCTGCCCTGCCCCCTCCTGTAGCTCTCCACTGCCTGCTTGTAGCTTGCTGCCCCACCCTCCTGCTGATTCACAATTCCGTCATTATGCAGTCAGTCTTTACTCTTCACAGCATAACGACCATTTGCATATTACACCTTTATTACAATATATAAGATAAGATTCCTGAAGGTATGAAGAAAAAAAAAAAACAGAAACCACAGGATGGGGCTTAAAAGCCAGATATTGATTGATTGATTGATTGATTGATTGATTGAAGCACAGCTGCATAGTTCAGAGTGCAAGTTGAATTAGTACACTGACTTTCGCGAGATGGTCTTATGGTGCTTTTGAATTGTGCAGCTGTAATGAATTGTGATGTGGATTCCAGACAGTTCTAAAGAACATAGGTGTGGCCACCTCCTGGGTTCTATATTAACTTTTTAAAAAACTAAAAAACAAAACAGACAAAAACAACCCTGCTTTTTGCAAAGTTCATTCTGAAGAGTCTTTTGTTAAACCTCACTGTTTCCTATGGTCCATTTTTCCTTGTAGCCAGGATTATAGGCACCAATTATGATGAATCACTGGTTCATCTAAAGGTTCTGCTATTTTAATCTACATCAGTTCTTGCTTTCCTGATACAGTAATGTTTATAGAATGCTAAGACTGCTTTCTAGGAGAGCATTTTTGTAGGATCATCTTAAGATTGCTTGGTTCTGGGCATAATTCTTTCATCTCATAATGTTTTCAGTTGTGTGTTTATTGAGTAGTCACAATTTAGATCATTTGAAAAGGCCTATAGAAAGCATCAGTGGTCATTTTCATTATTTAACAGTTTTTCATAAAAATTCAGTACGTTAGAAGATGTTCTTCATTGGCACTTCAATATATAGATCTGTACTTTAGCCAACTGACAATAATTCATCCCAGCTGGTCAACCTTGACTCAGGGTCAGCCTGGCTGCAATAAATTGAAACCATAATACTTTTGAGAGTTACAGTGGTGTTCCTCTTCTGTTGAGAGTGGGCATCGGCAGCTCCATCCCAAGCTGTTCATCAAAACAGAATGGATCACTCATGTTGATGCTGCTCAATAGAGAGATGATCACAATTTACTCTTTCCTTGATTCTTCCCCATCCCTGGCAATCCGCATTCCATGAGTAATGAGGACCACCATTCCCCTAGACCTCAAGCAAGAAACTGTGGAATGATCTATGCCTCTTCACTCTTTTGCCTCCCTGTGGGTATTATTAAATTCTGTTTCTTCTTTTTTATATACTCAGTGGTATAAACAACAATCATTTAACACTCACAGATTCTGTGAGTTAAGAATTTGGACAGGGTTTGGGAGTAGCTTGTCTATGTGCTGCAAGTGGGAGGCACACAGATTCATATTCAGTTGGAGGTAATTCAAATGCCTGTAGGTTGGAATTATTAGAGACTAGAGGCCCAGTGCACGAATTCATGCACCAGTGGGATCTCTCATCCTGGCCAGTGATTAGGACCTATTGAGGGAGGGACCATAAGAGGTTGGCCCCAGCAGCAAGCTAACCAATGGCCGATTCTGCGAATAATCAGGCTCCCTCCTCCCTCTTGTCTGGGTCTGGGGTGCAGGTGAACAAGATTTGGGGCTGTCAGGGTCCCAGCAGCAAGGTCTGGGTCAATGCGCTTCATAGCTACGGCCAGTCATCTGGTCGTTCCATTTGTTCTAGTTGTTTGATTATAACAGTCACTTAGGCTTCTATATATATAATTTATTCATTTGCCTGCAGGCACCTAGTTGGGGATGACTGCAAGGCTGGGCTCAGGTGGGACTATAGACTGGGATGCCTACATGTGATCTCTTTGTGTAGCTTGGACTTCTTCCCAGCATGGAGCTTGAGTTTCAAGAGGCAATGTCCTAGGAAGTAGCAGATAGAGAATATTTCAAGAGAACCAGGTAGAGGCTACATGGTCTCATTTGACATCGCCTCAGAGATCATTCAGGATTCCTTTCATTCCATTCCATTGGTTTACAACCAAGTCAGCCCAGAGGGGAGGGGCTCCTTGTCCGGGGACCTACAAGTACTCATTGCAGAAGAGCATATGGAATGGGACATACTGCTACGGCCATCTTTGGAGAATGCTGCAACATTTTCTATGGTTGTTTTTGTTCTCTGTTTTCTGACTACTCAGCAAGACCCCTCATCGTGACCCTGGCTATCTTCCCATCACAGAGTAATACCATCTCCACAGAAGCTTCTCTATTTTTTAAACACAAATTTCTTATTTTACAGTTCTGTAAATCCAACACAGGTCTCACCAGTATTTTCAGGTCTATAATCTTTCTGCAGACTCTAAAGGAGAATGTCTCTTCATTTGTTCATGTTCTTTCAGAGGGACAGTACCTGCACACGAATTTCATGCGCTGGGCCTCTAATATCATAATAACTATGTACAGGGACAGATGGCTACTAGACATTGTGGTGATAATTTTGTAAGATATATAAATATTGAGTCACTATGTTGTACACCTGAAACTAATATAATATTCTATATCAACTATAAATAAATAAACTGTGTTCACCACTATTTGGCCTGGAACACAGGCTACCTACACTCAAAGTATTGCACCTTGAAAGAATGCCCAGCATGTACAGGGGATGATATTGCTACCATAAAGAACAACTCACGGCAAACAGCCTTGTAGTTATTTAGACTTTCTCTAATTCCTCTAAAAATAGCTGATGGATTTTGCTCTTGGGGGCCACAAAGCCCAATTCAATATATTCTGTAAACTGACTTGGACAAAGAGATGTAGAGTCAGTATCTTTTCTTAGATTTACTAATTGCTTTATTTTTCTTTTGTAATAGAATCATAAACTTGGGCAAGATATCCTGTGTTTATGATGCTGCACAAAGGACATGTGAACTCCTGTAAAGGGACTTTCAAGGGCCTTTCCCTCTGCTAGCACCTGAAACAATGCTGTGAATTGTGTTTGAATGCAGGTGGCACCCATAATGTTCAGTCCCTGCCTCTGCCCACTAATCTGACTCAGTTTGTGAGGGGCCAAATCGGATGGTGCCTTCTCTGCCAGATGGCATGCCTGCCACACTAAGATGCATGGCTCAGGACTCACTAAGTCATAGGTAATCAGGAATGTAAATCTATGCATCCCTGCAGTAAATATTTATGGAGCATTTGCAGGATGCGACATTGTGCAAGACAGGCACGGAGACGGTGTTTGCTATGTCTTCTGCACCAAAGGCAACGTGCTATTCTTCTCAAGGGAATCTGCCGTTTCATCTGCACTATTTCTTCCGCCACCCATACCACATGACAAAACAAGATGCAACACGGAGATGTGGCCAGTGAGCCTGTGAAGCTTTCCTGCCTCTTCCCTTCACTCCTCTTCCAGTGAGTTTTGGTGTCTCTCCCACACCCCCCCAAACACCACCTCCCCAGGTAGCCTTGCAGTCTTTCTCAGCCCTGTGTGACCTCTGGCTACCTCCCCCCTTTATCTCCACCCCACACACTTATCCCCTTTCCACAGGCAGTGGCTCTTTTATTTTATTTTAAAAATATTTATATTGACTTCAGAAAGGAAGGGAGAGGGAGAGAGAGTTAGAAACATCAATGAGAAGAGAGAATCATGAATCGGCTGCCCCCTGCATTCCCCCAACTCAGGATTGAGCCCACAACCTGGCCGTGTGCCTTTGACTAGGACCAGACCTGGGACCCTTCAGTCCGCAGGCCGACGCTCTATCCACTGAGCCAAACCAGCTAGGGCAAAGGACTCTTTTATATATAGCCTTAAGTAATATCATTTCCCTTTTTACATGTGAATCAAACCTCCTTAATTCCCATTCAGGAATCTGATGCTTATGGACAGCTATTTCTGGTGTGTGTAGACAGGCATCACCATTGGTAGGATGAAGCTGCTGTTGACAGTGCTTCAAAACATAGAGGCACAGACACAATGTGATTTTGATATGCTCAGGCTGCCTCAACCTCTGTGAGACTCAACCCTTCACTTATTAAATAAATACACATACATGCACACACACAAAACCACCTGAATCCCCCCAACAAGAGACTGGGAAAAGAAAATATGGAATATACATACTTAGGAATTCGCTGCTAAAATGAGGTATATTTACTTGAATTCATGTCATTGAAGAGTAAAAAGCAAGTCAGGCCCTGGCTGGTTTGGCTCAGTGGATGGAGCATCAGCTTGCTGACTGAAGGGTCACAGGTTCAGTTCCAGTGGAAGGCACACACCTCTGTTGCAGGCCCCATCCCTGTCCCTGTTCAGGACATGTGTTGGAGGCAACCAATCCATGTGTTTCTCACTTCAATATTTCTCTCTGTCTCTCCCCCTCCCTTCTATTGTCTCTAAAAACCAATGGAAAAATATCCTCGGGTGAAAGTTAACAAAAATAAAATGAAAGCAAATCAGGACATATAGAACAATGGAACAGAACAGAGAACCCAGAAATCAACCCATCACACTCAATTAATACTTGACAAAGGAGGCAAGAGTATGCAATGGAGTCAAGACAGTCTCTTCAATAAATGGTGTTGGGAAATTGGACAGATACATGCAAAAAAAAAATGAAACTAGACCAGCAACTTACATCATACACAAAAACAAACTCCAAATGGATAAAGGACTTAAACATAAAACAGGAAACTATAAAAATCTTAGAAGACTCCATAGTCAGCAAAACATCAGACATATGCCATAGCAATATCTTTACCGATACAGCTCCTAGGACAATGGAAACTAAGGAGAAAATAAACAAATGAACTTACATCAAAATAAAAAGCCTCTGCACAGTAAAAGAAACCATCAACAAAAAAACAAGAAAGCCCACTGCATGGGAGGACATATTTGCCAATGTTATGACCAATAAGGGCTTAATCTCCAACATTTACAAGGAACTCATACAACTTAACAAAAGGAAGATAAAACAACCCAATCAAAAAATGGGCAATGGACCTTAATAGAGACTTCTCGAAAGAGGACATTCAGAAAGCCAAGAGACATATGAAAACATGCTCAAAGTCACTAATCATCCAAGAAATGCAAATCAAAACAACAATGAGATGCCATCTCACACCTGTCAAAATGTCTATCATCAACAAATCAACAAACGACAAGTGCTGGCGAGGACATGGAGAAAAGGGAACCCTCATGCACTGCTGGTGGGAATGCAGACTGGTACAGCCACTGTGGAGAACAGTATGGAGTTTCCTATTTGACCCAGTCATCCTACTTCTAGGAATATATCCCAATAAATCAGAAACACCAATCAGAAGATATATGCACCCCTATGGTCATAGCAGCACAATTCACCATAGCTAAGATTTGGAAACAGTCTAAGTGTCCATCAGCAGATGAGTGGATTAGAAAACTATGGTCCATGCCGAAACCGGTTTGGCTCAGTGGTAGAGCGTCGGCCTGAGGACTAAAAGGTCCCAGGTTCGATTCCTGTCAGGGGCATGTACGTTGGTTGCAGGCACATCCCCGGTAGGGGGTGTGCAAGAGGCAGCTGGTCAGTGTTTCTCTCTCTCTCATCGATGTTTCTAGCTCTCTATCTCTCTCCCTTCCTTTCTGTAAAAAATCAATAAAAATATATTTTAAAAAGAAAAAGAAAACTGTGGTCCATCTACACAATGGAATACTACGCTGCTGTGAAAAAGAAGGAACTCCTATCATTTGCAACAGCATGGATGGAACTGGAGAGCATTATGCTAAGCAAAATAAGCCATTCAGGGAAATATAAACATCACATGACCTCACTCATTTGTGGAATATAATGAACATCATAAACAGATTAACAAAAACAGATCCAGAGACAGAGAAGCATTGATCAGACTGTCAAACTTCAGAGGGAAGGCAGGGGAGGGAGGGGTAAGGGAGAGAGATCAACCAAAGGACTTGTATGCATGCATGAGCCTAACCAATGGACACAGACACCAGGGGGGTGAGGGCATGTACTGGGGGTTGGGGAGACCAGAGAGAGGTCAATGGGAAAAAAAGGAGACATATGTAATACTTCAAACAATGAATTTTTTTAGAAGCAAGTCAGTATACACATGGTCCCATTTATAATGCAAACCATATATATTATTAGGGCTTACTATAGGTAAGATTTGTGCTAAGCACTCCTCATGTGTGGTCATATTTATCCTCTTAATACAATAACTCTGCAAGTTTGGTACTATTATCCTCTTCATGCACGTACAAGGAAACAAGAGCTGATAAGTAATTCCCAAGGCAAATAAGTGTTGGGAAAAGGATTTTCACCTCAGAAACCCCTATTTTCCTTGAGGAATAATATTCCTGTAGAGAAAATGGCGGGGCGTGGGGGGAGGGGAGCGGGAAGAGTAAAGCATTGTTCCTAGACTTCTCCCTGATTACAGGCTTTGAGTCCTTCCAGAAGAGCAGCTCCTCATTCTGTGGCACTTGCTGTGCTGCACAGAGTGGAGATAATTCCAGGGAGAGCTTTGGCAGGCCTCACACCCACTGTGAACTAACGTGAGGCCACATCGTGAGAGCATTATTCCCACTACAACACTTTTTAATCCTCTGATTACATCACTACCAACATTTCAACTGAAGGCTGTCCTTTAACACCCTCTACCAAATGTTCCTTTCCTTGTTTTGTTCTTTTTTTTACAGAAAAACCAACATCAAGCTCTGAGCATGGGCAAGAAGTGTAATCTGGTTAGACTTTAGTAACCTTGTGCTGTTTCATTCTATGTCTCCTAGAGGCCCAGTGCACGAAATTTGTGCAAGAGTGGGCCTTCCTTCCAACAGCTGCTGGCACTGGCTTCCCTCTGGCACCCATGACCCACGCTTCCCTCACAGCCTGGGAAGGTCACGGAAGGACATCTGGAAGGATGTCCAGTCTAATGAGCATATTATGCTTTTATTATTATAGCTCTATGGTTATCTTCTATTTAAGGCAAGTGATACAGGGTATTTATTTATTGTAATGATAAAGCACTTACTCTTTAAGGAGACGTAGGTAAGACTTTTCTTCATTGAAGTGTGTTAAATTTAAATAAAAATATTAACTACAGGTTAGGAGGTATACAAATATAACAAAGTCAATACTTATATGGCTAAAATATTAAATACTTCACTGTGCTAAATAATACAGCAAACAGCTCAACTAGCCTGTCTGACTTACCTATCCATGCACCATTTGTCAACCAGTTAATACCAATAAGATAACACAAATAAAATTTATTTTTTGTATAAATTTAAATAATAAAATATGAATAAATTATACTGCTACTCAATTAAGAACTCTTAGAAGAATGTAGTCAAGAACATAACAACCAATGATCAGGACTTAGTAGCCAAATGTCAGCGTATCTGAGTGAGTTGGTTTCATCTGGTGGCTTACAGGAAGGTTGTCAAGACAGAGATCAATTCCTTCTAGAGTACCCAGCTGGAGGAAGATGAGGCAGGAAAAGCAGGGGCTGCTCTTGCTTTCTGTGGCCATGTGTTCTAGGGCAATGCCAGACATTCCCTGAGGTTTGAAATGGCTTCAGCAGGAAACCGAATCAGACTCCACAGAGGGATGCCTTAGAAAGTCAGTTGTAGGTCTAAAAGTCATAAATCAGGTCTCCTGCAGAAATGATTTAAATTCTATATCATTGGTAACAATTATGCAGGTATAATGAGTCTGATTGATTACAGGAATGTTTTTGTTCAGACGATCTAATAACTGCTAATGTTAGTTTGTTGTTTGTCATATGAACTAGTGCAGTGATCAGCAAACCACGGTTCTCGAGCCATATGCGGCTCTTTGGCCCCTTGAGTGTGGCTTTTTCACAAAATACCACGGCCTGGGCAAGTCTATTTTGAAGAAGTGGTGTTAGAAGAAGTTTAAGTTTTAAAATGTGGCTCTCCAAAGAAATTTCAATTGTTGTACTGTTGATATTTGGCTCTGTGGACTAATGAGTTTGCTGACCACTGCCCTATCTGTCACTAAAAGACAATGCTTTGGTCACTGCTCAAAGGCTCCTATTTTGAGGCAGTTCTCTCAAGCAAATTCTCAAAGGCCAATTCGTTGGCTCCCCCAACCCAAGATGGGGAAAAGAAGAAAGAAAAGAAATCTTGCTACCAACCACTCCTCAGCCAATTGAGAACAGGCTGACATCCCCCCAAACTACCGTGTTTCCCCGAAAATAAGACATCCTCCGAAAATAAGACCTAGCGCATGGAAAGATAAGACATCCCCTGAAAATAAAACCTAGCGCAACTTTGGGAGAAAAAAATTAATATAAGACACTGTCTTATTTTCGGTGAAACAGAGTATTACATAAGCCTGTCTTCCTTGTTCTTCCCTCCTCAACTTAACGTTGACCAACCTGGAGATCCATGGGAGAGTCGAAGTAACATTTCAGTGAGTATGTGAGCCATGGAGGGGTGCTATTCAGAGCACCCTTCAAGAAAGAACTTGCCGTTCAGTGCCAAGGAGCTCAATCAGCCAACAGCCTCCAGCTGTAACACCTTCAGGATCTGCCTCAGCTTTGAAGCTTAGGCCATGCTTCTCTCAGGTGGCCTCAGCTGATGATGCAGCATGGCAGAAGTTCAGGGACTGGCCATGTCTGCCCACAGGGACACTCCTCTCACAGCAACCTTTTTTCCAAAGTTCATGGGTGGGTTGATAAGACTTTTGCTAGATCTGTATCTCAATCTGCAGGCTTTCCCTACCCAATGCTGTGTTACCCCCTTTTATCTTTTACTAAAGGCCCAGTGCACAAAACTTGTGCACATGTAGGGTTCCTAGGCCCAAGCTGGCGATCAGGGCTGAACGGGGCCTTCTAGCTGCTGGCCAAAGCCTTTGTTGGTTCCGCGCCACCCCCTGGTGGAAAGTGCACCTTATAGCTTGCGAGAGAACTCCTGAGAGGATACTGCATATTAGCCTTTTATATACAGAGATAAGTTTTACTCCCAATCAACTTATCATACTCCTAATTCTATCCTAATTCTATCTCCATGTTGGCTTTGCAGAAGACCCACTGAGACAATGCAATCTTACTTTTGGTTACTGCCGTCCCTAAACAAAGGCTAACACTATTTCTTGAGGAGTTGTTAGACAAGAAAAGAACTTGGAGGAAAAAGGTTCATAAAATCTTCCACTACTGAGTTTTAGCAATAACTGACTCAACATGATGGAGGACTCAGACTTCTATCTGGCTTCTATGCTGTGCTGGGTTCCCTGAGTTCAAATGAATGCCCTATTTGGAAAAGATTCAAAGCTTGGTCATTGGAATGCGAATGTTATGGAAGAGCCAAAGGAATTAAACCCTGGGAGTCCTGAAAAGTCCTAAATTCTCCCAGATGGACAAATGGGATTATCCCACCAAATATAAGGCCAGCCCTAGCTGGTTTGGCTCAGTGGATAGAGTGTTGACCTGTGGACCTGAAAGGTCCCAGGTTCATTTACCAGGTTCAATTCCGGTCAAGAGCACGTACCGCAGTTGTAGGCTCCTCCCTGTCCAGGGCCCTGGTCAGAGTGCATGCAGGAGGTAACCAATGTGTTTCTCTCACATCGACATTTCTCTCTGTCTCTCCCTCTCTCTTCCACTCTTTCTAAAAATCAATGGGAAATATCTTCAGGTGAGGATTAAAAAAAAAAAGATAACTCCAGAAGTTTGGTCAGAGTAAAAGGACAAAGTTGTCATTTCCTGAAGAACATTGTAGGAGGAGCTATTTTAGAAGGAAGGCCAGAAACTCCATTTGGAACATGTTAAGTGTAAGATGCCAATTACACCCAAGTCGGCCTGTTGAAGAGGCAGTTGTATCATCAGAAAATTCTCAGGCTCTGTTCTTGACTCAAACCAACCCATCAGGCAGCTATCCGAGTAATTGCTAAGCTTCAATTCAAAGGATGCCAACCAGACAAACTATTCTGATGACACCTCTTTCCATCAGAAAATCCTCCCCAGTTTTCCTCCTCAAATGTTCCATATCTCAGTAAGTAATAACGCCATTTATTCGGAAAACCTCAAAGTCACTATTTTCTCCCTACATATCTCACCCACCACATACATCTCCAATTAACCACTGAGTTCTATTTATCCTCCCTCCTCTGTATGTCCTAAGTCCACCCGTTATTTTCATCACCATTGCTATCCCTCTGGTCCAACTATCATCACTGTTACTTGGACTATTTTATCAGCCTCCTACCTGGTCTCTCCTATGTTCTCTTACTTCCCTCCTACCCATTCTCAATTCCACAAACAGAGGGAAAGTTAACACCCAAATTAGTACAGAGGTACCCAGAATTCCCACCTCCACTTCCCACCAGCCATTGGGCTCAAAATCGAGGGGGTACAAGGGTTAGAAACTCACACATAGTTGCGTAGGAATTCAATAAGATCAGGAGTGATGTTGCATAGAAGCAAATAATGATAATTGACACACTTCTGAATTGGATAATGACAAAAGGTGATCATTGAATGGGGGGGGGTGAATCATAAATTGGAATGAGTATACTGGAAAAAGAGTAGAATAATTCATGCGTTTTAAAGTTCTTTGATATAAAGTTAAGTTTGATCACAGAAAATAACGTTCTATTTCTTTGCATATCTGCATCCTAGTAGGTGATATCCCCCTGGCTCAATGGGCCATTACCCTGCCATCTGTACATACTCTGCCCTCTGCCTGAATGCTCCTCCACTCCCAAAAGATTGCTCTTTATCCTTCCAATCTCAGCTCCAATGATTTCCTCAAAAGAACACCTCTTTGACCCCAGATTAGATCCGTTCCTCTTTATACCTGCTCTTAACATTTTCCTGCATGTCCTTTAAAGGACTTATCACAGGTGCAATTGTACAATTACCCATTTAAGTCACATTTTAATGATTATCTCCTCTGGAATGTAAGCAGTTGAGCGGGGACTGTATCTGTCTTGCTCACAACAAATGAACAAAATATAGCCTATAGCCTGGGATCTGGTATGTAGTACATGCTCAATAGCTATGTGGACTGAAGAAATGACTATGGATATTTTGCAAGAGTAATCTGGAATTTTTCCTTCCTTTCTCACACCCACCTTCAATCAGATAGCCAGCTCTGTGCCTCAGGGAGGTATGTGATGGGGTAGAAAGTTGAAAAAGGTTGCACATGCTTCTGGTTTTTCTTTTCTAAAAGCCTAAGTTGTTTGGAGAAAACAATCCATAGGTCTATATAGAGTTTCTTAAAGAAACACGTAGGGAAAAGGATTTCCCTCAAATTAGAAAAAAATGTCCCCAGACTGGCAGAGGTGGGTTGTTGATGGGCCCCTAGAGCAGAGAGAAACCTTGGTCCCACTTCTCAGCAGTGCCCTTAGGGAGGGAGCAAGACCAGAAAGAAGAGTGGATGTCATGTGATCAGGGCTTTCGTATTTCTCAGTGTATTCCAATCACAGAGGACCAAATGTACGTCTGCTCGTGTGTGTGTGTGTGTGTGTGTGTGTGTGTGTGTGCGCGCGCGCGCGCGTGCGCACGCGTGCACATATAGAATCTTGACCCTAGGTAAGATCCCAGAGATGGATAACAGCCTTTAGAAAAAGGAAACAAAGAAATGACTGAAGTGACATTTTAAAACATATTCTTGCACCCATGCATTTGTTGAATGAGATTTGTTAAAGCTACATGCTTGTTTTATCAAAGATGTATTTATATGCAGCTTAGCTTTCATATGCAGCTTATTCTAGCCTAACAGTTTAAAACTGGACCCCCTGTATGAGGTTCACAAAATCTTTTATAATTTACAATCACACTTGTTCCTTGTAATAACCCTGTGAGATAGAGAGAATATGTATTTCTCCCACCACCATCCCATTTTTCAAGTGAAAACCCTAATTCAAAGAGGTCAAATAAATGGGAAAAATGCCACATAATTATGCTAGAAGCAGAATTGAACTTCTGACCCCTCATTGCATAAGATTCTTTATGTAATCCCATGCTATCTCTATTAATCAACATGTTGATTTATAAGACAACTAGAGGTCTGGTGCATGAAATTTGTGCACAGGTGGAGGGGATGGGGGAGGGCCCCTCAGCCTGGCCTGCACCCTCTCCAATCTGGGACATATCTCTCGCAATCCAGGACCGCTGGCTCCTAACTGCTCACCTGCCTGCCTGCCTGATCACCCCTAACCTCCTCTGCCTTCCCGTCTGATTGCCCCCTAACCGCCTCTGCCTGCAGACCTGATTGCCCCCTAACCACCTCTGCCTTCCAGCCTGATCACCCCCTAACTGCCTCTGCCTACTGGCCTGATTGCCCCCTAACTGCTTCCCTGCCAGCCTGATCACCCCTAACTGCCTCTGCCTCAGCCCCTGCCACTGTGGCTTTGTCCAGAAGATGTCCGGTCTAATTAGCATATTACCCTTTTATTAATATAGATCCATTTTCTGACAACATTAAACCATTATGAGTTTTCTGTATTTTGGTTCATTTTTTCCCTGCCAAGTTAATTAGCATTTTTCCAAATCCAGTTTCCATTTTCAAATATGCTTTATAGAACGAATGCTATATTATTTGTTAATTGCTGCTTAATTGTTGAGTTTTCTTGTCTGTTGGTACAACGAAACTTTTTTTGTTCTTTTGGATGAGACACATTCTGCTCAAATGAGCTGCTGCTGGTTGTGATTCTGGTGGCGATGCAGCTGGAGAGAGGGGAGGCCGAGGGAGTGAAATCCTTGTGTTCGAGATCTTCAAAGCTCGGCCTGCAATTACTTCCCTCTGACTTACATTTTATGGCCCAGCAGGGCTGCTCGGATTGTGCACTGTGGTCCTGAGGGGTTTTTTATGTTCTCCACATTCTGAGGCTTGTTTCATAATCATAACTACACAAAAATTTTCAGTGGCTTAGCAGGCTTATTTACATGGTTACAAAGAAAGCTCACTTCCATGAAATACTCATGAAAAAAAAGACGTTCCCTTAAGTATTCAGCTATGTTAAATGCCACTGGGAGGATGGTCCCATGTTAGCCCATCACCTGAACAATGTGTGTTCTTATAACAGCATTCCAAAGACATTTGTCAAAAGTAAAAATCTTATAGACCCTTCATCCCTTTCTAACATATTCACATAGAGGGACCTAAACGGGGGACGGGGCCTGCAGGGGACAAAGTACTGAACAGAAATGATTTTGTAAATATAGACATTTATCAGGGACTGCTTGAACAATGTGACAAAAACACTACGACGAAAGGCCTACTTTGTCTAGTTCTCCATTTTTATCCCAAAAGCAAGTATATGGTTTACAATGAAAACAAGTCTCACTTGAGAACATAAGGATAAAGACAGAAGCATGATAGTGCAGAGCAAAGAATTCTGGGCCAGGGGGGCAGCCATGAGGCGGGCTGGCCAGTTTTGTTGCTGGCTTGTCAGCAAATCATTAGCCTCTTTACATGTAAGAGTCTTATTTGTGACATGAAGATCCCTCCACCAGCTCTTAATCAAGGATAAATGGCTGTTGGGAGGATTGCTTGTACAACCCTTGAGCTCTGTGGAAAGGTGAGGTGCATAGGCAATGGCTGAAGTGTCTTAACTGGACACTAATGCACTGCTGTACTATTCATTCTCTGATTTAGGAAAGTAAAGGCATCAAAAATGAATTTCTTTAACTAGCACCCGTTTTAGAATAAGAAATAAGAAATATCAGCATTATTTATCACTATATTAGATCCTCATCAGTGAATCCATCAAATTAACAATCAAGAGTAAAAGTGCCCATCTAGCAACTTGCTTCTGTCTATGGAGCCCTAGATGAGAGATGGATATAATCCATGGACAGACACATGGACACCAAGTTCTTTTTGTCATACAAATAGTTCAGTGCATAAGATCCCATGTGACCATCTAAAATCAGGATGCAAAACTGTAAATAAAAAATGTCAAGCAAATATTATGTCCTGAAGAATATCTATGTTTAGCCAAAACCGGTTTGGCTCAGTGGATAGAGCACTGGCCTGCGGACTCAAGGGTCCCATGTTTGGTTCTGGTCAAGGGCATGTACCTTGGTTACAGGCACATCCCCAGTAGGGGGGTGTGCTGGAGGCAGCTGATAGATGTTTCTCTCTCATCAGTGTTTCTAGCTCTTTATCACTCTCTCTTTCTCTCTGTAAAAAGGCAATAAAATATATTTTTAAAGTATCTATTTTTAAAATTAGACAAGCTTTATCTGATCATTATATTGTTCATATTAAATATATTTTAATGAATAATAAGTGTTTTTACTTTTCAGGGTTTAAAAAGAAACTGGACTAAGGCAATAATATAAAAAGTTAAGATGTTTTAGCCAGCACACTTAAAACATTTATAGGATCTATCAGTTTTATCTCTCAGGCAATTATTAGCATATAATAGCTGGTCTTATACCCCTCATAAACTTTTAAATTAAGCTTCTACATGTTCTGATTCATAATTTTGCTCTCACAGACACCACTGGTATCAGTTCAATCAAGTCACCTAATGGTTTTACCTTTAGGAAACTCACTACTAGCTGCTCCTCTTACTTAGAAGACACAATCCTCTTTATAAGATTGAAAATGCACTAAATGCTTGGAAAGGGAGTGAATAAAAAAGAATAATAAACAAATCGGAACATGGCGTCCTTAATCTATTCTTTGAAAGAGGGTTAGTTCTACTGTTTGTGAGTGATAGAATGAAACTTACCAAAACTCATGTTAGTGCTTATCAAGTCAGATTTTGTCAATCAGAACACATGATATTTAAGTTATTCACAAATTAATCAAAACGTGTTTTAAGAAAAAAATAAAAAATGTTTTCTTAGAAGCAAACACTGGACATTTAGTGAATGCAAGGCTTTAAAAATGTATAAGGGATATTAAGGTGTCATGTACATTCTTCTGACAATAATTCATCTCTGCTGGTCAGCCTAGCTGCGATAAATTGAAACTGTAATACTTTTGAGAGTGACAGTGGTGTTCCTCTTTGTGTTGAGAGTGGCCACCGGGAACTCCATCCCAAGCTATTCATCAAAAACAGAATGGATCACTCATATTGATGCTGCTCAATAGAGGGGTGATCACAATTTACTCTTTCCTTGATTCTTCCCCATCCCTGGCAATCGCATTCCATGAGTAATGAGGACCACCATTCCCCATGGTTGGCAAACTCCTTAGTCAACAGAGCCAAATATCAATGTTTCTAACTCTCTATTCCTCTCCCTTCCTCTCTGTAAAAAATCAATAAAACATATATTTTTTAAAAGACATTTGCCTCGCTGCCTGGCTTCCGAGTATGTTTTGTGTTCTACCAGGACCCCACAATTAGGGGGCTCACCTCATTTCTGACACTATCTGCTCTGTCCTTAAAGGTGTCATTGCCTCATTTCAGAGCCAAATACTGTGGGATTTAAGTGTAGGTGCATTATGCCCTATGCCCCCAGGCTGCCACCAGAGTGTCATGCCTTTGCACTCCTCATAACCCTGCCTTTCTGTTCTGCACCAGAACTACTCACTCCCACTGAGTGAGGAACTACTCACTCCTCACAGACCATCAGTAGTCCTTGGCTTAATTAGGCGGGCAATCCAGAGCACACTCCGCCAGCATTTCCCGGAAAACATTTCTTTTTTTATTTGAAAATTAAAAATTCCCCTGTAGGGGCTATGACAACAGGTCTCACTTTGCCCCTGAACGTGTATACATCCCTTTCACTCACACTGCTGCTTAAAAACTTGGTTTCTGAAAAGTGTCCTTTATTTTTGTCCCTTCCTCTCCCTCACACCCCCGGGAAAGGGGGGAGGGGGTGGAAACTTAGGGAATTAGCATCTGAAAGAAAACCTTGAACTTGCAGTCCAGCTCTCAGATGAGATTATGTTGCTGCAGAAAGTGCCACTACACTGGATCTGAGAGTCATGACATATAACGGGACCTGCAAAGTGTGGTTGAAATGAATGAACTCAATGTATTGTAGCCTGCAGTTCACAGGACGGTAGTAGCTTTATGGAATTCCATGTTTAATCAATCACCGCGGACAAAGAAATCTTTTCAGTTTGCTCACTGACTGCTTAGTTCATGGGTTTCAGTTTGGAAAATCCAAATGAACCCTAAATATTTGCGCTCACATTGCTTGGGAAACATTAGGCAAAAGAGCCATAGAGAGCTGTAAAGATTTCCAAGTAGAGGTGATGCATTCCAATGGTTGCATATTTAAAAATCTCAGAGGACAAAGGGTTCATGCATCTGTCACAGCTAGGAACCCAGAGGGAGAAAACTCAACATCCAAACCAGAACAGCCACCTCTGTGCTTCAGAGGCAGATAGCTGGGCTGTGGGAGAACAAATAGCATGGTGAGTGTTGCTTAAGTTTTCTTCAGTCATTTGCTACTAAAATGCCCACTGCTTATTATGAGCTCTCTGAATTTGAGAAATATTTTGAAAGTCAAATCTTAAGACTCTACTCAACCCTGCCAATGCTTGTTTCTCAGATTGTAAATTGCAGAGATTAGGAAAGCTACATTCTTTTTTTTCTTTTTTCTTTTTTCTTTTTTCTTTTTTTTTTTTTTTTTTTTAGTATATTTTCATTGATTTCAGAGAGGAAGGGAGAGGGAGAGAGAGAGAAACATCAATGATGAGAGAGAATCATGGATTGGCTGCCTCCTGCACGCCCCCTACTGCGGATCAAGCCCGCAACCCGGGCATGTGCCCTTGATTGGAATCAAACTCAAGACCTTTCAGTCCGCAGGCTGACACTCTATCCACTGAGCCACACCAGCAAGGGCAGGAGTAATTCTTATTGCAAGGCAAGTCATCAAAGTAAAATGCGGGTCAACTATAGGCTTTAATTTGGGCTCCCCCAAAAGCAGACCCTGAGAATGGAATATGAGTAGTTAATTTGGATGGTGGGTGAAACACCCCGTAGCAGGGTGGAGAAGTGGGAGCGGGAAGAGAAAAGAGAGAAAGCTGCCTGTTTGCATGGTAGGGGATTTGCACTCAGGTCCACTGGGAGGCAATGGAGCACACACACTTCCAAGTTATTCCACCCAAGAGACCAGGAGCTACAGTATTTAGACACCAGTTCCTGTCATTTCTTGGCTGAGCGATACTCTCCAGGGAGCATTCCTTTCTCGGCACTGTGGGCTGCTGCCTGGATGGTAAGGCGGGCTCTGAGGCCAGAGAAAACCTCCAGGCCCTTGTGGGAAGGGGCAGGAGCAGAGGGCTCTGGGAGGGGCAGCACTAGCAAGTGCTGGCCTCTCTGATTGTCGCTGCAGTTTTCCCCTGATGGAGTGACCGCAATTGCATTTGGAAAGCCTTCCCCGGGTTATTGCTGACATCTCGCCCGCAGCCCTTTGCACGGTGCTGTCACACAGCCCCTGAAACACCTTGGCTGAATGAACCAAGTGATTTACTCCATCCATCCTTCTTATGACTGTATTTAAAGGAGCAACTGCTCATCACACAATTTGGAAACTGTTCCAAATGGGCTCACCCCCCAAGACAGCATCTAAAACACCAGGCAGATTGGCAGAATGGCTAAGGGTGGGAGTAATGGCAGTTTGCACATTGTCAGTGGATGTGTGCAAAGGAGCAAGCTTCCAGGAACCAATTTGTCAATATTTATCAATATTTCAAAGGTGCCTATTTTGTGACAACTACACCAGCGGGAATTTTACCTTCCAGACATACAGCAATACGCACGTAAGGTGTCCGCTGCAGCTGTCTTTGTAATAGTGAATCTCTGGATAATAAGTCAGCTATCCACAACATCATAAAGGCTAAACAAAGTATAGTAACTTCACACAGTGAAGCCATTAAAAAGAATGAGGAATATCCTTACAGGATGACAGAGAAGTCCAAGACATATCAAGAGAAAGTACCCAGTTCTAAAATAGCATGTTCACTGTGACCCCACACATGTCAAATGATGAGGAGGTTGGATAGTTACAACACAGGTATGCTCATTTAGGTAGATCAAATGCCTAGAGATCAAACACCCCAGTTTCCAAATCTATGCGACATCATAGAATGGTTTAATGTAATCTGGCCCTTACCCTGCAACTAAATTCATTGGCTCTTTTGGCAAGTAGATGTCACATATATTTCATCCTTACCAAAAATTCCACAAAGTGGGTGGTCACACTCTCGATAGTAGTCACTGTCCAAACCCTGCTGTAGCTGACTGGCAGACCCTGAGTGGAGGATGAACAGATCGCTCTGACACACGTTTCTGTGAAAGAGAGGGCTAAGGGACTGCTTGGCTATAGATACCAAAACAGCCCCATTCATCTGCCTTCTTCGGCTTTTATTGTCACAACAGCTTGAACTCAAATTAACCTCTAGACACAATCAGCAGGGCAAGTATCTTTGAGGAAGCACATGCTTCTACAAGGTGGTGTCTAAAGACCAGAGGGATTCTAGCAAAACACCCCGGGGGCTCAGACTTGTTTGGAAAAGTCAAGGCAGGGGCTGCCGCCTATGGCAAGGTCCTCCCAGAAGCTCCCGACCTTTCAGAGAATCCTCCTTACATTCTAACCAAGTCCCGTGCTTCCCCACACAAACCCTATTCATATCCCATGACCTACCCCAGATGCCTCCTCCACACCTTCCTTCCCACATACCCACTCAAGGTGCAGGAAGTGGGTGCTGGAAGGGCCAGGAAATGCCCCTGGCAGTGAGTGGCAGCAGTTAGTACATAAAGACTCCAGCTCCCGAGGCTCTGGGGCAGGACATTTTCAAGTTGTTTTCTACAGTCTCTCAGAAGCTCCCTGGCAAAATGGGATGGGTCCTGGCCCGCAGCAGTGACCTGCTCATCACGCACCCTGTGTTGGTTTCTCCTTGCCCTATCACAGTGGTCAGCAAACTCATTTGTCCACAGAACCAAATATCAACAGTACAACGATTGATATTTCTTTTGAGAGCCACATTTCTTACACTTAAACTTCATCTAACGCCACTTCTTCAACATAGACTTGCCCAGGCTGTGGTATTTTGTGGAAGAGCCACACTCAATGGGCCAAAAAGCCGCATGTGGCTCGCGAGCCATGGTTTGCCAACCACAGCCCTATCTCACATGCCTCACTCCTTCACTGGGCTTCCTGCAAAACCCTCCCAAATGAAATAATTGCATCTAAATCTCCATCTGAGTGCCTGTTACCAAATGTTTACCTCGGGGTCTGCTTATGCTACCTCACCATTGAACAGGCCAAGAAACTGGGAGTCTTAAAGGTTTAGGCAATGCAAGCGAGTTCATACGGCTGCTAGGTTGAACTATAGGAAAATACCATTCCCAAAATGGTCAAATGCCAGCAAGTTCACGTGGTTTAACCCAATAAAACTAGAGCATAAGTCTGAATCCAGATTGAGAGCAAAGCTCGTTGTTTTCAAAGTGATCCTACTAGGTGTTGTCCGGGATAAACTAAGTGGTGCTTCCAGTGGCAGCAAAGGTAAGTTGCACACATTTTGTACACGGGTTATGAGCTCGGGCTTTGGATAGAGTCAGACTTGGGTTCAAACCCTGCCTCTTATTCGTGAGCAGTGTTGAGCAAGTTACCTAATTCTGGGGAACCCCCATTTCATCACATATACAAAGTAACCACCTCATCATTTCCTGTGAAAGGCATCTGAGATACAACCCAGCAGGACCCTGGCGTATAGCAAGCCCTGCATCATGGGTACTTGCTCAAGATGGAAAAATCACAATTTTGTTTTTCTTTTGGTTACAGTGGACAGAAAACTCAAACAAGCTTGAGCAGAAAGGGGTGCATGCTAGGTCATCAGAGCAAACAAAGAACCTGGGGAAGCTGGCCTTGGGTAGCTAAATTCAGGGACTGTGGACACCCTTTTCAACCCACCGTTCCTGCTTCTTTCTGTTTCATTCTGGGTGACATTCTTCAGGTGTCAGAGCCCAAGGCTGCAGCTGACTACTGATGAAAGGGAGCTTTATTCCAGGAAGGTCCCTGAGGCGTCTGGCTTTGAGTCATACGCTCTGGACTAATTCCCATGGCCAGGGGAAAACGGTCAGGCCCGTGCCATTTACCCACTGACTGGGATGGGAAGAAAGGGGCTGCTAGCAGCAGGAGTATATAAAAGGCGTTCTTAGCAGACACAAATCAAACCTTTCTCTCAATTTCAGCAATCATGATCATAAACACCAATCTTTTTTTTTAATTGCAGTAATCCACCACCATCCCACCCCACCCCACCCCACCACCACCACCACCACCCCCGCATCTGTGGTTTTGATTTCTGCAATTTTAGTTACCTGTGGTCAACCAAAGTCTGAAAATATTAAATGGAAAATTCCAGAAATAAACACTTTGTAAGTTTTAAAGTATGCACTGTTCTGAGTAGCGTGAGGGAGTCTCTGGCTGCCCTGCTCGGTCCCACCTGGGACATGAATATTCCCTTTCTCCTGTGTCTCCCTGGCCCTGCCTATCAGTCACTAAGTAGCTGTCTCAGTGATCAGCAGGACCACACTCATGTTTATATTGTTATAATTGTCTATTTTATTATTAGTTATTATTGTCAACCTCTTACTGTGTCTATTCATAAACTTTATCCTAGGTATGTGTGTGCAGAAGTTTGTACTATCTTCAATGTCAGGAATCCACTGACCAGAATTGAACCTGAGACCCTTCAGTCCCCAGGCCAACCTTCTATCCACTGAGCCAAACCAGTTTATTTTTTAATATACTTTTATTGATTTCAGAGAGAAAGGGAGAGGAAAAAGAGATAGAAACATCAATGATGAGAGGGAATCATTGATTGGCTGCCTCCTGTACATTGGACCGAGCCTGCAACTCAAGCATGTGCCCTTGATGGGAATCGAACCTGGGACCCTTCAGTTCACAGGTCGACGCTTTACCCACTGAGCCAAACCTGCTAGGGTAAAACTTACTTTTTCTAATAGCCAACTTCTATAAAAAGTCCTCTTGTGTTCTTACAAATTTGTCTCACCCCAATTTGCCTCTTCTCCTCCTCTACTCTGAATACCCCTGTCCTTCAGTTCTGGCATCTTTTGAGCTGCAAATTCATCGCATTTAGAAGAGTTTAGTGCCTGTTCATTGGAAATCAAAGCCGCAGCACTTGGCAGGGTGATAGCTGATTGGAGAGTAACCTTTTGTGGATTGGCCAGAGGAGTATTCAGGGGGATAGTAGTCGGGGCATGTTGCTGGGCACTTGTTTGATTTTCTTTTTGTTTTTCTTCCAATTTTATTTCCAATTCTGATTGCAGTAGCAACTGATTTACAGCCTCTTGACATTGCTAGGGATTTGCTTATTTCTTCTCATCATTACTTCCTTCAGTCTCCCACCCCCAACCTAATTTCTCTTCTAAAGCATCCTTTCAAAAACAAACAAAAAAATCTATTCTAAGGAAAACCTATAACTAAAAATCCACACAGCGTTCTCCATACTAAAAAGCACTTTAGGGATCGCCTTTATTTTTACCAACAAATAAACATTTTCCCAAGGCTTACGCAGAGGTACCGCTTTCACAGTCTATAGAGATGGGCCAAGTCTGGTACTATATTAAAACACTGATGCTTTCATGTTAAAAATGTATACAGATAACATATAACGATTATATTGGCTGAATGATCTCTTTAAAGATATTTCAGCAACACTTTATTACTTTTTTATTGGTGGTATGTTTAACAATGTTAAAAAGCTTCACTGCGATTTTCATCATACGTTTCTCTCCGAAAGGGAGCAGGAAATCTGTATTTTTAAAATCCACAGTAAACTGCCGAGTTCCACCGGAATGGATTGGGTATATACTGTGGCAAGTTGCTACGATTCACGAATACACGGGCACCGTCTGTGTCAGAGACAGGATTCTCCAGAAGCACACAGGGAGATGGAGTTTGGGGTACATGATGGTTTCAGGGATGAACGCCTTGAAGGAAATTGCGGGCGATGGGGAGCAGAATGGGGCAGAGAGAGGAATTGAACTGCGAGGCAAGTCCAATAGAGCCTCCCCCACCCCAGCAAGTGTGTGCCCTAACTGGTTTGGCCCAATGGATAGAGCATCGACCTGCAGACCCAAGGGTTCCAGGTTCACTTCCGGTCAAGGTCATGTATTGTACCTTATGGCCCATCCCCAGCGGGGAGTGTGCAGGAGGCGGCTAATCGATGTTTCTCTCTCATCTATGTTTCTAACTCTCTCTCCCTCTCCCTTCCTCTCTGTAAAAAAATCAATAAGATATAATTTAACAAAATAAATAAAAAATGACCCCATGTCTTGGAATTCTCTGAATTGTACGCACTCAAGTTGCATGGCTTTTCCGCAAGCCTGCTCCTCAGTGAGTTGCTTTGTTGAACTGTTCATAGGAAATGGGCTCTTCCAGTTACACCCGAGCACCTCAACTTACTATCCCAAATGGGCCATGTGGTCTTCTGGGTGACAAAGCCCCTCGAATGGTATTCCCTGTCTTGTTAAGAACATGTCTTCTGCAATCAAAGATTCTGGTCCTCGTTCTCATTTGTGACACTGCTCTCCGCCGAATTGACTATGAGGGACACAGTTCACAGGAAAGACCGTTGGCCCAGGTTTTCCTTCTCATCAACAAGCATCACATCGCGTAGAGAAGCTGCGTGATCAAAACACCCAGAATGCTCTTCCAGCCCTTTTTATAGTCTCAAGTTCATGGCCATAAAGAATGTGGAGAGACTCCTAGGCCTCCTGGGAACGAAGCAATAATTTACACGGGCAACTGTGAGCTGGCTCCACGCCCTCCATGGCACCTAGGTGTGTGGAGTGAATGGCAGGCTGCATGCCTCTCCCTGGCCAAAGCCTCCTCCCTGTTTGCTTTCACTTCAGCAGACAGCATTGCCGCCCCCCCACCCTCCCAGGGCCCTTCCGGCCGCCTGCATTCCCCCTTTGGCTAGGGCAGTGGTCGGCAAACTCATAAGTCCACAGAGCCAAATCTCAACAGCACAACGATTGACATTTCTTTTGAGAGCCACATTTTTAAACTTAAACTTCTTCTAAGACCATTTCTTCAACATAGACTCGCCCAAGCCGTGGTATTCTGTGGAAGAGCCACACTCAAGGGGCCAGAGAGCTGCATGTGGCTCAAAAGCCGCAGTTTGCCGACCACGGGGCTAGTGGACAGTCCTCACAATGGCACCAGCCTTGGTCTGCTCAGCCGTATCAGCATAGGGCACTTTTTAAAATGTAAACTAGCTTCACTCAGAAGCTTCAACATCTTATAGCTTTTCCCCATCCCCCCACCCCCAACCCCAGGATCCTCCAACCAGGGTCTCTGTCACCCCTTTTCCTCCTTTCCCTGGCAAAAGTGCTTCCACATCCACTAGGGACCGTATTTAGGCAAAAAGCAATCTGCGGTTTAACTGGAATTCCAGGATGCAACCAATGGCTTTATCTTAGGAACTCACACACTAGTTACCATTCTGCCCCCTGCCAATTGGCTTTAAAGACAGCTACGCTTCTAGAAAAGTCCAGGGCCTAGGGCCTAGACTCTGGGCTCTATCTCCACTGGCTTTAGGAGTAGAAATAAGGAAGCCACAGCAAGCGGTAGTTTGATTCCTTGGTTTGAAGACCTGGCTAGCTAAGTCTGGTGATAGTTTAGAGCATGACCGTTAGGCTCAGGGAATGGGTTCAAATTCCATCTCCACCCTGTGACTAACTGGGCCACCATGGGCAAGTGATTGGATCGCTCTGATACTGCGTTTGCTCTCTACAATGAGCACAATAAAAAGCTCCATCATACAGTTGTTTAAAAGATTAAAGGAGATAAATGTTTTAATTACACATTCAAAAATCTTAATGTGCAGTGATAACAACATTTGCTATATTTTAATCATCTTAAAGTGTATGGCGTTAAGTACATTCACATTGTTGTACAATCAATATCCAGAACTTACTCATCTCGAAAACGGAAGCGCTACACCCATTAAACACTAACTCCCCATTTCCCTCCCTCTCAACGTTGGCAACCACCCTTCTACTTATTGTTTCTATGAATTTAATTACTCTTCATGCCTCATACACTGAGTGGCCAGATGATGATGATCTCTGAACGCATCATAATCTGGCCACTCAGTGTCTCTCCTATAGAATAAAAGGCTAATATGCAAATGGTCCTCTCACCAGAAGTTCGACCAGCAGGCAGGCCGACCAACCACCCATGTCCCCTCCCCCTGGCCAGGCTGGCCGGGCCCCACCCATGCACGAATTCATGCACCAGGCCTCTAATATATATACACACTGAGTGACCAAATTATTATGTGTTCAGAGATCATCATCATCTGACTGCTCAGTGTATTTGTACACTCAGTATTTGTCGTTTTGGAACTATTATAGCTTACTTCACTGAGTCTGATGTCCTCAAGATTCATCCATATTGTGGAGAAGCCCTCAATGGGGGCCAACAGCCACCACTCACACCCACTGATGGTGCCAAGCAATCAAGACTGGTGCTGGGTGCCAGCAGCAGGTGCAAGTGGTTGCTCTGGCACTGGCTGTGGATGCGAGTGGAGCCATCGCCACCAGCAGGTGCAAGAGACAGCTGCTGCCCCAATTGCCCCTCAGGAGCAAGAGAAAGTGGAAAATCCCTCAGGGGCGATTGGGGCCAGCAGCCACTGTTCACACCTGCTGATAGTGCCATGGGATCAGGGCCAGCGCAGGGCTCTGGCAGCAAGAGCAAGCAGGGCTGGTGCTGGCAGCAGGTGCAAGTGGCAGTGGCCAGGGGGGACCACTGTACATGGGAACAAAGAGTTTTCAGTAACCACCAGAGGCTGGACCTGATGACAGTGATTGGCACCCCGCCTTGGTCTGGCGTCCCTGCTCACCTGCTCCAACATCTCGTCATGGCCAACATCCGCCATGTTCTGGGCTCTCTGCCGCCTGCTGCCAATGCTTACCATGTTCCACGTGCATGCCCCCGGGTGGTCAGCGCACATCATAGTGACCAGTTGTTCGGTTTTTCAGTTGTTCCACCGTTCAGTCTATTTGCATATTAGGGTTTTATATATATAAATCCCGTGTGCTGTATACTACATCTCTGTGGCTAATTTATTTTATAAGTGAGAGTTTGTGCTTCTTACTAGTATTTCCCTTCAGCTTTTCCACCCATCTTCCCACCCCCAGATTTGTTCTTTTGTTGTTACGTTGTAGGAGCCCTTCATATATTTTGGATATTAATCACATCAGATAGATGACTTGCAAATATTTCTCCCACTCTATCTGTTGCTTTTTCACTCTGTTGACTGTGTCCTTTGATGTACGAAAGTTTTTGGTTTTAATATTGTCCAATTTATCTACTATAACCTGTTGCCCGTGTATCTGGTGTCATGTCAAAGAAATTGCCCAATCCAATGGCATCAAGCTTTTTCCTATGTTTTCTTCTAAGCATTTGAAAATTGTAGGTCTTTGGTCCACTTTGAGTTATCTTTATATGGTATAAGGTAAGGGTCCCACTTTATTCTTTTGCGTGCAGAGATCCAGTTTTCCGAACACCCTTTGTTGAACACATCATCCTTTCCCTATTGAACAGTCTTGGCACCTTGTGAAGATAATTCTATATTTGTTTTTCTGGTTATTTGATTCATAGCTGCCTCTCTCACTAATTTATAAGCTCCAAGAGGACATGTTGACTTTGCTGACTTTTATCCTCTCAGTTCTAGTACATAATACAAGTTCAGTAAATTTTAATTTAATGAGCAAATAAATGCTTGAAAACACTTAGTACAGTGCCTGGTACTAAATAAAAATTTTAATAAGCAGGAGCCATTGTTATCATTGCTCTTGCTAGTCAACCTATTTTACCCTTTACCTGAAATTCACTTTGCTTAATCCAAATAAAAAAAGAAAAAAACATATTGCCTCAGAGAAACACAAGAAAGCCAATATCAGGGTGTGCAATGACTCAGGCTTTGGAATCTGATGGACTTGGTTCAAACATCAGTTCATCTCTAACTGTGTAATCCTTGGCACATTACTCAACCTTTTTCCAAGTCTCGGTTTCCTCATCTGTAAAATAATAGGGCAATAATAGCTATCTGTTAAAGTTGTTATGTAGATTAAATGAAATATGTGCAACATCTTTGCATAGTGTATGGTATTTTTGATATGCCTTCAATAAGTAGTTCTTCTGTTATTTTTTAAAAATATATTCTTATTGATTTCAGAAAGAAAGGGAGAAGGAGATGGAGAGAGAAACATCAATGATGAGAGAGAGAAGCATGGGTTGGCTGCCTTCTGCACGCCCCCTACTGGGGATCAAGCCCACAATCCAGGCATGTGCCCTCCACTGGAATCAAAGCTGGGACTCTCCAGGCTGACGCTCTATCCACTGAGCCAGACCAGCCAGGGCAATTCTGTTATTTCTTTACAGGCCATTAGACTGTCTATCGTTTCCCCTTTGTTTGGTTTGCTGTTGTCTTTTTAAAGGTTACTTTCTTAGCTATTATCTCCATTTACAAAGCAATTTAAAATAGATAACAAGGGTAAAGAAGCTTGAATGGGAAATATTTGATTAGAATACTTAAGGAAAATATCGTTGAAGAGTTCCTATCAGACCTGGGAATTACCACAAACAGCCTGTGGAAAAGCTAAGAGTTCTTTTTTCTCTACCAAAACATCTTATTAGCGCAGATCCTAGCATTATAGATTATCGCTATGGGAATAAAGATTTTTCAGAAAAAGAATCTCCATTTAAAAAAAAAAAAAAGTATCATCATTTCTGAGAATGTATGACAAGCAGGAAATATCTCCTTAAGAGTTTTGCAGGCTCATGCTTGCCAGAAAAGACCCTCTGGATCTGCTCCCTCCTGACGGTAAATGATTAACCCTACCAGTGTGGATAGGCTTGTATTTCATATTGGTGACTTATTAATCACTTGACCTTTTCCACAGTGCACTTAACACAGTAAATTAGACTCCTTCCTATCGCGGTCTGAGTGACTCACCCGACTCTTAGCAAGTTAGCCAGAGCTGGGCTCAATATAAGTCACCCATTGGACACGTTGCAGCCTATCATGCATTCTTACCATATAGTGCGACAGTTTAGTGGCAGCCTGGAAAGAAAGCGCCAGGAAATGCAGAAAGGAATGAAGGAGGAGGTCCTAGTTGAATTTGTCATGCTATCTTCGAAATCCCTCATAGCTAAGAAAGAAGGGAAAATGCCGAATGCTGTGCCAGATTTTATTCTGGTTTATCTACACAAAAGATTGCCAGTAGAACAACTTGCAATTAGTAGAAATAAATCCAGTGCCCTTTTTTTTCTGTCCCTGATCTCTTTGATCCTTCTTTAGCTTTGATACTGTTGACTCTCCCATCCTCTGTGAAAACTGTATATTTTTTTTTTCTGTTAGGCAGTTTCTTGCCAAGAATCCAACCACTTTAACTGATTCTGTTGGCTCTTTGATCTCTTTCTAATGACTGATTCTCTCATCCAACTCAAGAAACATATCGTCATTTATTTATTTAACAAACATATATGTAGTACTTACTATGTTCAAGACACTTTCTAGGTTCAGGGGTTGAAGGAGAAAGGCTATAACTAAGATAAATGAAAGAGAATTCCAGGAAGTGATAAGGGCTATGGGGTCCTTCATTCATTCATTCATCACTCAATAAATGCCTTTTGAATAACTACTACACACCAGGCACTACCTTAGATGCTGAGAAATCTCTTTATGGACCTGAATTGGGTTTCTCCATGGTGAGTAGTATGGGAAAAAGTAGTTGGAGGCAAGAACCCAATGTGTAAAATGGGGCAACATCTAAGCAAGGGTTGAAGAAATGGAAAAGAACCTGGAGAGCATTACACTAAGCGAAATAAGCCAGTCAGTGAAAGAGAAACACCACATGATCTCACTCATTTATGGATAATATGAAACATTATAAACTGATGAACAAAAAGATAGATACAGAGGCAGAGAAGCATCGAACAGAATGTCAAATTCCAGTGGGAAGGCTGGGGAGAGGGGAGGGAGGTAAGAGGTCCACCAAAGGACCTATATGTGTGCATATAAGCATAACCAATGGACGGAAGACACTGAGAGGTGAGGACATGTATGGGAGGGGGTGGGGGGACAATGGGGGGATGTGGACACATGTAATACCTTAATCAATTAAAAAAATGAAAAAAAAAGTGCTGAGAAACAGCCAATGCCAGTATTTGGGTGAGTAGGGGAACTGGGACCCTTCCCATCCTTCATGCTGCCCTTCTCCTGCCTAAAGTGCCCTAATTTTCCTTGGAGGCCCTTTCCTACCCCCGCCAATTCTCAGCCAGGAGATGGATTCCCACGCCCCACTTAATTACTTAGTGACTCTCCCTGACTTTAGTCATTGGTTCGGGGATGGCCATGTGCCTGAATCCAAGGCCAATGAGAGAGAGGGAGTGAATCCTAGAACATGGGCAAAGACCTCCTGGGTAAGACTCCCCTTTTCCTGGATGTTGATATACAAGGCGGTGAAGGCTGCCATGCTGGCAGTTGTTTTGCTACATCAAGGGGAGAAAACAGAGCTGGGGGGGTGGGGGTCATCCTGTAGAACCTAAGAGTGAAGCCTGTACCACAGAATGCATAACAATGAAGCTGGGAGAAAGCGGATCTTCTGTGACCTCATCTGAGTCTGACTTTTCAGTTATGTGAGCCAGAGGTTGGCTATTGTTTACTGGCATGAGCTTTCTGTCACTTGCCACCAGGAGAATCCTGACTATGGAAGTCCCCGTTAGCACAGAGTACAAGGTTGAGTATCTATTGGATAGGAGACCTCTGAGCACTTGTGATCTTAAGTGGCTGAGTGAATGGATATATTTTGATTAACTTTTGAGTTACATGTTCATTGTATGCAGGCACTGTACTGTGTCCAAAGGCAATTCTGTTTCTGTCAGACAAAAGTTTCCAGTGACTTGTTTGCTGATAGCAAAGGAAGAAGGGTAAAATGAATCTTTCGAAAGAGGTTGACAAAAGGAAACATTTCTATTCAGATCCTCTCCTGTTCCCTGAGCATCCTTTCGCATTTGTTATGGACTCTCCACCAGAGTAATGAAGTCAGTCCTGGCTCCTTTTGTTCAGCCAGGTTCTTCAGTGGCCAGTGTCAAGGAAGTGGGTCTTCATTTTTAGGTGGACAAGACTTACTTAGGAAGCTCACAAAAATATAGATCCTTGCGACACGCTCCAGAAGATTCCCATCAGTAAGGACTGGGTAGGAGCCAGGAATCAGCAGTTTTCATATTTTTCACACACACACCCCAGGTGACATGGGAATGCCCAAAGCAGATCCTAATGAACAAAGGCTTCATTAAGGAAGGACTCTCCAAAGAAACCTGGGGGAGAAGTAGGACATGGAAGGGGAAGGAACTGGTGCTGAGGAGGGGAGCTCAGGCTGCCAGGAACCCCTCAGAGACCCCCTCTCCTCTGGGGAAGGGGATCGGACTCACATTCCTGCACTAACAGCCCAATTAGGAAGACCTGGACTCCCAGACACTCCCCTGGGGGCAAATGATCCCAGTAGCTCCTGGGAAGTCCTCTGAAGTCACAGGCACAGACTTTGGAAGCAAAAGCCTGCTGAAGCTGGGGGAGGGATGCACAGAACAGGCAAAGGGGTTGGAAGGGATTTGAGTGCAGCATCTACAGTGTCAGCACAAACCATTCAAGAAATTCCATCTTTAGTACAGGTGGACCCGCGTTTTTAAAGTAACAAAGGGGAGAACAGTGTGCACCACATACAAAGTAGAAAGTTACTTAAAACAGGATTCCATTCATGATGGGGCTTTGGGAAGCTTAGCAGACACATTAGACTAGTGCCACTGAAATCCAAAGTCCTTTAATATTATTACTAGAGGCCCGATGCATGAAATTAGTGCATGGGGGGGGGGGCGGTGTCCTTCAGCCCAGCCTACACACTTTCCAATCTGGGACCCCTCCAGGGATGTCTGATTGCCCGTTTAGGCCTGATCATACTGGGATTGAACCTAAACAGGCAGTCGGACATCCCTCTCACAATCCAGGACTGCTGGCTCCCAACTGCTCACCTGCCTGCCTTCCTGATTGCCCCTAACCATTTCTGCCTGCCAGCCTGATCACTCCCTAACCACTCCCCTGCCAGCCTGATTGATGCCTAACTGCTCCCCTGCCAGTCTGTTTGCCCCTAACTGCCCTCCCCTGAAGGCCTGGTCCCCTCCAACTGCCCTCCCCTACAAGCCTGGTCCCTCCCAACTGTCTTCCCCTGCTGGCCTGATTACCCACAACTGCCCTCCCTTGCAGACCTGATCCCTGAAGAGATTGCTGGTGTCTTTTATTTGAGCTTAGAACATCCTGCTTATACCAACAGGCAATAACTTTGTTCCGGTTTAAGACAATGTCATTTTTCATTTTATTCAGTAATTCAGCAATAATTTATATGCTTAGACAATCATGGGTACAGGCTGAGGCTCCACCCTGAATTGCCTCCAGGAAGCCTCCGCGCTAACCTCTGCGTGTACTCATGCTAATCGTTCTCTAGAGTATGTTTTCCTCTGTTGCATCTGTGTCGTTTTGGAATTAAGTTAGAGCCCAACCTGAGAATATTGAAAGCAATTGTGAAGATCTTCATCGACATCTGAGAAGCAAATTTCTTAGGCATCAGCCCCATCCTTGTGGGTTTTCAGATGGTTCTGATTTTTTTAAAGGCCTATCAACGATATACTCCAGGCATGTTTACACTAAGTAGTAGAATTAGCTCATTGATAATTCCCCTAGTATTGGAAATCCTGCTACCTGGTGGCCAAAGCGCATTCTCCACCTGTTCTCCCTTACCCACCTTCAAAGAGGAGGCGGGGGAAGGCTGCTGCCCACGTTCCCAGCCTCCCCAGGCAGGTGAGGGCTGCCACGTGACTGCTCTGGCAGTGAGATGGGGAAGGTTATATGATTCCCTACTAAGAGATGGGCGAGGAAGCACAACGGCCTTGCCCATTCTCCTTGCCTTCCTGATTCCCGTCTTGGAAGGCAGCTTGGCGCTGGAAATTGTGACAGCCATCTCGGAAGATGAAGCAGCGAGTCCGACAATGAGAAGCCAGCGTGTCAGGTGCAGCAGAGAGGAAAGAACGAACCTGGGTCAGCGATGACACTATTGAGTCACTGATCAGTGTCAGTCCCCACCCACCTCCAGACTCCTCGCTCTACAGGCAAGACACACCCCTCATTGGTTTCAGCTGCTACAGAGGACTCAGCTACTCATAACTGAACACAATCTAACGCCACTCTCCCCCCCCCCCTAGTTACTTGAGCATTTTCTTTGTGGAAAGGAAAACGGAACTAAAGTGTTGACACCTGATCATTTACATGTATGCTTATTTGTAGGAAGAGTATTGGATTTTGGAAGAAACCTAGAGAAGAATTATCTTTATTTAAAAGTTTAGGCCATTTTATGCCTGGCTGGTGTGGCTCAGTGGTTGAGCGTCATCCTATGAACCAGGAAGTCATGGTTTGATTCCTGGTCAGGACGCATGCCTGGCTTGTGGGCTCAATCTCTATTAGCTGGAGTGGTGGGGGGGGGGGCATGCAGAAGGCAACCAATCAGTGGTTCTCTCTCGTCATTGATGTTTCTATCTCTCCCTTCCTCTCTGAAGTCAAATATATATATATATATATATATATATATATATATATATATATATATATATATATAATTTAAAGGTTTGGTCATTTTTTAAAAGTTACATTAATCTTTTTTAAAATATATTTTTATTGACTTCAGAGAGGAAGAGAGAAGGAGGGGGAGAGATACAAGCATCAATGATGAGAGAGAATCATGATTGGCTGCCTCCTGCATGCCCCCTACTGGGGATCGAGCCCACAACCCAGGCATGTGCCCTGACCAGAACCCAGGACCCCCTAGTTCGCAGGCCAATGCTCTATCCTAGGGGTGTCGAACTCAATCAGAGAAGGGGCCAAAATCTAAAATCCAGCCTAAATCGCGGGCCGAATGGTTTACTGAACAGTCATAAACTGTCATTGTGATGGAAACGCAGCGGAGTGCAGTGATGACAGCATGGTGCGGGCCACATTGCAAGGCCCGGCGGGACGGATTTGGCCCGCGGGCCTTGTGTTTGACACATGTGCTCTATCCACTGAGCCACCCTGGCTAGGGCAGGTTTGGTCATTTTAACTGCAGAAGCAGAGAGGGGCCACCTCAGGCCACAATGCATGGCATCAGTTCTGAGGGATGTGTGTGCAGATAACTTCTCTATGAATAAGCACCACATGGGAATCAAACCCCAGACCCTTCAGTCCGCAGGCCGACGCTCTATCCACTGAGCCAAACCAGTTTCGGCTACGTTCTTATTATTATACCCTGTTTCTGCGAAAATAAGACAGTGTCTTATATGAATTTTTGCTCCCAAAGATGTGCTAGGTCTTATTTTCAGGGGATGTCTTATTTTTCCATGAAGAAGAATACGGTACACATTGATTGTTAAATGAAAATAAAGGAAATTTATTACCTGTATACAGTACAGTAATACAGTAGTTGTCAACACAAATCAGACAAACTGTGAATCCTACAGTATCAAGAATTTACTCATTTATTCAATGACAATCATGTCATCATCTTCTGGAACATCATCATAACAATCCAATTCCTGAATTTCCTGGTGAATTTCTTGTGACTCCATTTCTTTCAGAATCAGTGGACCAAATCTCTCATGTTTAGCCTGGGGGGGCCTTATTTTCGGGGGATGCCTTATATTTCACTCAGAAGGAAACCTGTAAGTAGGTCTTATTTTCGGAGGATGTCTTATTTTTGGGGAAACACGGTAGATTGTCCTTTTCTACCTCTGACTACAGGCTCTGGAAAATAACCCCGAAATGAAGTGGACAAGCCCTGGCATAGCTCAGACTGGGGCTGGGAAGAGGATGCGAAGCTGACAAGGTGACCTGTGAGGGTCACGGTCACTTCAGGGCAGAATGGAATGCAGTGACCGTGCCAATCTGGGGCGAGTGACGTGGATATGTGGGACCCTCAGTGGAGGCGAAGTTTCCCAGGCTCTGAACTCCCTTCTCTGGAGAATGCCCCAGGCCCTTAGGAAAAAAAAGAAAGCCTTCTCAGGCAGTGATATTTGCCTTCTGATTTGCATTTTTATTTTTAAGAGGTTTGGTACTCAATGGTTAACACCGGTACATCTCAGGGCGTCTGAAGGGCGTGGTCCAGGTCTGCACAGACGGTTTTGTCTTTCTGTCTTCAAATGGCTGCTGAGCATTTCACCCAGGGACGCCTGGACGCTGACTTAGGAACTCCCGAGGCAGTGGTGCTGGGCAGAGGAACAAAGACTTTTTGATGGGCCATCAACTGAGGCACATACCTGTCTGCCGGCCTCGGCTCCCTCCGCACATGCTCAGTGCAACAGAAACGTTCCCAGTGAATGCAACCTACAAGGCAGCGCACCCAGCCCACTCCAGGCTGAGCCCTGCACACGCCCTCGGGTTGTATTTTGATCTCGAATCGTATAGACAGCGGAGTGGGGGGGAGGTCTTAGGAGCTTGGGGAGGGGGCTTCAAGCCTGTGTCCCTGCCTTCCTGTCCTCTCTCTCCAGGCTGTCCGTCTGCGGCGGGCACAGGTGCTGGACAGCTATTTGTCGGGTTGGGGCAGCATGCGTGAGAGCTATGGCTAGAGATCGCCACGCGTTGTTGCACACCAGCCTGCACAGTGCGGGTCTGGTCTCTCCTCAGAGGTGGGCGCCCCCACCCTCACCCCCGCCCCCGCCCCAGCCCTGGCCGTGATGGCAGTGGCAGTGACACTGAAGGCATCCTCCGCCCAGCGCGTCTGCAGCGACAACCTGGACCCCTTTCTCCAGCTGCCCATTCATCTGGCTAGCTCCCAGCCCAACCTGGGAGAGGCCGGCGGGGGTAACAAAGGGGGGGAGGGGTGGGTGCGGCCGGGGCTCCCCACCTCCCCCCGCGGATCGTCCCACGTGCGCTCGATCGTGGACCTTTTGTCCCCGGCCCCGCGCGCGGCCCGGCCCGGGGGGCGGAGGTGACGACCCCGACCGCCCCTGCCTCCTCCCGCCGCGGCCGCCCGCGCGCCCCGAGGCCGCCCCCAGCCTCCCAGCCCCGGCGCCCGCCCGATCGCCGTGACGTGTCGGGCGGCGCGCGCATGCGCCGCTGAGCCCGTGCCTCCGGCCCCGCGCCCGGCGGGGAGTGGGCGGGGCGTGCGGGCCCGGCCGCGGCGGAGCGGGCGGAGGGCGTGTGCGCGAGGCGGCGCGGGGCCGGAGCTGGTCGGCGGCTCGGGCGGCCGAGGAGGAGGAGGAGGAGCCGAAGGCGGCGGCCCGGCTCCCGCCCGAGCGGACAGCCAGTCCCGCGCAGCCCCCTCCCACTCCCCGGCGGGCGGCGGCGGGAGGAGGCGGAGGACGGAGCGTCTCTGCCGCCGCCTCCCGGTCCCCGGCGCGGATCTGCCGCCGCCACCTCCCCGAGCGGCGATCGTCGCCCCGCGGTGCCCCCACCCCCGTGGGCAGAGCCGCCCCGCGCCGCGCCGGAGCCGGCGCCGCCGAGGGAGCGCTCGCGGCCTCGGGCCCGCCGGGCTGTGCCGGGCGGAGATCGCGGTCCCCGGGGAGCCGCACGCCGGCAGCGCGGCCCGAGCAGCGCGGGGAGCAGCGGGCGGGCGGGCGGCGCCGGGCCCGGGCCGCCCTCGCTCCCGCGCCCCGGCCCCGCCGCCCGCGCCGGGAGGTCGCCCGCGGAGGGAGGCGCCGCAGTCCCCGGGCCTCGCCGCCCCGCTCGATCGGGCGTCCCCGGCTCCGAGGGCTCGCGCGGCCCGAGGGGAGGAGGCGATCGCGGGGCCGGGCTCAGCTCTTGGGCGCCCCCACCCCAGTTCTCGGAGCCCTCCGCGCCGCGGCCGCCGGCCCCTCCGGACCATGGCCGACGACGACGTGCTGTTCGAGGACGTGTACGAGCTGTGCGAGGTGATCGGCAAGTGAGTGTCCGCGCCGGGGCCGGGTGGGGAGCCGCCCGCAACGATGCCCGCGTCCAGCCTCGCCCGGGCCCGACCCCTGCCCGCCGTCCCCTCCCCTCCCCCGCCCGGTCCCGCTCGCCCCAGGTCTCTCCGGACGGTCCCTGCCCTTCTGCCTGGCGGGGGCCGGGGCCCGGGCTGCCCGGCGGCCGCCGAGCCCGATCGGCCAGCCCACGAGGCGGGAGCCGGCTGCGAGCCGCCGCCTGCCTCCTGCCCGCCGGGCGCTGGGGACGTGGCCGGGGCGATCTGGCCGCCGCTCCCGGGAACAGTCGGGGTTATTGTTACCTCCGGGCCCCGCAGACCGGTGCGGAAAGAACAGCCCGCCTGCCCGGGGCCGGGGCGGAGAGGGGAGCGGGAAGGACCGGGCTGTTAGCTGGGGTGTGTGTCTATTGTGCGGGATATTGGACACATGCCTTTGTGCTCGCCCCGTGCACCGATCGCGGGGGGCGGGGGGCGGTCATGTCAGACCGGGTGCATTCCTCACTTGGTGGACACTAACGTGGAAAGAGTTCCGGGGGCGGGGGGATCGGGGGTCGGGATTTGAAATGCCTCGTTATGCAATGCCGGCTCCATCCGTGTCTCAGGCTCCCTCCGCTGCTGGGACGGATGGTGGCCAGCGCGGCGGAGCCGGTCGCCCAGTCCCCGAGCCGGGCTAGACAGAGAACTGACAGGGAACGCTCATCCTCCCATCTGGGCCGGCTGATTGCATGGGGGAGGGGGGGGGGGGCAGGCAATCAGATTAATCACCGTGCCGATCGAGAATTAAATCTGCGGCTCCTCATCTAATTGTCCGTCCCTGAAATGTGTTTGCAATAGTTTCCTTTTCATTCCCATCAAACACTCCTCAGAGTGCACAACCCTGCTCGTCCGCCTGCGGGGAAGCGCTGGCCATCTGAAGTTCATTGCCTAGTTCCGTGTGTGTGTGTCAGGCGAGGCTTTCGAAGTTGAGCCGATAGGATTGGGGAGCAATCTGGGCCGCTTTGTGGCTTGCTAGGTGGCCACCATGGGAATAGTCCCCTCCTCCGGGAGGCCTGCCTTGTCGGCCAGCCGAAGGTCTGTTGGCATTTGTCTTTGAAGTTGTCCGCAGTGCCGGCTTTCAATTTGTCTAAGTGCTGATAAGTCATCTTCCCCTCGCATGTGGAGGTATTCCAGCGCCGCCTCACATGGCGATCGCAGGCAGAGCTGGCTGCACACTTTGCTCAGACTCCGCTCATACGGCGACATGCACCTCCTTGCCCTATTGTTTGCCCATGATCCGCCTGGGGATTAGGAGATCCAGATGTGCCCCGATTAAGTGATGGCAGAAGTGCCCCAGAGCCGCGCTGTCCAAGAGGGAGCGAGCCCGGGAGCCATGCATGTCATTTTACATGTCAGTTTCCATGTGTGCATGTTCTAAACGCCACCTTTCGCAGATTGCAAACGGATAGGTGCGGTGACTTTTAATAAAATAATGGTCTTGAGCCCCACAGAGCCAGACTAGGATCATTTCAGCATGTCATCGGGATAGAAATTATTAAGGACATATTTGACAGCCTTTCCCTGTACTCCGTGTGTTTTACACCGACAACACACTACGTTTTCAGGGGGGATATTTGACCTGAATTTAGTTGTCATGAAATTTGCATGTGCAGAAGTAGATTCACATACCCAAGTTGTTCCAAGCATACCTAAAAGTTTTCTAATAACGGACTGAATGGCCTCTTTCTACATTTAAATTTAAACGAATTAAAACTAAATAAAATTCAGAATTCAGTTTCTCCCTCGGACTGGCCACGTTTAAAGTGCTCAGCAGACCTGTGTGAACAGCACAATGCGGGAGGCAAATGGAAAGACACACCCTCAGCTTCTTCATTCTTAACACCATTAGGGGTGAATTCGATATTTCCCCAAAGCCCCCAAATGATTGTTTGTTATATGTTAGCTATATTTGGTGTAAATGAGCCAGCCAAGTCATAATTGAAACAGGTGAGGTTCCAGTGTTATTTATATGGTGATGACGGAATATAGCCATCATTAAATCAATGTTAGTTACCAGTTCTGATTCCTCAAGGTCTGGGAGGGTAATAGCGCTCTTTGGACATGGAAGAGAAGTGGGCAGCACCACATGAGCGCCATCAATATTCCGATAGAGGATTCGCGGGAAACACTTCTGATAGGACTAAATCCGGTTCTTCTGTGGCTTCTGAGCTGCAGGGAATCTGAGGAGGGTATTCTGTGACCACCCCAACCACGGGGCATGTGCGATCTCATTCCGATCCTACACACCCTGACTTGGTCAGTGATTTTCTCGAGGGGACCTTGACAGCATACATTTTAACTTAGAATTTGTTCAGCTCCGGATGGAAGCCGAAATGCCCTGAACATGCTCATTTGTCCTGAAAAGCTTTCTGTGGATTGCTCTCCAGGTTCTCTGGCGCTGTGATTTCCTTTTGTGCCAAATTAGTACAACAAGTTGGTTTTGACCCCCAGGTCTTAATAGGTTTACATTTCCCCCCAGATGCTAGATTGTACTTTTCAAGATCAGCTGACCCCCCACCCACTCCCCTACCTCACCTGCCACTCTCATCCTCTCTCTGAAAGGAATCACGTGCCTGAGTCCTTATAAATATGGATACGATGTTACCTCTTCTACTTTTAAGATTTAAAATAGTTTTCCGTGGTTCTTATTTTTGAACGTTTTACAAAGGATCCTTTGATCGCCCCTAGTTCCCATCACATTTTCCTGTGTAACGTCTTTGAAGCGACTGGAACAAACCTCCACTCATGGGGCCTCAGCACAGCCCCAGGACTTTGTCTCCGCAAATAACGGAAAGGGAAGGTGTTATGCAAATACAGGTAATTGGCCGATGCTTTTCCTGACTGTCCGCTTTACCTCAGCGGATTTCTAGTTTCACAGGTAAGGATGCCATCGGTACTGTTCCGCGAAGGAAATTGGAAGATGATTCATCCCAATGAAAACACAGAAACGACTTCCTAGGCCAGTAGTTTCAATGAAAGGGAATAGCAATTTACACACTGTCTTCTCCTCGCGTGGGCTGAGCACGTGCCCGTGGATTCAGTAACCTGCACCTTCTGACTTCCCTGCTTTGGGGGGACACGTGGTCCAGGGGGACCCCTGCAGCACGCCCCGGCCCCGCGGTGACAGGCTATCTGTGCTTACACCTGCAGAGTTCTCCTCATATCTCATTGCAGTGACGTATCTGTGGCTCCCGCTAGTTTACTGGGCGCTTCCTGAGGGCAGGGGACCTGTCCCTCTCCATTCCTTCCCCCGGGGCCTGCAAGGTAACATCCTCCAGTAGCTCTGGAATGATTGAGGCGTTTTCATAAAACCCCCTTAGAAGGCCCAACGCCTATCTATCAGCCTATCTATCAGCCTCCAAGCAGTGAGCAGGTGAAAAGGCTGCGCTGGCTTACGGGAGCGCCCGCCACCTGCTGCGGGTGAGAACCGCCAGGAGCTTTGGAGCCAGATCCATCGTGTGTCCCTGTGTCAGAGCAATGCACTCAGGGCGGCCAGAGCAGGCCTGGTCGCCGATAATTCTGTAAAGCTCTCTAAATGGCTCTAACGAGCAGCTACAATTGACAGGCATTCCTCTGTGTATGGAATGGTTTGGGTCTGGCTTTTAAAAAATGGAATGGACGTGTGTGTGTGTGTGTGTGTGTGTGTGTGTGTGTGTGTGTGTGTTGGGGGGAGTGGTTGAAGCCAAAAGAGGAAACGTGGATTTTCTTTTCTCTGCTGACTGAGCCTTGTTGGGGAAGGATTTTGTCTCAGCCTGTGTTTGGCCTTGATTTCCTTGGTCTTTCAAGATTCCCACGGATTCATGACGCTCATCTGATGACAGCATGGTGAGGGATGTTTGGAACCACACGAGGCAAGGATTCCTTCAAGAGCAGTTGATGCTGGCTAGCCACTAGAATGCCTCAATTTTATATTAAGAAACTGGTTGGGCCGAGACCGGTTTGGCTCAATGGATAGAGCGTCGGCTTCGGGACTGAAGGGACCCGGGTTTGATTCCGGTCCAGGGCATGTACCTTGGTTGTGGGCATATCCCCAGTAGGGGGTGTGCAAGAGGCAGCTGATCGATGACTCTCTCTCATCGATGTTTCTAACTCTCTCCCTCTCCCTTCCTCTCTGTAAAAAATCAATAAAATATATTTTAAAAAAAGAAAGTTATTGATTCAGTATGGATTGTGTTTGCGCATACACTCAAGAGTATGGTTAAGTCGCTTATACTTATATAAGGGTGTCCCCAAAAATGTATACGTGCACTTTGGATAATTATAAAAGAAGCATTTATTAAAATATATTCCCTTTTCAAAATTGAGCTATCCGCTGTTAAAGTGTCTATACATTTTGGGAGCAGGCACAGACTCTAAAGTCCATACTTGTGGTTCCAATAATGCCATTTACCAGAGAACTGAGTTAAATGCAGCCTTTATGTAAATACTAGTTTAATATGTAATTTAACTTAGAGAAAAATTCAGCTTTTCTGTTTGTACTAATGACGAAGGCCTTCACCTATATTGATTGGCCCGCTGATTTGGTTTTCTATCACCATGACAACGGGGTGGGGTATTACATTACGTTGGAACATCTTTCCTGGACGCCTTACTTAGACATTGTAAGTGAACTGGTTTCTAATGTTAGGGAAAGGTCACGTGTGAGCCTGAGAGAACCAGCCATTGGCCAGACCCGTCACACGTGGGGTGGGTCCCCGCACAGCAGGCCTTATGGGAAGTCCCAAGCAGTGCCCGTCCTGTCTGGGACCATTTGAGATGGAACTGAGCTACTCAGTTTGCATCCGCACATCTTTCTCTGAGTCTCATCGGTCTGCTTTGTGCAGACTGCCTGGGGCCCGGGGTTTCTGGGAGGGTGGTTTCCACGTTATCTTCATAGAAACTTCTTGTCACTCCTTTCCTTCCATGACCGTGACATGCTTCTACGCACTTGACATGTGCAGTTCACTCTTCTCCATTTCCCACGGTATCTGCAACAGTGTCACCTGGCAAACTTTTCCCGGACATTTTCTTTAAATTGGACATTCCTTTGCCACCTCCAGTGGTAGCTCTACTCAAGAAATTAAAGAAGCAAGCATCCCTTCCTGATGGAGATTGTCCTTGAATTAGCGCATTTTCACAATTCTTTTTCACATTTTAGATGTGGCGGAAATTCTGTTCAAGGGAGCTTTAACATTAGATTTTTTTAGAAGAAAAACATCTTTATAACAATGCCTATTTCATAAAGGGAATTGACATGTATGCCTTCTCATGTTAGGTATGTTACATGTATTCATTCCTCTATTTGTACCCGTTTTATAGAAAAAAAATCTGAGATTCAGAGATGTGTGATTAACTTGCCCAAGATCACGTGGGGAATACTAACTGGTTCTAAAATTCATTTCTTTCTTTTTTTAATATTTTATTGATTTTTTACAGAGAGGAAGGGAGAAGGATAGAGAGCTAGAAACATCGACGAGAGAGAAACATATATCAGCTGCTTCCTGCACACCCGCCACTGGGGATGTGCCTGCAACCAAGGTACATGCCCTTGGCCAGGAATCAAACCTGGGACCCCTCAGTCCACAGGCCAACGCTCTATCCACTGAGCCACACCGGTTAGCTAAAATCCATTTCCTTCCTGCTGCGTTGATTTCCTTAAATCAGGGCACATGTCTTCAGAGATGATTTTCTGCAAATTTTAATTGTTCCATTTTCTAGTTAAATTTCTTACCCCTCAGTAGAGGCTCCATACATCTTCCCCTTCCCCAAGGAAACCTGTGACTGGCTTTGTGGATGTGGATGTGTTCACAATCAGAATTTATTACTTTATGGCACCTAAGCCAATTTCGAAAATCTGAGTGCATATGATTTCATTTCAGACCTTGTATTCGCTTCCTGGGCTGTTGCCCATTCTTTGTTCAATCTTCCTTATTTCTTTACACACTCTGATTTCGCTTGGAATATTTGAGTCATTTGCAGGTAGGAGTGATGATTGCCCCCCCCCCTTTTGGGGTAGTTTAATAACTTCAAATATAGATTCTGTTGAGGCTAGATCAGGGTTTTAATTTTAACCCCAAGTTTAGAGTATATGATGAAAGTATTACCCTTTAACCATATGCAGATTTAATGATTTTTTAAAACACTCTCTATGTTACTCACTTGCAGAGGTCTCTAGCCCTGGTATGATATGCAAATTACCATTATACCACTATAGTGTTTTTTAAAATATATATTTTATTGATTTTTTACAGAGAGGAAGAGAGAGGGATAGAGAGCTAGAAACCGATGAGAGAGAAACATCGATCAGCTGCCTCCTGCATGCCTCCCACTGGGGATGTGCCCGCAACCAAGGTACATGCCCTTGACCGGAATCAAATCTAGGACCCTTCAGTCCGCAGGCCAATGCTCTATCCACTGAGCCACACCGGTTTTGGCGCACTATTGTTTATACAATCACTTCATGTTTTTAGGAAACTTCATAGATTTGGGGCCCTTATGCTTGTCCTTGGTTTGTGCTTCCCCCAAACACATACATCAGCATTGCTTTGTAGCTTGTAAGTCAGCCCCCAGGATGTGACCTGGTACCCTTTGGGCACAGCGTGGCCATTTTCTCCTCATTTATTGAAAGAATAGTAGCTCCTTCTGAGGCCATTGGCATGGACCGGTAATTGTAAGGCGCAGCCTGAATCTTTTTTATTTCTAGGATGTCTCTGAGATACTCATTACTTTTGACAGCTATGTAGCTAAGTTTCAACAATTTCCAAATGTATTTGTTCATTTATGCACCCATTGCTAGCTGTGTGGCTCTAGGCAAGTTACTTAACCTCCTTGAGCCTGTTTCTTTATCTGTAAAATGAGGGTGATAGTGTGTGTGTGTGTGTGTGTGTGTGTGTGTGTGTGTGTATGTATTAGAGGTCCGGTGCATGAATTCCTGCATGGGTGGGGTCTGGCCAGCCTGGCCAGGGGAAGGGGACATGGGCAGTTGGCCAGCCTGCCTGCTGGTTGAATTCCTGGTTGAGGGGATAATTTGCATATTAGCCTTTTATTCTATAAGATACACACTGAGTGGCCAGATTATTATGCATTCAGAGATCATCATCATCTGGCCACTCAGTGTATATCTTGAAGGGGTGTTGTGAGAATTGAATATAACATGGTCTATATAAAATGCCTAAAGGTGGTGGTTCTTTTCATTGCCATTAATAATCTTATTCACCAAATACTTGTTATCTAGCCTCAAGAATGTCTCTGTCAATGGGAGAAGCTGACAGATAGTTCATATCTAATGGAACTAGACCTTAAGTCCTGTTCCCGCCAGGGCCGTATCTGATTTGTCACCTAGTGTCTCCAACATGACCTGGTGCCTGCACATGCTCACTGCTCGGAAGATGGTGAAGGAGTATGTTAGTGAGTGTCCGTAAACTGTGGTCACCTCGTTAGCAGGAAGTGGGGGAAATCTTTGCAGAGGATCTGAGGCTTAAATGATTTGTGGTCTTCTTGAGTAACTCACTGTTTTGAGGCCTGTTTCCTCATTTAGAAAGAGTAGAGGAATACAGGTAGAGAAAACAAAGAACTCTCTAAAAAAATTTCAAAAAATGTTTATCCTATTTCGTTTTTTAATTAATCAACCTCATTTTTAGAATACTTTTAAGTCCACAGCTCCTATTTTAGTTTTGGTGACAAAGGTAATATGTATAATAAGTATAAAATTAAAGTTTTCAGGTAAAACTTTAGGAATGCTTTGATTTTTTTTTTTTTCCCCTTTTTGGTTCTGAAATTCTGTGGCTTCGGTGTTCATTATATGTTGGACAAGGTGTTAAAATTTTTATGTTTTTCTATCTTAACCTGGGCCACAACCCTTCCTTTTGAAGCAATCACCCCTCCCCATTTTACAGATGAGAAAACTGAGGAAAAGGAGATGACTAACTTACCCTGAGGAAGTACAATAATAAGTAGCAGCATGGGGATTCACACCTGGGGGGATATGTGACCCATCTCAACGCCTGCTCTGCGACATGTTTTACGACACTGCTTTACTGCACATGGAATTAGAAATCTGTGGTCTTTTGTGGCTGTTTTTTTCTCCGAGCATAACTTCTTCAGAGGCTCATTCATGTTGTAGGTGTGTCAGTACTTCATACCTTTTTAAGACCCAATAAATACTCCATTGTGTGGGTCCATCACATTTGTGGATAAGTTTTTGGGCCACTTAACGTAAGTTGAAAACTGTCGTAAAGCAGTGAGAGCAGGTGTTGAGATGGGTCACATGTACTCCCAGGTGTGACTCCCCATGCTGCTGCTTCTCATTGCCACTTCCCCAGGGTAAATAATTATTCATCTCCCTTCTCCTCGGTTTTCTCACCTGTAAAATGGAGAGGGGGATTGCCTCAAAAGGAAGGGTTGTGGCCCAGGTTAAGTTAGAAAAACATAAACATTCACGTTTTTCTGCTGGGTATACACCTCGGAGTAGAATTGCTTGGTCAAATTGTAACTTTGTGAGGAGTCCTGGACTGTGCATGAGGGTGTGAGTGCTTTTAGTCAGGTGAGTACCAGCAGAGTTTGCCTGTATCTGTTCAACACATACATAGGACATAAACTAAAGCAAAGTTACGAGTTGTTGGCCCACCTTTTACCTCATGCCCTATTTGTAGTGATTTTCAACCATTTGGTGTATTTCAGACGAAGAGTTGGCAAACTATCCGTAAACTAAGCCAGTAAATGTTTGAGGGTTTTGTGGGCCACAGAGCACCTGTCACAGCTATTCAGCTCTGCCTTTGTAGCAGGTGAGAAAAGCGAGAGTGGCTGTGTCCCAGTAAAACTTTATTTACAAAAGGAGGGGGCACGCTAGGTCTGGCCCTGGGATATAGTTTTGCCGATCTTGTAGATTAAAACTGAAACTGGAGCTGACTGTTTACCCTCAAGGTTGGGGTGTTCTTTGAGGTCGGGGAGCCCGCTAGTGAGTAGATTGTTTTTGTAAAATGTAAACATATTGAGACTGGTCCACAGAACTGTTTTCACTGTTAAATGGGGAAGTGCTATACATTTAATATTTTTCATTCTTCTTCTTTTTTAAAACTGCTTTTGGATCCTAGGTTAGAAGGGAGAAAACCATCAAAATTCTTCTCAGTTGACTGGAGGCAGTATGAATGTAGAGTTCCTGAAATAAATGATTTCCTTCATTCTTGCTTATTGCCTATAGGATGGATGAAAATAGAGCTGAGAACATACTAGAAATGACCATAAATGAACTATTATTTTAAATGTTGGCTTTAAAATCAGCAAATAAATCTCTATCCCTAATTGGAAAATTGGGATGTGCCAACCATGTCTATTTATGACTTCAAGAGCCCTTAATAAAGGATTAGGGATGGCGTGTGTGTGTGTGTGTGTGTGTGTGTGTGTGTGATCATATATAATAAAAGGCTAATATGCAAATCAACTGGTCACTATGATGCACACTGACCACCAGGGGGAGTACTGCTCAACCAGAGGCTGGGCTTGCAGCTGGTGAGTGCAGTGGCCTCTCCCGCCTCCACAGCAGCTCGAAGGATGTCCAACTGATAGCTTAGCCTGTGGGGAGGACGTCTCCCAAGGGCTCCCGGACTGCAAGAGGGCACAGGCCGGGCTGGGGGTCATCCCCCGACCTCCTGCTTCTGAGTGCATGAATTTTGTGCGCCAGGCCACTATATTATGTAAATAAAACTTCTTCAAATTTCATTTTATGTTTGACATTCATTTTACGCAATTTGTTTTGTGGTAGTAGACATAGACTATTTAGAGTGCTTTGTGGCTTTTTAAAAATTGTCATTGCTTATGTGCATAGGAAAAAGTATTATTGGAGGTTCTAGATTTCATAATTTGTGTCATCCCAGTGAAGTCAATAAAAAAGAAAAAGAGACTCTTCTAAATTATAATTACGTTAAAAGAGGGTATTGGGCATCACACTTTATCTTTGCATTTGGGCGTACAACAAATGAATTACTTGTTCAAAATGGGAAATTTCAAACTGAGACAAGGAAAATCACAGACTATAGATTTAGGAGACAGCTGTGTACAGGATTTATGAATATTATGGTGTTCTTTTATGCAATTTTTCCCAATTTTTTTATGTCCACATCTTAACAGCAAGCAAAATACAGTGGAAAGGACCCTGGTTGGGTGGCTCATTTGGATCATCATCCCATCCACCAAAAGGTTGTGGGTTCAATTCCCAGCCAGGGCACATACCTCGGTTGCAGATTCATGTAAGGGAGGCAAGGGATCAATGTTTCTCCGTCCCATCGATGTTTCTTTCTCTAAAATCCGCTCATCTCTCTCTAAAATCAATAAAATAAAATAAATATCCTCAGGTGAGGATTAAGGAAAAAAATGAGGTAGAAAGATCTTAAATTTAGAGTCCATGATAGGATTGGGCACTGAATCTAAATTACCTACATTTACAGAACAGCATTTCATCTGCTAGGTCATATTACATTGTCATGGAGGGAAAGTGAGAATGTTGGAATCTATTTAGACCACTTACTTCAATGAAAATTCTTCCCAGGTGGCTGCAGAAGGGAGTAAAAGGAATCTGAAGATCACCCGTGGAAAGTATTACCTACACAGAGTGGCCATATGATGATGATCTCTGAACGTATAATAATCTGGTCACTCAGTGTACATCCTATAGAATAAAAGGCTAATATGCAAATGGTCCCCTTGACCAGGAGTTCAACCAGCAGGCAGACCGGCCAACCGCCCATGTCCCCTCCCCCTGGCCAGGCTGGCTGGACCCCACTCATGCACGAATTCATGCACCGGGCCTCTAATACACACACACACACACACACACACACACACACACACACTGAGTGGCCAGATTATTATGTGTTCAGAAATCATAATAACCCGGCCACTCAGTGTATGTTGTGCTATTTAGGTTAGGTATTTTGCTGAATTCCAGCTGAGCCATTAGTTCCAAAGCAAAATGGTTAACCTGTATTAATATAGAGCCTTTACCGGCCTTCTTAAGCTTAGTATGTCATCTTAAACTGGTTTTTTGTTCCAACAGTAATATATGGCATTGAATTTGAAACTATCTTTTTACTGAGTAATTTTTCTTTAAATTAGTCCAAGTGACTTAACAAATAAGGTGTTTTCACTGGGGACTTCCTTTCATTGTATTTCATAATACATCATAAAAAACTATTCAGACCACAGTTTAGAGTGATCTCACATTACAGTCAACATACATAATACTTTTAAATGCATGCTAATAAGAATGGAAAAAACCTCTATTGACTATATACTAGTATATTGAAGGTTATGCTTCTTTCCTTTTCAAAAAATTTCCTTCTTATAATGGATGAGAAAATGGCATGTAAATATTCAAATGAGTCCACTTTTGTTATCATTATTGCGCACAGAGCCTGGGAATCTGGAGGGAGGCGTCTAGGCTTGCTGCTCTACTCTGTGGCTTATTTCCATTAATAGTATTTCTCCCATTGTTGAGTGTTCCTGTTGTCCTGCTGGAAGGGATCATCACACCGCCACGATCTGTGACCCACTGCACTAAATGTCAAGTGTACTTGAAATTGCCATCTGATTCAAGTCCACGCTCCTTGGTTCGACTTGCCTGGGTGGCTTCAGAATTAGGCCCACAGCCTTTGCCGGTGTTGCTCAGTGGATAGAGCGTGGGCCTACAGACCATAGGGGCCCAGGTTCAATTCTGGTCAAGGGCATGCACTTGGTTGTGGGCACACCCCTGGGCCCAGGCCATGGTTGGGGCTTGTTCAGGAAGCAACCAATCGATATGGTTCTCTCACATCAATGTTTCTCTGTCTTTCCCTCTCTCTTCCACTCCCCCTAAAAATCCATGGAAAAGGAGGAGGAGGAAAGGAAGGAAGGAAGGAAGGAAGGAAGGAAGGAAGGAAGGAAGGATGGATTAGGCCCACAATTATGAATATGGACTTGAAGATCTTAGAATATTTTCCCCATGAAGATACATTCATAGACATAGCTATGAAAAGATATGTATAGGTTAGATTTGATAAATATACACTTACCATATGACCCAGCAGTTTCCACTCCTACGTACACACCCAAAAGAAATAAGAACATGCCCTCACAAAGGAATATATGTACAACTTTATTAATACTAGACAAAATATGAAGCCACTCAAATAAAAAAAGACTAGGAAAAGTAGTATTTTAAGGAAAAAATTTAAATAGGACAGATTACAACTTAGTTTTCCTCAGTTTTTCATCTTGTAAAAGAAGGATAGTAAAGGCTGAATTATCTAACTCTGGATTCTTACAAACATAAAATGACACAAAAAGGCTTAAACTACCTTATTTATATTATTATTTTGATATTATCAAAATCAGACACTTCCCATTAGAAATGGGTTTTGTTGAATTTTCTTTGCTATTGCAAGAGTCATTTACTTTTGTGTTTAAAACTGATTTTATTTTCTGGTTTGACTACTAGCACTAAATACTCTCAAGTCTTTATAGGACTTAGAACCTGTTCGGTGAAAATGTTGACTAAAGAGATCCGGATGAATTCTGTGTGTTTTCCTAAAGGGACAGTGTGTACACTGAAGTCAAAGCAGAGAAAAAGACCCCGACCAGTATGTTTCCCCTTGCTTTGCTTCCACTTATTTCATTTTATTTGAGCTTTGAAGTTTGGAACTTACTACAAAGTAATAAATTTTTGTTGCCAAAGTTTGGCAGCTACTTAAAATGTTGCCCTTTCTGTTGAGTAGTAAGGTCTAGAGCCGTGGCTCTCCAAGCGTAGACCTCATTCTGACCTGTGGCAGCATCACCTGGGAACTTGTTAGGAATACAGATTATGGGGGCCCTACCCCAACCCTACAGATCAAAAGCTCTGAGGATGGGACCCAGAAATCTCTATATAACAGCTCTCCAATGGAGAATTTATTGGGTCTTTAAAAAGTATGAAGTACTGACACACCTACAACATGAATGAGCCTCTGAAGACGTTATGCTCAGAGAAAAAAACAGCTACAAAAGACCACAGATTTGTAATTCCATGTGCAGTAAAGCAGTGTCGTAAAACCATGTCGCAGAACAGGTGTTAAGATGGGCCACTGGCTTAGAACTCTAGCTCAGGCCTCAGAGAAGTTACAGCCCATGAGCCAAATCGGTCCACTGGCTGTTTTTGTCAGTGAAGTGTGGGAATGCAGCCACTCTCGTTTGTTTACATATTGTCGATGGGTGCTTTTACACAACAAGGGCAGAGTTGAGTAGTTTCAGCAGAGGCCGTATGGCCCACAAAGCCTAAAATATTTACTTTCTGGCCCTTTCCCAAAAAAATGTTTCAATTTCTTTACAAAAACGTTTTCTGATCCTGGCTCGAATGGAAGCTTTGGTGCTGTTTTCTTGCCGTAATGCTGGACTACAAGCATCTGAAATCCGTATGTAAACATCTCATTTTGTCTTTCCATTTGACTCTTCTTTCTACAAACTCCACTCCCTGATATCAAACTATTACTTGATGGTTAGAAACTTGTGAATAAGAAGAATAAACTACTCTGCCCTTTCCTTCTATTTGGTAATAGTGATAGCCTGTTTATCAATTCTGCGACATTTTCTCACTAAGTCAGCACTGGGGTGCCCTTGGTGTTCTGTACTATAGAGTGGCGTAACTTAATTATCTATTACTAGAGGCCCAGTGCACAAAATTCATGCACAGTAAGGGTCCCTAGTGGCTGCTAGTTGCCAGCTGCTGGCCAGAGCCTTCATTCCACGCTGCCTCCTGGTGGTCAGTGCATGTCATAGTGAGCGATGGAACTCTTGGTCAGTCAAACTCCCGAGGGGACACTTTGCATATTAGGCTTTTATATATATAGCTAGTCTTCATGTCTCCCAATTCTAGCTGCCTTTTTACTACCACAACAGAAAGCACACCTTGGGACTGCTCAAGTTAGGAATTCATGGGAGCTGTTTGCTGTACTTAGAGCCATTGAAATGGTGCCATTTCATCTGGAAAATTTTTATCCTTGGCCTGGAATGCTGTAGCCACTGTACTTCGCAACAGTGTTTGTGAGCACATAGATACCAAATATTGTGGGCAATCTTAGAATGTTTACTGGATGAGTTTTTGCTCCCCTTCCCATAATCAAGAATCACCATGTGTATCCTTAGTTGGAATATCATAAATGTCCTCTTGATATTCTTTTGTACTTGACTTTCAGTCCAGCTGACTGATAGCCAGGGTCATATAAAATACAAGAACTGAATTTTGACATTGACCTCATTGATGCACTTGGAATCTTTCTACTCACACCACTGAAGAAGGGGGGGGGGGGAGGCTTCTCACAGTCTCCATTCGTTTTGCAAGACCAGGCAAAGTGTTGTTTTTGCAGCTGTGATTCCATGGTTGTACACAACTGATGTTTCTGGCTAAGAAACATGACTTGGCCAAATGTTAATGAGCTATATTACTGGTGAGTTTGTTTGGGCCTGATTTCTTTCCGAAAGTTCCAGTTGAATACTTTAGTAGGGGATGCTGGGAAAGACACAGGAAATAGTGAGAATGAAACTGGACATGATCGAGGTAGATCTTCCATTTAGGCTTTCCCCAGCACCTTAATGCATGCCTTTGCCCTGATTACTCATCGTGGAGGCGAGGTACAGTGAGAGAGGGTCAGGCAAAGGCCAGCTGCAGAGTGTGGGTACTTAGGTTTGTTGCCAAAAGCAGCCCATCTACAGGAGAATTTGAGCTTCCCTGTTGTGTACAGTATAGTGTGGAAATGCTGTGTTGTTAAAATTAAATTGTTATTTATAGCCATGAATAAAATGTGAACTCTATAAAAGAGAGCCATGTTCTGCAGCCGTATTGTCCTAGTCAACACAATAGCCACCCACAAGAATCAGCTGAACAACCTCATCATTTCTGGTTTATCTACCTGAAATAGGGGTCAGAGGTGGGCGGTGATGAAAGCCGGGAATCATGTCACACTCCAGGCACGAGGAGAGAAATGCTCCAGTAACTCTGGCTGTACTGTCCTCCCCCATGTGTTCGGGGGCGGGGACAGCCCCCAGAGCTGGAGGGGAGCTCTGATGCCCCCGGCGCCTTGGCAGAGGGCCATGCTTGGGAGCTGGGTGCTACTTCCCTAAAAGAAAGTGCTGTAGCTAAGTTCTGCCAAATGTGTAGAGTTTGAGCCATTTAAAAGGCAATAATGTTCACACTCAGAATTCCTTAGTAGGCACAGAGTGTCATTTAAGGGTACTTATGCTGCAGGGATAAGGCTCATTATGAAATAGACACTGCAGCAAGGCCTCCATGTGACATAAACTTACTGGAGCTTGTGTATTTTTAAAACCGTGTGTGTGTGTGTGTGTGTGTGTGTGTGTGTGTGTGCGTGCTAGAGGCCCTGTGCATGAAATTCGTGCATGACAGGGAGCCTCAGCCCAGCCTGCACCCTCTCCAATCCATGACCCCTGACTCCCAGGTTAGGACCAGTCCTGAGATCCATGCAGCCTGCTGTTCAGCCATTTGGTCATCCCTCACTAAACCCCCTGCCGGCCTGGTCGCCCCATACAGCCTGTGTTTGGTTGTTTGTCTGGTTGTTTCAGTTGTGATGGCCCCTGGATTTTTATATATTAGGATATATAATATATCTTTAATATATCTAATACATCTTTAATACATATTTTAAGCTTCATTGGTGTGTCAGGGTTCATGGCTGTCATAGTTATTGCTGTATCTCTACACCTAGGACAGCATCTGGCACGTAGTCAAGCTCATTATTTAGTTGTTAAACCAGTTCAAAGAAGCGGAAGTACCTGAACACATTAGAAAAGATAAAATCTGGCCCATAATGCACAAATGAGTTCAAATTTTCATATAATGGTAATAGTTTGCCGCTTCAGAAATCATCTAATTGTCATCATGTCCCTTTGAGATAGGTTAATAGATACAAAATTGTACAGTATATGCTGAACATAATGGTGGGACCCTGAATAACACTTAGCTTCCCTAGTAGAGGTCTGTAAGATCATTGCTATAATTAAACTACATGAAAAAAAGAAGTTCCTAAGGTTAAAATGGAATGGAGATTTTGATAATGAATAAAATTACTAATACTTGCTTACTGGACCTGTCTAAAACTGCTTCCTCATTTGTAAAATAAGCCAGTCAGAGAAAGACAAGTATCCCATGGTCTCACTTATATGTCAAATTTAATGAACAAAAGAAACTGATGAACAAAATAGATCCCGAGACAGGGAAGGGGGGAGGGTGGGAAGAGATTAACCAGGGAATTTATATGCATATTAGAGGACCGGTGCACGAATTCATGCACAGATGGTGTCCCTTGGCCTGGCCGGAGATTGGGGCCAATTGGGGCCATGTTGTTCAGTCCCAGTCAGGGCCAGCCGGCTGGGGGGGAGGGACCATGGTAGGTTGGCTGGCCACGAGAGGTTGGCTGTGGGAGTGCACTGACCACCAGGGGCCAGCTCCTGTGTTAAGCGTCTGCTCCCTGGTGGTCAGTGCACATCATAGCTACCAACCAGTTGTCCAGTTATAATGGTTGCTTAGGCTTTTATATATATAGATATGCATAGCCCATGGGTAAGACATAGACAAAATAGTGCAGTGAAGGCCTGAGAGGGGGTGGGTCAATGGTAAAAAGGGGGCATCTGTAATACTTGCAACAATAAAGATAAAATCCTATATAATAAAACCGCAATACGTATGCAAATCGACCAAATGGCGGAATGAATGGTCGCTATGATGCACTGGTGGTCAGTGTGCTCCCACAGGGGGAGCACAACTCAGCCAGAAGCTGGGCTCACAGCTGGCTGGTGAGCTCAGTGGCGGTGGCGGGAGCCTCTTCTACCTCTGCTGCAGGCAGTTATTAAGGAGCAAGGGGTCCCTAACTGTGAGAGGGATGTCTGACTGCCAACCTGCCACAAGCCAGCAGGCAGACATCCCCCGAAGGGTCCAAGACTACAAGAGGATGCAGGCTGGGCTGAGGGACCCCACCCCCACCCCAGTGCACAAATGTTGTGCACTGGGCCTCTATTAACTAAATAAAATGGGAGACAGTAGAATCTATCTCCTAGGACTATTAGAAGGAAACAGTGGTTAGAAAGCACAGTTCCTGGCATGCTGAAAGTGCTTAATAAATGTGAGTTGCTTTCATCATCCTGAGTAAGTTTTGAGCACTGGCCATTGTGGCACGGTTGGTTGGGCATCATCCCATGCACTGAAAGGTTGCCCGTTCAATGCCTGTTGTAGGCACAACCCTGGTGGGGGCGTGCAGGAGGTAGCTGATTGATGTTTCACTCTCACATCGATGTTTCTTCCTCACTCTTTCTCTCTCTCTCTCTCTCTCTCTCTCTCTCTCTCTCTCTCTCTAAAAATCAATAAAAATATTTTTTTAAAAGAGTTAAGTTTTGAGATCTTCATAAGTGCCAGACTTTGTGGCAAATACCTCCTCCTTCCAAGTGTTGCTCCAATTTCCCTCTCCTCTCTTCTTGCTGCCTCACTCCTAGTTCCACCTGGGGTACCTGGGATGAGTCATGAAACCAGGCTTGACCTTCACTCACCTAGCCTTCCCACCTGACCTTGAACAAAGGTAAGGGAACCAGACACTAAATCCTGCCATCTGCCTAATACCGTAGCCACTAGCTACATGCACCTGATTAAATAAAATTTAAAGTTCATTGAATTTTTCTAAAGATTTACAAATGGCTAATAAAGATATGAAAAGGTGCTCACTATCCTTAGTCATTAGGGAAATACAAGTCAAAACCATGAGATGCCACTTCACCTACAGCAGAATGGCTATAATAAAAAAGACGGACAAATAACAAGTGTTGGTGAGGCTGTACAGATATGGGATCTCTCATGTGTAGCTGGTGGAAATGTAAAATGGTGTAGCCACTGCGGCAGACACTCTTTCAGTTCTTCAAAAGTTGTTTTTCATACAACCCAGCAATCCTGTTCCTGGATATATATGCAAGAGAATTGAAAACATATTTACATATGCACTTGTATATCAGTGTTCATAGCATTCTTCATGATAGCCAAAAGGTGGGAACCACCCAGATGTCCATTGACTAGTGAATGGATAAACAAAATGTGGTAGTTGTATTGCACACAGTAGAATATTCAGCCATAAAAGAAATGAGGCATTGATACACACTACCACAAGGACAAACCTCCGAAGCATTACACTAAGTGAAAGAAGCCAGACACAAAAGAGAAGCCAGACACAAAAGAGCACATGTTGTATGATCCACTTATAGGAAACTAGAGGCCCAGCGCACATGAAATAGTCTTGTCTCAGCTGGCCGCCCTGCCCATCACTGCTCCGTTGCTTGTGCCCTGCCCTCTGCCACCCATAGCTCTCCACCGCTTGTAGCTTTCTGCTGCTTGTAGCTCACGCCTTGCCTCACCCGCCACGAGAGCTGCTGCTTGTTTGGTCATCATGACCACGGCCCTAACCAGTACTGCAGGCTTAGGCAGCTAAGATGTCTGTCTGCCAGTGGTCCCTACTTTCTCAACAGTGCTGCAGGCTCAGGGCTTCCCCTTGCAGATCTGGATGGCAAGTGCTCACAGAGCCACAGTGCCACAGACTTGTTGTGGGGGCGGGGGAAACAGCCTCAAGATAATGTGCCACAGGCCCTGCTTGTCCTGCCCTGGATCATTAGTAGCTAAGGTCCTCGCTCTGCCATGAGAAGTCCTATTCCCACCTTTGATTTTCAATCTATTGTATTTTTAAAAATATATGTTTTTATTGATGTCAGAGAGGAAGGGAGAGGGAGAGAGAGAAAAACATCCGTGATGAGAGAGAATCCTGGATCAGCTGCCTCCTGCAGGTCCCACACTGGGGACTGAGCCCGCAACCTGGGCCTGTGCCCTTGACTAGAATCAAACCCAGGACCCTTCAGTCTGCAGGCCGATGCTCTATCGACTGAGCCACAGCAGCTAGGGACAATGTATTTTTTAAAAATACATTTTATTGATTTTTAGAGAGGGAAAGAGATATGGAAACATTAATGATAAGAGAGAATCATGGATCGGCTGCCTCCTGCATGCCCCACACTGGGCCCACAACCTGGACATGTGCCCTGACTGGGAATCGAACCATGACCTCCGGGTTCATAGGTTGATGCTCAACCACTGAGCCACACCGGCTGGGCTTCACTGTATTTTTTATGCCCATTTATAGTTTGATGGCTTTTCATTTGGTGTAAGGAACTCCTCATCTCTTTGATGGCTGTATATCATCAGTGATTTGATAAGGCCCCTGTTGCTGGACATTAGATAATTACTTGTTTAATTATCTCCTTTCCCCAACTGGCACTGGAACTCAGAGGGTTGTGACTGCTTGCTTACTACTTCATCTTCAGTGCCTGACACAATCATTTATGTTGAATAAAGATATTTCCCCTAATTTTGAAATATGAATAACACTTAGAGGAGTATCTTACTGCCAAAGCTTTATCCAGAGTTCAGATTATTCTCTGAGTATGGCATTCCAGAAATGGAGCTGCCTTGTCAAAGAGGATATAAATGTTTAAGCATCTGGGCATAGGCTGTGAGACAGTTCTCTCAACGGTTCTCCCAGCATGCCTTCTTTCAGCAGCAAATGCTATTCCCCCTCGCACTGTCACGTGGTAACACTAAACATGCTGAGTGCTTCAGCATCATTAACCTGCTCAGCAAAACATGTTATCTCGTTGGACTACTTTGTGTCTCTTTAATGACCAGTGGAACTACTCATTTTCCTCATGTTTAATTTTTGGTATTCCTTCTGTGAATTGGCCATTTTGTGGTTCCCCCTATTTTCCTATTGTTGCCTACTAGCCTTTTTCTTGCTCATTAATTTATGTCAACTTTATATATCAAACATATTAGCCTGCTGTCGTCTTACAAATGCTTTTCACATTCATTTTTTTATTTTCGGGACTAGAGGCCCAGTGCACGAAATTCGTGCAAGGGACTTGGCCCTCGCAACCCCACCTTCACCTGGAAGGACATCCAGAAGGTCGTTTGGCTGTCTGGTCTAATTAGCATATGATGCTTTTATTATTATAGACTAGAGGTCCGGTGCACAAAATTCGTGCACTCAATTGGGGGAATCCTCAGCTGCCCCCTGGAGGTCAGTGCACATCATAGTGGCCAGTCGTTCCGCCGTTCAGTCTATTTGCATATTAGCCTCTTATGACATAGGATTATTATAGATGAGTGGATATATGGAAACAAAAAATCATACAGAAGCCCCTTTATTAGATATGACTAGATCTCATAGCTAGTCTGTTTAACAGAAAATGGTATCTTGGAAAAGGTTACCTGTGTATCTTTCATGTTAAAGCTTCCACAGAATATGCATTAAGTCGCTAGTCATTTTACATTGGGCTGCCCTTTTCTTTGAATATGAATCTTAATTGATTAGAAATCTATCTAGTTCTTTTCATATTTCATTCAAAATGCATCATCAGTGATTTTCAGTTTGGGTTTCTTTAAAGTGGAGTGATACCTCAGTGAGCTGAAATCGATGAAGAATCTTCCAGGTATCCTACAGGTCCCCCTAGTAAGTTTGACACCCACATTTAATGCGACATCACTTTATGTGGTCTTTCCAGCCAGTTCCTCTCTTTTATACTCCCATTCAACTGATTTAGCCTATAATTAAGAATTACAGTAACAGGTGCACAACTAGCATAAAAGGGAATAAATTGCTGGCGATGATGCGGAGAAAAAGGAACCCTCGTGCATTGCTGGTGGGAATGCAGACTGGTGCAGCCACTGTGGAGAACAGTATGGAGTTTCCTCAAAAATTAAATATGGAACTGCTATTGGACCCAGTCATCCCACTTCTGGAAACATATCCTATCTTCCCTCCTCCCCCCCCAAAAAAAGAATCAGAAAGAATGTGTGCACCCCTATGTTCATAGCAGTGTTATTTACAATAGCCAAGACCTGGAAACAGCCCAAGTGCCCACCAGTCAATGAACGGATAAAACAGCTGTGGCACATTTACACCATAGAGTACTATGCAGCTGTGAAAAGAAGGGTCTCTTATCCTTTGAGACAGCATGGAGGGACCTGGAGAGTATTATGCTAAGTGAATAAGCCAGCCAGAGACAGACAAGTATCCCGTGATCTCAACCATATGTGGAATCTAATGAACAAAATGAATTGACCAACAAAATGAGACCTGAAGCAGGGAGGCATGGGACAGACTGATACACCTCCACGTGGGGGTGGGAGGATGAGAAGAGATAAACTAAAGAACGCACATACTTATATGCAGAGCCATGGACACGGCAACAGGGTACTGAAGACCTGGGGGGTGGGTCGGGGCTGAAGTGGGGCTGAATGAGGGGGAAATAGGAGACATCTGTAATACTACCGACAATACAAAATATATTTAAAAATAAAAAAGGAACAAATCTGGGAATAAACCTGACTTGGTAAGTAGGCAACTTCATTTCTAGGGCTTCATGAGCAGGCACTACACGGTAGACTGTTCCTGAGAGCCAGCGTGCTCTGAGCATCCGTTAGGTTCCTACAGGAGCTGGGCAATGGGAACGGGCAACGGGTTAAATGGAGGTTGGTTAACAGAGGAGGCCTCGCGCCCATGTGCCCATTAGTGACGCTGGTGGTAATTCACAGAAGCTGATTACCTAAGGGGGCGCTTGCGCAGAACATATAGTGCTGCTGAGTCATTGCCGCCGCGCATGCGTAGAGCAAAGGGGCCTTTGCCGGTAACCCTGCTGTCTTGGCCTGCACACATGCGTTCGGGGAGTAGGCCTTGACCCTCCAACTTCCTCAGCTCAGGACGCCCCACATGCTAGCTGGAGGAAGAGCTGCGAAAGAAAATGTAAGTCAGAGCTCACAAGAAGGGGGATAGCTCAAGGAACTGCTTTCTAGAACCCAGGCCCTGCTCCCCAATGGCGTTTGAAGCTACTTTTTTCAGCAGCTTAAAAAACAAACAATAAGTGGCTTATTAATGGGTGTGCCAGCCCTAACGGGTGTGGCTCAGTAGATAGAGCATTGGCCTGGGGATTGAAGGGTCCCAGGTTCGATTCCGGTCAAGGGCATGTACCTTGGTTGCGGGCACATCCCCTGGGGGGTGGGGTGCAGGAGGCAGCTGATGGATGTTTCTCTCTCATTGATGTTTCTCTCTCTCTCTCCCTCTCCCTTCCTCTCTGTAAAGAATCAATAAAATATATTAAAAGGGGGTAGGGGGATGCCAACCAAGAAGAATTAAGCAAAGTTCTATAGATACTATCAAACTCCAAAGCATGATTTATCCCCCTCGATTTTCCCAGTGTATGCTGGGAAGTCCTTATGGTAAGATGTCAGCCCTTTGATTTATGGTGTGCTTCATGTAAGCCTGCCTCTGGAATAAGTCGACCCCTCACTGTAATTATTGCTCTTTCCTGGGCCACAGCATTAGGTCAATTAGTGAAATACTGAGTCTTACTCTTTTAAGGCTGTGAACAGCTTCCCACTAATACACAGAAAATATGGGATGAATATTAAGGACCTGCTATGAAGCAAATGTTAATGGGAGCTGTATTGTGCGATGCTATTTATCCTGCTTACACTGTCAGAATGTTTCCTCTAAGTGACCACTGTATGCATTTTACTTTCAAAATATTGTCTGGTGCGGCCAAAACCGGTTTGGCTCAGTGGTAGAGCATCAGTCTGCGGACTGAAGGGTCCCGGGTTCGATTCCGGTCAAGGGCATGTACCTTGGTTGCGGGCACATCCCCACTAGGGGGTGTGCAAGAGGCAGCTGGTCAATGTTTCTCTCTCATCGACGTTTCTAGCTCTCTATCTCTCTCCCTTCCTCTCTGTAAAAAATCAATAAAATATATTTTAAAAATGTATATATTGTCTGGTGCGGACCATAGTATGAGTCTGAACATTGTTGGGTGTTGAGAAGTTCTATTTCATCTTCGTATTTATATTTTGATTGTTGACAGTATACAGATGGCCCCTTCCCTGTCTCATCTGAATGTTTATTTGTGTTAGAAGTTAAGCCACTTCAAAGTGACTCATCGGCATTGTGTGGAAGCAAACCACCAAGCAGCCCTCATGGGAGATGTGCTGCAGCTGGCAGGCCTTGTTCTCCTAAAGCTGTTCTTCCCTGCCTCTGGAAAGTGATGGTTGCAAGTCCCTTTCCCTCTCCCCGTGTGAGGTTATTGTGGTTCTGGCTGCATGCATAGCAGAGCACGTGCCAAAATGTCCCCTAGTTTCTCAGACCATCTAGACCTACCTGTGGCCACTGTGCACTCTACAACTTCAGATGCCTTTCTGATCCATTGGCAGTGGCTACATTGGAGTCTTGTATCAGAGGTATCATTTATCTTATTTGTTTCATTCCAAAATCATCTACACTAATAAAAGAGAAAGATGCAAATTGACCATACCTTCGCAACGCCCACCAGCCAGTCAGAAGTGAGTATGCAGATTAACCCAACAAATATGGTGGGTTAATTTGCATACACAGGCTCTGAGTGACTGGAGGTGGGACACTTGCATGGTCACCATGGCAATGACGCAGGCATGCCACACCGCCCCACCCACTCCGGGCCTCTGGGCAGTGTGGGAAGGCGGAAAGGCAGCTCTGGCCAGAGCTAAGGTGGTGCCGGCAGTCAGGGGAAGAAAGCCCATTCTTGCATGAATCTTCATGCATCGGGCCTCTAGTAAATGAAATAAGAAAGAAGACAATGAAGGTTGTGATTTTTTGTGTGTGTGAATTTGAGAAGTATTGACTTTCCTCAGAAAAATATGACAATACATTGATGTTGTTATTGCTTTGGATTTTCTGCTTTAGAATGATATTTCTTCACTGGAATTAGCTGAGGAAAAGTGGCATTTGTGATGGATGGGTGGTTTCAGGAGATTGGGTTGTTTTCCATACTTTCAGATACCTGGCTTAATGTATTGTAATTAGAAAAATTTCACTGCTTTGTGTAAGTCTCAAAAAGATGGTTATTAAGCTTTCAATTCAATATCTGTGGAGCCTGCTGTGTCTGATAGATTAAAATAAAAGTTTTATGATTTATTGAAAAGGGTAAAAGTGCCCTGATCTCTACCATGGCCACATTTGAATTCAAACTTAGCTTTAAACAAATATTTAAAATTAAATAGCCCGGCCGGCGGTGGCTCAGTGGTTGAGCGTTGACCTGTGAACCAGGAGGTTGCGGTTTGATTCCTGGTCAGGGCACATGACCAGGTTGTGGGCTCCATCCCCCTATGTGAAGTGTGCAGGAGGCAGCCAATCCATGATTCACCGTTGATGTTTCTATCTCCCCCTCCCTTCCTCTTTAAAGTCAATAAAAGTATATATTTTAGACATTTACAGTTGCCAGAGGCGACAGGGTAGAAGATGGATGAAAAAGCTGAAGGGGATATCCAGTTATAAAATAAATAAGACACAGGGATGTAGTGTACAGCACAGGAAACATAGTCCATCCTATATAATAAACCCTAATATGCAAATAGACCAAATGGCAGAACGTCTGGTCGCTATGATGCGCACTGACCATCAGGGGGCAGACACTCAATGCAGGAGCTGTCCCCTGGTGGTCAGTGCGCTCCCATAGGGGGAGCACAGCTCAGCCAGAAGCTGGCTGTAGGCGGGCAGTACGGAGCGAGGGGTCCCGGACTGCAAGAGTCCCAGACTTCAAGAGGATGTCTGTAGGATGCCTGAGGATCAGGCCTAAGCTGGCAGACAGACACCCCCCAAGGGGTCCCAGACTATGAGATGGTGCAGGCCGGGCTGAGGAACTCCCTCCAAGTGCACAAATTTCATACACCAGGCCTCTAGTAATATCATAACTTTGCATCTGATAGATGGTTAATAAACTTATGGGCGTCACTATGCTATACACCTGAAACTAGTACAATATTGCATGCCAACTGTACTTTAATTTAAAAATTTAGAATAAGTTTTTTAGAATCTAAAAGCTATGGTCCTTTAATATTTAGACATCAATTTATAGTACTTAGAGAACAATCAACTGCGCTCTTCACATATATATCTGCCTTTTATTTTCGGTAGTTGGGATCTGTGTTATGTTTTTATTCGGTGTGTAAGGTTTTCCAAAAGTGAGCAAGCTTGACCTTAAAGATATCTTTGTCACTTTTTCCACGTTGTTAGTGTTTGCTTTGCGAAGCCTTCCCAGTCCCCAAGATTCTGTAAGTTACATTTCTAGACTTTCCATGAAGTTCTAAATGGTTTCAAAGCCTCAAACAAGGAAATTGAAGTAAGCACTGGAAAACTTACTTGAACTTCAGCTGGGAATATGTATGCAGATGCTGTTGTAAAGACCCCTGACTGTATTCAGTTTCTAAGTTCTCCATTTTTTGGTGATACAGGTCTTCCCCGTTAGGGTTGCTTTGTTGTTGTTGTTCATCCTCACCCAAGGATATTTTCCCATTGATTTTTAGAGAGAGTGGAAGAGGGAGAAAAAGACAGAGAGAAACATCGATGTGAGAGAAACACACCGATTCGTTGCTTCCTGCATTCATCCCAACCAGGGCCTGGGCTGGGGAGGAACCTGCAACCAAGGTACATGCCCTTGACCAGAATCGGACCCAGGACCTTTGGATCTGCAGGCCAATGCTCTAGCCACTGAGCAACACTGGCCAGGGCTTCCTCATCTGGTTTAGGATTGGCTTGTTGTCTGGTGTTCTGCAGCCGCCCCCTCTCCCATTGTTACATAGGTAGAAGAAGACTAGGACGACTATACTGAAAGTCCCCACTCCCACAAAAGGGGGGTAGGAAAGATAGCTGTGATCATATCCTCCTGGACAGGAAGAGCAAAGACTCCCTGCCTGGCAGAAGAGGAGGTTTCTCAGGGGGCCTGTTTGGCAGTCCCTGGTTCTGCCCTCCAGGCGGCTGTCCTTTGCCTGGGAAGTAAATGTGTGAGGGGAGCCCCAGCATTTGTGAAGAGCTCAGGGATTGCTCTTCCCTGTAGGTCAGAAATGACAGTGGAAACTGCCGCCACTGAATTGGCAAACCTAAATGCAGGAGTGGGCAAAAGCAGGTTTCAATTGTGAGTATGCAAAGCACAGTTGATTCTTACATTATTTATTAATTATCTATACTAATAAAAGGGTAATATGCTAATAAAAGGGTAATATGCTAATTAGACATGGAGACCTTCCAGACAAAGCCATGTTGGCGGGGTTGAGGCAGAGGCGGTTAAGGGCCATCAGGCCAGGAGGGGTGGGAACTGGGGGTGATCAGGCTGGCAAAGGGAGCAATTGGGTACGAGAAGACCGACAGGCGGGGGGGGGGGGGGGGGGGACAGTTGGGGGCAAGCAGGCAGGCAGGCAGGTGAGTGGTTAGGAGGAGCCAGTGGTTCCAGATTGCAAGAGGGATGTCCGACTGCCAGTTTAGGCCCGATCCCATTGAGGGATCCCAGATTGGAAAGGGTGCAGGCCAGGCTGAATGACACCCCCCCATGCACAAATTTTGTGCACCGGGCCACTAGTTGTATAATTTATTTGTATTATAATTTAAATCTACTTTTACCAACCCATGTACAGTAAGAGTAATTGGATCCTGCGGTGACAGAGGCCAAATAGCACTCAAGCAGCAAAGGCAAGGTAGGCATCGTTTTCTCAATAAACAATCAGCAATTGGAATAATCTGAGTAATACAGGAGGATTTCTTTTGCCCCAGAACAGGCCCCCAAGTGTTCTCTAGAGATTTTTGGGGGGGTTCCATTCTTCTCCATAGCCCTATCTGAAGTACTAATTGGGGAGCATAATTTTCTTGGGAAGTGCACAGCTTTCATAGCTAATGTTGTTTTGGTGAAGGTTTGGGGCCATGAATTATTTGAGAGACGTAATACTTTCTGGCTGCTGAAGGGCAATCTTGGGATTTCATGAGAATATTATTCCTCCAAAACTTGGAGGTTTTTATACAGTTACTTTTAGTAAGCTCAGTGGGGGGGAAGTCACATCTAGACATCATTTCTTAGCTTGAAAATTCTTCTGCTCACTGGTCTCTGTGCTCAGCCATCTTCCTCTAGCTTTTACGTTAACACTCATCTGCCTTACGTTAGGCAACATCTTTAATCTGATTTTTGCTGGCTGGTTTTCTTCTTTGCCCTGATGAGAGCTCTTCAAACAGCTTGGAGCTATGGGCTTATCCTGCTAAGATAGTCACTTCTCTGAGTTCCTGCTTATAATCACTTCAGTTTGAAGTGCAGTCTGTTGACATTTCCAGCCTTACAGAGATTCAAATTATAGAACGCTCAGTCCATCCAGATTGAAGGCTGCAAGCATAGAATGACCAACTTGAGTTTGATTTGGTCCTTCATAGGACAGGGCTCAAAAGCTGTGAGGAAAAGCCATCATACAGCCATATCCTGAAGTTTTCCTGTATTTTCCTGAACTGTAGCCTCATTTGCCATATGACATTATTAAATGTTTTGCCACCACTTCACAAGAACAACCAGCATTAAGAGTCACTAACTTTAAATTGTTTAGAGACTGACGTTGGTTCTTAAGACTAATTTTATATGAAGTCTTTCTTTCCTTTTCCTTGATATAGTTATAGTCTAAGCATTGATGGGCAGCTTGGGGTGCATTCGCTTTTAATTAGAAGGTATCGTGTCTAGAGGGTATTGCTTTTTTCTAAGGACAGGGACATTTTGAAAAGACAAGGAGAAAAGTAATATGTGGACATAATTGCCAAGAAGGAAGTTAATAAATGATGGGTAAATAAATGGTCAAGGAAAAATAATGGGCAATGTGTTCTTTATATGATCCTGTGAAAGGAGAATAGGTATTATGCGAGCCATTGTCTTACTTCAGCCACCAGGTGATTTATTGTAGCTTACCAGGGTCTTGGTTCCTATCCACAGTGAGAGGTACCATGGTTAATTAGAAAATGAGCTTACTAGTTGTTTATAAGTTCTCTAATGGGGGTGGGAGTCTCAGAAGGAGCAGGAAATGAGAAAGGTACAGAAAGCTTCTTTAAAGAAATAATGATAGAAAACTTCCCAACTCATGGGAAGGAAATAAACATCAAGAGGTTTTTACCAAGACATATTATAATCATATTGTTACAAGGATTTTTAATGCAGCAAAAAATGACTTAGATGTAAGCCTCCTAATCTTCCTCCTTTTCCTCCTCTCTCCATCCCTGCTCCCATAATGCTATTTATTAGCAGACTTCTCATCAGAAACCTTGTAGGCCAAGAGAAAGTGGGATGATATAATCCAAGTGATGGAAGGGGGAAAAATGCCAACCAAAAAAGATGATTGAGTTATTCCACTTCTGGGTATTATCTGAAGAATATGAAAACATTAACTTAAAATATATATATGCACCCCATGTTCATTATGGCGTTATTTGCAATAGCCAAGATTTGGAAACAACCTTAATGCCCAACAGTAGATGAATGATAAAGAATACATGTAGAGCCCTAATCGGTTTGGCTCAGTGGATAGAATGTCCTAGGTTCAAGTCCAGTCAAGAGCACATGCCTGGGTTTGCAGTCTCAATTCCCAGTAGGGGGTGTGCAGGAGCCAGCCAATCAATGGTCCTATCATAATTGATGTTTCTATCTCTCCCTCTCCCTTTCTCTCTGAAATCAATAAGATATATATTTTTAAAAAAGAATGCATGGTGGATATAGGTATCTATATTTTTATATGTGTGTAATGGAATACTGCTTATTTATAAAAATGACAAAATAGTGCCATTTGCAACAACATGGATGGGCCTTGAGGATATTATGCTAAGTGAAATAAGTCAAGCGGAAAAGGACAAATACCATATGATTTCACTCAAATGTAGAATATAAAAAAGATGAAAAAACAAAACAGAAACAAACTCATAAATATGACAAGAAATTGGTGATTACTAGAGGGGAAGTGGGGTAGGAGAGGATGAAATGAGTATGGTGATGGATAGAAACTAGACTTTTGATGGTGAACATGCTATACTGTGTACAGATACCAATTATATTGTTGTACACCTGAAACTTATATGTTATTCACCAATGTTACCTCAATAAAAATGGTCTTATAAATTTAACAAACATAGATGCTATATCTGGCAAAGGTATATTTCACAAATGAAGGAGAAATAGACTTCCCAGACTTTCCGAGGCAAACAAAAGCTGAGAGAATTCACCCCTAGACAAACTGAACACACTCCTGTATTCAGCAGCCAAGTCAAGAAACTAGCACATTACTCAAAGCCCTCTTTGTGCTTTCTGTACTTCCATTTTTAGCTTTAGAATAGGGGTAATGCTGTCCCCTTCACTTTTTAGGAAAGAAATGGCCTAAAAAGTTGCATTGATCTCTCTCAGGTAGTGTGCAGCTAAAATGAGATGGCCGTAGCTTTATGCATTTGGATCTAAAAAAGTACTACCAATTTCCAGAGTTGTACAGAGCTTACTTACAGCATCCTATATAATAAAAGCCTAATATGCAAATTGACCAAACAGTGGAACAACCAGAAAAATGGTTGCCATGATGTGCATTGATCACCAGGGGCAGACACTCAATGCAGGAACTGCCCCCAGCCTGCAGGCCCCAGGCCAGCCAAGGTGGGTGCCAGCAGGTTCCCCACCCCACCCCCAACCGCCCTGCTGGTTGCCCCACAGATTGGCCCTGATCACCAGCCAGGCTTAGGGACCCTACCCATGCACAAATTTTGTGCACTGGGCCTTTAGCTATTAAAAGCCTATTAAATTGGGAGTGAAGTAGAAAGAGAAGAGAGAAGAGAGAGAGAAGACAGAGAAACATCAATGATGAGAGAGAATCATTGATTGGCTGCCTCCTGCACTCCCCCTGCTGGGAATTGAGCTCGCAACCCAGTCATGTGCCCTTGACTGAAATCAAACCCAAGACCCTTCAGTCCACAAGCTGACGCACTGTTCACTGAGCCAATCCCGTTATGGCTAGATTTTCACTTTTAAAAGAACATGCTAGTAAAACTCTTCCCTTGCCTTAACAGTGACTTCCTGATTTCAGGGTAAGACTCTCTCTCCAAGATTTTAGATTAAAAAAAAAAAAAACACGAGATTTACTTTAATAGCTTTCACAGTACACACTGTGGTTGGTAGTTTAATTTATTTAATGTTTTATTAAGATTGGAAAGCAATAAGCATTGCCTATTTGAATCAAGTACCAATCTAAACCAGTAAACATCTGTTACCATCCCTGCCTGTCTGTTCTGTGTAAAGCAATGTTATAGAAAGACTGCGTGTGTCTGGAGCAGTGATTGAAATAGTGACCCTTGCTAATTCCACTGATCACCACAATCATCTTTATTTTCTCATCATTAGAATATATTTTACCTACTGGAGTTAAGATTTAAACTGAGCGATCGCCTTCAAAAAGAATATTAGCCTTGCTCAATAGTGTATTACCTGTGGCACATTTTAGCCTAATGTGATTTCCTTAGCTGGTAATTGAGATCCATTTTATCTGTTCAGGAAGTGCAAGCAGCAGGTGTGTAGGACTTTGGATTGTTTGTATTACGGATCAACTGAGTATTTGTGGTAAAAACCCAATCTGTTACCTGGAAGTAACAAGCTACAGTCTCACTAAGAACAGTAACTGCATTTGTGGAAGTTCCAGAAGTTTTTACAACTGCTATCATAATAGCTTCTTTGATGTGTTCCCTAGAAGGGATTGTGGGCCATCATTTTTTCAACTGATAAACTCTTGGTGCTTTCAGTGTATGCCCTGACTGGTTTGGCTTAGTGGATAGAGCATCAGCTTGCAGACTGAAGGGTCCCAGGTTCAATTCCAGTCAAGGGCATGTACCTTGGTTGTGGGCACATCCCCAGTGGGGGGTGTGCAGGAGGCAGCTGATCAATGATTCTCTTTCATTGATGTTTCTAACTCTCTACTCCTTTTCCTTCCTCTCTGTAAAAAATCAATAAAATATATTTTTAAAAATAATAGAAGTGTATTATAATATGCTAATTAGACCATACATCCTTCTGGACCAAGCTGGGGCTGTGAGGGAAGCCCAGGTCCCAGGTGCCAGAGGGAAGCCGGTGCTGGCAGCTGGGGAAGGAAGGCCCACTCTTGCACGAATTTCGCGCATCAAGCCTCTAGTTCACTAATAATGTTGCAGCCACAATAAAAGGAAGGCTGTGCAGTGGAACTCGTTTCTCTCCTCTGTTACAGCCGCTCTCTGAAAGATGTCTGAGGACACCCTCACTGCCAGCAGCCCCCCAGGGAATTGCACACCATATGTCCCGTTTTAACGCCTTGGCTCTTAGTCTGCATTTTACCCCGTTTACTTCCGTATTCGCCTTTTGTTGGGCGCACTTACTGCTAAGCGGTATGACTGTTTTCCCGGGCAACAGAATTGGATCCTTCTTTTGTTACCACTGAAGAAAGCCAGGTCAGCATCCACTCCGCAGCTTCTGACTGTTCCTAGAGTGAGGTCACAGTTGGGTCAAGGTCACAAAGACTCATTTTTTCATTTGGGATGGTATTCAAATGGCATCATTTCAGTCATTTTGCTTGTCATTGCTTCTGACAAAAAGCACTGTTCTGGACGCTTCTCCCTTATCCTACTGCTCAGCTAGGAAGTATTTGCTATGGGGAGAAATAAGGGGTGACCTCAGCCACTGTCTTCTAGAGGAAGCCCCGGAAGTGCATTTGAACTTTCTCAGCTGTTGGGTAATAATTATCAACGTCAGCAAATCTGCTCTGAGTCCGGTGGATTCTGGTATCCACTTTGCTTTGGCCTGCAAAGGCCCATCTTCTTTGGGGAGAAAACTCCTAGAGCAGTTGCCACTATGAGCTTGCTTTCTGGTCCCCTCTGTAGGGGACAGCCCCCCTTGACGGCTTCTTGGGTTGTCTGTGATTACCCAGGGAAGAGGGGGTCCCCGCTCCGCACCACGTGAGGACAGGGGTGCTAGAATGGGAAGAGATCCAAATGCCATTTTAGCTGAGGTCCAGCTCTGGCTCAGGCCTGAAGTGGATTAGCAAACACTTCTTCCACTTAGTGAGCTCTCTTTAGTAATGCTGGGGCTTTAGCCAGACTCTCGCTGCTAGAAGGACTGGGAGCTACTGAGCGTGCGGTCGTCATGTCCTAGCCTGACTATCACAGCCCTGAGGAAGGGTGCCAACACGATCAACATAACCAAGGATTCTTAGTTGTTATCTTCAAAAACTCTTACCTGAATTCACTTTTCCATTCAGGGACAGGGACGTATCTATTGGGCTGTGAGGTGGCGATGGCTCATCTAGTTTGTACCCAATGGAATCAAAGTGGCAGATAGGAAAAGGAGACCAGAAACGGTCACATTATTGTTTCATGAGAATTAAATCCTTTTCTCTTAAGATCCATCCTTTAGCCCTAGCTGGTTTGGCTCAGTGGACAGAGCGTTGACCTGCGGACTGAAGGGTCCCAGGTTCCATTCCTGGTCAATGGCACATGCCCAGGTTGTGGGCTCCATCCCCAGTAGGGGGCGTGCAGGAGGCAACCGATCCATGATTCTCTCTGAAATCAATAAAGAAATATATATATGATCCATCCTTCACATTTTGTTAGGCTTCTTGCTTAGGAAATACTTGTGGCGATTTTTACTTGTTTAATTTGGAAATTCTGATTTCTTACTCATGACATACCTTCAGAAACAGTGAATCTTTGTCAGAATTTCTGAGAACTAGGAATGAAAACCATTAAAGAAGTTCATGGTGTTAATTTCATCCAAATATATAAATGCCGTTTTGTGACAAATAGAAAATTATAGCTATTAAGTATGTATTTTTGCTTTTACATGAATATTGATTCAAGTAAGTCACTTATTAAAATAAGTCACTTATTAACTAAGAAATGGACAGTACCTGTGGACTGAACACAGTGACTTACTTCCAAAGACTATATAGTATAGCTCTCCCGTAGAGAAATCTGACAAACATGCCTCAGCTCCATGACCAAGGTCAGCATCAACAGTGACAAGTCATGTTGACAGGACATACCTTTGATATGATGTAATGAAAGCGGCACTTTACCTCAGTGGTCTTCCTCCCCCCAAAACACATAAGTACAGTCTCATCATGGGGAAAACAGCAGAGAAATTACATTCCAGAAAATTCTACAAATTACCTATACAGCACTCCTCAAAACTGCCAAGGTCAGAAAAAGCAAAGGAAGTCTGAGAAACTGTCAGAGCCAAGAGGAGCCTAAGGAGCCCTCACTAAATGTCACGTGATGTCCTGGATGGGACCCTGGGACAGAAAAGGGGCATTTAAGTTAAAAATAAAGAATGGACCTTCATTAATGCTGATGTATCCACATTGGGTCATTAATTGTAACAAATCAATGCAAGATGTTATTGATAGGGAACTAGGTACAGAGCAGACGGGAACTCTGCGTATTATCTGTGTAATTTTCTAAAAATACAAAACTTGTAAAAAAAATTTTTTAAGAGTAGTGTCCATTGTTGAGTACAAGAGGCCATGCACAAAAGAGTACACACAGTATCATTTCATTTATATGAAATTCAAGGACAGGCAGAATGTACCTGTTATGATAGACATCAAAATAGCGGTTATTTCAGGAAGAGATGATTGCAAAGCCACATGATAGAGCATTTGAGGTAATGGGAAGATTTCTACATCTTAATGAATGCCAATCTAACATTGGTAGTCACATAAATGTGAGTGTGTATGAATGTTTGTGATCGTGAGCTTACTTTATTATAAGCATGTTATGCCTCCTATTATGGACTGAATTGTGGCCCTCAAAAATTCATATGTTACAGTGTTAACCCCTACCACCTCAGAATGTGCCTGTATTCAAAGATACCAACTTTAAGGAGGTGATTATAGTTAGGTGAGTTCATGTGTGTAGACTATCCTATCTAATAAAAAAGTAATATGCAAATTGACCATCACTCTAACACATAAGATGGTCGCCCCTATGTGGTCAAAGATGGTTAGCAGGGGAGGGCGGTTGGGGTGACCAGGCCAGCAGGGTAGGGCGGTTAGGGGAGACCAGGCCAGTAGAGGAGGGCAGTTGAGGGGAACCAGGCTGGCAGGGGAGGGCAGTTGGGGGTGACCAGGCCAGCAAGGGAGAGCAGTTAGGGGCAATTGGGCTGGCAGGGGAGCAGTTAGGCATCAATCAGGCTGGCAGGGCAGTGGTTAGGGGGCGATCAGGCAGGCAGACAGGCGAGTGGTTGGGAGCCAGCAGTCCTGGATTGTGAGAGTGATGTCCAACTGCTGGTTTAGGCCTGATCCCACAGGACATCCCTCAAGGGGTCCCAGATTGGAGAGGGTGAAGGGTGGGCTACAGTACACACACAAATATACACACTGTCCTTTCGTTCTACACACACACACACACACACACACACACACACAATGCATGAATTTCATGCACCAGGCCTCTAGTAATCCAATATGACTGGTGTCCTTATTAGAAAAGGAAATTTGGACACACAGAGATACCTGGGTCATGTGTGTGCAAAGAAGACCCTGTGAAGAGGTGGGAAAAGAGTGGCCCTTTGCAAGCCAAGGAGGCAGGCCTTGGGAGAAACCAACCCAACTAGCACTTTGATCTCTGACTTCCAGCCTCTAGAACTGAGAAAATAAATGTCTGTTGATTAAGCTACTCAAAAAATTAAAAAGTAGTCTTATAAAAGGGGAGCTGACTCTCTCTTTTGAATGATCTCTTGAGTGAAAGAAGAGCACAAATAGTGATGCTTTTTGAGATCTAGACTCTAATAGTCCTGGGAATCTGTGCACTGGGCCTCTAGTAGTAATATATTTGAGTGTAAATCTCTTATTTTGTACTTTGCTTGTCCTGCCTGTTCTATTTAATCTTTCATTTTTCTCTCTTTGTTATGTAATTAATTTTATCACTCCCATTTCCTCCCCCACTTAGTTTAGAATTCAGACACTGTGTTTCAAATCTTTTAGTGGTTACCCTTAAAATAACAACTTTTATTATAGACTTACAAATTGTAATACTACGTCTCATTATCCTTATCTCAGGCAATGCAAGGATCTTAGGACATTTTAATTTTATCCCTTCTCAATTTACATGTTAATATTTGTCATACATTTTAGTTCTCTCTATATTTGCAAACGCAGAGGATTTTATTATTGTTGTTTTACATAGTTGGTATTTATAAAGATTTACCTACATATTTATATATTTAGTGTGTTCTCCATTCTTTGCTGCCTCTCTTGACCTATCTGGGGTATTTTTCTCCTGCCTTAAGTATCCTTTAGAGCAGTGGTTCCCAATGTGGGACACACGCCCCACAGGGGGCAATTTGATGTTTCAGGGGGGCAATTCGAGAATGAGTTATTCACAGTGAATTTTTTGCATTTGTTATGATTCTAGGGGCCTCATCTACAGTAGATAAATACATATTGTGATATGTTTATGCATTTTAGTTCTTTAATCTGTGCACTGGGCCTCTAGTAGTAATATATTTGAAACTTTATTTTCTATTTTTTCCTATCACTTCATATTATTTTTTTTTAAACAATTTCTTAGTGATTTCTTCCTCAATCCTTCCACCATCCTTTCATTCTTTTATTTTTCTCTCTCATGGTTGTCGTGTTCTTTGGCAGCTTGCTTAGACCAAGTTCATGGCCTTTTAGGCTTCCTCCATGGAAATAGGAAAATAGGAGCTCACTTTTTGAATAATAAAAATTTTATGTTGGGGGGGCGGGGGGAAGGAGGGAGGTGGTAATCAGGATGTTAGAGATGCTCAGGTGGGGCGTGGCCAAAACAGGTTGGGAACCACTGGTTCCAAGGTCCCTTTAGTGGAGCCTCCTGTGACACACTGATTCCGTTTGTGTTTGTCTTTAGTTTGCGTTTACTATCGAAGCCTCTGGATGTTGAACAGCACTTTGTTTCATCCCACTGAGTGGCACTGGGGATCAACCTCCTGGGTCAATGGCCGGCAAACCCATTAGTCCACAGAGCCAAATATCAACAGCACAACGATTAAAATTTCTTTGGAGAGCCAAATTCTTTAAACTTAAACTTCTTCTAACTCCACTTCAAAATAGACTCGCCCAGGCTGTGGTGTTTTGTGGAAGAGCCACATTCAAGGGGCCAAAGAGCCGCATGTGGCTCGTGAGCTACAGTTTGCTGACCACGGGTCTAGGGTAACTGTTTTACTATTATTGGAAGCAGAACGCCCCCTGGTCCTCTCCTGATTCTTAGTCTTTATGGTGAAACAAGAGGCCTGGTGCACGAAATTTGTGCACTCGTGGGAGCATCCCTCAGCCTGGCCTGCGCCCTCCTGCAGTCCAGAGCTGTCAGCCACGCTGCCATTGCGCTCGCCAGCTGTGAGCGCAGCTTCTGGCTGAGCAGCACTCCCCCTGTGGGAGCGCACTGACCACCGGGGGACAGCTCTTGCATTGAGCGTCTGCCTCCTGGTGGTCAGTGCACCTCATAGTGACCAGTCATTCCGCCATTGGTTCAAATTGCATATTAGCCTTTTATTACATAGGATGGTAGTCCAATAGTATGGGAGACCGTTTCTATTTTTTAGGAGGACAGTAATAAAGAGGGACTTGTCCAAAACAGACCACCCCCCGAAGAAGTCACCTTTTGCTTGTCTATGCCAAGCACAGCTGTCTGTGCCTCCTGTTATCTTCTCCCAAGCATTTGAAGGAGCTGTTATCTCCATTTCCTGCTTTAAATAAAGTGGGCCCAGAGATTGAAACACTGGCCAGATGTTGTCATAGCAATGGGCAGATCCGGGACTCGGCCCCAATCTTCTGAACTCTCAAGCATGTGCTCTGTTTATGCTGCTATGGCTTCGGTTCAAAGAGGAAAAGTTGAAATCGATCAAGGGTCAAAGTGCCTTCTCTTAAGGAATGTTTGCAGCTGGAGAGAAGGGGGTGTTTGTACTTCAGGCTGCTTGGACATGCCAAGAGGAAGTTGTACGTTCAATATAAAATATTAATGTGTGAGTATTCTTAGCTACTAGAATAATGTTTTTCCTTTAAAAATGTCAATGATCACTCATTGGAGCTGCCTAAAAAATTCCTGTGTTAAAGACATCTTGTCCTCTTATATGATATCAACCCCCCTTTCCTTTTGCGTGCTGGACCCTCTGCATGCTTCATTCCTAAATTCTTCCTCCTTTTGGTCGCTATAAAATAAAGGGTTTGGTTAAAGGACAGGAAATAGTCATCAAATATGTATTTTTTATGAATTGACAAATATTATTGGCTAAGATGTTTATCATTTTATCGCATCCCATGTCTGTTCACTGATTTAAGTGTGTACTTAAAATTGTCGGTCTTCAACCCAGCATTCATTAGAAACCATGAAGTTTTTTTGTCTTGTAAGTCTTGAGTCTATTGACTGGTAATTTCACCAAAAAAAAATGATTATATGGCTAAAGTAAGAAGTTTATTTCCATCCAGTTATATTTTGTGATGATAGACTATTATGGTGATTGAAGCTTACATTCTATCTTGCCAGATGATACAAACTGAAATTTTAGTAAAACTGTTTAAACATTTAAATAATCAGAAAGGTTGAGTTAATTTTGAGCCAATCATTGTCACAGCTGATTTTATAAACTTTTAGGTTGAAAAGCTTTTGGAATTTCAGCGGCTTTGTTTGGTTCTCTGCCATCACAAAATACTATTTTCATAAAATGCCTCAAGTTTACAAGACCTGTTTTAAATCATTAAAACAAAGTGTTTCAGAACAGATGTTAGTCATGTTGAAAGTTAAAAAAAAAACAAAAAAAAAAACCGCTTTTTGAGTTTTAATTATGGTAGCATTAGGAGGATTTTGAATTGGCAATCTATATCTCTCATACAACAAAAGAATTTATTTTTTACAGAACTATTCAGAAAATCGATTCACGTCTTATGATTTTTACAACTTCGTCTGCCTTTCAGTAATTGACATTGACGAATTAAAGTTTTATTTCTGTTAGATACATGACAGTCTTCCCCAAGATATTGAAGAGCTATGAGTTTAGATTAACTGAAATATTGATAGAATATAAGTGTCTTAAAGAGAAAACTCTGGTTTGTGCATCCTGAAATGGATTTATCTGTCCAGTTGTCCATCCGGAAAGGCTTTCGGAGTCTTCATAGCATAATGTCAGGCATTGTCCTACCTGCTAGAGGCGCAGGATGGACAGGAGGAAATCCCTGCCTTCCAGAACTAGTAAAGCAATAGATCCTTCGTTACAAGCCGTCTCTCCTGTCTTCTGTGCTCCAGTGTACCTCCTCCTGTAAGCACTGAGTGGCTGGGCGTCCTTGGGAACCGGGTGACATGGCCATGACTCACTGGCATGCATTCCGTATCATCCGGGGACTTTGGTTTTGTCCAAAATCCCCACGTGTGGCTGTCCAATTTGACTTTCTTGCCTCACAGTGATACCCACTGATTTTATCCTCTCCTTTGCCCCTTGAGCAGTTGTTTTCCAAGTCATCTACTTCACTTCTTGAGACCTAGAAGCTGATTGCTACAATGATGACGCAGAACTGAGCTGAGTAATTGGGTGTAAACACTTCTCCCTTTGCATGCTGAGCTTTTTTGTTAACTGTGGGTGGTTTTGCTGCTGTTGTTGAAAGACCAGAGGTGGCATTATTGCCCGCAGAATATGCTGTAGGGACAGCTGTAAAATAGAAAATTACTTTGGGGAGTATTAATGAACAGACATTGAAATTGCATAGTTAAATCATTCCCACCCTTCACTAAGCAAACAATTGAATTAACCCCCCTCCATAAAAATTTAAACAGTGTGCTAGGACATGCCACTTTGGGGGGGGAGGGTTTGTCTCAGAAAGAAGTTGTTTGAAGTCTGAATGGTTCCTAGACATTACAGTGTCATCATTTGTGTCTGTATTGTTTGTTATTAAAAATGTTATCATTTAGATCCTCATGTTCGAAGTACTGCCTGGGTGATTGGGTGCAGCGTGGTGATGGGGTGCAGTGTGGTGATGGGGTGCAGTGTGGTGATGGGGCGGAGCGTGGTGATGGGGCGGAGCGTGGTGATGGGGTGCAGTGTGGTGATGGAGCGCAGTGTGGTGTTGGGGTGCAGTGTGGTGATGGGGCGCAGTGTGGTGTTGGGGCGGAGCGTGGTGATGGGATGCAGTGTGGTGATGGGGTGGAGCGTGGTGATGGGGTGCAGTGTGGTGATGGGGCGGAGCGTGGTGATGGGGTGCAGTGTGGTGATGGGGTGCAGCGTGGTGAAGGAGAGAGAAGCTTGTGTCCTAACTGCAAGACTCAGCTGCTAATGCATAATGTGAACGTGGGGCGGGTGAGGGGAGGGATTTCATATGGTGTTTCTCAGATTTATTTGACAGAGAAATTTTTATTCTTTTTTAAAATATATTTTATTGATTTTTTACACAGAGAAAGGGAGAAGGATAGAGAGCTAGAAACATTGATGAGAGAGAAATATCCATCAGCTGCCTCCTGCACACCCCCTACTGGGGATGTGCCCACAACTGAGGCACATGTCCTTGATCAGAATGGAACCTGGGACCCTTAAATCCATAGGCTGATGCTCTATCCACTGAGCTAAACCGGTTAGAGCAATCTTTATTCTTTTTTGTTGATTTCAGAGAGGAAGGGAGAGGGGAAGAGAGAGAGATAGAGAAACATTCATGAGAGAGATCCATGGATCGGCTGCCTCTTGCACGCCCCATAGTGGGGATGGAGCCCACAACCTGGGCATGTGCCCTGACCAGAATCGAACTATGACCTCCTGGTTCAGAGGTCAACGCTCAACCACTGAGCCACACTGGCCGAGTGAAACTTTTATTCTTTAATGACTCCACAAGATAACAATTTGGCAATCCTGGTTTAGAGTGCTAGCCCATTACACGTTTGTTTCTGTGCTACTGTATACATTTTGCATAATCCTGATGCAACTAAAATGAACAATAGAGAAAGGAGTATCGCTGGCTTTGACATTTCTTTTCCTGGCTTATTTAATTTAAATTAGATAATTTAATTTGATTTAATTCAGAAGCGGGTCTAACTTGTTAGGGAGACCCATAAGACATGGTTCTGAATGGGAAGAGATGATCAGTACTCTACGGAAGTATTATTGGAAATTTTTCTGTTAATGAACATAGGAAATTCCAAGCTCCAATATTAATCCCTCCACCCCCTTAGATGCGCAGCTGTGATTAATGGCGGGCAACAATGCTATTAGCGGAAACGAGCACTTGGAAAAACAATCTACGATAGTGCCATTAATTGAGCACGTTCACTTTATAAATATGATTTGCAATGTAATTTCATACTGCCAGGCTTGCGTAATTACCAGTTTTCGTTTAGACAGACTAGAGTACGTACAGACTTTCACAGTTGTGATCGTGTTAGTGCCCGCTAGAAATGATCAAGTTCATGGGCACCACTAGGGAAATCAGCGAGGGCTGCTCCAGAGCTGTTTCTACCCACCAAGCCGAGTCGGCTGGGGCTGGAACTTTATACTCCTCTCTGAGTTTGCTCTGGACAGAACAGGGCAAAAGGTAGCTTTACAGTTGTGAATACGTGAGACACAGTTTATTCTTGTATTATTATTCATTCATTATTGACTTATTTTCCAGGCGGGCAACTGTAAACCTACTTTTGCTAATTTTTTATTGATTTTAGGGAGGAAGGGAGAGGGAGAGAGAGAAACATCCACGATAAGAGAGAATCATGAATCTGCTGCCTCCTGCACACCCCACACTGGGACCAAGCCCCCAGCCCAGCATGTGCCCTGATCCGGAATCGAACCCTCTTGGTTCATAGGTCAACGCTCAAGCACTAAGCCACACTGGCCAGGCATTTTGGAATGTCTTTATCTTACAGTTCTTCATAAGTGTGTGTGTTTTTTCTATTTCTTTCCTCGTGTGTGTATTCTTCTTCCTTTTCTTATGTATCACAAAAAATATATTTTTTTCTACTCTCCTTGATGCATGCTCCTTCATAAATGAGCTAACAAACACCTGGGCTCCATGCCCCTCTGCTTTGGCTCGAACCCCAGCCCTTAAAGCATGCGTGCACATGAGCACGCATTCACTCAATGAAATATTCCACAATTCTGCATCAGCAGAAACCGCTCCGCAGTCCCCTCATCAGATAGTGAATGGTGACTGTAGACTCAGCCCGGAGGCTGATGTGCCACTGAAAATCTCAAACGTGGTCTGCTACGCTTCACACGGAATGACGGAGGTTTGACAGAGGTACCAATTATGCCAACACAAGTGCCGAATTAGTAAATGCTAGTCTTAAACCTCGGCGAAGTGCTCGGCTTTGACAGCTGAGCCAGATTTGTTCTGTTACCTTATTGGAGATCCATGCCAACTCGTTCAAATAATCCTCCCCTTTCTATTTCCAGGAAACGAACGGAATTGTATTGAGCTTATTAATTCCTTTGTCAGGTTTCTGAGACTTTGATTTTCATAATTTTCCACTTCATGTGTATTTCTGTAGCAGTAGCTGTGATTAGATAAACTCTTCTCCTTCAGGCTGGTTTAGTCACTGTACCTGAAGTACTTAGCTTGGGTGTGTGTGTGTGTGTGTGTGTGTGTGTGTGTGTGTGTGTTGGGGGTGGCAGTAGGTACGAGAGATATTAAAGAGAAAAAAAGTGCCAGAACAATATCTGTCTTCCTACCGCTGCCACAAAGCAACAGGAAGACCAGGGAGGTGTTTATTGATGGAATGACATGCATTAGCCCTCCTTTAGTGGCAATGGCTACGCCAACAGTGGTGCTGAAATACAAGGAAAAGACCATCGGATCTTTATCAGTCTCACTAGCAGCCCGATGCATGAAATTCGTGCAAGAGTAGGCCTTTACAGCTGCCGTGGCTGCCTTCATCCCTCGCAGGCACAGCGGCTGCCTCGATCCCATGGCTGCTCCCCAACTTCGTCTGGAAGGTCATCTGGAAGGAAGTCTGGATGGCCGTTCAGTTGATTTGCATATTATGCTTTTATTATTATAGCTTTTTATAGGTGTTCGTGTGTATAGGGTATAGTTTTCACAGCTTTGTTCTTGCACTGCTAATGTTGTCATTAGTACCATTATATTTTTGTTTTGTATCCTTTTTACCTAGCCACCATCTATTTCCCAGAATTGTACAGAAAGTAGGAAGATACACATGGAGTACACAAATATCTATAAGTGCTATGATTTCAAGACATTTTATAAACTTATATAGAGTGATGTGATGGGATAAATTTATCAGTCCCTTGTTCATTTCTAATTTGTTGTCTTTGATACAACCCCCAAATATATATTAAGGGCCTAGGATATACTAGGCACTCGTGGAGTTTATAGTATAATATTAATACACTAGAGGCCCGATGCACAAAATTTGAGCAAGGGGCTCGGCCCTTGCAGCCTTGGCTTCATCTGGAAGGTCATCCAGAGGGACATCCGGAAGGACGTTCAGCTGTCCGGTCTAATTTATTATTATAGATATAATTTCACATATCAATATATATTACATCATATAAACACACCTATATATGTCCACATATGTATACACAACACACACAGAGAGTCAATGCTCATGCTTTACAGTAATTATTTTGTACAAAATTGCCACAACACTGAATGGATGAGTGCTGAACCATTGTTCCAAATCAATATATAGCCTTGTCTTACGTGTGTATCTGTTTGAAGGCCCCTTAGTTCATATATGCTGGTCGATTCTTTAACATTGAACTTGTGGCCAGTAGCCCTGTAACTCATGCCTGAATGGAGCTTCTCTAACACGCATTTTCTCAGGACAGCACATCACGGCCATCTTGCACTTAGGAACACTAGACAGCACTTCAGTGCTACCCTTCAGAGCCACTCTAAACAGTGAAATCACCAACAAAAAGCACAAGATGCAGAAAATCCACTACACGGTTGGCATACAAGGACACTTGAGTACAGGAGAGCAGAAACAGGAAGGCGGTTTCCCCTTGTTCAAGGTTTCCTGGTAATGGGTGTGGCGACGACTCCGGATTTTCCTGGCTGTGCACACATCTGCCAATGACCAGGAAAGTGCCACGAGTATTGATTTTGGATTACAAATACATTTTAGTGAGTAAGTGAAATCACAAATATTTAATCTGCAGACAATGAGGATTGACTGTCATCTGTGTGTGTATGTGTGTATTAATTTATTCATTTATTTTTGGTCTTCAATACCTCCACCCTTCACTTTTGTTCATCACTTGTTCTTGTTCACAGTTGTTTTACATCTCTGTGGCTCATTGTACAACTGTTTATAAGTATAATGAAGCTTCTAGGACTGGAATATGTACAGGAAGTTCATCCCATTTATCAAAGATTTCCTGAGACACAATATGTTTTGTAAACCTCTTATAGAGTGAGAACTTTATATTACGGATTTGGTCCCAATTTTATATATAACAACTTAAAATATCATTTTAAGTTTAGTTCCGTTAGATGTAAGAGTCCAATGAAAGTGATTCATATTGGCTTTATGTTGGAGATAAAAACATTTTTGTTCATATTTATCAGGTCATTTAAAATAATTTGTATTATACAGATAGGTAAAAAATTAAGACGTCTTTTGATTAACAAGATCTTAGGGATATACCACTCAGTCGTTAAAAACATTCCTTTTAACCAGGAAATATATGTATTTGAGGACTATATAGAGTGTGGTATATATTTTCTAAAGAATAATAATAAAATGAAGACTCATGAATCCATCATTCACATTAAGAATTGAGCATTCCTAGTACTTTTAAAAAGCCCCTTCCCAATCGTGACCCACTCCATAGCCACTGCCCTGACTTTTGGATTAATCATCCCTTTGGAGTTTTTTTTTAATGGCCTTATTACCTATGTATGTATTCCTAAACAGTGTATTGTTTAGTCTTTAAAATCTGAGTAGTGCAATGGAATACGGTGCAGCTGTAAAAAAGAGGGATCTCTTACCCTTTGAGATAGCATGGAGGGACCTGAAGAGTATCATGCTTAGTGAAATAAGCCAGTCCCAGAAAAAGATCACATGATCTCACTTATTTGTGGAATCTAATGAACAAAATTAATTGACCAACAAAATAAGACTCAAAGCAGGGAGGCATGGAAAAGACCAACATACCTCTATGTGGGGTTGGAGGGACAAGAAGAGATAAACCAAAGAACTTACATACTTACTAGAGGCCTGGTGCACGAAATTCATGCACAGTTGTGGGGGGGCTTCTCGGGGGGATGTCCAACTGCTGTACAGGCTAGAGAAGCTCCTGCCTCCACCGCTGCGCTCACCAGCTGTGAGCCCAGCTTCTGGCTGAGTGGCGTTCCCTGTGGGAGTGCACTATCTCCTGCATTGAGTGTCTGCCCCCTGGTGGTCAGTGCACATCATAATGCCTTGTCATTCCACTGTCTGGTCAATTTGCATATTGGCCTTTTATTATATAGGATTATATATTATAGGATAGGCATGGCCCATGGATACAGGCAATAGGGCAGTGAAGGGGGTGGGCAGTGAGAAGGGACTGGGAGGAGGGGGAAGGAGGGGGATGGGAGGTATCGGCAATACTACCAACAATAAAAATATATATAAAAATAGAAAAGAAACCCTGAGTAGCACAGACACTTGGCTGTGTCACAAGAGGGAATCTTAGCACTATGGCAGAAAGACTTTCAGAAGGGAAGCTGAGCAGCAGCTCCTGCTCGCAGTCCAGCATCAGATGTCCTGACAGCAGAGAGGGAAGTCCTGAGGAAATTACTGGGCTCTTCGCGGGCAAGATGGCGCTGTGGTGCGGGGCTGGCAACTCAGGGTTGGCAGGGATGTGCTCAGGGTCTGAGCTGCTCTGCATCTTCTGCTCCGGCTCGGGGTTGGAGAAGTGCCTCTAGCACCCGGAACGAGAACAGGGCTGTGGAGTGAGGGGGTGCAATGATCAGTTGGCAGAGGGAGCAGGAATGGACGGCCAAGGAAAGTGGGAACAGACAGCAGAGGGAGCAGGAATGTGACCAACAAAAGCAAACCCAAGAGCCTGGCCTGGCTTCCTTGGTCCTTCGAACTTCCGGTTACAAAGGTGATCCATGGCGGGACATGCTCTAGGGCACATGACCTTCAGCCTCAGTTCTCCCTGCCTTGTGCTCCGGGGCTTCCCTTCATGTGTCTTCTGTGCCAGGTCATCTGCTTGCCATCCCTTGCCATCATCCCCTTTGCTTATGTTCTCTCCTGTTTTGGCAAACACATTCTACCATCCCTCCTGCAGAAGCAGTGCATCACACACGATATGTGCGTCATAGCAACCGGTTGTTCAAATCCGTCCAGTCAATTTGCATATTACGCTTTTATTATATAGGATTGCTATTGTATTTGGTATTCTTCAGTAGTTGATTCAAGAATGTAGAAATCTTATCTTTGGCTTGTCTTTAGTTCAGATACTTATTGGATAACTAGTAATCACAAGGAACTGTGTATGTGCATGTGTGTGTTTTAATGCCTGGGCATTGGTATTTCATCAATCATCCCATTTTGAAAGCCACCGATTTCAATTGAGGAGAGGATGGGTAAGCAAATGATTGGACCAGTGGCACTCTGCCTGTGGGAATGACCGTCTCCCTGTGGCAATTTAGAATGATTCCCAGTGGAAGTTGGAGAAAGAGGAAGGCTTTCTCTGAGGTTTCAGGGGAGACTGGAGACATTGTTGGCCACCAATCATGGCCCGGCTCTATTTTTGTGATGTGGCTGCTACGGTGTTTTGCCCAGGTTTTATACGAGTGGATTTTCTTTCCTTTCACTTAGGAGTCATTTCTGTATTTTGGTTCTCAGCTGAATATGTGTATTGCAGATCCCTATGGGATTTTAAGCAGAAACATACTTTTCAGTTTTAAAACATCCCTGCAGGAAGGACTAGGAAAAGTTTGTGAGTATTTCTGGTAGGAAATCATGGTAGCCGAGATTAAGGTGTGAGACATGGAGAGCTTTTGGGGATAAGCTCAATAGGAATTGTTAGTGAAGTTTAGAACAGCTGTGGCTGCGAGGAAGGGGTCAAGAATGACAAGTTTCTGGTTCAAAATAAAAAAGCTATGAATATTGCCAGTAATCGATTTCTTATTTTGCTTAATATGTTGGTAATATAGAGAGAATATTACAATGACTCTTTGCCTTTGCCTTGAATATAAGACTGCTATTTAGAGTTTCTAGAAGTGATTTTGGAATGCAATTTTGTTTTCTGTTTTTCTGGTTTAATAACTTCGTTATGAATTCCTTACCTCATGAATTATTGAAACATATATTCAAAATTACATCACTTTAAAAAAAAAACACAAAATTGCATCACTTAAATTTGATTTTGGAGACTATGGCTATAGTAGACAATGATTCCAGTAGGGTTTTGAAGGGAAATAGAACTTCAGAAAGTCAACTAATTAAACTTGGCCTTTTCTTTCCAGGGGTCCCTTCAGCGTTGTGCGGCGATGCATCAACAGGGAGACTGGGCAGCAATTCGCTGTAAAAATCGTTGATGTGGCCAAGTTCACATCCAGTCCAGGGTTAAGTACAGAAGGTAAGAGATGGATTTCAAGTAAGTTATTTGATGTCTGGCTTTATTTCACCTCCCAAATCCATTTATCAACCTACCCTTCATCTGGGGGTGGGGAAAGAGGGGTACAATGTAGTGAGAAGTGGGTGGAGACTGTGAAAGCTTCATTCTAGTTGGTTAGGATTCTAGAAGCTAGAACTTGAAAGATAGTGTTATTTACAGAGTTAGAAAGTCATCTATGATTGCTTATAGGCCTGTGTTTTACTAGGAAAAAGGTGAATTCAGAACATATATTTTAGGGTCTAATTTTGAGTCGTGGTACTGAATGTGGGATGGGAAGGGAGGGATGAAATAATGACAAAGATAAGATAATTACTGATTCACATGATCTCACACATCTAGAGGAAACAATGAACAACATAAACAGACCCAGAGAAAGAGAAGCAGCGATCAGACTCTCAAACCAAAGAGGGAAAGTAAGGGAGGATGGGGGTAAGGGGAAGAGATCAACCAAAGGACTCGTGTGCATACATATGGGCCTAGCCAGTGGCCATGGACAACGGGGGTTGGGGGGGGGGGCATATCTAGGGAGGAGTTTGGGATGGGAATGGCGGAATAAGGACAATTATGTGAGACCATAATCAATAAAAGATAAATAAATAAATAAATAAATAAATAAATAAATAAATAAATAAAAATAATAATAAAGATAATTACTGATTAAGAAGAAACGCAAGTGGATTTTCTTCAAGTCTGTAACTTACTTTAGGAACAGGATCTAAAAGAACTGAAAAAGACTCCTATCACATTGGGCTTAAGTCACGTATGTGAAAACTTGCAAGATCAGTACTGTTAGTACTTGCAGGACTTAAAATTTTGTTTCAAGACGTTGATATGCGATCATATTCATGTGTAAATAATTGTAAACAGTATGAAACACGTAACATGATTTATTTTTATAGTTTTTAAGCCCTAGTTTCCTGGAGCCGCAATTCAAATATGCTCATACTTCATATGGCACAATTATTACATTTTTCTAATTGGCTGTCTTCTAACCTGAGACTTTTCCACAGTCCGAGAGAAGATGTCTTTCTTTAGTCCTTTCCATGTTATTCCCAGGAGAAAACCGAAGGCAGAGCAGCCTATTTCTCGTTTACCCACATAGCATGAGTTCCAAATTAATCGGTTCCTGCAGATCTTTTATTAGGATCATTACTTTTAAATACCCTGTTTCCCTGAAAATAAGACAGTGTCTTATATTATTTTTTTCTCCAAAAGTTGCACTGGTCTTATTTTCAGGAGATGTCTTATCTTTCCATGCTCTAGGTCTTATTTTCGGAGGATGTCTTATTTTCGGGGAAACACGGTACTTGCGTAAATCTTTGAAATATTATTCTCTCTACCCTGATTCCAAAAGATTCATGGAGGTTATTGCTCCTAAAGAATAAGTAACTGATATTTCAGTTCTTTGACATTTTATGGTAAGACTTAGAGGTTTTACATCTCGTGGTTTCATGCTCTAGGATTGGTTGTTATTTACATTGTAAATTATCTTATACGTTTAGCAGAATTTAAAATTTACTTCTAACCAGGCTTTACAACTACATTATGTCTCCTAAAACTTTTTAACTGCATTTAAGTTATATTATACTGTATTTGGTTTTCTGTTGTATTATCAACCAATAAAGAAAACCTTCCTGAGCACTGATTGAGGTAATTCTGCATAAGCCCAGTTTATGAAACATATCAATGCGTTGAATCTTTATTTCTTTCTGTTCAATGTTCTGATACTGTTGATGAACTGTTAGTAAGATTCCAGTTTCAAGTCAAAAGTCTAAGTCAATTGCTCAATACACCTATAATACGGTGACTGAGTTCATCATTACACCTAATTCTGAATCCATCCAGGCTAAAGACAGGTTAGGAAGATAATTAATTACCTGCTCAGTTGGCTGAGGATGATTATTGGAGGCTGACCATCTTTTCATTGTACCTATCAGAGAGTCAAATGCCAAACATTTTTTAAAGAGGGGGTTGGCATGTAGCCCATTCCTCTTGGTTTAAGTCTTGCCTTTACCTAATATACTAGAGGTCCGGTGCATGAAATTCGTGCAAGGGCCTTGGCCTTGGCCTCGGCCCCCACCCACTGCCACGTAGCCCCCGCTCACCACCACTGCAGCCGGGGCCTCTGCCACCTCTGCCTCGGCCCAGGCCCGCTGTGGCTTTGTCCAGAAGGACGTCTAGTCTAATTAGCATATTACACTTTTTTATTATAGATGGGAAATTGTAGCTCACTCCTTCATTGCTTTGGCTATGTACATGTCTTCAAGTCCAGTTCTGAATTCAAGGCCAGGTCATTCCATTGATCCTCTATGGTAGGGCCACAGCCTGTAGATGTTAAAAGATATCCAGTTAAATTCTATGTATTATGCATGTGTTTATCTGGTTTTCATCAGAGTTCAGTGTTCCTCAAATAAAAGTGTGCGATTCGTTGTTTATGTTTATGGCACATAATCAAAAATTTATCTCCGCTCGGACCTTTTTTTTTGGCAGTGGAGTTCCCATACCCTCCACTCACCATATTTACACTAGCTTACTTTATTCTAATTTGAACACATCTCAATATATATAAAATAAAGCATTTTTTTCATCACTTACAACTTCTTCGAACACTGTCCCCCTCAACTCCCAACTTCTTTAAAGTCTTTTCCCATCACTATATAGGCAACAAATTGTTCGGGTCCAAAATGACCTCCTTCATGGCTAAAGAGAGGAGAAGCATATTTTGAAGTGAAATGTAACACAACAAGAAGTTCAACTAAGTTCACAGGAGAACATCTAGAAATGCTGTATCTGTATTTACCATTACATCCTCTTCTAATTAAACCTGTCTCAGGCAACAGATCATTTAACATGTTATTCTTTATTCTTTTCCTTTTTGTCTTGTGGCTTATTTGATCTTTGTCATTGTCACAAATTTCTTTTCCTGTTTTCTTAGTGCTTTTGTATTCAAATTTACTGTTGAGTAAAATACATTTTATAAAGGGCCACCTGGGCACGAACATGTATTGTGATCTGGCTAGCCCAGTGGTCGGCAAACTGCGGCTCGCGAGCCACATGCAGCCCTTTGACCCCTTGAGTTTTTAAGCAAAGGCCAGCTTAGGAGTACCCTAATTAAGTTAATAACAATGTACCTACCTATATAGTTTAAGTTTAAAAAATTTGGCTCTCAGAAGGAATTTCAATCATTGTACTATTGATATTTAGCTCTGTTGACTAAGGAGTTTGCCGACCACTGGGCTAAGCTTTCACAATGCAAACACAAATAAAAGGAGCATCTACTCTTAAGAGACTTACAGTTTAATAGTCTCCAACTAACATTTTTATGAGAAAGCATATGCAGTAATTCTAAGTATAATGTTCACTTTAGCTTTTGAAATGAAATATGTACTTTGGTTAGAGACTACTTATATAGGATTTAATATTTTAAATTCTTACTATGCCACTGCAGATGAGATATTATAATTATTTTAATATCTCTTTTCCCATTAAAATCACAATTTTATTCTTCAATGAGGGTTTTTAATGTACAGGCTGCAGAATATCCAAGAACCCCTTAAATGTATGCAGAATCATGTGTGTATGTCCACTTTCCTAGGACAAAAATCCACAGCTTTTATTATGTTCCTACATAGTCATATTATTTCCTAAATAATTCAGAATATCTTCTTTCACATTGACATGTTGCTTCTGACTTGAGATTATTTTTGTACCTACATACACAAATCCCCATTAATGAAATTCCTTTATTATGATCTTAAACTTTTAATTAATTAATTAATTAATTACTCTGCTGAGACCCTTATGAACTTTAGATATCAAAATTAATTCAGGCAAAGTACTATAGGAAACATAAGAAAGGAAGATGTATGGAATGGGACACTGAACTGACAGAATTCTGAGATCCTGAAGAGACTCAGTTCTTCTTTTTTAATATGTTTTTATTGATTTCATGGAGAAGAGAGAGAGAGAGAGAGAGAGAGAGAGAGAGAGAGAGAGAGAAACAGACAGAGAGACAGACAGATATCAATGATGAGAAAGAATCACTGATCGGTGTCTGGTGCACACCCCCTTCTAGGGATCAAGCCCGCAACACAGGCATATGCCCTGACCCAGAATTGAACTGTGACTTCCTGGTTCATAGATCACTCAACCACTGAACCACACTGGCCTGGCAGGACTCAATTCTTTATGGTTTAATTTATTAAAGTTCAAAACTGGTGGGTTTTATTTTGGAATATTAATTAAGCTATCTTCTAGAAGAATATAGATGGGGTTCCAGTTTGCTTAGTCTTCGTGACTGTCTCATTCTAAAAGTTCCAAATGGCAGATGATGTCAGCAAAATCCGAGCAATGAGGACCTTCGACAGTTCTCATCTCCATAAAAGTAAGGGTAGAACTGGCAAAAACTGCCATCATCCACTTTTTCAGAACTCTGGAAATTCGCCAAAGGCTCACAGCTTTTCAGGAAGAATTTCTTCAAGGAAAACAGTTTATTCCTGATAAGAACAGTGAGTGCCCTTTGTGGCATGTTATCTGGCCCCAGGCCCATTCCTTGCTCTCTAGCTCCACTGTAACCTTGAAAACAGTCCGTAATCATGGTTTAAAAAAATATGTACAGGAGCTTGGCTGCCACCAGGGGAGGCAGACAGAGATGGAACTTCTTCACAGCCTCATGTCCAGGAAGTTGTCATCATTTGGCCTGTCTGGAAGATGCCACTTGCAAGGCTTGAGGCGGAGGATAACAGTGGGGCCAGCAGAAAGCCAACCTAAAAGCTTACAAATAAAAGCTGATGAATGAGATGTCTCTCCAGGCCCTGAGAAGCTCCAGCATATTCCTGCGAATCTAGAAGGCCATGCAGCCCAACCGAGGGTGGCTTGGTTGGTTGGAGTGTGGTCCAGTACACCAAAAGGTGAAGGGTTCGAATCCCTATCAGGGCACATACCTAGGTTGTGGGTTCAATCCCCATTTGAGATGCATATGGGAGGCAACCAATCAATGTTTCTCTCACACATCCAGGTTTTCCTCCATCCCTTTCTCTCCCTCTCTCTCTCTCTCTCTCTCTCTCTCTCCCTCTCTCTCTCTCTCTCTCAAATCAACAACAACAAAAAAAACATATCCTTGGGAGAGGATTAAATAAAAATTAAAAAAAGAATGCCATGCACAGACACACATGTAGGATTGTGCACAAGCTCAGAAAAGATGTAAAAAGGACTTAAGCTCTCAACTCTAGCTGACTCTCAGGCTGTGGAAACAGGAATTGAATGCTTAGGCAGAGGTGGCCCCTCCCAGACTGTTGAAGCTGTACCACAACACATACACAAAGCATTTTCAGAGTTAACACACTATTTAAAATGTCTCGTTGGGAACAAAAAGTTATGAGACGTGCAAAAAAACAAGAAAGTATGGCTCATTAAAAAAGAAAAAAACAATCAATGGAAACTATCCCTTGAGCAAACCCAGATGTTAGACTTACTGGAAAAATAGTTTAAATCAGCTATTTTAAATGTGTTCAAAGAAATAAAGGAAACCATGTCTGAAAAACTAAAGGGAAAGTATGAGGATGGTATTTCACAAAATAGACCCTATTCATAAAGGCATAGAATTTGTTTTTAAAAAGAGAACCAAATAGAAATTCTAGAGTTAAAAATGACAGTAACCAAAATGAAAGTTCATTGGAGGAGCTCAATGGCAAATCTGAGCAGATAGCAGGAAGAATTAGCATTTTTGAAAATAGGTCCTATAAGATTTTTTAGTTTGTCTCTGACATTTATCTTTAGCAATATTCTTTCTGACATATATCTCCTCAGGCAAGGGAAATAATGAATATGTATGCATATATGCATAATCCATGGATACAGACAATAGTGTGCTGAAGGCCTGGGTGGGGCAGGGGCAGGGTGTAGGGGGTCAGTGGGGAAAAAGGAGATATCTGTAATACTTTCAGGAATAAAGATACATTTAGAAAATAAAAATACAATAAACAAATGGGACTATATTAAACTAAAACATTTTACACAGCAAAGGAAACCATCAACAAAGCAAAAAGACAACCTATTGAATGGGCGAAGATATTGTCCAATAATACATCCAATAAGCAGTTAATATCTAAAACTTATAAAAAAAAAAAAAAAAAAACTTAAACAGCTCAAAACAAACAAACAAAAAAAGTAGCCCTAGCTGGTTTTTTTCAGTGGATAGAACATCGGCCTGCAGACTAAATGGTCTTGGGTTCTATTCCAATCAAGGACACATGCCCAAGTTCCAGGCTCAATTCCCAGTAAGGGTTATGCAGGAGGCAGCCAATCAGTGATCCTGTCATCATTGGTGTTTCTATCTCCCTCTCCCTTCCCCTCTGAAATCAATAAAAACATTTTAAAATCAATAATAAGCAAGAAAATAGGCAATTCATTGGGCTCCAAAAACAAATTAATGAACAAAATAAGTACTTTACCAAAGAGATTGAAACTTTAAAAAAGAACCAAACAGAAATTCTGGAGATGAAGAACTCAATAAAAGAGATCAAGAATGAACTAGTGAGCATAGGAAATAGAGCCAGCCAGAAGGAGGAGAGAATTTGTGATATCAAGTGTAGAAATATAGAAATAATGCAGTAGGAAGAAGAGATTTGAGCATTAACTACATTGAAGAACTCTATGAGAACTATCTGACTACATCAGAAAGAGAAATATACGATTAATAGGCATACCAGAAGAAGAGAGGGAGAGGACAAGGAGAACCTGTTCAAACGAATCATTGATAAGAACTTCCTAAACCTATGGAAAGAGCTAGATCTTCAAATCCAAGAAGCAAATAGAACACCTAATTACCTCAATTGAAAAAGATTTTCTCCAAGGTACATTGTATTTAAAGTGTCAAAAATTAACAACAAAGAAAAAATTCTCAAGGCAGCAAGGGAAAGGAAGAAAGTAACCTGTAAAGGAAAGCCCAATTAGGTTTTCATTGAACTTCTCAGCAGAAACTCTACAAGCTAAAAGAGAGTAGAACCAAATATTCAAATGATTGAAATAATTTACCAACTAAAAATTATATATCCAGCAAAGTTATCCTTTAGATATGGAGGAGGAATAAAGACTTTTCCAGACATATGAAGGCTGAGGGAATTTATCACCAGAAAACCTCCATTGTAGGAAATACTCAAGGGGGTCATTCTACCTGAAAAAAAGAAAAGGTCACAAAACTATTAATAAGATCACCAATGAAGAAATCAAGAGCACGGACAGTTGCCCTAACCAGTTTGGATCAGTAGTAAATAGAGCATCAGCCTGCAGACTGAGGGGTCCCGGGTTCGATTCCTGTCAAGGGCATGTACCTTGGTTGCAGGCACATCCCCAATGGGGGGCATGCAGGAGGCAGTTAATCAATGTTTTTCTCTCATCGATGTTTCTAACTCTCTATCCCTCTCCCTTCTCTAAAAAATAAAATATATTTTTTTAAAAACATAAGAGAAGCAGGAGAAGAAAAAGAAACCATCCAGTTAGCCAGTGAATAAAAGACACGGCCTATACCCAAGAGAAATAAAACATATGTACACATAAAACCTTGTATATGAATATTAATAGCAGTATATTTATAATATCCAAAAGGTGGAACCTAAAATGTCTATCAACTGATGAATGGTTAGACAAATGTAGTATATCTATACAGTGGAATATTTAGCCATGAAAAGGAATGAAATACTGATCCTTCAAGCTACAACCTAGAATACATTATGATAAGTAAAATAAGCCAGTCATAAGAGATCACATAATATATATATATATATATATATATATATATAGTTTCTTATGAAATATATAGGTTTGCTCCAGTTTCAGGTACAATCCCAGGAAGATTTGTTGAGGCTATAAAAAGCTTATCGTAAAATGTATAATGGAAACACAAAAGAATAAGAATAGGTAAAATAGTTTTGTGAAACTGTAATAAAGTGGGAGGAATCATTTTATCCCATTTTAAGACTTATATAGCTATAAGTAATAAGTAATAATACGCTGTGATGCCGAAACCGGTTTGGCTCAGTGGATAGAGTGTTGACCTGTGGACTGAAAGTTCCCAGGTTCGATTCCGGTCAAGGGCATGTACCAGTGGGGAGTGTGCAGGAGGCAGCTGAACCGATGTTTCTCTCTCATCGATGTTTCTAACTCTTTCTCCCTCTCCCTCTCCCTTACTCTCTTTTTTAAAAAATCAATAAAATAAATTTAAAAATTAATATGCTGTGGTACTGGCATATAGACACATAGATCAATGAAACTGATTAGATTATCCGGAAGTAATCCCACACAAGAACAGCCAACTACTTTTTGACAAAGCTTCAAACCCAATTCAATAGTTTGTGGGTGGTGGTAGTATTTTTTAACAAATGGTGGTAGAGCAATTGGACATTTATAGGCCAAAAATTGAACCTCAACTTAAACTTCACCTCTTATATACAAATTAATTATAAATTTAAATATTAAACATAAAACTACATAACTTTTAAGAGAAAATATAACGGAATCATTGGCACCTAGGAGATGGAGTGATTAGACATGACACCAAATGTACAATCTATGAATGCAAAAAACACTACCAAGAAACAACAGTAAAAGGAAGAAGCAAAAGAAACCACCCAATTAGACAGTGGGTAAAAGACATGGACATTTTCTCAGAAAGCTCCTCCCAAGCACCTGGAAATGTTCAAAATCATTATCTATCAGGGAAATAATAGACGTAAACCACAATGAGACATCACTCCACAGCCATTGGAACAGCTACAATACAAACCATCGTATATTCTGGAAGGATGTGAGGAAAATTGATCTTTCCTATATTGCTGGTGGGATGTATGAAATGGTACAGTCACTTTGGAAAATAATTGGGCAGTTTCTTTAAAAGAACTAAGCATATACTTGCCATTCAATCCAGTAATTGTCTTCTAGAGAAATGTACATCCCAGAGCAAGGAACATCATATTCACACCAAGACTTGTAAGAAGGTTTTCATAAAATTGCTATTGAAATGGGCAGAATTTAGGAAGAACTAAAATGTCTTCCAATGAGTTAGTGGCTAAACAAATTGTGGCACATCGCTACCATGGAATGGTACTCAGCAAAAGAAGAAATAAAACAGAAAAATGATTGATGAATTCAGCTTCTTGGGTGGATCTCCAGGGAAATATGCCCTGTTTAAAAAAACTACTTCTAAAGGTCATACACTGTATGACTTTTTATAGAAACTTCAAAGTCATAAAATTAGAGAACTGGAAAATAGACTGTCACATGTAAGACCACAAACTTTGCATGAGAAGCACGAGGAGCGGGTAGCTGTGACTATAAAGGAAGATTATGTTCTGGGCATGGTGGGGGCCATTGACTACATGGTTTTACACATGGCGATAACATTGAGTAGCTCTCCACATACACACACGAGTGGATGTGAAACTGGTGAAATCTGAATAAGCTCTGTCAGCTGTCCCAATGTCAATTTCCTGATTTTGACATTGTACCACAGTCAGTTATATAAGGTTTTATCACTGGAGGAAACTGAGTCCAGAACCTCTCTATACTATTTTTGTACTTTCTGATAAGGTACAATTTTTTTTTAACTAGAGGCCCGATGCACCAGTGGGATTCCTTTGCCTGGCTTGCGGGATCAGGCCGAAACCAGCTCTCCAACATCCCCCGAGGGGTCCCGGATGACGAGAGAGTGCAGGCCAGGCCGAGGGGCCCCACTGGTGCATGATCGGGGCCGGGGAGGGACAGGGAAGTTGGCCACCCAGGGAGGGACCACAGGAGGGCTCTGGGGCATGTCTGGCCCATCTCACTCAGTCCCAATCCACCAGACCCCAGCAGCAAGCAAACCTACCAGTCGGACAGTCTGCCCCCTGGTGGTCAGTGCACATCATAGCGAGTGGTTGAGCAGCCTTAGCATATCATTAGCATATTATTCTTTGGTTGGATGAACAGCCAACCAGTCAACTGGACACTTAGCATATTAGACTTTTCTATAGGATAAAAGTATTTTTAAAATTTCCTCAAAATCTATATGCTCATTCACAAAGTGGGTAAGGAGCCCATACAAATTTGGGCATATAGGTAAAAATATTTTAACTTCAGGTTTTGGTTTTCATATCACCCAAATTGTTCTGTATGGTCAGAATGCTGATTAATGTAACTTGATAGCATAATCAAAAACTGTCACTTGTTTTCCTCAGGAAACATGAATATTTAATAGTTAATTCACATAGGGAATTTATGTTCACTTTGTGGAATAATTACTGATCTAGTTAATAAATCTGTATCTCCTCGTTTTGCATGCAGAAAGCATTTGCCAAAACCTATTATTTGCAGTTGCATTTTCTTAATGTCACCACTTCTTCCACTATGGGTTACAGTTGAAATGGTTAGAAATAATCCAACAAATTCCAAGATGTTATGGCTTATTCTGTCTTATTGTCACACACAAAAATCCATAAAATTTGATTCCTAGACAGGTTGATGATATGTTTTTAAGTCCTGATCATAGATTTAATATATCATATTAGAGTCCTGGCCAGTTTGGCTCAGTATACAGTTTCAGCCTGCGGACTGAAGGGTCCCGGGTTCATTTCCTGGTCAGGGCACAGGCCCGGGTTGTAGGCTCGATCCTTAGTGTGGGATGTGCAGGAGCAACCCATCTATGATTCTCTCTCATCATTGATGTTCCTATCTCTCCCTCTCCCTTTCTCTCTGAAATTAATAAAAATATTTTTAAATACCATAGTGTATAAATTAAATATTTGAAATAACAAGCCCCATTGTTTCAAGCATTAATGAATTGTCCTTTAAATGCCATGTCATATACATGTGCAATATTAATTTAATTATTTTAAGCTATTAAATAATCATTCTGATTATAGGTATTAATTGGCATACACGCTTATGGCTGATGAAATCCTTAAATTTGGCTAGTATTTTTAAAAATCATATTAATGTGGTTCTATGGCGAAAACATAAAGGATTTTATATTTCATGCAGGAGTTTGAAAAAAAAAAAACTGCTGGAAAATAGCTTCCACCTGGTGAAATAATTTCCAGTAAAACAGCAATTCGTGATGACACTCTAAAGCTGAAGCGGTTTATAGTCACTATCATTAAATCAGCTAGGCAGAAGAAGAAAACCGTGATTTCTTTCATCATCATTTTTTTATCTTTAAAAAATGCAGAGAAGCCTAACGCCCACATTACCTACTTCTGAAAGTATTTAGCTGTTTGTTAAACTAAAAAATTACAGTCCCTGATCGCATAGTCATTTAGTTACTAATGGCTGGCTAGGCGGTATATGTTCCTGCAGGCGTTTTCCCATGAGAATTTTTTTCTTTTTCTTTTTTAAAGCAAATCTTATGTAGAAAATCATGCATTCCCATAGGTCTTAGGCAAATGAGGAGCCTTGTTTTAGCAAACTGCCGTGATGGTCCATCTTTGGCTGGTTTTCCTGGTGGCTTTTGTGTGACAATATTAAAGTTTTTGAGGCTGAAGAGCCAACTTTAAAAACAAATACCCGTTTTTTAATGATGAGATCATTTTGCTGTATTGCACCAAGTGTTTCTGGACAACTATATTTAAAATGAGGCACCAGTTTTACAAACGTGAACTTTCAATTGTGTTGCTAATTAATTCCTGTACCAGTTACTGTTCTGTGAGTAACTGCTGATTAATCTCAAAAGCTGAGGCAATTCTTAGTAACTATCCTAAGGTCAACTCTGTGGGAAAAGAAAACATGGTTCCTTTCATCTTAATTTTTTTTTGCCTTTAAAAAATGCAGAGAAGACTTAAGTCTGCATTACCTACTTCTGAAAGTACCTGGCTATTTGTTAAACTGAAATGGCTCATGCTTATGCAATACAATTCCAGGTGAAAATGTGCCTTGGTATTGCATATAATATGTTGGCCATAATCCATAATATCAACATTTTATTCATAAGGATCTCTTAATCTGGCTTAGGTATGGGCCTCATGTTTACATATTAGAGTTCTCAAAGCTCTTTGGCTCATATATTCAACTTCATGTTAGCATCACATTCAGGAAATGTACCAGTATGCAAACTGTGACATGAAAGACTGCTCATTTCGTATTCTGAAACTAGAGGCCCGGTGCACGAAATTCGTGCAAGAATAGGCCTTCCTTGCCCAGGCTGCCGGCACCGGCTCACAGCCCTGGCTTCATCCGGAAGGATGTCCCAGTTTAATTAGCATATCATGCTTTTATTATTATAGATAAGCCACTTGGTCTTTTGGTTTTGGTTTTTGCTATTCCTCACCTGAAGATATTTTTCTCTTGATTTTTAGAGAAAATGGAAGGGTAGGGGAGAAACACAGAGAGAGAAACATCGATGTTAAAGAGACACATCAATTGCCTCTCACGCACACCCCAACCAGGGCCAGGATCGAGCTTGCAACTGAGGTCCATGCCCTTGACCAGAACCGAACCTGGGACCCTTAAGTCCACAGGCCAACACTCTACCTACTGAGCCAAACCAGTTAGGGCATCGGGTTTTTTTTTGTTTCGTTTTTTTCTTAATTTTCCCCTCCTCCACTATATGGACTAATTTGTGCTTCAGTTTTTTAAAATACATTTTATTGATGTTTTTAAAGAAAGAAAGATAGAGAGAAACATCAATGAAAGAGAAACATCGACCAGCTGCCTCTTGCACACCCCCTACCTGGGATGTGCCCGCAACCAATGTACATGCCCTTGCCCGGAATCGAACCTGGGATCTTTCAGGCCGCAGACCGACGCTCTACCACTGAGCCAAACCGGCTTCGGCTGTGCTTCATTTTTAAACCTTTTTTTTTCTGTTCTCTACATATTTTCTTTCAAATCCACATTTTGCTAGCTTTAAAATCGTGATTTAGAAAATTCCTCCAGAAATTGTAAAAATAGAAACTACTAGTAGGTGATGGCAGAGATTTTGGCGGTCTGGTGAATGCATAAGCCCTTGGTATAGGAGCAATTGTACGTGGAAAACTCATTATATACAGTAGGTCACAAGAAGAACTTTGGAGTATAGTTACTAATTAAATTTAAGTCTGAGAAAGTAGACGAGTGACAGTTCTTGGATGTCTTGAATGACCGTCACCATTAAATCATCTACTAGTATGTGGATAGATTTGGAAATAGCCTAAGAAAGAAGTCTTCTGTGAAGGAGGTTATCCAAAAAGAAGTTTGCAGGACACAGTTAACTAATGCGTGACAAATAACAAATTCTGGCTTCCTTACAAAAACTTTCTTTGGAAGAATTATTTCAAGGAGGAAAAAGGAACTATTGCGATAGGAAGTAGGGCTATCTCAGTGTTCGGCAAACTCATGAGTCAGCAGAGCCAAATATCAACAGGACGATTGAAATTTCTCTTGAGAGCCACATTTTTTAAACTTAAACTATATAGGTAGGTACATTGTTGTTAACTTAATTGGGGTACTCCTATGCTGGCCTTTGCTAAAGACTCAAGGGGCCAAAGAGCCACAGTTTTCTGACCACTAGGCTATCTTAATAGAGAGAATGCTCTCACAATAAGTTCTACAAATAACTCAAGGCTTAGACAAGAGGTGGTTGTTGGGATATGTAAGAGATATTGCTGATTCGGTTCCAGACCTGCCATAAAGCAAATCTCGCAGTAAAATGAGTCACCAATTTTTTTGTTGTTGTTGTTTCCCAGTGCATGCAACACTCAACTTGGTGGTTGAGTGTTGACCTATGTCTACACTATGTACTGTAGTCTTTTTAAGTGTGAAATCATATTATGCCAGAAATAAGCAGTCTTTATACCTTAATTAAAAATACATTCACGCTCAAAAATGCTACCCATCACCTGCGCCTTCAGGGAGTTGGACTCACTTTCTCTGTTGTGTGTGATGCTGTGGGATAGCCTTTCACCCACAGGAGAGCTGCTTTCCAAATTGGAGCCAGTCCTCTCAGACACTGCTGCTGCTGCTTGGTCAGCTATGTTTGTGGAGCGTTCTAGATCCCCGTTGTCATTTCATCCATCTTTACTGCATCCTCGCCAGCAGCAGATTCCATCTCAAAAACCATTTTCCTTGCTCAACTGTAAGATGAGCACCTCGTCGTCTGTTAAAGATCTGTCCTGAGCTGCAGCCACCCAGGCCCATCCACAGGCTCTACTTCTAATTCTTGTCCTCTTGCTGTTCTCGCCACCTGTGCAGTCCCTTCCTTCCTGAAGGCTTGAAGCCCTCCATATCCTCTAAGAGGACTGGAATCTGCTTCTTCCCAATTCCAATTCATGAAGAATTTTGACTTTTCGCCTGCATCCCAAATGTTCTTAATGGCATCTAGAATGGTGAATTCTTTCCAGGGGGTCTTTACTTATTCTGCCCAGAGCCATCAGAGGAATTCCTGTCTGTGGCAGCTATAACTTTGGGAAATTTGTATATCCTATCTAATAAAAGAGCAATATGCAAATTGACCATCACTCCAACACACAATAGCTGCCCCCATGTGGTCAAAGATGGCTGTCCCCATGTGGATAAAAGATGACCAGCAGGAGAGGGCAGTTGGGAGTGACCAGGCCTGCAAGGGAGGGCAGTCTGACATCCCTCAAGGGGTCCCAGATTGGAGAGAGTGCAGGCTGGGCTGAGGGACACTTTCCACACACACACCCCCATGCATGAATTTCATGCACCGGGCCTCTAGTTAAATAATAAGACTGGAGCCCAGCCGATGTGGCTCTGTGGTTGAGTGTTGACCTATGAACCAGGAGATTATGGTAGGATTCCCACTCTAGGCATATGCCTGGATTGCGAGCTCGATCCCCAGTGTGGGGTGTGCAGGAGGCAGCCAATCAATGATTCCTGAAGTCGATGCACCCAGAAAAATGCAAATGCCTATATTGGACATTGAGGTCCTCCTGGCTCACATACCCTTTCACAGTTTTTCTCACTCGCTGTACCGTGGGCCTTCCACCCACCCAGAATCTCACTGTGATGTGTTGTAAGCTGTGGTGCGGTATAATAAAACCCTCCAGGATGCCAAACAGAGGGACCGTTTGAAAATTGGTGTCATGTTGAGAAAGGGAGTGACTCTCAACAACACGGTAATACATACTTTTCCAAGTCAGATTGATTTCTTTCTTGGCTTCCAGCAAAATTAATGGAACTTATCAACCTGTTAGCTGGTGGATCATTAAAAGTAATTTTAAGACATTGTGGAGTTTGTGGCATATGAGTCAGAAGTTTGCTTTCACAAACCTAATCACGATGAGTGAAAGAAGCCAGGCATAAAGGGCTGTCTTACCCTATAATTCCATTTACTTAAAGTACAAAAGCAGCATAACTAATCTATGACGTTTAAAATGAAAATAGTAGTTTCCTGATCTGCGTGGTGGTGACATGGGTGAGTTCACTGAAAATTCATCAAGCTGTGCATTTATTTTATTTTTTAAAATATGTTTTTATTGATTTCAAAGTGGGAGAGAGAGAGAGAGAGAGAGAGAGAGAGAGAGAGAGAGAGAGAGAGAAACATCAATGATGAGAGGGTCATGGATGATGGATGCTACCTCCTGCATGCCCCCTGCTGGGGATGGAGCCCACAACCCAGGCATGTGCCCTGATCGGAATCAAACTGTGACCTCCTGTTTTATAGGTCAATGCTCAACCACTGAGCCACACTAGCTAGGCAACCTGTACACTTATGACTTAAGTATAAGGTATATGTTGTCCCGAGGGAAAGAGAGTGGAACAGTTTATATCATCAGCTCATGTGGCCAGATGTGGCCAGATTATTTTTTTTTTTAATTTAAGGAGCCTTTATTAGCCACCCGGTGATTGTGCAGGATCACTTTTAAGCACATTTACCACATCCTGTTTTTGCAGAGCAAGCAACCCAAGATAAAACAGTTTTCCCAAGTAATGTCAGGATCATGTGGCCAGGCTATTTAGATATTTACATTTTGGCTAGTAGGGATCTGATTTGTCCACAGAAGAGTTTATTCAGTTTGGGGGAAAGGAGTTACTAAGGACCTATTCTGTGCAGAACGTTAAGGATAAGAGCTGGTGCAGATATTAAGGGTGATACGTGTATGAAGCCCTGGGCTCATGCTTGGCACATGTAGGTGGGCCGTCATTTCCCTCTCTCCATTAAGACTCAGCCAAGAGTCATGCTGGAGTTCTCTTCACCTTACCCACCTCAATCACATCTCCTCAACTGCCATTTGTTTAATCCTTTCATCTTCCTCCTACTTTTTAAAGTGCGTTTTTATTTATTGTAGAGGGAAGAGAGAGAGAGGGGGGGGAGGGGGGGGGAGAGAGAGAGAAACACTGATCAACTGCCTCCTGCATGCACTCCCCCCCCACCCCCGTCCTGGTGATCGAGCCTGCTCTGGGACATGTGTCCTGACCAGGAATGGATGATTCTCAACCAACTGAGCCAAATCAGCCAGGGATGACTTTTTGTTTTTAATAAAGCTACAGTAAAGTCGTTTTTCTACACTCTGACAAGATGTGATTTTTCCCCCTCTTATAATACTGTCGAACAAAACACATTTCCAAACATCTTTTAAATGAAAAGAATCAAACACTCGTGTAACTTTACCACCTTTTTTCAAACTCTCTGCCCCCAGGGTGGCTGATAAAATAAATTTTTCACTCGTACGTCTAAGGTGTTTATTAAGGACTGCTAATTTGAGGGAAATATGCCCTTTTATGTCTGGCTTGACATATATTGGCTTTGTCTGGCTAGTTTAGTCACTGGAACCATCTTTGGTTTATATTCCTATGATTTCTATTTAGCTTAAGGGGATCTATTTTTTTTTTTCTTAAAATTTTTTCTTAAAATTTCTCTCAGGATTTTTAACTGAGATCATCAAGCGCACATCCCTCTCCCATTTACATTTTACTGGGAATTTTCTCTTAAGATGACTAACACTGTTAAAACTTTTTTTTTTTTTTGCTTTAATATACTCTTACTGTTTCAGTAAAGAAAAATTAAGTTGACCGACGTATATTAAAAGCAATAGAAATTTATCAGGAGATCCTCTTAAATGATGAATAATTATTAAAACTAAGCTAAGGAAAAGGGCACAGTTTCGTGTCCACTGTATGTTACTGGTCAGAGAAGTGACAGAGCCCACCTGGATTGAGGGAGGGGGCACAGTCACCCTCTGAATGGGGGAGATGACAAAAAAATCTCTGGCCATCTTGATCACACTGAGTAATTTTTGAACTTCACCTTTGTTGCCTTACTGTGGGAGTGAGGTTGTAGTCGCTGGGTCTGCCTCACCCCAAGGCAGTACTAAAATTCTGCCATTGGGTCCCATATCCTCAGTAAGCACCAATTCAGGATACGTTTGACAGCAGTGAATCATTTGTCATTGTGGAGAGGAGACTGAAATAAGGCCATATTGCATTCTACAATTAGAAAGAGACTATTTTCAATGTAGTCTGGCACTGTTTATTAAAACTGAATTTTAATATTTTCGTACCCAAAAGATAGGAAATTTATTTTAGGCAGGCTAGTGTTTTTGTTTTTTTGTTTTTTTATATGCGTTTGGAACTCTTTTTTAGAAGCAGAATATTAAGAAACAGGTAGTGGTTACCTTTTGAACTGTAAAGGGTTTTTCATTTTTTGTAAGAGTTTCATAAAGCAGTACACCAATAATGAATTTTCAGAAAGAGAAATTAAAAAATCATTCCCATTTCCCATTGTAACAAGGAAATGAAGATACTTAGGAATAAACTTAACCAAGGAGGTAAAAGGCCAGAACTTGGAAACCTACAGGACACTGGAAAGAGAAAGCTAGAGGACGATATGAACAAGTGGCAGAATATACCATGTTCATGGATTGGTAGAATCTACATCATTAAGATGTCCATCCTACCCAAAGCAATCTACAGATTCAGTGCAACCCCTATTAAAATGCCAACGGAATACTTCACAGAACTAAAGAAATACTCCGAAATTTTATATGAACCAAAACGACCCTGAACAGCTGCAGCAGCTTTGAGAAAGTAGGAGGACATAACATCTGTCTATCAGGCAGTGGCAGAGGGGTCACCAAGGCTCCTGGAACATGTCATAGAATTCTCATGCGGGGGAGTCCTTAGGGCTAAGTGCAGAGCTAGGTTGACTTTGCATAAGCAGGTATAGATTGATTAACTAAAAATGTATGCATTGAAGCAGACTGGCTGTTGTTGGCTTTCTAGCACGTTTTAAAATGTTTAATTCCCAAACCAAGAAAAATTCTAAAACTAATCTCCCTCTCTCTCCCTCTCTCTCTCTCTCTCTCTCTCTCTCTCTCTCTCTCTCTCTCTCTCTCTCTCCCTCCCTCCCTCCCTCCCTCCCTCCCTCCTTCCCTCCCTCCCTCCCTCCCTTTCTCTCTCTCCTTTGATTCTATATGTGACCCGTTTGCTTTCTAAAATTCCAGACAAGCAAAGGGTTTTCTGGGCATCTAGAGTGAATATTTTCTGGAGGGGGGCGGTGTCAGTCTGAGTCCATTGAGAAGACAGAAATCAAACAGTACTTGGAGCAGGCAAAGTTTGACACAAACATTTATTACTAGGAGATTGGAGAACTCTGAAAAACACAAGGACTGGGATCTCAGGCCGGTGGCTGGCCCCCCTCCCAGCAGTATGCCTCACCTTTGACCTTGCAGCAAGCTGCCAAGGGGGGTGATGAGGGAAATTATTGTCAGGAAGGCGGCCCATCAATTGCACTCTCTGCAAACCCCCCCCCCCCCCCAACAGCACACTGCTGAGAGCCACCTGCCCATGGATATGTATCACAGCTGGACATCTCCCTCTGCCCATTCCTTCTTCCTTGCCCTCCCTCCCATAGGTAATGATCCTGTCCCAAAGGCATTCCCTAATAAAATTCCACATGCTAAACTCTATCTCATAATCTGTTTCTGGAGCAGGACAATCTGTAGCTTGCTGTGGAATACTCATCCCAGCACAGGGGTTCTTTAACTTAAGTGTGTTGAAGGACGTGGGGCATGGGGATGTGCATTTTTAATATAGTCCTAGGTCAGAGGTCGCCAAACTGAGGCTCAAGAGCCACATGCGGCTCTTTGGCCCCTTGAGTGTGGCTCTTCCACAAAATACCACGGCCTGGGCGAGTCTGTGTTGAAGAAGTGGTGTTAGAAGCAGTTTAAGCTTAAAAAATGTGGCTCTCCAAAGAAATTTCAATCATTGTACTGTTGGTATTTGGCTCTGTGGACTAATGAGTTTGCTGACCACTGGCCTAGGCAATGAGAATTGTGTGGGTGGATTGGGCCAGAATGGCAGGTATCACACACAGCAGACTTGCTCAATGAAGAAATCAAGAGCACAGACAGTTGCCCTAACCGGTTTGGCTCAGTGGATAGAGCATCAGCCTGTGGACTGAAAGGTCCCAGGTTTAATTCCGGTCAAGGGCATGTACCTTGGTTGTGGGCACATCCCCAGTGGAAGATATGCAGGAGGCAGCTGATCAATGTTTCTCTCTCATCATTGTTGTTTCTAACTCTCTCCCTCTGCCTTCCTCTCTATAAAACATCAATAACATATATATATTTTTTAAAAAGTGGAAGATTACTAAAAATAAAGATAAAAAAGAGCACGGGCAGTAATGGCAAGAAAATAAAAAGACCATGGAGCTGGATAAGGAAGAGAGATGCTAAAGGCACAGCAGCCATGCTCTAGCTGGTCCCCTGTGTTGACACGAGTGGAAAAGGAGCCATAGTGTGTGAGTAAGAACAAGTGAGTTAGCTTCAGGAAGGCGTGGGTTACGATCTGACCTTGCGAGAGATACTTGACTTTTAAGCAAAATTGAAGCTTCATACGTGGTGAATGTTTTAAAATAAAATAAAATGTCAAGAAGTGGGAAGGTGCAATGTGACTCATCGTGAGCGATGCCATTCTAGCGCAAAGAAACAAAAGCAAGAATGCGTTCGCATTGAGGGCTAATAGCGCATTTTAAGCAGAACATTTTGCTTCACCACATGGTGTTCTGGGTACTGTGGCCACATAACCAATTAGTCCAAAACTTAGTGGCATAAAACAGCTATTGAATAGGCTCCCCGGTTCTGGTTCTCCTCCTTTTGGACAAGACACAGCAGCTGGAATGGAGCTTCTCAGGCCAGGATGCCTGGGGCGTGAGCTGGGGGACTCAGGGCCAAGGGCAGGAACCCTCCTCCCTTCCTCACATGTCTGCCAGTTGATGCTGAATGTTGATCAAGAGACCTTAGATGGGACTCTCGGCCACACGTCACATGGAATCTTCATGTTGACAGGCTTCCTTACAGCATGGCAAGTGTGTTTCAAGGATGAGAGACAGAGAAAGAGAGAGAGCATGCACGCCAAGCTCAAGTCATGTCCCCAGTGACCTAGACTCAAGAGAACAGAAAATGCACCACGTCTCGATGGGGAACCACGTGGTCCTAGAAGGGCTTGTGGGAACAGATGCCACTGTGACTAATTCTGAAATCAGTGCTCTTGATTTGTGTGCTTAGCACGTCCGCTATGTGTGATCTGGACCAGTCTGTCAAACATTTGTTTCAGAATTACCTATATCTATTTTTAAATTAATTTCACCAAAGCATCATTGACTAACAGAATCTGATCTACCTATCTAAAGTTGACAGTTTATTGAGTTTGAGCCAATATACACCTCCCGGTAACCAGCATGATTTCAATTTATTGGTGGCATTTATTGATGTGTCTTGTTTATTATAATTTTCCTATCTGACAGATTCATAGAGAGAGTCGCTCGTTTCCTCCCAATAGTGGTCATTTGTGTCTCCTCTCTTTTCCCATGATGAAGTCAAGCCCACGTTGTTCAACGGTCCACGGTATTTCCTTGTTCCATAGAATTCGTCAATGAAACCATCTGGTCTAAAGTTTTCTATGAGAGGCTAGTTTTTTAACTAAAAACTCTATTTTTATTTATTTTTTTTTAATATATTTTATTGATTTTGTACAGAGAGGAAGGGACAGAGATAGAGAGATAGAAACATCGATGAGAGAGAGTCATCGATCAGCTGCCTCTTGCACGCCCCCCACTGGGGATATGCCCGCAGCCAAGGTACATGCCCTTGACCGGAATCGAACCCGGGTCCCTTAATCCCCAAGCCGACGCTCTATCCACTGAGCCAAACCGGTCTCGGCTAAAAACTCTATTTTTAGACAAGCGAACCCTTAGATACAGATGTAGCATTGTTGAATATGTCCTCCCATGCAGTGGGCTTTCTTATTATTTTGTTGATGGTTTCTTTTGCTGAGAAGCAGCTTTTTAGTTTGATGTAGTCCCATCTGTCTGTTTTGGGGTTTTTTTTTTTTTTTTGTAGTTTCCATGACGCATGGCTGAGATTTTGCTGCCTATGGTTTTGCGATTTACATCTAAGTCTTTATCCATTTTGAGTTTACTCTTGTGTCTGGTGTAAGTTGGTGGTCTAGTGTCATTCTTTTGCATGTATCTGTCCAGTTTTCCCAGCACCATTTGTTGAAGAGACTGTCTTGACTCCATTGTGTGCTCTTGCCTCCTTTGTCAAATATTAATTGAGCTTAATGACTTGGGCCAATTTCTGGGGCCTCTTCTGTTCCATTGATATACACTGAGTGGCCAGATTATGATGATCTCTGAACACATAATAATCTGGCCTCTCAGTGTGTGTGTGTGTGTGTGTGTGTGTGTGTGTGTGTGAGAGAGAGAGAGAGAGAGAGAGAGAGAGAGAGAGAGAAATATGGGACAGAGTGTGTTTCTGTGCTTCCTCATGTACCACGAATTCATGTACTAGACCTCTAGTATTTAGAGGTCTGGTGCATGAATTCATGGGGTCTGGCCTGCCTGCTGGTCGAACTCCTAGTTGAGGGGACAATTTGCATACTAGCCTTTTATTATGTAGGATAAACACTGAATGGCCAGGTTATTATGCATTCAGAGATCCTAATAATCCGGCCACTCAGTGTATATACCTGTTCTTGTGCCTGTACCAGGCTGTTTTGAGAACAGTGGGTTTGTAGTATAACTTGATATCTAGTATTGTGATCCCTACAACTTTGTTCTTTCTCAGGATTGCTACGACTCTTCGGGGTCTTTTTGATTCCATATAAATCTTTGGAGTTTTTGTTCTAGATCGGTGAAATATGCCATTGGTATTTTAATAGGGATTGCATTGAGTCTGTAGATTGCTTTGGGTAGTTCGGACATTTTAATGATGTTTATTCTGCCAATCCATGAACATGGTGTGTTCTTCCACTTGTTTATATGTTCCTCTATCTCTTTTTTCAACCCCCTGTAATTTTCTGAGTACAAGTCTTTTACCTCCTTGGTTTAGTTTATTCTTAAGTATCTTCATTTTTCTGTTGCAGTTGTAAATGGGGTTGCTTGCTTAGTTTCTCTTTCTGAGAATTCACTATTGGTGTATAAAAATGCTTAAGATTTCTGGGTGTTAATATTGTGACGTGCTACGTTGCTTTTGCCACTTAGTGTTTCATCATTTAATATCATTTCAGTATTTGCCAGCATCCTGGTGAATGCATCCCAACATATAAAATATTTGCATATCTGACCATAAAAAGTGTGGCAGAAAAGTATGCCATATAAAAGGATGCCCCTTCTAAATATCCCCTATTAATCTGTCTCTATAAAGTCACAAGACACCACAGAGCCTAGATTCTGTAATTACACTGTCCCTTCCTTCTTTCTCTGGATTCCTCCAGCCATTGGTTTTGTTCCAGGTTCCTCCTCTGCCCATCACCTCTTTGCCCATGTGCCATGTTTCCTTAGCAACCCCACCTCGGAGGGTGCTGAGCTTTCCCTGGAAGACTTGTGCCATGGCCACGTGGCAGTACCAGCCCTGACTCTGTTCCTTTGTCACACTCCCCTTTCTGTCTCAGCGTCCTGCATTGCACTTGGCTTTTTTTTTTTCTAAACATATATTTGTATTGATTTCAGAGAAGAAGAGAGAGAAACATCCATGAGGAGAGAGAATCATGGATCAGCTGCCTCCTGCACGCTCCTTACTGGGGATCGAGCCCACAACCCAAGCATGTGACCTTGACTGGAATCAAACCTGGGACCCTTCAGTCTGCAGGCCAACGCTCTATCCACTGAGCCACTCAGGCCAGGGCTGGACTTTGATTTTTTTTTTTTTTTTTAGCTCCTCACAGCTCCTCTGCCCTGGTCCTATTACCCTAGTTGCTCCTAAAGTCTCTGTCTGACACCTGCTGCTGCTTCTCCTTCCCTGTCCCCTCCTGCCCTCTAACTGCTCATCTCTCTTCACTCACTGTGCTGCTCCATCTCCAAGTGTTCTGTGCTTCCGCGTGCACCAGTAGTTTCCTTTGATTTCCTGACACAGATGTAGATTCGGTCATCTGTCACCTCCCCCGGGGATTGCAGGGTATCCTACGGGGAAAGTTTCTGAGCAATTAAATACTATATGCAAGAAGCAGCCTCGAGAAAACCTCTTCAATTCACAAAATTGATTCCATGCTCACAAAGTCGCGTTTTCTCTCAGCAGGCATCCCCGCTAATGACATTAATGAGAGCCATGCCAGATCACAGAACCAGGAGAAGAGAATAAAAAACGGTCAAAACTGAGGATGCTAGAAGGGAGTTGTTCCCAGTGGTCCGTTTGAACAGTGTAATTACTAAGAAATAAAACAAGAGGAGACAATTTTAATTGTGGTTTTTAGGACCCCATTACCAATGGACCCAACAACTTTGAGATAGTATAAAAAGTGTGCTTATTTTAGCGTAAAAAAAACAGCCCCGGCCAGTTCGCTCAGTGGTTAGAGCGTCTGCCCATGGATGGAAGGGTCCTGGGTTTGATTCTGGTTAAGAGCATGTCCCTCGGTTCAGGCTCGATCCTTGGCCCTGGTTGGGGCACACGCGGGAGGCAACCAATCGATGTGTCTCTCTCACGTCGAGTTTTCTCTGTCTCTCCTTCTCCCTTCCACGCTCTCCAAAAATCAATGGAAAAAATATTCTCCAGCGAGGATTAACAAAACAAATGAAAACAATGAATGAATGAATGAATGAATGAATAAATAAATAAATAAAGTAGGAAAGTCATCTGTCTGCAGGATAAACGATCATATTTAGTAAATAGCATCCAAGACCTTATCTTAGAATGTCTTACCACAGATTAGATAATACTTTCAAAATTTCCGTTTTCTTTTAATATTATAGGGAGCACAGACACTAAATTGCCAAATAAAGTTTCAGCAATAAGTGGAAGGACTCACAAATGCTGCTGCTTGTTGGCGGTGATGCAGCCCCAGCGCACCCATCAACGTTGTTCTGCTCTGCAGGGGCTTTCTCTGTGGAACAGAGAAAACAGCAGCTTGCCAAGAAAAAGAGCCCTGACCGGTGTTGAACTTCTTACCCAGCAAGCTTCCTGTGTCACCTTGGGAACCTTAGTTAGAAAGATGGGCTTTCTAAAGAGGCTAGCTCCCAGCCGTGCTCTCTTCATCTTCTATGTCTTAAGGGCTTGTTATTGTTTTGTTGTTGTTGTTGTTGTTTTTTGTTGTTCTGCTGTATTTTAAACTAAAGGCCTAGTGCACAAAATCGTGTGCCAGTAGCTTGCTGTGCTTCCCGTCCCGCCCACCACCACTCATCTTGCCGCCCCGCCCACCTCTCGCTGCCCCACCCACCACTGCTTCTGGGCCAGCAGGGAGGGACCAAAAGGTGGTCAATGCACTTCATGGCGACTGGTCGAGTAGCCATTGTGGTTGTTACGTTTATGGTCCCTGGCCTTTGATATAGGATGTGTGTGTCTCCACGTACGTAGATAGAAATAAGCTATAAACAGATTCGTGCACATTGAAAGGAAATTAATTAGAAGGTGGCCAGCGGGCTGGGCAACCACTTTAAGCATTTTTGCTGTTTCTTTTGTAACAACATATGCTTATATTATACTAGAGGCCCAGTGCACAAAATTCGTGCATGGGTAGGGTCCTAGGCCTGGCTGGCAATCAAGGCCAATTGGGGCTTTCCTTCCCCTGGCTGCCAGCTGCCGGCTGAAGCCTTCCTTTGTTCCACACCTCCCCCTGGTGGTCCACCACAAGTCATAGCAAGTGGTTGAACTCCTGGTCAGTTGAAATCCCAAGGAGACAATTTGCATCTTAGCCTTTTATTATGTAGGATTTTTTTTTAATTTTATTGATTATGGTATCACATAATTGTCCTCACCCCCCCCCATTCCCATCCCAAACCCCTCCCCACATATATCCCCACCCCCTGTTGTTCATGGCCACTGGCTAGGCCCATATGCATGTACACAAGTCATTTGGTTGATCTTTTCCCCTTACCCCCACCCTCCCCTACTTTCCCTCTGAGGTTTGAGAGTCTGATCGCTGCTTCTTTTTTTCTGGGTCTGTTTTTGTTCATCAGTTTTTTGTTTTATTTTATAGTTTTACATATTATCAGTTATTGGCATCCTGCTATGGAAGATGTGGCTCTCTTATGCTGCTACCTGTCCCTCTTCACTTCCCCTCCCCCATTTTTATAATATTATTTATATTAAGTCATTAGTATAATGCAGTTATATATCTTATGTAATTTATTGTTATACTTGGAGTAAATAGTTGACTTATTTTATTGCTTCATTTTCTGTGTATTATAGCTAATTCATCCCCAGCCTATCCCACTGAGCTATATAACTACTCTCAGATTCAACCCCATTCATTGGACCATTTATCACGTCTTCTATTTTTCTTGGCAACAGAGCCCTTCGTCTGTCTGTTTCATTCTAAATTGCTTGCTCTCTTGTTCTTCTGGACCGTCATCATGGGAATTCTCTTTGCTTTTCATCTGTGCTGGGAGCCCTGGTTCCTGGATTTCCTAGACTTGCTTCATGTCAGACTTGCCAGCTCTGAGGTTTAGGCAAGTCCCATAACCTGCATGTGCCTAAGTTTCTTCATCTACAAGTTGAGCAGAATAATCTTACCTTCCCCTAGAGTTAGTGAGAGGACTCGGTAGCATAAATAAAGCACTTAGACTAGTACTTGCCCCTTTTTCTCTTTTTCTGAAAACCTTAATGACACTCCCTTTACCCTAGTACCCCGACATTGTATGATCTGCCTCTCAGCCACTGGGCCCTATAGAACGGTCCCTCCACAAGACAGAGAGCTGTGGGAGCCTGGGTGCAGCTCCCATCCTGTGTGCGCAGCCTTCCATTGTTCTGCCCGGCTTCTGTAGATCTTATTGAATGAGGGCTTCTCGATGTATTGTAAGCCCTTTGAGCAGTCTCCAGAGATTTTGAATGATTGTGGGGTGTGTGTATTTTTAATAGAGGTATTTTTTTACTCTTTTATTTCTTTTTTTAATCTTTATTGTTGAAAATATTACATATGTCCCACATTGCTTCCATTGACCTGTTCTAGCTCACCTGCCCCCACCCCAGGCCCTCGCCACCCTATTGTCTGTGTCCATGGGTTATGCATAGATGACTGTTCATTTTGAATTTTAACCAGCTAAATAGATGTTTTGGCAGGAGGAGAGGAGTCCCTGAGCTCACACAGTCATTTCAGAAACCCTGCCCGGTCATTGTATTTTCAATATGTCTGTCTCTTACAGCAAACTGGTTTTCAAACATAAAATCAGGTGACTTAAAAGGACTAAACTAAGGCTTTTTAAAGGTATTGTGATTTCATTACTGAAATTTGCTCTGAACTTTGCTTTAATCACAGCTTTATATTTCCATCTTTAGAAATAATACAAAGGGATAGCTTACCTGTAAAGGTCACCTTCAGAATTAAGTAGCTGTAGACCTAAGAAGCAGTAGAGATGAATTCAAATCCTTACTCTGCAGGGTATTAGTTCTGTGAGTGAGTTACTTCTCTGCTCTCTGCATTAGCTTTCTCATCTGTAAAATGGGTATCATCTGCCTTCGAGGGTTGTAGCAAGGGTGGAATGAGTGGACACATTTAAAATAGAGCCTAACTCATAGTAAATACTCAAAAAACGTTGGCTTATGGTTATTGTTGTTGTTAGACATTTCAAAGACAAATAATCATCTCATCCGGGTATTATATAATCAAGACCAATAATATGACTGGTTAGAACCAGAGATCTTGGGTATAGGATTTGTCCAAGTAGCTGTATGGTCTTCAGTGTCCTCTTGTACTTTCTTCATAAACCTGCTTCTTTTGGAGTTGTGGTCATTTTACATAATACAATTATCTATATGAATAATAGAATAGATATTGGCTCTACCTCCGTGATGCCCACAGCCAATCAGGAGTGAGTATGCAAATTAACCCAACAAAGATGAGGGGGCCTGTGGGCAGGGTGCACGCACACAAGCAATGAGTAGTTGGGTGCAGGGCAGGATGCCCACCCACCCACCGTGTAGTTGGGACAATGCAGCAGGTGTCCCTGGGACCCAGCCTGCTCCAAGCCTGTGGCTAGCACGCATGCACGCCAGTGCCAAGCGGCCAGGCTCCCAGGGACTCCACTGGAGTGTCTGGTCCTGTCAGCCCAGCTTGGGGGCGGCTGGAGTTCCACGTCCTTTTGGTTTCTGTAGCCCCTGGACTAGAAGCAGAAACTAAGAGCGCTGGAAGCACCAGGAACGCTGGGAATCGTAGTTCTGGTGGCAGACAGGATGTGGGATCTCCTAGACACTACAGCTAAGTGAACCTGGAACAAGTTACTGTTGCAGGTGGGGGATGGAGGGAAAGCCAATGTGAGAGACATAAGAAGTCAGAGTGTCTAGGAAAAATTAAAGGGAAGATATCCTGCAACTTCTAGGAAATCTCCACCAATGGAACAAAGAAAAAAAAGCCCTCTATTACTCTGTGAGCTCCAAACCAGACTGGGCTGGGGTCTCAGACAATTTGCTCCTATGATTGCAAAGATAGACAGAAACTCCCGGATTGGAGAGGACTCCCAGATTGGAGAGGGTACAGGTCAGGCTGAGGGACCCACCCCCCGAATCTTCATACTAGTTCCTGAATAATTAACTAAAGACAAGATCCTTGAGTATAAATGGATTTAAGAAGTAGTTTAAATTTAAATGAAATTTTCTATCTTAATTATTTTTTCAAAACAAGACCTTTTGATTATGTCATTCATGATATTAAATAGTATAGTGACTATACTATGTAGTGACATAGAAATAACAGGCATGTATTACTTTTGTTTAAAACTAATGCTTTCAGTAATGGGAGTACCTTGAAGCGTTTTATGTTAAGTCGTGGTAATGTGCTACAGCATAACGTTTATACTCGTTATCTGCAAGGAAATGGCATTATTTTTGTGTCCTTCTCTAAAATTCTTTAGTGAGTGTGAATGTGGATTGCCTCACATATTGGACCCTTCTAGCCTCTTCTTCCAATAGGTATACCAGTAAGCTAACAGAAAGCTTGCTAGCTGGGATCAGAGGCCTGGCTTCATCTCCCAGTTGTGCCGTGAACTAGCTGCATGACTTTGGGTGTGTCACTTGCCTTCCTATGGCCTTATTTCCCTTAGGAATCAAATGTGAGAATGGAGAGGAGCATGTGACAATGGCCCTGTTACTGTCCTCCCATTCCTAGCAGAGAACCAATGTGCTGAGGTGGGACAGCTACTAAGTGATGGAGACAAGATTTAAAGACACGCCTCTTGACTACAAGTCTGTTGCTATGTCTCTTGTACCCTGAGTGCATCCCTGCAGAAGAGTGCTGGCATTTCAAAGAAGTGCCAGGTCTGAGGCAATAGGGTGCTTAGGACCGAGGGCGGGTTCACAAGACACAGCTTTCAGTGCTACAACTGGGAGGTCCCTAAGTTGGTACAAAATAAGTCATTATATATAATAAAGAGCTAATATGCTAATTAGACCAAACAACAGAACGACCATCCAGACGACCCTCTAGACCACATGTGTCAAACACAAGGCCCGCGGGCCAAATCCGTCCCGCCAGGCCTTGCAATGTGGCCCGCACCGCGCTGTCATCACTGCACTCCACTGCGTTTCCATCACAATGACAGTTTATGACTGTTCAGTAAACCATTCTGCCCGCAATTTAGGCTGGATTTTAGATTTTGGCCCCTTCTCTGATTGAGTTCGACACCCCTACTCTAGACAAAGCTGGGGCTGCGAGGGCTGAGCCCCTTGCACGAATTTCATGCATCAGGCCTCTAGTTATCTAGAATTAACTAAATAAGGATTGTCTTTGTTTTTCATAACATTGAGACATGAATTAGGCCTTTTGTTACTACAAGTGACAAATAATTCTATTTTTTATATTTTTTTTTTATTTCAGAGAGGCAGGGAGAGGGAGAGGGGGAAAAAAACACATCAATGATGAGAGAAAATCATGGATCGGCTGCCTCCTGCATGTCCCACACTGGGAATCAAGCCCACAACCCAGGGATGTACCCTGACGGGAATCAAACCCTGACCTCCTGGTTCATAGGTTGATGCTCAACCACTGAGCCATGCCGATAAGGCTCTGGGGAGACTTAGTCCTGCTGGTAGTATTTCCTGGGCTGGCCCCATCCTGGAGGAAGGTATGGAGGGAAGTGGGTAGTAAGGAAGCTTGTGCTGCCACATAACCTTGTTGAGCTACTGGGCTTTGTGTCTAGAAATAAGAATAGAATGTAAATATAGATAACATAATTAGGAAAGTGTGAAATACAGGTATGTGAATAACATTTTTTACTTAGACCTATTAGTTGAATTTCTGTCTTATTGCAATAACTTACTTTTTAAACTTTATCAAATAAAAATTTATGCACAATAAAATGAACCTATTCAAGTGTACAAATGAATTTTAACAAATATATATGTACATATACTCTATCATCCCACAAAGTTCCTTCATGCTTCTGCCATGTATGTTTTTTAAGGCTTTAATATGAAAAGTATTGACATACAAACTGGCATTTCTCTAATTTTCTTTTATAAAGTAAAGAGTACCTTATTTTTTAAATAGGTGTCTGATTTTTATAATAGTCAAACTCACATCAATATTTTTCTCACTGTCTCCCTCCCTTTCAGTCTCTCTCAAAAAAAAAAAAAAGTCAATAGAAAATATCCTCAGATGAGGATTAGCAAAACAAAACAACACCAACATTCATCGGGAAGCAGGACAATGTGTGAGAGCGCAGAGAAATAGAGTTTGCATTAACCCAGATTGGGGGTTGGGCCTGTCTGGGCTTCTGGTCAACCACTCGTTGAGAAGGTCAACTCTCCTGATTGACAGGAAAATGGCCTCATGGAAGCCCCCTGTCCTAGATGGTTGTCAAGGCAGCTGGGACCCTCCATCTTTGAATTCACTATTAGATGAAGGTGGAACTCAGCAACAGAATTGACTTTGCTACTACAGGGAAGAGCAAAAGTAGGTTTACAGTTATTTATATGGAAAATAATACAAGCTACACTAAAAAAAGAGAAATGTGCTAATTGACTGTACCTTCACAATGCCCACCATCCAATCAGGAGTGGGTATGCAAATTAATCCAACAAAGAAGGCATGTTAATTTGCATACACTGATGCTGAACGGCCGGGTCAGGGCATGATGCTTGCATGTTGCCATGGTGATGATGCAGGCTTTCTGCACCACCCCAGCCACTCCAGGCTTCTGGGCAGCGTGGGAAAGCAGAAAGGCGGCTCCAGCCAGAGCAAAGGCGGTGCCGGCAGCCAGGGGAAGGAAGGCCCATTCTTGCACGAATCTTCGTGCATCGGGCCTCTGGTAATTAATAAATATGAATACCAAAATAAATTCAGTTTCATGTAGTCACAACTGTAAACTTCCTTTTGCCCCATCCTGTACAGTCCTTCCACCATTCTGCTTGGATTTCTTTCTTAAACTAGCGTGTGGTCATTAGTTTTAGGACACCAAGGAACAAATGTTGAGTCAATAATGACTTTTGTTGTTAATATTGATTGAGATGAACACATTACTACTCGTCCTACTTATTTCTAAGAGTAGATTAGAATATTCTCTCTGTTCATTGGAGGCTGGGTCAGCTCTTATGGAATTATGGCATTCTGAAAGAAGTGTCCAACTCTTAGTAGTTTGCTCTATCAGCCGGGAATTAATAGCACTTAACACATACATCTTTCATTAACATTTGCATCGAAAACAAACATTTCAAGTTTAATTTCCTGGAATCTATAGTTCAAATGGGTATATAATACATTTGTATTTTTTAAACCATGGTTTTCTACCTGTGATTTTTTTTAAAATATATTTTATTGATTTTGCACAGAGAGAAAGGGAGAGAGATAGAGAGCCAGAAACATTGATGAGAGAGAGTCGTCGATCAGCTGCCTTCTGCACACCCCCCACCGGAGACATGCCCGCAACCAAGGTACATGCCCTTGACCGTAATCGAACCCGGGACCCTTCAGTCCCCAAGCCGACGCTCTATCCACTGAGCCAAACCGGTCTCGGCTCTACCTGTGATTTTTAATCCTGCCATTTAATCGATACTATTTTTATGTTGTTCATTTTGTGCTGTTCACTTAGAGTTCTGCTTTTAGTCACTGAGACGTCAGCTTTAAGTGTTTTAAATGTGACATTTAAATGTTTTTGGTCTTTGAAGGCAGGGTCCCCACAATTCTGTGTTCGTTTCGAGGATGGCAGGTGATAGTGACTCAGCCAGGCAATGATGTGCCTGTTCTAATGGAAGGTTCTTTTTCTTAATGTTTTTTATTGATTCCAGAGAGTAAGGGGATGGGGGAGAGACAGAAACATCAGTGATGAGAGAGAGTCATGGATCAGCTGCCTCCTACACGCCCCCCACTGGGGATCGAGCCCACAACCCAGGCATGTTCCCTGACCGGGAATTGAACCGTGACCTCCTGGTTCCTAGGTCAACCAACACTCAACCACTGAGCCATGCCGGCTGGGCTAATGGAAGGCTCTTTAGTGCGTTCATGTCTGCTTTAAGGCTCCCAGTATAACAGATGTGGCAACTGGTGAGCGTGGAGTCTGAAGCGCACGCAGCTGCATGAAAGGGGCAACATGAACAATAAACTGAAAACGGGAGAAAAGGCCGTTTTCAGCGCGGCAAACACTAAACCTCTGTTTACTTCTTGAGTCCAAGGTCAGAGCATTGAGGGGAAATCCGCTTTTATATCAGCGTAGAAAGAAATGGAAAGAGAGAGGCTACAGTGAATGGAAAGCAGAAGGCATTCAAAGGGGAGCTTCTAATAAAACGAGAAGCTAGAGGCAAACATAAAAATAAGTAATACAACTCCTAAGCCTTGCAGAACATTCTGGAAGGGAGAGAAACACTGCAGACACCTGATGGATGTTGGTCCAGAGCTGGTCCTGAGCCTTCCTGGGAGGGGGACTTCCCCCCACAGCCCCGCACCTGCCACCAGCGCCCCTCCCTGTGGGACCTTTGCAGCCACATTAGGGAATCTGGTCTCTTCCTACAGCGCACACTGAGCAACCCCCAAGCCGCATTGCTGCCCCCACACAGTCCTCCACACCTCCTTCCTCATCCGCCCCCCCCCCGCCCCGCCAATCCTCCCCTCCCTCTGCAGGGGCCTCAGCAGACCCCGCAGGTCCTGCCCCACCGCCTGCCTCCCCATTGCACTTGCACATCTTGTGGGCTTCTCATCACTGCCACTTACACACGTACAGTGTTTCCTGTATGCCAGCAGCAAACACAGACAAGCAACCTTCTTCCTTCCTTCCCTCCTTTCTTCCCTCCCTCCTTCCTTCCTTCCTTCCCTCCCTCCTTCCTTTCTTCCCTTCTTCCTTCCCTCCCTCCTTACTTTCCTCCCTCCCTCCTTCCCTTCCTCTCCCCCTTCTCTCCTTCCCTCCTTCCTTCCTTCTCTCCTTCCTTCTTTTTTTTTAAAATATATTTTATTGATTTTACAGAGAGGAAAAGAGAGGGATAGAGAGTTAGAAACATCGATGAGAGAGAATCATCGATCAGGTGCCTCTAGGATACCCCCACCGGGGATATGCATGCAACCAAGGTACATGCCCTTGACCAGAATCGAACCTGAGACCTTTCAGTCCACAGGCCGATGCTCTATCCACTGAGCCAAACCAATTTTGGCTGTCCTTCCTTCTTTCCCTTCTTCTTTCCTTCCCCCCTTCCTTCCTTCCTTCCCTCCTCCATTCCTCCTTCCATCCCCCTTTTTTTTCTTCCTTCCCTTCTTCCCTCTTTCCTTTCTTTCTTCCTTTACTTCTTTATTTTTGTTGTTGTTGTTAATCCTCACCAAGGATATTTTTTCCATTGATTTTAAGAGAGAGTGGAAGGGAGAGGGAAGAGAAACATTGATTGATTGACTCCCACATGTGCCTCTACCAGTGGCCTGGGATCCTGAGATAGGTGCCCTTGACAGGAATCGAACCCATGGCCCTTCATTTCAGGGATGACACTCTAACCACTTAGCCAAACCGGCCAAGGCAATCAAACCTTCTTTGGCACTTCTGTCCCTTTCCTGCTGCCAGATTTTTTGAATCTTATCATGTCTACACCTGTCATCATGGCACTAGAGAGGCCAGGGCTCAAACCTTCTCCTGGTGGTAGCTGTGTGACCTTGAACACCTTTCTAAGTCCGTTTCCTCATCTGTAAAATACCTACCTCAGCCCAGACCAGGAGGTCACAGTTCGATTCCCAGTCAGGGCACAGGCCCGGGTTGCGGCCTCCATCCCCAGTGGGGGGTGTGCAGGAGGCAGCTGATCCATGATTCTCTCATCATGGATGTTTCTCTCCCTCCCTCTCCCTTTTTCTCTGAATCAAAAAAAATGATTTAAATAAATGAATGAATAAATAAATAACCTATCTCACAGGGTTGTTGGGACATATATGACAATGACTATATCCCAAGTGCTTATCCCAGTGAGAGACGTGATAAAATTTAATTTATTACATAATTGTCTCCTACATACTGACATCAAACTGACATCTCCACAGAACTTCACCTTACCAAGAATGCTGATGGTCTTTTCTGACTGAATCTTACAGCCTTTCCTCGGCCTTCTTTGACTATTCATGCCTTCATTCCCTCTATTCTCTGGACTTCCTTAATGTTATCTTATCGATTCTTCCTTTTCTGGTAGCTTCCTTTTTGTCTGACTTACTGATTTGCTTTCTTCATTCTACCCTACCCTATGGAAGTCTCCAATGACTCCTTCTACAGCCATTGCTCTTGTTGACAAGACTAAGTTGGATTAATAAATCAGAGAGGAGATAATGTTATCTCTTGTGCTTTGGGCAGTGTATTCTTACCCTTTGTTCTTTACCTGCTTCCCTTCTACTCCCAAGTATAAAAATGTTATATTGGATTTAATTCATCCAAAGAGGCATAACTCCAGCACTATTAACACAGGAAGGCTTGAAGTATCTCATTCCCTGTAGACATGGCAAGTGATACCTATAGTCAATCTGTATTCAGATGATGATGATGATGACATTAATATTTCCCAAATAGTTTTGTAGGACTTGCACACTGGCTTAACCTACGTTATCTGAGAGTGTTCTCTAGAATAACACTGTAGGCAGTGACCTGAATTATCCAACACATTTTATAAATGATTCGTAGCCCTGCGCACGAATCCGTGCACCAGGAGCTCTCTGCGGGGCCTGGCTGCTCCACACCCACTGCCCTGAGGCTCTCCGTGGCCCAGAGGCCCATTCGTGGCCAGGTGCTGAACGCTTGCCTCGTCACCGCGGCAACGAAGCAAGGATTCGGCCAGACCTCTCACACTGCCCACTCTCAGTGGCCGCCCTCTCTCCCCACCCTACCCCCATATTGGGACTGGGGGACTCTGGAGGGGCTGAGAAGACTAGGCGCCACTATCTTGTGGCTATGGGCACCACCATCTTTGTGACTGAGTGATGGTTAATTTGCATATTACCCTTTTATTAGATAGGATATTTTAAAAATTCTGACTTTGATGCTGAGAGTAGTATCTTTTCTGTTTAAACCATTCTCTTTTTTTGCCCCTGTTCCATATAACTTCTTGGATGTGTCTTGTCTATAAATGCTAGATTTCAAAAAGATAAAAAGAGAAAAATATAAATGCTAAATTTTAGACTAAAGAATAGACAACATATCCTTATCCATTTTGGGGGAAATTAAGGAAAATAAGTTAAATGTAAAACAGCAAATTGAGTTACTTATTAGCAAATTTAAGAAAGAATTGTGAATTTTAAAACTTAATTGTGAGAGTTTGGGGAATGTATTTATTTGTGCTATTTCCATTTTTTTTATTAACAAGAGATGACTCTAAAATGTATATCGATTTAAGGTGGCAGAAGACAGAGAAAAGTTACAGTGTCAGAGATTCCAAAGGGTGAAAAGTTAGGCTCAGCTTAAATGGGGGATTTCATCTCTTTAGTTAGAGAAGTCTCCATGTTCCCATAGATCATATCCATTCATTCATGATTCACTCTGATTGCCTTTGGTTCCTACCTAACGAAGTATGTTGTGTGTTTGTTTTTCAGATCTAAAGCGGGAAGCCAGTATCTGTCACATGCTGAAACACCCCCACATTGTAGAGTTACTGGAGACATATAGCTCAGATGGAATGCTTTACATGGTGTTTGAATTGTGAGTGTACATTCTGTTATTTTTTTTAAGGGTTAAAATGTTTAGCCACATTGGTTTAGGATAATGCTAATGCCTTCTTGTAAAACTGAAGAACAGTTGTGAACGCATCTCTTTAGACCTGAAGTAGTAAGAGAAGAAACATTATCTCATCTTCAGGTTCACAGTGCTGAGGGAGCAGAAGTTGGTCATGTCTGGTTACCGTCACATTCTTAGCATACTTCGGAGAAGAGGCTTTAAAAAGAAAGAGTTCAGAGAGATAGGAAGCCCCAAAATAGAACATTCTGATCATCGGAGCCTTAGTGGGGAGGAGTGGGATGGCGGTACAAGCCTCGCCAGCAACTGCAAACAAGTGATAACACACTTCACTTCCTCACTGATACCATCGCCAGGGCCAGGCCAGCGTGGAGAGGAAAGTCTGCAGAGGACTGTGTATCTTGATTTCCATCAGCCCCTGGGCGATTTCTCACACAATTATTGTCAGTGAGCTGGAGAAATGTGAGCAGCTAAGGCTGGGACGGCTGGGTCATTGTACAGCGAGTTGGATGAGTGTGTCCAAAGTTCATCCCCTTTATGGGATGCCATCTCTTCTGTGCAAATTCTAATCGGTAGCTTTGATTGGGGTCTCCTGCCCAGTAGTCATCCAGGAGTTGCCAGGGCTGAAGTCATTTGAAGGCTCTATTGGGGACAGATCTGCTTCCAAACTCTCTCCCTTGGTTGCTGGCCACAACAACGATGGGGCTGTAGGCGATGGGGCTGTAGGCCTTCATTCCCCAGCAGCTGCGGGCCTGGCCACCCTGGGATCGTTGTAACTGGTCCTTCCCTGGAGCAGCTCACAGCACAGCAGCTGGCTGTATCAGAGCAAGCAAGCAAGTGGTCAAGAGTCCGAACTAAACTGAAGTCCAGCCTGGCCAGTGTTGCTCAGTGGTTAAGTGTTGACTTATAAACCAGGAGGTCACGGTTCGATTCCCAGGTTGAGGGCTCCATCCCCATTAGGGGGCGTGCAGTAGGCAGCCAATCCACGATTCTCTTTCATCATTGATGCTTCCCTCTCATCACTCATGCTTCTAGCTCTCTCTGCCTCTCCCTTCCTCTCGGAAATCAATAAAATATCCTTTAAAAAAACGAAGTCAATCTTGTAACCTAATCTCAGAAATCACACAGCAGCACTTCCGGATCCAGCCCTGGATCCAGCCCACCCACAAGCGGAAGGGATTGCATAAGGGCGTGAATACCAGGAGGTAGCGATCACTGGGAACCAGGTCAAAAGCTACTCCCACAGAGGCTGGCTAATGCATTGACTATCTGGATGAGAATTTTACAGTATTTCACAAGCGTGCAGCAAGGGAACTGGGGAAATGCCAGGCCAAAGGTAATGGCAGCACATGCATTCAAAGCTGTAAGTGTGAGTTCGCTGTGCATTTGGCTGTTGCTGCTTAGGCAGGAAGGATGAAAAGGTTTTACAGCTAACTAAACAGCCCTGATGGAGCCTTTGACGCTGCTATTTATAAGTACGTAGTATTCTAAACCAAAGCACACGCCCGCTGCGTTGTATAATGCTCATTCTCCCCATAGTAAGCGGGCGTCACCACCCTTCCAGAGTGGGAAAGAACCTAAAAATCCTGTCATACAGTCACAGCCTTCTAAACCTTTGTTGGCAAACCCACTAAAAGAATTTTGAAAACTACACTGAGTGGCCAAATTATTATGATCTCTGAACGTATAATAATCTGGCAACTCAGTATATATATATATATATATATATATATATATATATATATATATATATATATATATATTAGAAGCCTGGTGCATGAATTCGTGCATGGCTGGGGTCCAGCCAGCCTGGCCAGGGGGAGGGGACATGGGCAGTTGGCCGGCCTGCCTGCTGGTCAAACTCCTAATCGAGGGGACAATTTTCATATTAGCCCTTTATTCTATAGGATATACACTGAGTGGCCAGATTATTACGCATTCAGAGATCATCATCATCTGGCCACTCAGTGTATGTACCTCCTCAACTATTTTTTTAATAAGCTTATTGATTTTTGAGAGAGGCAGGGTGTGGGAGAAACATCGATTAGCTGCCTCCTTCACGCCCCCTACTGGGGATGGAGCCTGCAACCTAGGCCTGTGTCCTGTCCAGGAATCGAACCAGTGACCTCCTGGTGCACAGGATGGCGCCCAGATGATGCCCAACCGAATGAGCCGCACCAGCCAGGTCCTCCTCACATAGTTTTAAGTTGATCTATAACAACTTTTGTTGTGAGGTTGTACTTTTCAGTTCTGCATATTCTTTTAAATGTTTTCTTCAAAACTGCAGAGCCACACCTTCTCAGTTTCTGTCTGCTCAGTGACCTAAATGGCCAAGCCGATCATCATTGTCAAACCAATGAGCCAAACCAGACTCGTTTCTGACAGAAAAGAATCTGACTTCATTTTTCAGATAATCATAAAGTGTGAATAGGCGTCTCTGTGACAACCTGTTGCTATTGATTTCTAATTCTAAAAGGACTCAGGCTTTGCCAGAATATATTGTCCAGATGAAATAAGATGGCTCTCCTCTTTTTTCAAATATGTTTTTATTGGTTTTTAGAGAGAGAGGAAGGGAGAGGGAGAGAGAGGGAGAAACATCAATGATGAGCCCTAGCTGGTGTGGCTCCATGGATAGAGCATTGGCCTGCATACTGATGGGTCCTGGGTTTGATTCCGGTCAAGGGCACATGCCCGGGTTGTGCTAGATCTCCAATAGGGAGCGTGCAGGAGGCAGCCAATCGATGATGCCCTCTCATTGATGTTTCTATCTATACTTTCCTCTCCCTTCCTCTCTGAAATCAATAAAAATATATTTTTTAAAAATAAAAAGAAACATCAATGATGAGAGAAAAGCATCATCGATCGGCTGCCTCTTGCCTGCCCCCTCCTGGGGATTGAGCCTGCAACCGAGCATGAGCTCTGACTGGGAATTGAACCGTGACCTCTTGGTTCCTACTTTGACGCTCTACCACTGGGCCACACCGGCTGGCTCCCCTTTCTTGAACAAATTTCTTGGCGATGGAAAAGACTGGCCAAGGACCTCTTGGTTTTCTTTTTTTGCTAAAAGAGTCCGCAGGCAGAAGCCCATGGTAGAGCAAAATGGAAGTCTTCGGTTATTTGAAAGATTGTCATCTGTGAGAGGGTGCTGGGTTTATTCAGTGTAGGGTCAGGGTTATAACTAGAATCAACGAGTGGCAGGTAGATCTCTCCTCTAAGCACAAATCTCACCTCTAAGATGAGCAGACTAACGTGCCTTCTCCACTAGAACCGCTCCCGCTGGAGCTGGACCTTCCAAGGGGCTGAAGCTAAGGTTTAATTTTGGACTGCAGAGGGCCTCTAACTCCCCTTCCAGTTTTAAGATATTATAATTCTACTTTTCCCCTTTTAATTGATTTTAGAGAGAGGAGGGGGGAGGGAGAAACACTGCTTGGCTGCCTCCCGCATGCACCAACCTGGGCACGTGCCCCGACTGGGAATTGAACCCACCACCTTTCGGTGCACGGGACGGCGCTTCAACCATTGAGCAACACTGGCCAGGGAGATATTATAATTATTTAAATCACTTTTTCTGGTTAAATTTTATTCTTTGTTCAAGAAATATGTTTCTGTCCACATTTTTATTCACTGAGAAGATGAAAAAAATGGTTTTATCACGTACTATAAAGTAATGAGCATAGAAAGCCCAATATAAAAATTTGCTTAAATTTCATCCTGTCTGCTATCTGTGTCACGGGGATCAAAGTGCAGTAGAGGTAAAATGGTCTTTGGTGTCACAGAACTGGTTTTACTCTCCCAACTATGTCACTTGTATTAATTATGTGACTTTGGCCAAGTCTACGTGTCTTACCTTAAAAATCTTCATACGGTTATGAGAACTCAGTGGGAAACTCTGTGAATTTGCTTTATATAAAATGGTAACATGCTCAATAGCTCTACGGTGTCATTTTTAGTACGGGTTAGTGTTAGTTTCTCAGCGTTGAATCTGTAGGAGATTTTATGTAGCTTAGTTTATATGATTCATTTGACTAAAGTAATTCATCGATGGCTATGTGCTAAGATGAGACCTCATTAAAATTGTCTATGCCAACCCAATGTGGCTCAGTAGTTGAACATCGACCCACGAACCAGGATGTCATGGTTCAATTCCCGGTCAGGGCACCTACAGGTCAGGGCAGATGCCTGGGTTATAGGTTCGATCCCCAGTAGGGGGAGTGCAGGAGGTAGTCGATCAATGATTCTCTCTCACCATTGATGTTTCTCTCTCTCTCCCTCTCCCTTTCTCTCTCTGAAGTCAATAAAAACATATTAAATAGGTAAATAAATAATAAAGTTGCCTATTGACCAGTCCCAATAATACCTGATCCCAGTGTTAACACAAATCACTAGAACATAAATTTCTACTTGAAATTTTTTAACCTATTGGGGGAGTTTTTCAATAAAGAGAACACTATAATGCAAGTCAGCGTATCTGTCACCAAGGTTTCAACCATTAGCAACATTTTGCTATTCTTTTCCTACTTATCCTTTCCTGATGTCTCTTCATCTCTTGGAGATTTCTAAGCAGTGACATTTCTAAGTTCTTTTGTATTTCTGTCAGTATTCCTTTTTAATTTTTTAAATATATTTTATTGATTTTTTTTTTTTTTACAGAGAGGAAGGGAGAGGGATAGAGAGTTAGAAACATCAATGAGAGAGAAACATCCATCAGCTGCCTCCTGCACACCCCCTACTGAGTATGTGCCCCCAACCAAGGTACATGCCCTTGATTGGAATCGAACCTGGGACCCTTCTATCCACTGAGCCAAACCGGCTAGGGCATTATTACTATGTTTAAATGACCAAAACAATATTATCACATCTAGAAAAATCAATAATAATGCCTGAATATCATATATTCAATTGATGCTCAGTTTCCCCTGATTGAACATGAATTCTAAAGGAAATATTTCTAAATTTAAAAGTGATTTATTAGCTCTAGGGACCTGGAAGTAGATTATAAATTCAGAGGTCAAATTGCTTTGTTATTTCTTAAAAGGATCAGAAACAAAATAGAAATATAAAATTGTTTTTGTATCATGATTTTTCGTCTATTCACCCAAGTTTTTTTGCATCCTCTGACCTCCTGGTGGAAAGCAGTCAAAACCATTGATTCCTGTAGGACTTAAGGTCCATGGATCCAAGAGCAGAGCAGTGAGCTTGTGTGCGGCTCCACCTACTGGTGAGGCAGGAGATTGCTGCAGAGTTGCAGGGCCAGGAGCTAGTCCAGAATTGGTTCCCTATTTCTGGTACAGAATGAATTCATTAGCTCCGCACTCAGGGACTCACTGCTCATTCTGCATAATATGGGTCCTCACCCAGACAGAGCAGACAAGGAAGGAGAAACAATATTGTTGGGTTATCAGTGACTTTCTCTTAATATATTTGTATTGATTTCAGAGAGGAAGGGAGAGGGAGAGGGAGAGAGAGAAACATCAGTGAGGAGAGAGAATCATGGACCGGCTGCCTCCTGCAAGCCCCACACTGGGGATGGAGCCTGCAACCCGGGCCTGTGCCCTGACACGGAATCGAACCATGACCTTGTGGCTCCTAGGTCAACACTCAGCCACTGAGCCATGTGGGCCGGGCTCAGTGAGTTTCTTAATATGCTAGCTATATCTGTCTTTGCCACAAAGTATCTATAACCATCTGCCCCATGTTTTTCCTAAACTGAAGTCATGAAGTTATATGGCCTAATCATGTTAGAAAACCCTATAATATACCAAAGATGTGACAAATGGTTATCAGTTTAATGCATGCTCAAATATAGAAACTCGCTGAACCAGAACCTCAGGCCTGGAAAAGACTGGAGCAGTAGGCTGCAGAATGCGGCATTGGCCAATCCTGAGCTTGTGAAACAAACATGTCCCCGCCCAGTCCCCGCCCCTAGTTCTCAGTTTCAACCAATGTGGGCCCAGAGCAGGAGGTCGAGTAGGGGTCATACTACTCAGAGACCATGTTGTCATTTTCCCCAGCACACAGTAGTTTGTAAATGCACATGCGTCTGCATTATATCTACTGCTTTGGGATTGCACTTATCTGGAGCAATTTGCTGAAAGAGACTTTAAAACATAGGTTCAAATTTCAAGACAGGGCTGCTGCTGTCACACACACCCTAGATTAAACGTGTATTTCTACGTCACACATCTGAGCTTGTCTTTAGTGGTGTCTGATACTTGAGTTAAGCTGTAAATCCTAAATTGGCTAGCCAAGGAATATTAATTACCTTATTATAGAATGATTACATAGACCACAGGGAGAGGTTTACAGTAACTACATATGGATTTCAGGCATCTGACATGAAAACAGTAGTTGTATCTTTTAAAACAATATTTTTAATATATATTTTATTGATTTTTTACAGAGAGGAAGGGAGAGGGAGAGAGAGTTAGAAACATCGATGAGAGAGAAACACCGATCAGCTGCCTCCTGCACCCCCCTCCCCACTGGGGATGTGCCTGCAACCAAGGTACATGCCCTTGACCAGAACCTGGGACCCTTCAGTCCACAGGCCAACACTGTATCCACTGAGCCAAACCGGTTTGGGCAAAACAATATTAGCAGTGTGTATTTTTGAGCTCACAGCCGAGATAAATAGACTGAAGGCGCTTTTATTTGTTAGATTTCTTTCGGTCTGGTGTTTATGCTTGGGATGGGAGTTTTTGTGGAATTCATTTCTACTGATAGAGTAGAATTGATTAATATTTATCAACAAACTTGCCACTTAGAGGAAAGTATATTTTTTCATATCAAGCAAGAAAAATCTGGACTGTATCATGTTAATTGCTATGAAGATGTGTACATATTTTATGTGTACATATTTTAGCTAGTCTGAGCTACTTCTGTTTTTTTTATTTTGATGTGTAATGATATAAATTGCCATTCATTCAGCATGTATTTTTTAAATGCTGCTTAAGTGCTGGGTAATAGGAAATGGTTGGGGAATCGTGTTTGGTCCTAGGAAACATTAGAAACTAGATACTTACAGTAATTCAATAAGATATATGATAGGCCCTAACCGGTTTGGCTCAGTGGATAGAGCATCGGCCTATGGACTGAAGGGTCCCAGGTTCGATTCCGGTCAAGGGCATGGACCTTGGTTGCAGGCACATCCCCAGTGGGGGAGGGGGATGCTAGAGGCAGCTGATCGATGTTTCTCTCTCGTCAATGTTTCTAGCACTCTATCCCTCTCCCTTCCTCTCTGTAAAAAAAATCAATAATATATACATATATATTTTAAGAAGATATATGATAGGACGTAGCTGGTGCCTGTGTAGGCCTTTGACAAATGCTAGTGGCAAGAAAAAAACTTCTGTAACATTATAAACATGTTAAAATCATACATTTCTCTTGACCAGCTGTCCACTCTAATAAATGTTTAGTTGCATTTTAGTTTTCAGAACTGTATGTCAGGGGTCCCCCAGGTCACCCCTAGCTTTGACGATTCTCTAAGAGAACCCAAGTCTCACTGTAGGGTCATAGTCACAGCTCTGATTCATTGCAGCTAAAGGACATAAAGCAAAGTCAGCAAAAGGAAAGGGTGGGCAGGTTGAAGTTCAGGGCCAACACATGCGCACTGTTGCCAACCAGGGAAACTCATTGGAGACTCGGCACCCTGGGGTTTTATGGGGGGGGGGGGGGGTTGTCATGCAGGCACCCCCTCCCTGGCGCATACCAAATTCCAGACTCCCAGAAAGATGGCAGATGTTCAGGATAAATCACATGGCTTGCACAAAATACTTTAGACACAGTGACCCCTCTTTTCAGTTAGGAGGAGAGGAAGTAAGAAGTCCTCCAAATTCCCAGATGCCAATCAAGAGCCAACCTTGGAAGCAGGCACTTGCCCTGGCCAGTGTAGCTCAGTGGATAGAGCATCGGCCTGCGGACTGAAGGGTCCCAGGTTTGATTCCGGTCAAGGGCACATGCCGGGATTGCGGGCTCAATCCCCAGTGCGGGGCATGCAGGAGGCAGTCAATCCATGATTCTCTCTCATTATTGATGTTTCTCTCTCTCTCCCTCTCCTTTCCTCTCTGAAATCAATTAAAAAATATATTTTTAAAAAAATATAACACTTTAGGCCTGCTATATTAACTTTTTTCCTGCACAAACTAAAATAGAGAAAATATTGGGTCGGAAACTAAGTAATTGCGGATTTTTTAAAGAAAATCAAAGACAATTTTTTTATGGAACTAAATAACTTTATTCTGTAATGTATTGCCCATTTTGATCAATGACCTTTTGCCATCTTTCAGGCAGCATCATAATCCCACGTTCAAAAAACTTCTGGTTTTTATTAGCAAAAAACTGAATCAGGTACGATTTGACATCATCATCATTATTGAAATTTTTACCATTCAAGGAGTTTTGTAAAGATCGAAACAAAAAGTAATCAGATGGTGCAAGGTCAGGACTATATGGTGGATGTGGCAAAACATCCCAACCAAGCTCCATTAATTTTTGCAGAGTGACCAAAGATGTGTGTGGCCTTGCATTGTCATGATGGAATACAACACCTTTTCGATTTGTCAATTCGGGCCACTTTTCTTTAACTGCATTGTTTAATTTCGTTAGTTGTTCAATGTAGACATCAGAATTGATCGTTTGGTTGGGTGGTAAGAGTTCAAAGTAGACAATTCCTTTGTAATCCCACCAAACTGATAACAAAACCTTCTTTTGATGAATATCAGCTTTTGATGTTGTTTGAGTTGGTTCACCTGGCCTGCTCCACGATCTTTTCCGCTTGATATTGTTGTAAACAACCCATTTTTCATCGCCAGTTATCAGTCGTTTTAAAAATGGATCATTTTCATTATGTTTCTTTAGCAAATCGCAGCTGCTAATGCGTTGCGTTAACTGTGATTCTTTCAGTTCGTGAGGAACCCATGTATCGAGTTTTTGAACATAGCCAAGTTGTTTTAAGTGATTTTCAATGCATGTATGTGATACATGAAGCTTCTCTGCAATCTCACGTGTTGTACTGTGACAGTCCGAATTGATTATTGCTTTGATTAGGGCGTCATCAACTTCAACTGGACGACCAGAGCGTTTTTCATCTTTGAGTGAAAAATCACCAGAACGAAATTTGGCAAACCAATTTTGACACTGCCGTTCTTTTAAGGCTTCGTCACCATAAACAGCACATAACTTTTTATGAGCTTGGGATACGTTTTTCCCTTTGTGGAAATAAAAAGCAAAATATGACAAAAATGTTCCTTTTGATTTTCCATTTTTCAACGAACGCCAAACAAAAACTACAAAACAGATCAAAAAAACTTTTTTTACTGATTAACAGCTGAATAGCCAACTATCAAATAACAAAATGTGTTTTACATTTGTACTACGTCTGCAAACCTAAAAATTCAACTGAAGCCATATATGTGTGAAACCCGCAATTACTTAGCTGCCGACCCAATAGATGGGTTTTGAGTTGATAAATTCCTGGATCTGCAAGCAAAATATAATTAGCTATAAAAATAATTGCAGAGTTTGAGGGGTTTTTTTAACTTTTAACTATATGTATGATTTTGACATTCATTTAAAAAATTTTTAGGTGTCCCAATTTTTGTATAAAACAAATCTTAGATTGAGATGTTACAGCATACAGTAGATTTTAAGCTTTGAATGCTACATTTGAAAACAAACTACATTCTGATGCCTACTGTCTTAGAAATGTATTTGAAGTTGTCACTCTGGTGATTAATTTTGTATGTGGAAGCTGATCTTCAACCACTAATATATACACATAAAATAGGAAGAAGATTCCAGTAACTTACTTGGATTTAAAAGAAGTAGTTTGTTCATTTAAAAATGAAAATTATAAGCAGTTTTTAGTGTTGACAACCTTTACAATACACACCCTTTATACAAATTTAGAAATTATGGAAAATTATAATGACAAAAATAATGCCATTTACAAAAGTTCATCTCAGCGAGCATTCTAGAACATTCCTTATCCTTACACTCATTAGAACAATTGCACTAAACTGAGATCATTTTATATACGCAATTTTGTTTCCTGGTTCTTTTCCTTTAATAATTTCAAGCATGTTGCTACACCACTAAATATTTTAGGTACAATATTTTAATGGCTGTATTAAGATGTCTAAACTATATGCATGTGCCACATTTAATTTAATAATAGCCCTCTTGGGACATGTTGTCGGATATTTCCACTGTTCCCTGTTAGAAATAATGTTATAATTAACAATATTCTTAGAATTACTTGTTCACACCTGATTGCTTCATTTCCTCAAAATAAGCTTTTAGAAGTAGAATTACTAGATAAAAGAATATATGAATACATAAAACACCTGCACCACATGTAGAATTAATTTTTTCATAGGCTAGATGACATGTAGAAAAACGTATGCACAGAACTATACAGCTTAAAGGGTTATTGCAAAGTGAACAACATTGTAACCACAACCAGGTCGAGACATTTGAACAACTGCCAGCATCTCATAAGCCCGTACCTCCCCTGTCTGATCACAGCCCCCTACCTCTCTCAGAATCTATTTTAGTCTAGACGCCACTTTCATGCTTTTATATCTTCACCGTCCAAATAGGTATCCCTGGATGATATAATTCAGTGTTATCCATCTTTTAAAATCTTTATGTGCAGCCCAGCTGGCGTAGCTCAGTGGTTCAGCATCAATATATGAAGTAGGAGGCCACGGTTCGATTCCTGGTCAGAGCACATGCCTGGATTATGGACTAGATCCTCAGTGTGGGGTGTGCAGGAGGCAGCTGATGCATGATTCTGTTCTCTCTCATCATGGATGTTTCTATCTCTCTCTCCCTCTCCCTTCCTCTCTGAAATGAATAAAAGTATACTTTAGAACAAGAAATATTTACTGCTTTGAGATAATAAAAATTCGCGTCCCATGTTTTCTCATCCAGCTGGAGTTGGTTTGGGGTACACTTGAGGAAGCAGTCCATTTCATGTTTTTCCATGTGGACAGTCAGTGGTCTCAAGAAAATTACTGCAAAGACTGCTCTGCTGCGTCATGTTTGCTATAAATCAAGCGTCAGTATAGTGTGCTTGTTTCCAGGCTCTGTCCTGGTCCATTGGCCTGTTTGCTTGGCCTTCCACCTCGTTTCCCTGCAGATATATCTTGACGGATGTTCTTGTCTCTGCCTTTTCCATATACATTTTAGAATCAGGTTGTCAGTTCACACACACACACACCTATTGGGGTTTTGCCTTGAATATTATATCAAATCTTAGCAAATTGAGAATAATTGACATGTTTACAATATTGAGTTTTCCAATTCCATGACCATGGTGTCTGTCTTCCCATTATTTAGGTGTTTGATTTCTTGCAATAGCATTCTATGCTTTTCCCCACAAACGCTATATACTAGTACATCCTTTGAGACTTATTCTTAGGTATTTGTTTTCAAAGGTAGGTCATTCTCTCAGTTTCTCTCTCCCTCTTTCCCTCCTTCCTTGTATTGATTTGGGTATTCCTTTCTATTCATCAAGCTTTAGCAATTCCAATAATTTATCAGTAGAATTGTTTGTGTTGTCTGCATATCTGATCATATCATCTGTGGGTGAGGAAGATTTTGTTTATTCCTTCCAATTATTTTTACTTTTTTTTTTCTAGTCTTTACTGAAATGGATTAACATCCTGAAAAATGGTGATAGCAGGGGTTAGTTTGTTTTTTTGTTTTGTTTTGTTTGCTTGTTTCTGATGTTCAAGTTTGTCAAGCATGCATGGATGGTGGATTATTATTAAGTGTTTTTTTCTGCGTATGTTGAAATTATCCTATCTAATAAAAGAGTAATATGCAAATTGACCATCACTCTAAGACACAATATGGCCGCTACAAGATGACCTGCAGGGAAGGGCAGTTGTGAGCTGTTAGGGGTGACCAGGCCAGCAGAGGAGGGCAGTTGGGGTGACCAGGCCCACAGAAGAGGGCAGTTGGGAGAGACCAGGCCAGCAAGGGAGGGCAGTTGGGGCAGGGACCCAGGCCTGCAGGGGAGATTAGTTGGTGGGGACCAGGCCTGCAGGGGAGGGCAGTTGGTGGAGACCAGGCCTGCAGGGGAGGGCAGTTGGGGGTGACCAGGCCTGCAGGGGAGGGCAGTTGGGGGGGACCAGGCCTGCAGGGGAGGGCAGTTAGAGGCGGACCAGACTGGCAGGGGTGGGCAGTTAGGGGTGACCTGGCCCAACAGGGGAGAGCAGTTAGGGGCAAATGGGCCAGGGAGGAGTTAGGCATCAATCAGGCTGGCTGGGGAGTGGTTAGGAGGTGATCAGGCTGGCAGGCAGAAGTGGTTAGGGGCAATCAAGCAGGCAGGCAAATGGTCAGGAGCCAGCAGTCCCGGATTGGAGAGGGTGCAGGGTGAGCTAAGGGACTCCCCCCACCCCCGTGCACAAATTTCATGCACCGGGCCTCTAGTCATATTTTTCATTAATTTGTTAATGCAATAAATTTCATTGATTCTTTAGTTAACGAAACTTGGTTACATTGTATAATCCTTATAATCCTTTTTGTGTTTTTGCTTTATTTGGTTTGTTTACATTTTGTTTAGACTGGTTACGCCTATATTTATGAGAAGGTTGTAGTATAATTTTCACATACTGTCCTCTCAGGTGTTCATAGCTAGATGATGCTACCTTACCAAGTGAATTGGGGCATGTTCTCTGTTTGTTTGCCCTCTTTACATGATTGGTAGACTCATCTATAAACCCATCCAGGATGGACTTTTTGTGAGAAAGGTTATCATTTCTGATTCAATTCCTTAAATATTTGTAGGCATATTCAGGTTTTCCGTTTATTACTGTGTCATTCTGGTGAATTCTATTTTGCTAGGAATGAGCGAACTTTAAACAATGGTGGCACATAGTGGTTCACAATATCTCTGCAGGACCTTTTCATTCTTAATACTGGTAATTTATACCTTTTCATTTTCTTTCTCAGTCTTCCCAACACTTACTAGTTTTATTTGTCTTTTAAACAATGATTTTTAGCTTTGTGTGTTCTTTTTATTGTGTGTTTATTTTCCATCTCAGTAACTTCTGCTTATTATTTCCATTCTTCTATCATTGGTTTCATTTTCTAGGTTTTCCCCCTTCTTTTTAACCTTTCTGTATCCTTGGGTTTTGGATGTGTTTCTTATTAAAGGCATATAGTTATTTTTTTTATTCTAGGCTATCAATCTTTCTCTTTTAATCGGAGCATTTAATCCATTTACATTTAATTATTTGGGGGATTAGTTTGGTTTACAGCTATGGTTTTCTTATGTGCTTTCTATCTGTACCACTTAACATATGTTTCTTTTTCTTGCCATTCCTGATATAGCTGGATCAATTGAATGTTTTTATCACTCCACTTTCCTCCATTAATTTGGAGGTTTAGGCACTTTTCTCCATTATCTTAATTTGTACCCCAGAAATAACAGTGTGGCTTCCTAATTCATCATATTTTAATATTGATACCATAAATTTCATGTAATGCCTTCCTGGCTTCCAGGCTGTTGTTTTGTACATTTAAATTATACTTGTCTGTATAAATGCATGTTATGTGTATTTACATCACTCTGCTTTATTATTTTTATTCATTTAGATTTGCCCTCAGACTTGTCCTTTCCTTGTTCTCTATCCTTTCGGCATCTCTAAGGTTTTATCTGGATTCATCTTCCTAGTGTCAGTCTGCTCGGTGGGCAAACACTTCTTTTTTTGTTGGTTTCAGACGTCCTTTATATCCCCTTTTATCTCTAAGGATATTGACTGAGTAGAGAATTCTAGATTGGCGTGTTTTTGTGTGTTTTTTCCATCAGATACCATTCTACTGTCTTCTAGCTTCCACTGACAGTGAAAAGTCATCTAGCAGTCTGCACTTCTCGGAGAATAATTCGTCTTTAGTCCTCAGGTTATTAAAAATGATGTTTTCTTCAGTTTTTGTTTTCTGTACTTTTCTCTGTGATGGACTATGAGAGAGAGAGAGAGAGAGAGAGAGAGAGAGAGAGAGAGAGAGAGAGAGAGAGAGAGAATATCCTGCTTTTAGGATCCAATTAAGTACAGATATAGATATACCTTCTGTATTCTCTGTATCCTCTACCCTCTTTTCTGTATTGTGTAATTTTTCCTTTTCAAATCTGTATTTTTATTATTTTCATTTTCTTGGGAGAATTCATACTCCGCTTTCCTGTTCTGAGTAGACCTGGTGAGCTTCATTATTTAACAATCTGAGCTGGATAACCTCAGCATAGGAAACACGCCCCCCCCCCCCCCCCCCCCCCCCGCCCAAGTCCATGTTAGGGTGTGGGAAAAGGGTGCCCTCCTCCTTTCAGAAAGTGTACTGACACGGAGGCTGAGGCTCAAGAGGCTGGGGTTCTAGTCCCAACTGCCATGAATCCATTGCTTGCCTCTAACAAGTCTTTTCCAGTTGGAGACTTCTGTCATGTGACTCATTGTGATTTCTATCTGGAAGCCCCTCTCCACTTCCCCTCCCTCCCCCAGAACCGGAACTGAAAAAGGAAGGACATGTGTGTGTGAATATGAAAGCTGCAGGTTGGGGAGGTGGGTGTTTAGCTGTAAGGATGAGTGAGAACACTGAGGGCTAATAGCTGTTGCTCCCAACCATCTTCCTTTCCTTTCTGGGAATTTCAGAACACCATTCCGAGGGGCCTGTTAGCATATTCCTAACTCCGGACCATGCTCTCTCTCTTGTAGCTGCTGTTTCCTCGTGCACTAGGAGGCGCCATTGTCAAACAGCATTGAGTAGGGGTCCAGAGAGCTTGGTCCTTGAAGCAGTTCAACAAGAGAAATTTCTGGAAAGAGAAAAGGGTAGTGCATACAGAACCCTGGAAATGGTGCAAATGACTCTTTGATATCTGACTGGCATTAGAAAGTCCTCAGCTTTTTAAAAAATATATATTTTATTGATTTTTTACAGAGAGGAAGGGAGAGGGAGAGAGAGTTAGAAACACTGATGAGAGAGAAACATCAATCAGCTGCCTCCTGCATACTCCCTACTGGGGATGTGCCTGCAACCAAGGTACATGCCCTTGACCAGAATCGAACCTGGGACCCTTCAGTCTGCAGGTCGATGCTCTATCCACTGAGCCAAACTGGTCAGGGCAGTCCTCAGCTTGTAAAACTTGAAAAATTATATCTTAGGCTATTGTACATCGCCATTTTAGAGGTGGCCAGTTCTCTCAAGCCAGTTTTGTTTTCAAAGAATTCGGATTCTGTGCTTATCTGGAGACCTTAGAGATAACTACACCAAATCCATCCTTGTATTAAGGAGTCCTCGTCAACCCAAAAATAGGCCAAATCCATCCTTGTATTAAGGAGTCCTCATCAACCCAGAAATAGGAAATGGTAAGTTCGGGGTCCCTTGAGCAGGTCAGGGTGGACTTGAGAAAAGAAACCACATGTAGGGGACACAGCTCATGGTTCCTGACTGTCCATCACGTGAACCTTCTTCCAGTGTGGGAGGATCTTTCATCTTCAGAGTCTTGCTGGGGGACAAAGCCCACCTTCTCCTGTAGACGCTAAAAATGCCAGACATTTGCTCGCCTTGGCTGTTGGGACAGGAGCAGATGACCCCTGATGGAAGAATAGCTAGTGACCAGCAACTGGGACCCTGTGGGCCTCAGGTCGGAGGTCGCAGCAGGAGGGCCAGTCAGGCAGGCTGCTGGGCTACCTTACCAGACCAGGGTTCTGTTTCTGACTGCGGAGCACCAGCCTTGGTTTGCTAGGCCTCCCACCACTCTGTGGCTAGTCCAGTGTCCTATTAATAACTCCATCTGCTGAAAGCAGCCAGCAGTGGTTTCTGTTTCTTGTAACTAGAACCCTCACTGACCTAGCATTAAGGAACAAGGGTGAGCAGAGAGAATCATGGCAGAAGACGCTATTCTAAGATGAGAGCCGGTGTCCTTGCTAAGTGGTAATAAAATCTGCTCCTCTTGAGCCGTGGGGTGTCAGCCATGGTCTCGGAAGGCTGTGAGGTTGGGCAGGAAGCTGGGGACGGGGTCAAAGATGAGGGCAGGCCAAGGGCTAGAGAGCCCAACATACCACGTTCTGATGAGAAAGTCTGAGGAACCCAAGTTTCAAATTCTTTCTTTTATTAAAACATATTTTAATTGGTATTTTTTAGAGAGAGAGGAAAGGAGAAAGAGAGAGAAACATTGATGTGACAATATATCAGAATTTCTGTTACAGTCAACAACCCTTTCCCCATTGAAAAGATGAGTGTTTCTATCTGCTCACATAGCGTAGTTAACAACCTGTGTCAGTGGCTTCTCTAGTCCCTGGCCAAGTTCATACCGAAAGGGTTTGACTACATTCTGTGTACAGTATAGCTGAGAGAAGAGAGCTTAGCTCAAATTACTGCCCCTTAAATGTTCTAGAATCTACTGCTTTAAGCCCACCTGACATGTTGACTCCTTCCCAGCCTGGTGCTCCGGCCTTCCTGTTGTTGGCTTCGCAGAAGAAAAGATGCTGCTTCCCTCTTCACTAGCAATCGTCCCTGTTCCTTCTGCACTCACTCTCTTGTCTCATCCTCTCCTGGCCTCCCTCTCGCCATCTGAGAAGCTGCTTACTCCATGAACATTGTCTGGGTCCCTTGAAGATGTACCCCTTCCTTCCATTGAAGCTCTAATATGCACAGTTCTAGCCACTTCTGGTTTAGCCCTGGCCGGTTTGGCTCAGTGGATAGAGCATCGGCCTGAGGACTGAAGGGCACATGTGTAGGTTGTGTGCTAGATCCCTAGGGGGGCATGCGGGAAGTGGCTGATCCATGATTCTCTCTCATCCTTGACATTTCTAGCTCTCTCTCCCTCTCCCTTCCTCTCTAAAGCAATAAAAATATATTTTTTAATTGATTGGTTTAGATGGAGGAAAGATTTTTTTTAAAGGTCATAGCTCCTCTCTCTCTTTCATAAGTGAATTTACCACCAACAAATATTTGTAAATATTCATCAACATGTGAAATGTTCTGCTAACAATAAAAGACCTGTTTATGGCTTCAAGTTGTTTATAGTGAAATTGTACAGACCAGACAGGTGCCTATCCAGTGATTAAATAATAAAGACTGGTAGTGTAGGTCTAAATGACCACAGAGAGGTATGGATTCTTAGGCCCTAGGAGGACAGTTGGGAGGTGGAACAGGCAGGCGAGCATGTACAAAGTCAACGAAGGGCATCAACATCAGTGTAGGAGAGGGACTGGTGGAAAAGTGGAGGTAGGGCATCTCTGCCAGGGGCCTGGAGAGAACACTGAGGCCTGGCCAGCATGGCTCAGTGGCTGAGCATTGACCTATAAACCAGGAGGTCATGGTTTGATTCCCGGTCAGGGCACATGCCCGGGTTGCGGGCTCCATCCCTAGTGGGGGCGTGCGGGAGGCAACCAATCAGTGATTGTCTCTCATCATTGATGTTTCTATCTTGCTCTCCCTCTCGCTTCTTCTCTGAAGTCAGTAAAAATATATTTTTAAAAATAAATAAATAAATAAATAAATAAATAAAATAGAATCAGACTGCCTGAGTTTGAATCCTGCCTCTGCCACTTCATAGCTGTGGCATCTCTTGAGCAAGTTAGTTATCCTGTGCTGTTTTCTCATAAGTAAAATCAGGATGAGAATAATACCGACCTCAGAGATTTCTTGTAAGCATTCAGTGAATGAAGGCCTGTAAATGCCTGTCACCTCCTATATGTGAAAGAAATCAGAGTTTGTGTTCTTATGTGGCCACTTCCTACACCCAGTGTTCTACCTGTAAGTTTCAGCCTAATTCCTTTGTGTAGCTGTAATTTCTTTTCATTGCTCTGGAGTATTCTGTTGTACGAATAGATCAATGCTTTCACCCATTCTACTACTGATGGGCATTCGGGTTGGTGACACTTGGTGACCACTGTGGACAATGCCACTATGAACATTTAAGGATATGTCTCCTGGTCCACTCAAGCATCTACAGTAATAAAGAGGGAATATGCTAATTGACCCTCACACCATCACAAAGATGGCAGTGCCCACAGCCAATAAGGCAGGAATATGCTAATTGACTGTCATGCCCTTGAAGATGGAGGTGCCCAGTCCCCTCAGCCCTGCTGAGGTGGCCGCTTTGCATACCTGCCTCTGGAGTCCCTCAGTCCCCCGGCCACCCAGGGCGGATCCAAGGCACAGGCAAGCTTCAGATGGCAGCTTCCCTGTTCGTCTGGCATAATGTCAGCAACATAGTCTTCATGACTAAGCTTTATATTAGGAAATTTTGCAACCAAGGAGAGCAGATCTTCCCACCTTAGTATTCTCATAAGTAGCTTAGGTCTTTATGTCCTCCTGCGGCTCTGTACACATTTTAGATTTTGCCAGACATTTTCCACAAAGCCTGATGGGATTGTTATTGGAATTCCATTGAATCCATGCTTCCGTTGGGAGAAGATTGCCTCTTTACAGTATTGAGTCTTTAAGTCAGTGAACAGGATAATTTTCTCTCCATTTACTTTATAACTTATCTTAATTTAATAATATCATATTTTTCTCCCTGGAAGTCCTATCCATCTTTCTGTGGTATCTATTTTTATGTTCTCAAAAAGCAGTCTTTAGAATTTTTATTTGATTTATAACAATGATTTTGCTAAATTCTGATTAATTTATTCTTACCTTAGATCATTTTGGCCATTCTACCATATGCGGTTATTCCATCTGTAAATAGTGACTGTTTTCTTTTGATTCTTATGCATTTTATTTCTTTATCTCTCACATACTGCACTGGCTGGGACCTCCAGAATATGGCTGAATATGAGTTGTTGGAGTGCTCATTTTGTATGTCAATGTTCAGAATCACAGTAATTGAATTCCAAGTGTGAACACGGTTTTACATTCCTCTGGTGTAATTTTTTACAAACCCAACTTTGTCCTGGTGTAGTTTTTATATATTGGTGTTTTGGTTTCCTAATGTTTTGTTTGGGTTATTTTCATCTCTGTTCATTAGTGAGATTGCTCTTTCATTTTCTCATGCTGGCCTAACGTGTTTTTGTATCTACGTTAAACTGGCTTCACAAAATGAATTGGAGACTGTTCGTGCTTTTTATTCATTTTATTTCTCCCTCAAAATGTTCAGCAGAACTTGTCAGATAATTCATTTTAGGCCTAAAGTTTTTTATTCCAGAAGGTTTTTAATTACTGATTCAATTCCTTTAATCAGTAAAGAATGATTTCGGTTTTCCAATTCTTTTTGTGTCCCTTTTATGAGTTTTATTTTTCCTGGAATTTGTCCATTTCACATTTGTGGCATAGAGTTTCAATAGTACCCTTAGAGTGTTTGCAGGATATGAAGTGTTAGCTCCTTTTTCATTCTCTTTAATTTTTATTTATTAATGAGAGAGAGAGAGAGAGAGAGAGAGAGAGAGAGAGAGAGAGAGAGAGAGAGAGAGAGAGAGTCATGTGCCAGGTAGGGAGAGAGAGAAACATCAATTTGTTGTTCTACTTATTTATGCATTTATTGCTTGATTCTTGTATGCGCCCTAGCTGGGATTCAAACCCAAACCTTGGCGTATCAGGACAACGCTCTAACCAATTGAGCTACTGGGCCAAGGCTCCTTTGCATTCTTAATATTGGCTTCTATATAGGTCTTTTCTATTTTTTTAATCCCTCTTACTAAAGATTCACCATTTCGCAGGGAACAACTGTGAGCTTTCTTGTTCCTCCGAATGTGTTTGTTTTCCATTTCATTAATTTTTGTCATTTTTCCTTTAAATTTGTTGAGTTTAATTTGGTGATCTTTATATAACTTAAGGCGAATGGATGCTTAAGTTCATAATTTTCAGCCTTTCTTCTTTTCTAATATATGCATCTGCAACAGTAAATTTCCTCCTAAGTACTACTTTGTCTGCATTTTATAGGTTTTGATGTGTTTATGTTTGTTATTCAGTTTAAAAGATTTTCTCATTTTCTAATGATTTATTCTGAGATCTGTATAATACAAGTATGTTGTTCAGTTTCCAAACAGGGATTTTCTAGTTCCATCTCATTAATCTCTGCTCATTGCTATTTCCCTCTATCTTCATTGGATACAATTTGCTATTCTTTTAAAAATTTTTTCCTGATTGAATCTCACTAACTCTAGCTTTTTATTTTTTAGTATTTGACATCAACATTCATGATATTTTTGTTACTTCAACAATTTAAAGTTTTAAAGCAAATGTATGGATGCAAGCTATTATGTAAATACTGTTTAGCTGCATTGTGAAGGTGTGTTTTTGCGTGTGTTTTTTTTTTTTAACATTTAGAACAGTTTTTAGTTTGGCTCAGTGGATAGAGCATCAGCCTGCGGACTGAAGGGTCCTGGGTTTGATTCCAGTCAGGGGCACATGTCCAGGTTGTGGGCTTGATCCACCAAGAGGTCATGGTTTGATTCCTAGTCAGGGCACAGGCCTGGGTTACAGGCTCGATCCCCAGTGAGGGGTGTGCAGGAGGCAGCTGATCCAATATTCTCTCTCTTCATTGGTGTTCTCTCTCTCTCTCTCTCTCTCTCTCTCTCTCTCTCTCTCTCTCTCTCCCTCCCTCCCTCCCTCGCTCCCTCCCTCTCTCTCTCTCTCTCTCTCTTTCTTCCCTTCCTCTCTGAGATCAATAGAAATATACACTGAGTGTCCAGATTATTATGATCTCTGAACATCAATAAACATATATTTTTTAAAAAGCTAGAGAACTTAGTGGTTGTTAGAAATTGCAGTATGCTTCCTAATTTATGTTCTTGTTGTTCTGTATTTTTATTTAAAATCAATCTTCTCCCTCTCTCAGGGTAGCTATTGTTTTATATGGCCTTTCTCTACAGGGAGAGAAAGGGGTTGTTTTATGCAGGCACTGTTCATTTAGATTCCTCTACAGCACATGTGTCAAACACAAAGCCCGTGGGCCAAATCCGTCCCGCCAGGCCTTGCAATGTGGCCCGCACCGCGCTGTCATCACTGCACTCCGCTGCGTTTCCATCACAATGACATTTTATGACTGTTCAGTAAACCATTCGGCCCGCGATTTAGGCTGGATTTTAGATTTTGGCCCCTTCTCTGATTGAGTTCGACACCCCTACTCTACAGTCACAATGTATGCCTGTAGCCTAGGTGTGCAGTAGGCTGTGCTGTCTAGGTTTGTGTGATGTTTGAACAATATGAAATTGCCCACCAACTATTTCTCAGAACATGCTCCCATCAAGTGGTGCGTGACTGAACAGATTCACCACATTTTATGTTTTTCATGACTTGCTGCATTGCTGAGTTTTTACTGTATTTTTCTTCTACCTGCGGAGTGCTCTTTTGTATTTTCTTTAGGGGCAGGTATGCTGGTGGCAAATTCTCTTGTTTCCTTTCCTTATCTGAAAGAATTTCTCAGGAGGTATTTGGTGAAAATGGAATTTTAGGTTGGCAGCTATTTCGATGTAAGATTCCTTCCTACTACACTCTGTAGCTATAGCTTTCTTCTACCTTGCTTGATATTTATTGGGCTTCTTTAATAAGTGAGTTGGTATCTTTAATTATTTTGGGGTCATTATCAGGCCCTCTATTTTTAATATTGCATTTGCTTCATTTTCCTTTCACTTTTGAAATGTCAATAAAATACACACTGACCTTGTTACTAATCCTGTGTTTCTTTTGCTTCATATTTTCCTGGTTTTGTAGCCTGCGCTACTGAATAAATGAAGTGGATTTGAAAACACTTTATAAGCCTTAAAGTATGAAAATGTTAACCAACTATTAATGTTTGGATCATTTCATTATATATGTAATGATCTGGCAAAACTCTCATACACACCCGCACATACACACACATGTTTGTATGTAAGTGCTAACTGTTATGATATGGGGTATATGGGGCTGTTGTAGAACTTAAGGAAAAGAAGGGCCTAATGTGGCTAGCAATCATTTAGGGGCTTTGGGGGAAAGGGGATTGGGAGTAGAGCCTTGAACTAGGATAGGTTTTGAACTTGAGAAGCACTATATGCAGAAGCATGTGGCCACGATAACAAGAGGCCATACTGATGTGATAAGAAGTAGAGAACCATTTTAAGTTTGGGGTCAAGATAAGTGACACTGTGGCCCAAACACATCACTGTGTCAGAATATGTTTGTAGCAATTAACTTTGGTAACGAGTGTAAACAAAAATAAGTGGACAAAAATCATACACCTGTGGATTAGGACAGTGTAGGGGAGGTAAGGGAAGAGGGTGGGACGGGAACCAGGTTGAAGGGAGCTATGGGGGGGGGGGGGAAACAACTGTAATAATCTGAACAATAAAGATTTATTAAATTAAAAAAAACACAAAAATAAGTTACGGGTTAACTAATTATTTTTCCTTCTACAGTATATAGATTGACTTCCCATTTAGTATTGATAAATATGACTAAGTGGTTTAGAATTCTTGTTGTATTTTGAGAATATTTCATGACTTGACTAGCTATAGTTAATTTCAGAATTTTATTCAAAAATACGCCCGTAATCTCCAGATTGCCCTTTCCTGAGACTTTTCAGTGATAATCCAAAAACAATTTATAGTGAATTTCTCAGGCCTTATTTGATGCTACCATTTTCTCGTTTTCCTGTTTTTTCCCCTGTAGATTTTCAATGTGAAGATGGTTATAGTGTCCTTTACAATTTATGTTTTTTTCCTTGAAAGAACAGAGAGTTAACTAATTCATTACAATCAGTTGTTAGCTGTAAATCAACTAATCACTTAGTTCCAATGCATTCACTTTCAGTGTTTGCATCCTGGAATCTCCTCCTTTCTGACATGCTTTTTCCTTTTTCTCTGCAGTATGGACGGAGCGGATCTGTGCTTTGAAATAGTAAAACGAGCTGATGCTGGTTTTGTATACAGTGAAGCTGTAGCCAGGTATGTAATTTGTATCAACTCCCCAGAGGTCAAAGTGAATGTAAAAGAAAGAAATAAGCAAAAAACAACAACAAGAACTTGCATGAGGTGGCCTGTTCTTTGAACTACGGTGAGCATGCTGCCACTCTTCCCTGCAAGGACATATGTGATTTATGTACATCAGTGGAACCAACTAGTGACTGTACATGCAAAGGCTGAACAGTGAACTTATCTATTAACTAGAGGCCCAGTGCACAGATTTGTGCACTTGGTGGGGAGAATGGCCTGTGGGGATTGGCCCACTGTGGAAGCGCGGCTCATCTCAGTCAGCTGAGTGGCGCTCCCACAGTGGGAGCACACTGACCACCAGGGGATAGCTCCTGCATTGAACGTCTGCCCCCTCATGGTCAGTGCATGTCATAGCGACTGGTCAACCGATCGTTCTGGTCGTTCCACCATTCTATCACTGGGCTTTTATATATATATAGATATGAGTTTATAGTTTCACATCAAGTCTCCTATTTCTGATGTCTTTTTTCTTTCAGTTTTATTTTGTATTGGTTTCATGTGAACAGTCATATACTGGGGTATTTCCAGTACCCACCTGGCATAGTTATTACACTATTAGTGACTGTATTTCCTATGCTGTACTTACTTCCCCATCACTATTTTGTAACTACTTATTTGTGCTTCTTAATCCCTTCACCTCTTTCACCCAGTTCCCCCACCCCCACCTCCATCCCCTCTGATGACTTTTACACAAGGAGGGATTTGCTAGCTCAGGAATTAAACTTGGGCTTTTTGTTTGTATGTTTGATTTGGGGGTTTTGGCAGATGTTTCTCATTAGTTATTCTGAGAAAAACCACAGAACAGTAGAAGGAACAGAAATAAAAGCACAATTTTTCTGTCGAATGTATTTGCTTGAGGCCAGTGTGTGGTGATCCCAGTCAAATAGCAACCAGTGTTCTATGTGGAGAAGTTGTTGTAAAGAATCAATGGCTCAAAATAAGGAGTAAATATAAAAAAAAATCACAGGAGCCATGCACTGGGCCACTTGCTTATAGATTTAGAGTAACAAGTTGTGTGCTTTGGTGACAGTCGTATGGTAAATACCACTCCGCTGGGTTGCCTTTTCAATGTATGTGGTCCCTGCATTAATAGGGGACAGCATCCCTCTTCAGGCAGCAACCATAATATGCTGAAGGGCTCAAACCCATTAGGATTTTTAAAAACTTCCCACCATTTAAAAAAGTTACCAGTAAATGATTATAAACCCCCCCACCCCATGGTTCTTTTTATAATTTTGGCATCATGGACAGAGATAGCTGGAAACAGCTTAGACCAGCGATTTTCAACCAGCGTGCTGCCAGAATTTTTGAAACATGTAATACCTGACTCTTTCTTTGGGGGCACTGATATCTTTTCCCTTAGATTAGTGGTCAGCAAACTCATTAGTCAACAGAGCCAAATATCAACAGTACAATGATTGAAATTTCTTTGGAGAGCCAAATTTTTTAAACTTAAACTTCTTCTAATGCCACTTCTTCAAAATAGACTCGCCCAGGCCGTGGTATTTTGTGGAAGAGCCACACTCAGGGGGCCAAAGAGCCACATGTGGCTTGCGAGCCGTGGTTTACCAACCACTGGGTTAGATGGTCAAATAAAAAAATGACAACAGCCAACACTATAGTAGCCATCCAGTGTGAATGAATCAAAATGATACGTATTTTTTGGTCACATCAGAAAAACAAATGATTTATAGAAAGGGTAGTTTATACACATCAAGATGAAAGCCTGTTGGTTTTAAAATCTACCTGTGTTTGCTGTTGAAGTGATGTCATAAAAGGAATCCTATATAATAAAAGCATAATATGCTAAGTGTCCTGTCGACTGGTCGGCCCTTCAACCAATCAAAGTATAATATGCTAATGCTATGCTAAAGCCACTCAACTGCTCATTATGATGTGCACTGACCAGCAGGGGGCAGATGCTCCAACCAGTAGGTCAACTTGCTGCTGGGGTCTGGCCATTCGGGGCTGAATGAGACAGACCAGACGCTCCCTGGAGCCCTCCAGTGTCCCTCCCATGCACCCATGGGGTCCCTTGGCCTGGCCTGTCCCTCGGGTGATGTTGGAGAGCCAGATTTGGCCTGATTCCGCAATTCCAGCCAAGGGACCCCACAGGTGCATGAATTCATGCTCCAGACCTCTAGTTTTTCATAATGGATCAGAAAAGAGTAATTTTGGGACCTGCAATTGACACAGCAAAAAGAGAGGTTTTAACACAACTTATAAGAGCCCTTCCTAAAATGACAAAAGAGGTGGGGCAGCCTCAGAACATATTGTTAGGCATGTTCCCTGTCACCGAGGCTCCGTGACCAGGTAACAAGGGCACACATGTCCTTCCTCCGGTGACAGTGTTAAACAAGTCGACTTCTAGCCTGCCTTCTTCTTTGCTTCTGTGGTTCACGGTTGGGAAACTCGGCTCCATCAGTATTCCAGTGAGACCAGCTGCAAGGCCGAGGCCCCGGGTCCTCAAATCAATAGTGTTGTTTTTCCGACCCGGCTGGGCTTCGAGAGGAGCAGCAAAGCATGGCTGAAACCAAACTGTGATCAGACCTCACCACCCGATTAGCAGGTGCCTCTGCCTTGCAGGGGTGCTGGGTGCGGAGCCAGCTCTCACACAGGACCAGCTTATGAATCAGAGGCTCACAGATCAGAGAGCTCTCCTCCCTGAGCGCCAAGCTTTCCTCACCAATTAGACAGATCTGGGCCATCAGAGGCTCCGAGAAGCAGAGGTCTGGGCCTCCAGGGCCGTCACTCCTCGCTGCATCCTACAGGCCCCTGTGGCCCGGAAGGGATGAGGTCTCCGCGTGAGCTCTGGGGGCTCACACACACAGAGAGGCGATTTCAATAGGAAGCCTCTCCATTGTCAACCCAGGGAGGGGGGGCTGAGGAGCTGCCATACCAGCTCCAAGGAGCCCGGGTTCTCTTCAATACGGTGACCCTTCAGGGCATCTCCCAGGCAAAGCGCATTGATCTGGGCTTAACAAGGAGGTAGACTGAGTCGCCTCCCTTGTCTTCTTCCTCCATATCCGCCCCCCCCCCCAGTCCCCACATGCCCGCTAATAAAGGCAGCGAGCAGTTTGCTGGCCAGCCCTTTCCTTCCTTGGAGTTCTCTTCGTCCCTGACCCTCAAGGAAGATGGAGACAGACATATATTGCTGACTTCCTCTGCAAGTACAGGCCACCACGATGCTTCACGAACTGGAGCTCCTTGATTAAGTTTAATTAGGAACTCTCCAGAACATGTGGGTGGATTTCAGTTCTCTCTTTATTAGCATGTAGAGCCACCCCAGGTCATGACTGGGACGGTGGAGAAAGATCAGTGTAAGTCTGTTTTCTCTGGGGAGAAAGCAATTCTACCCCATTCCCCATACACACCCCAGAGATTCTGATATGTATGATATTCAGATTTTAATATGCTCATTCAGTGAGGGGGTTTTTTTGATGTTTTTATTAATTTCAAAGAGAGGAAGGAGGTAGAGACAGGGAGGGAGAGAAACAGAGAGAGAGAAAGAAATCAATGGTGAAAGAGAATCATTTGTCACTGGCTGCCTCCTGCATGCCCATGTATTGAGGATCAAGCCTGCAACCTGGGCATGTACCCTGACCTGGAATCAATCTGTGATCTCCTGGGTCATGGGTCAATGCTCAACCACTGAGCCACACCAGCTGGACATAAGGTGTTTGTTTTTTAATGAGGCTTTGAGATAAGAATTTTCTTTAGGTTAAAGATATAAGCAGCTGTCTTAGTAATATATATTCAAAGTAGTCCATAGTGTAGTGTAAGCTGTGTCCACATTACCTCATTTCAACTCCCCCACTACTCCAGTGTTCACATCGAGGTACGCAAATATCCTATTTCTAAATCTTTGACTAAATCCTATATAATAAAAGGCTAAAATGCAAATGACCGAATGGTGGAACAACCGGTCGCTATGACGTGCACTGACCACCAGGGGCGGACACTCAATGCAGGAGCTGCCCCCTGGTGGTCAGTGGCTCCCAAGAGGGAGCACTACTCAGCCACAAGTCGGGCTCAGGGCTGGTGAGCACAGCGGTGGTGGCGGGAGCCTCTCCTGCCTCCGTGGCCATGCTAAGGATGTCGACTGCTGGCTTAGGCCCACTGAGTTGTCAGTGGACATCCTCCCAGTGCTCCCGACTGTGAGAGGGCCCAGGCCAAGCTGAGGGCCCCCCACCAAAGGCACAAATTTCGTGCACCAGGCCTCTAGTTTAATAATAATGATGTGGTAATCATTGTGTCCTCACCTCTGAAGCATGGTTTAAAGTTTACAGAGCACTTTCATGTTTCTTGCTTCTGCCATTTTGGGGGGCCACAGCCCCTACAGAGCCTGATTTGAACCAGGAAAGGGCCACAACCCCAAGTTCAGAACCCCTAGCACAGGCTTTCCTGGCCCAGGCAGAGAGCGTGTGACCACCACCCTTTAGTGTGCATTTGCAAAGTAAGACAAGTGGGACATCTAAGCATGGGCCTGGCTCTCTGCTTAGAGCCAGCTGTGAGGAAACAATAAGTATAGGAACAGAGTCTGGGTTTGTTTTCCTACCTTTGCAAAAAGGGAACCTTCTGATCAGTTGCAGTACATGAAATAACACAGATTCTAGATTGAGGGACATTCATCCGATTTTGGTTAGATAGTAGCAACCAAAGAGGGAACTCGATGGCAAAGTCTTTTTAAATCTAAAGCAGGAGTGGGGACATTTTGTTTGTCTTAAGTCACAAGCACACACACAAGGTCATGTCTGAGTATTGTTTTTTTAAAGGTTGGGGAATGTCAGAGCTGGAAAGACAGAATAAAATTCAATGAATACTATACAATAAATAATGTGAGTGTAGTGCATTTCTATGCCATGACTTGTTGGGGAAAGAAAAGGGGAAAATAATACAGTATAGGGGATAATAGGCGAAACGAGAAATATATGAAGGTAGTGAACTGCAGAGGAAGTGAAGATGAAAAGGATGCTCAGAAAGAACACGGGGACTAGAGAGCAATTTCAGAATGGAGGGGGGAGTCAGATCCCTGCCTGCCTATGTTCAGTGCTCCCCCGCTATCTGGGGGCACAGGACCAAATGCTCATATTCATGCTCCCAGTTCAACCGCAGCATCAAGTCTTCAGAACCAGTGCTCTCTTCCTTGCCATTAGTCCTGCCACACCTGTTGCTGCAGGACCCTGTCACCCACTTCTAAGGACCTTTCTGCCAAGTGCTGACACCTCCTGGGCCCGGGGGTAAGGGGGCCTTAGCTGACCCCTGCTGGCCACTCGAGGAGTTTGACTCTCTGGGACATAGGCCCAGTACAAAGCGCTTTGTTCAAGGATGTCCCAACCGAAGCGCGGTCACACTGCAAAAAGTTGTCATCAGAAGGCGGCTCTCCCTGTTGGTGTCCCTCGTTAGGGCACCATAATGCCGGGATTCTTGTCCCAGCCTTACAAAGGGCTCAGCATTCTGGAGAAAGGGCTGCGCGTAGATGATTAAGAAGGAGTCTGGGGACGAAATATAGTTTTGAAAGACATAGGGGGTCAGAGGAGCTTCCAGCTGAAGGAGCTAGAAGACTCTTCTTGTCTCAGGACCCTGTGATTTTATTAAACACAATTTGTCCCAAGGCAAGGTGGAAATAGACACTTCAAAGGGTAAAGTATCAAAGAGTACAGAGCATTATCAGTTTGGGGAATAGGCTACAGCTGTTCAGGTGTTTGGCCAATAGGAGGCAATAAAATGCCCAGAGCTGTCTGGCAGTTAACAATCCTATTCAGGTTTGGGGGAAGTGCCGTTTAGCCATTTCCAACAGGTAAATTACATAAGTGGCTCACCCTTATTGAGCTGCCCAAATCCCATCAACCTTTTGGTAAAACTCTTGTAATTATTACATGCTGGAATTGGTTCTAGGCACTCCCCTCTGATGAAATTTTCTTTTAGAGCCAAATGGGAGTGAAGTTGAGAGCCCCCCACCCTCCAGTCAGAAAAAGGGAGAGGGAGAGAGAAACATCCATGATGAGAGAGAATCATGGATCGGCTGCCTCCTGCACGCCCCACTCTGGGGATCGAGCCTGCCACCCAGGCCCATGCCCTTGACCAGGAATCAAACTGTGATCTCCTGGTTCATAGGGCAGTGCTTAACCACTGAGCCACGCCGCCCAGGCCTGAGCTTGAATTTTCATTTGCAAAGCTATTTTACTTCCAAACGATGTGAAATTCTCTTGACTTCACTATCTTAGAAAAGGTAGAACACATGATCTCTTCAGAAAGCCCCTAAACTCAGGGTCTTCCAGATTCTCATTATTAGGCCTCACATCCCAGCAGCCCTGTTGACTCAAACGCTAGGTGTTTGCGGGCAGCGCCTATGAAGGTGGGAGTCACTGTGTATGAAGTTTGAAAGATAAGTGTCTTACAGTTGTATGTTTGTTGTGTTTCTCTGCAGTCATTACATGAGACAGATCCTGGAAGCCCTGCGCTATTGTCATGACAATAACATCATTCACAGGGATGTGAAGGTAAGCGCTTTTCTTACCAGCCTTAATCTTTGTGAGGAGAAACGGACTTGAGTTTCTGATGATTGCTCTAATATTCTTAATTAGCAGCTTTCTACCTATGGAATCACTATACCAGTTCTTAAAGCAGCAGTTTTTATCATTCCCATGTCCTTCTTTTTGTTAAAATGCACATGCATTCTAAAATGTTGTTATTCTTGCCCTGGCCAGTTTGGCTCAGTGGATAGGGTGTCAGCCTGCGAACTGGAGGGTCCCAGATTCGATTCTGATCAAGGGCACATGCTTGGGTTGTGGGTTCAGTCCCCAGTGGGGGACAGAGGGGAGGAGTATGCAGGCAGCAGCCAATCAGTGATTCTCTATCATCATTGATATTTCTATCTCTCCCTCTCTCTTCTTCTCAGAAATTAATAAAAAACATAGAAGTGGACCCACGCAGTTCAAACCTGTGTTGTTCAGGGTCAAGTGTACATGCTTTGTTGGTAACACATTGAATAGGCGCTCCAGGGTGGAAGCCAGCAAACAGGAGTGGACCAGAGCCGTAACTTAGCCCAAAGTGGTTTTATTCAGGACCTTGTTGTAGGGGTTTTCCAGTGGAGTGGTCACTATAAAACTTTCATAGCAATACATGTCACTTGGGTAATGAGTTCACATTTCACTCTATGTGTTAATGTTTTTGCTAATAAAGCATCCAGTTTTTCTTCACATTCAGATACACACTGAGTGGCCCGATTATGATGATCTCTGAACACATAAAAATCTGACGTGTGTGTGTGTGTGTGTGTATTAGAGGCCTGGTTCATGAATTTGTGCATGGGTGAGGTCCAGCCTGCCTGGCCAGGGGGAGGGGACATGGGCAGTTGGCTGGCCTGCCTGCTGGTCAAACTCCTGGTCAAGAGGACAATTTGCATATTAGCCTTTTATTTTATAGGACATACACTGAGTGGCCAGATTATTATGTGTTCAGAGATCATCATCATCTGGCCACTCAGTATATAGCCAATGTCTTGAACGTGTGTAGATTTCATGTATATGTAGATTTTGTCTTTTTGTAGTTAAAGTTGTCTTTCCTTATACTTTCATAAAGAAAAGAGGACAATGTTTCATTCCTTTGAGAAAATTCAGCTTATTTCATCACTTGCTACACCTAGCCAAGAATATTCTCAGCCTTTCCCCTCTCCCCTCCATCCCCCTCTCCCGCTGCCCCCACCCCTTTTCATAATTCTTGGCACTAATCCCAAAGCACTAGGTTCCTCACATTTCATTGATGAATAATGCTACCTTTCTTAACTTAGTAGGTGTTTCTCTTTGAAATCATCATAATTGAGTACAATGTTTTCTTGTATCAAGTTAGATTTGACCTGATGATGTCGTGAGACCTATTGTGGACATAGCTTGCTCTGGAGAAGCAGTTTCACATGAATGTGGAGAGGGAACTGTATAAGCCTTGGAGGTTTCGGGAGGTGTGTTACCAAGGACAGGTCTCCCAGCAGCCACCTCCTGACCCTGGGGCCTGGGCACTTTGCTGCTGGAGGCTGCCCAGTGTATTGTGCCTGTACCTGCCGATGCCAATAGCATTTCACCCAGTTACACAATCAGAAACGTCTCCAGACATTACCCAGTGCTCCTGGGCATGGAAACAGGCCTGAGTAACACACATAATGTTATCTTGCCCATGGCTGGCCTCCCACAGGCATTTGTTAACACACTAGAGGTCCGGTGCACGAAATTCGTGCAAGAGTAGACCTTGCTTCCCTCTGGCACCCAGGACCCGGGCTTCCCTTGTAGCCCCAGCTTCGTCCAGAAGGTCGTCTGGTCTAATTAGCATATTATGCTTTTATTATTATGGATGCATACAGAGTCCTTTTTCTGTCACCTTCTGTTGTATTCCTCTTTTTCCTGTAAAAGGACATGAAAACTTTGTTTCAGTGTTTCTCTCTTTTCTCCCTCTCGCCCCTAAATTAAAAGTACATTAGAAAGAGCCCTAGCTGGTTTGGATAGCTCAGTGGATAGAGCGTCAGCCTATGGACCAAAGGATCCCTGGTTCAATTCCGGTCAAGGGCACATGCCCGGGTTGAGGGCTCCTTCCCAGCCTGGGCCCTGGTAAGGGCTCGTGTAAGAGGCAACCAATCCATGTGTCTCTCTCACATTGATGTTTCTCTCTGTCTCTCTCTCTCTCTTCCACTCTCCCTAAAAATCAATGGGAAATATCCTCAGGTGAGGACGAACAAACATTTTCAGTTAAATGTCCAGGAAGAAATGGTCCAGTTGGCAAGGAGAATGCAGCCCTGGCCCCTCGCTGCCTGCAGTGCTGCGGCACTGAGGTTGGGGTCTCTGGTCCCTCCGGGCTTCTGCGAACAGCCTCCCAGGACACCTGCTGGGCATGGGGCCGCAAGCAGTCCTCGCCTCCTGCGGCTCTGACCAACTGGCTCCCAGTTCTAGTAACTGAAGTTGAAGGTCAGCTGCTTCTCTAAACACGAACTACTGCGCACAGGCGCTTTCTATTCTGGGTGGGGCTTGTGTCCAGGAGGTGTGGGGGCTCAGTTGTGAGTTCTCAGAATTGGGCAGAAACCCCAGACACAGCAGAAGCCCCCACACCCAGCCCTACTCTGCGTGCTTCCCTTAAATGGCTTTCCTCGCTCCCCTGTGGCCGCGCCTGGCTGCCCCTGGTCCCCTACTGGTCTCAGTTCTCCTTTCACCTGCTGCAGGCCAGACTTGATTGTGAGCAGGCGTTCACCCGCGCTGGTTGCCATGGCACTGTGGATTCTTCCAGTCGTTCTTCCTCTATTCTTAGTTACAGACATTTGTTTTCCATCCCTGACCACAGCTCCCAAAAAGCCCCGGGTTACAGAGAAAAGCACACTGGCTGCTGAGTGTAATCCGAGTGTGCTGAGCTGGAGTGTAGGGTTTTGATGATTGAGACTCATGGATCGGCTGCCTCCTGCACACCCGCTACTGAGGATCACGCCCACAACCCAAGCATGTGCCCTTGACCAGGAATTGAACCTGTGACCCTTCAGTCCCCATGCCGACACTCTATTCACTGAGCCACTCCAGCTAGTTACCTAGTATTTCTAACAATCAGCTCCTTTATTTGCAAAGAAAAGAATGATTGTTTCTTTTGCTCACTGCTGTGTTTCTCCTGAGACAAGGGCAGCAAGCATGGACAGTGCAGCCAAAGCTGCTATTTCTGTCAGGTATATAGCCTTTCTCATGCAGGAACTCTTCCTTCCCTCTGATGTCACTTCAATTGGAAGTTGGGGAAAGTCCAGGGCATTAGGCCGCACAGTGGAAATGCTTGGCATATGACCAGTGTCCCTCTGTGCTCCCCATGTGGTTGGCCAAGCAAGATTTCCTTGCAGCTTCTCCTCCCACACTTGCTATAACATCTCCCGCCCTGCAGGCTGCAGGGCCAGAGATAGGCCGTGGGAGTCCTGCCCAATCAGAACACGATGGGCATCCTCCTCTTCTGCCCGGGGAGCAGAAACTCACTTCCAGGGTGAGTGGTATATCTTCCTTTTGCTTGTGTAGTAATTATATATATATTATAAGGCATGTCTCCCTCTCCCTTCCTCTCTGAAATCACCCTGGAGCCCTCCCACAGTTGCTCCCCAACCCCAATCATGCACTGGTGGGGTCCCTCCAACTGATCTGCACCCTCTTGCAATCCAGGACCCCTGGGGGCATGTCGGAGAGCCAGTTTTGGCCTGATCACTGCAGGCCAGGCAGAGGGACCCCACCAGTGCACAAATCTGTGCACCAGGCCCCTAGTAAAAATATAAAATAAAATAAAAAGAATCAGCCAATGAATACATAAATAAGTAGAACAACAAACCAACATTTCTCTCTCTCTCTCTCTCTCTCTCTCTCTCTCTCTCTCTGTCTCTGTCTCTGTCTCTGTCTCTAAAATAAATTACACAAAATAATTCTTTTTAGCAGATATATATATTAAAACCCTAAGCGCAGTAAAATTTAATACAGTACATTAAATGAATATTGAGAATCTTCTCAGCTCCCCTTAATCGAATAAGTTTTGGTTTGAAAACTTGTATGAGACTCAAACTACTGGTGTAACTGGCAAAGCTTCCATTCTGTGATCTGTGATTCTCATGTCCATGAAGTTCTGGCTTGGGCACCTCTGTTTGCAGGCAGCACGCAGGGAGGCACCTGCTGTCTCCGCAGATTAATCAGCCAGAAATGAGATCGCTGCCGGGAAAGAATAGACGCGCGCTGCGTGTGTTTGAAGCCAGCAGGTGCTTCTTCAGACTTTCCTCTGAAGGTTTTCTTCTCTCAATTAAGCATTGAAGTAAAACAGCAGAATTAAAAAACATTTACCATTTGTTTTCTATTCTCTTTAAATTAAAACCATGCAGATGTGATAGGGAAGCCTAGCGGTATTGATCACCTGGCCCATGGGGGGTCTGAAGAATGAGTGCTTCCACATTTTTTATTCAGGACCCAAGCCTGCTGCCAGTGGAAAGGCTTGGGGAAGTGCTGCGTGAACTTGGAACTTCTCAAGCACTGAAGGAAGCGCCAGGGGCAGAATACATGACACTTTAAGTCTCTAAGTAACAGGTTACACTGAATAGTTATTCAACTTTATTTTTATTCAGCTGTTTTTGTTTGGTTCTTATCTGAGCAGAGAATTCAGATACCATAGGAATGGAAAGAGAAAACAGCTATAGCTCCAAAGGTGCTTACCATCTCTTTGGGAAGATAAAACACGCCTTTTTAACAATAATTATTATAATGTGTATAATACAGAACACAGTCACCAGCATTTGTCTTACTGACTATTGCCTGGAAGAAAGAAGTGACCATTAAGAAATGCTTACTCTTGCCTAAACTGGTTTAGCTCAGTGCATAGAGCGTCAGCCTGCAGACTGAAGGGTCTCAGGTTCGATTCCGGTCAAGGGCATGGACCTTGGTTGTGGGCACATCCCCAGTGGGAGGTATGCAGGAGGCAGCTGATGGATGTTTCTCTCTCATTGATGTTTCTGACTCTCTATCCCTCTCCCTTCTCTCTGTAAAAAAATCAATAAAATATATTTTTTTTTAAAAAGAAATGCTTACTCTTTAAATATTTACTTAGAAAATTGGATAACTTACTTAACTACCGTATGCACTTCAGATTTTAATCGGTAAATTGACATACTTTAGGGTTGTGATCATTGAAATAATACTTACAAAGCATGTAAGAAGAATGCCTCACACATAGCAAGTGCTTAGTAAGTGGTAGCTACTCATAATGGTAACATCATCTGATTTAATAATAGTGCCTATGAATTAGTTCACTTATTTCACCAACACTAATAGAACAGATCTACATGCCAGGTTCTATTTGTCAGCAATAACAACATTGTTTATATTAAATGCAGAGGAAAATATACAAAATGCGATCCAGATTGGCATATAATGGCATTGACAAAGTCTAATCCAAATATTTAAGCATATTTATAAGTACATCTGCTTAAGAAATACAAGAATCAGTGAATATTGCTTCTCCTAGTATCATAAGCCAGGTACTAGCAAGTCGTGTGTTTCATACCTTCACACATTTAGATGGGACTTAAGGGAGGAAATTTCGTGTTCACTTTTTCTTTTATTCGTTTTCAAAGTTCCCAACAAAACACTCTCCACAGATGGACCTTGCATTTGAACTACCAGGAAGCAGGAAAGGCCACACCCTTGGCTTCTTTGTCCTCCCGCCAGGACACTCTGTGTTCCCAGTAGAAGTCCCCATGGTGACTTCACGTAGACATGGCTGTTAGTTTCCTATGCAGTGGGACCCTCTCAATGCGATTACTTTTGCCTCTGAAAGTCTCTGCTTCTCAACCTTCGGTACGAGTTGAACTGTAAAGTGAGTTTCGGGATCACTTTTTAAACCAAACGCATCTGCTCGGTGCCTGTTGCCCACCGGGCCTTGGCCTGTTGACCTTGTAGTTTATAGTCACATGAGTGCGTTTCTATGTGGCGGGCTTCCCCGCTCAAAAGTCAACCAGAGGGTTGGATAGGTGTTGAATCTGACTTTGTGAAGAGATTATACAGTATCTTCTTGAATGTCTTATCTAAAAAAAGAAATATAATGGGGTCTGTGCTGCTTCTGGCTGATGCCAGACAGGTGAGGATGTTTTTTATTTCTATCAAATAATTCAGCTGCTCACAGCTCACTCTTTGGTGGAGAACAAAGAAAATGGGCTTAAAAATGCTATAGGGAAGGAAGCAGACTACCAATAGGATCTGGATGACCAAAAGATGCCTCCTCACAGAGCTGTACGTGAGATGCTTCTCCGTGATGGATGTGCAGGTCCTTATCTTCCTCAGATGGCTGACAAAAGAGTAGTATGATGTCAGGACGACCAAACACGAAAATCCAATAAATGTGGTCCCGATGAGGCCCGCGACCTGAGAGATCATGGCTCCTAGTTCCATCTTCCGGTTGTAGCACAGGCTCTCTTCCCCCTCTGTGGCCTCCACCACCGAGTAGTATATGATCACGGGAATAATGACGCAGAGTACAACTCCCCAGATGTACATACAGAGTTTTCTCGCAAAGTTGGGCTGGCGGAATTTCTTCAGCAAGTGGCCATAGAAGATCTTCTCGTAGCACGAAGTGGTCTCCTGCGTGGAATCCTTTTTCATCAAGGTGGCATAGCGGCTGATGGCGATCCAGCTCAGAATCAAGAGGCTGACAAACATGCTGACATGCATGGAGAGGGTTCCCAAAAAATTGACCACCCGGCACGGTGTGGATCTATACTCCCATTGAAAGCCTTTCAGGAAGTACACGCCCATGAAGGGCATGGTGCTGCACACCAGTAAGTTTGCTGTCACGAGATGCGCTAGGTAGATGTGAGTGGATGTTCTCTTGGTGATTTTTGCTAAAAATACCCATTGAGAGAGAGAATTCCCAAAGAGACCGATGATGCAGAGGAAGATGTAGAGGACTGGGAGAGCCACGGAAGAGATTGCAGATGGCCGAATACATGTTGAGGCCGAGTTGTTATTCATTGATACCAGCTTCTCTTGACTTTTGTCACAGGAGCTAGAACCGAATTGCAGATATTTTTTAAACATGTATCCGTCCTACACCCTCTCCCACCTCCCCCCACCCCCTCCTCTGCCATGTTAAATATTTAAAACTAGAGGCCTGATTCATGACATTCGTGCACTCAGTGGAGGGGGGTCCCTCAGCCCAGCCTGTGCGCTCTCACAGTCTGGGAGCCTAGGGGGATGTCCGACTGACGGGTTAGGCCCACTCCCCACGGACATCCTTAGGGATGCTTCGAAGGCAGGCCATTGCACTCGCCAGCCATGAGCCAGCTTCTGGCTGAGCGGCACTCCCCCTGTGGGAGCACACTGACCACCAGGAGCAGCTCTTGTGTTTAGCATCTTCCCCCTGGTAATCACTGCACATCATAGTGACCAGTCGTTCCCTGTTGGTCAATTTGCATATTAGCCTTTTATTATATAGGATTACTAGTATACATGGTAGTTAAGGCGAATGGTTTTTTAAAAAGTGGGTAAAACAGTAACATACCGTGTTTACTCGAAAATAAGACATACTCTGAAAATAAGACCTACTTACAGGTTTCCTTCAGAGTGAAATATAAGGCATCCCCCGAAAATAAGCCCCCACCCCAAGCTAAACATGAGAGATTTGGTCCACTGATTCTGAAAGAAATGGAGTCACAGGAAATTCAGGAATTGGATTGTTATGATGATGTTCCAGAAGATGATGACATGATTGTCATTGAATAAATGAGTAAATTCTTGATACTGTAGGATTCACAGTTTGTCTGGTTTGTGTTGACAACTACTGTACTACCGTACCATATACAGGTAATAAATTTCCTTTATTTTCATTTAACAATAAATGTGTACCGTATTCTTCTTCATGGGAAAAATAAGACATCCCCTGAAAATAAGATCTAGCGCATCTTTGAGAGCAAAAATTAATATAAGACACTGTCTTATTTTTGGGGAAACAGGGTAGATGTATTGGATGGAAAGGGAAAGTGTGGGTGCCTGCTCACCTTTTCCAATCCCAATTGTGCAGGTAAAATAAAAGCAAAAGTTGGGGTGCAAAGTGTCTTTGTCTACAAAACAAAATTTGATAAAAATAGTTCAATGCCTGAGTTTTCTCACTTTATACTAGAGGGATTTGTAGTTATTATATTAGATTGTAAAGCAATTTGAAAATGACAATGAATTTTTTTTTCCTAGAAAGGTACTTTTTTATTTTATTTTAAGGCATTTTCAAGCAATACACACTGGCAAAGGGACGTGTTGCAAAAGCATTTGATGGCCACGTTCATAGAGAGAAGACTGATCTCTAACCATCTCATTCAGTATACATCACTACTTTTCAAAATGGTGTCTTCTCATGGCTGGATTAAAGCACTTCTCCAAAATCTAATGCTATCAGAAGAGTCTCTTTTTCTATCTGAGAAGTAAACTTAATTCCACAGAAACAGATACTCGGGCAAGATCCTGAATAGCACAGAAGGCAGGTGTAGTAACCAAGGATAAATACCGATATCCCAGGGTCTTTACCAAAGGGCATCAGTAATTTCTTTCAAATACTGAACACTAGACAACGTTTCCTTTCAAATTCTGTCAAAACTGTGGTTGCTGTGCTTGCTGGTTAGAGCGCCCTCATGTGTCTATGTGTGTAATTGAGTATCTGGTTTTTCAGAGAATAGGTTTTTTAGAAGTTATTTTCATCTCAGCATAAACGCAGGTGTAGTGTTTGCTTTCCTATGTCTTACTTTTAAATCTTTATTTAAAGGGTAACTAGAGGGTTTAAAAGTCACATAAAAACTCCTCATATTTTTTTCATGTCCTCATTTCTTTCAGGGGGGAATAACTGAATTTACTGAATTCTGATCAAATCAGAATCATGAGCTTACTCAGAATGTGCCACATTGCTTGTGATTTTCACCATAACTTTCTAGGAGCCACATTCTCTATTCTTTCCTAATCTAGAGGGAGGATTCTCAATCTTACTTTTAGAATCCTATCCTCTCTTTGGCTAAACACATACATTGCCCTCTGAGATTCTTATCTGCCCCCGGCCGCTTGCGGATGTTTGTTCTCTATCTCTCTTCAGAATCGTGGTTATGTTTTTTGCCTCTTGGATTACAGAAACAGTATATTTGAAAAAAGTCCCTATTGCAATTTTGAAATAATTTTTATACCAAACAAGACCCACCTAAAGACTGGAAAACTTGAGGGCTATGCAGTGTCTCTAGCTCAGTGATCAGCAAACTCATGAGTCAACAGCCAAATATCAACAGTACAACGAATGAAATTTCTTTGGAGAGCCACATTGTTTAAACTTAAACTTCTTCTAATGCCACTTCTTCAACATAGACTCTCCCAGGCTGTGATATTTTGTGGAAGAGCCACACTCAGGGGTTAAAGAGCCCATATGGCTCTTGAGCCGCAGCTTGCTGACCACTGCTCTAGTTCAAATCCTGAGACCCTTCACTAATGTCTACCAGTGTCTTTGTTATTCTATTCTATTCCTGTCGTTTTTACTTAGGAAATAGTCCATGTGCTGCACACTTAGTGTGTCAGATCTGGTTGTAAATATCTAAAACCTAAACTGTAGCAAATCAGTCAAGAAGAAAGTGAAATAAGCCAGTTTATTTATTAAGAAAAGCTGATCTGATCAAAGTAGTTTTTATTTTCCATAAGAAATGGACCTTTTTTATGATGTTATTAAAGAAACCCACTAGCCCCCTGCCTTGTGTAGATAATACATCCTACACTAAAATCTGTCAACGTAATCATGTTTCTGTATTAACAGATAATGCTCCTTTTTTTAAGTAGACCATCTCATACAGCATCTGATATCTTACTCCTTACCATCACCTTGCTATTCTATTTCACACCAGCGAATGCTTCAGAACAGAAAAGAGGTACAGAGACCACAGAATCTAGCACTATGAGAGGGGTGGCACCGACACTGAACTTCAATGTAACCAGTGACAACTAGTTCACATCTTTAGCTTCCCAAACATCAGACTTGTGTCTGCTATGTACACCTCCTTTCAAAATAAACTTTAATTCTAAAACTACTGGATAATTCACTTCTAAAACTTGAAAAATACTATTAGGCTTAAGAAATCAAAGAAAAATCACATTATATATATATATATATATATATATATATATATATATATATATATATATATATATATGTGTGTGTGTGTGTGTGTGTGTACACACACACACACACACACACACACACACTGAGTGGCCAGATGACAATGATCTCTGAACACATAATCATCTGGCCACTCAGTATATATCCTATAGAATAAAAGGCTAATATGCAAATTGTCCCCTCCACCAGGACTTCAACCAGCAGGCAGGCCAGCCAACCACCCATGTCCCCTCCCGCTGGCCAGGCTGGCTCGGACCTCACCCATGCACGAATTCATGCACTGGGCCTCTAATATATATATTTTTATATATACATATACATATATACATACACACACACACATTCTTTTTTTTAAAATATATTTTATTGATTTTTTTTTGCCCCCCTCCCTCCCTCCCATACATACCCTCCTTCCCCAGAGTTTTATGTCCATTGGTCACACACACACATTCTGAGACACACACATACACACACATTCTGAGTGGCCAGATTATGAGTTCAGAGATCATCATAATCTGGCCACCCAGTGTGTATACACACAAACACACACACACATACATATACACACACACACACACAGAATTGTTCTCCAAAAAAAAAAAATATCGAAGCCTGCATTCCCTCGGTATGATGACTGCCTTGAGTCGTCCACACGTTGTGCCTCTGCTGATCTGACAAATGAAAGAGGTTCTACACATCTGAGTTCGTTGCTAATGATTGCCTACATAACAACGCTGCTGACCAGCTGTCTTACCTGAGCAAGCCGCTCATGCAAGCCGAGGCTCCACTGTTCCGGGCAGTGATGCTAAACTTCAGACTCACATCCTCTGCTCATCGCGCCTTCAGTGCCCTGCCATGTATGTCAGTGTGAAGAGATTCTCGCATGACACTGACAACAGTGGTAATAAAAAAAAAAAAAAAAAAGGAAATAAACAGAATTGTAGCAATTGGGTAGTTGTGAGTGTATCACGCCTTCCCCACCCAAATGACAGCCGATTTTTCTGTTTCTGCAGTGAGAGGAAGTTGCTGACCATGTATATATATATATACACACTGTACTTCCCTGTGATTATTTTATGCCCCGGTGCACCTCAGCCGGCTTGATTAGCATGACTGCTTGAAGTTCAAAGGTTCGATTCCCCGTGGCTAGTTTTACACAGCACAGTGTAGCGGGAACCACTCCGTATTGACCCAATTAAAAAAATATTTGTGCAGACTTATCTGTAAAATCAGCTTGCTTATCTACAGAAGCTCTTAGGTAAGAAAACTGAGTTTTGTTTCCCTTTATTCCTGATAAGGAGGAATTGCAATAAGCCATCCACAGATGATTTTATAGACAAGGATAAACAAGTGAGGCCCAGCCTGGCAGGTGTGGCTCAGTGGTTGAGCACTGACCCATGAACCAGGAGATCGAGGTTCAATTCCTGGTCAGGGCACAGGCCTGGGTTGCGGGCTTGATCCCCAGTGTGGGCCGTGCAGGAGGCAGCCGATCCAGGATTCTCCCTCACCATTGATGTCTCTCTCTCTCTCTCTCTCTTCCTCTCTGAAATAAAATGTCCCAACTCACTTGCTAAGAACTAGCTCATTCTACTTTGAACTGCCCTGTGCTGCCTCCTTTCAGAATCGGAGTTGGTTCGGAGCCTTTCAGAATAGCTGTGGGCATCCTGGAAGTGCTAGAATCTGAGCCTCAGGTACGCCTCGGGTACAGTGAATAGTTCCAGAGTGATCTAAAGAATTGGGAAACCAACTTTCTGTATAGACTTGTCCAACCACTCTAAACTGGTCGCTAAATGAAAGCTCAGTGTGCAGCTGGGAGCCAGACCTGCATCGCACCACCTTTTCATGGGAAGTTAAACCAGTGAGACTCTGAGAATGGAAACTGAAATCCAGTTCAGTCCCCAGTGGGGGGCGTGCAGGAGGCAGCCGATCCATGATTCTCTCTCATCATGGATGTTTCTCTCTCTCTCTCCCTTCCTCTCTGACATCAAGAAAAATATATTTTTTTAAAAAATAAAGTAGCCCTGGCCAGTTTGACTCAGTGGATAGAGTGTCAGCCTGTGGGCTGAAGGGTCACGGATTTGATTCTGGTTAAGGGCATGTACCTCAGTTGCAGGCTCCTCCCTGGCCCAGGTCTTGGTCAGGGTGCATGCAGGAGGCAACCCATGGATGTGTTTTTCTCACATCGATGTTTCTCTCTGTCTCCCTGTTCCTTCCACTCTCCCTAAAAGTTATTGGAAAAATATCCTCGGGCGAGGATTTTAAAAAAGGGGGGCAGGGCGCTAGAACCCAGCAGGCACAAGACAACTCAGTCTGCCTGAATGTTGGCGCTTCCACTAGACAGTTCTCCGGGGCTGTGCACCCGCGTCTGCACTGATGCGCTTGGCCTTTTTGGTACCCAGAGGGCAGGGGAGGAGCCACGCCTCCTGCATCCACGTTGGAGCATCACATGCCAAAGACCGTTATTCCTTTGAAGTGGGGCACCTGGGAGCTTGCCTGTCCCCAGGCCAGCGCCCCCCCCCCCCCCCCAGGCCAGGGGCGCCTCCAGGAGGAAGCACTGCTGTGCTGCTCCAAGCTGCGGCCTCGGGCTGCCCAGCTGCAGGATGTGGGGTCTGGCCACAGCCCTGCCTCCAGGGGCGGCGCTGCTCTGGGGCCTCACCAACAACTGAGTAGCCGCCGGCACCCCCATCCTGCCCTCAGCCGGGGTGTGAGGAACCTCTACTTGCTGGTTTCTCGGCACCCCAGGCACATTTCCCAGACGGCTGGAAAGATGTGACAGTACAGAAAAATGATTCGCTTCTCTGAAATCTGTGTATTGGTTTCAGAGAGGAAGGGAAAGGGAGAGAGGTAGAAACATCAGTGATGAGAGAGAATCATAGATCGGCTGCCTCCTGGACTCCCCACATCTGGGCCTGGGCCCTTGACTGGAATCAAACCCAGGACCCTTCAGTCCACAGGCTGACACCCTATCCAATGAGCCACACCAGCCAGGGCGAAAAATGATTAGCTTTGTAAAAAAGGTCTAATAACAAGACTCCCATGGGCCTAATCAGTGCTTGTGCTCCACTTTGGACTTCCATCCAAGCAGCCAGGAAGGTAGCAGGCGTGGGAAAGAAAGGAAATTTTGATCTTGGATGAGAGGAGGGAAAATTTCAAGGTCAGGCAAATGTTGAATTTCACCATCTTCACATCAGTCAAGTTCAGTTCATATTATGCTTCAGAGCCTGCCTTTCTTTTCTTTTCTTTTCTTTTCTTTTACAAGTTCTTTGAAAAGCCAAGAGTATATAAAGTTTTTGGAAAATAAAGCATTTGATGATAGAATTCTAAAAATGACTTAGGAGATCATATCAGCACAGATACAAGCCATGTGCACCTGTGCGCTGGAAAGCAACACTCGAGTTGCAAGGAGGTTTAGAGCAGTGGTAGTCCTCAGGCCGGCGCTCTAGCCATTGAACCAAACCGGCCAGGGCACATCTTGGTAATCTTTTGATGGCTGGAGCTATATGAGACTTGAAGTGGTCGTTTTCAGGCATCCCTCTAGGCAGGTCTTAGTGTTTTAGATATTTCTCCAATTGCACTGTACAATGGCAGAGTTCTAACATGGCCACGCTGTCTCCTTCCCTTTTCTCCATCCAAAACCAGCCTAGAATGTGTCGCTTCAGTGAGTCTGCAAATCAGGTATTGCATCCAGGAAATAGAAGCTCTGTGGAGTTTCATATCTCCAGAAATAGCTGGTGGAGAACATTGGAAAGAACAAGTTACATGTTAACCCAGAAAAAGTCTGTAAGAGACTCATTTCTTTAGAGGTGCTGTGTCCAGCAGAGGGCAGTGTGTTACCGGCCCTTTAAGTGTCAGAGAATAAAAGGAATTGTATGGACAATGGATTTGCATCCTTAAAGTGAACACGTGGTGCTATTCAGCTGCCTTTCATAGGATGTGCACTTGGGGGATTTTTTTTTGGGGGGGGGGGCGGGGGGCGTGGGCCTTCATACTAGTGATTAGCACAAGAGTCAGCTTTGTAGAATCTTCACAACTGTAATTCTCCTAGTGGTGCAAAGAAAGTCTGACCTTGGAGTTTGCAGAAGCTTTTATCGTATTTTTAGTTTCCCTTTAACTTTTTATATATATTTTTTAATTGATTTCAGCATAGAGGGAAGAGGGAAAGAGAGAAAGAAACATCAATGATGAGAATCATCAATTGGCAGCCTCCTGCATGCCCCCTACTGGGTATTGAGCATTGTCATTTTCTTAATAAAATTATTATATTTGTTGTCACCATTTTAGAATCAAGGGTACATATGCTGTTTATTTATATTTTACTGGTGGCCCAGTACACAGATTCATGCACATTGAAAGGAAATTAATTAGAAGGTGACCAGAGGGGCGAGACTGGACGAGACCGGCCGGACACGCCCTGGAGCCAACCTCCCGCGGTTGCAGCTGGGGCAGTGGGCCATGGCTCAAAGGGCTTCTGCAGAGTTAACAGGTTTCTCCAGCAGGTGGCCTCCCCCAGCCTGGCCTTCGGGGATCAGGCCAAAACTGGCTCTCTAACGTCCACCCTGTCCCACTTTGGTCTCGGAGCTGTCAGATTGTTTTGGTTATTTCTTATATTAAAAGGTCTGTTGAAAGTATCATGAGCCATAATGTCTCCTTTGTACTTTTTATTCTCTGTAAATAGTCTATCCCTTAATTTATGTGCTTTTCTGAGTAGGGTGATGAAATCTCTTATCATGCCTCGGGCCAAGAACCATCTCTTTGTCCACTGTCCACATACTGCCCACACTCCCTGCCTATTAGTCCACTGAGTAGCCATCTTGGTTATCAGATGGGTTATCAGAGAGAGAGAGAAGCCATATTTGCGTGACTGTGATACAGTATCTATACTAATAAAAGGGTAATATGCTAATTAGATTGGACGCCTTACGGATGCCCCTCCAGACAAAGCCACAGCGTCTGTGAGGGCCAAGGGCCTAAGCCGTCAGTAGGACATCCCCTGACGGCTCCTGGACTGTGAGAATGCAGCTGAGCTGAGGTACTGCACCTCCCCATGCACGAATTTTTCTTGCACTAGGCCTTTAGTGTTGTTATAATTCTTCTATTTCATTGTTGTTAATATCTCACTGTGCCTAATTTATAAATTAAACTTGATCATATGTATGTATAGGAAAAAACAGTATGTAGAGGGTTCTATTCTTGGTTTTATGCATCCACAGCGTCTTGCAACATTAGCCCCCATGGACAGGGGCTGGAGGGACTAATATAGACAGATTATCAGCCTCGCTTGCCCTGTAGCTTCTCTCCCACCACACTCGGCGGTACTCATTTCTCACGCTCTCATTATTTTGGGGATCCCAAATGTGGGCCATCAGATCATGAGACCCACGCGTCCTTACTTGGCTGACTTCTCTCTCTACGGGCCACATCGATTTGGAACTCTGTCCTCAGTCCCCGCAGCTGACCCTGTATGTCCCCGTGTTTTTCAAGGCTTGCCAGCCACAAAGGGGAACTGAAGATGAGCAGGCAGGCAAGTCTCATCAGTTCCCTTGCAGCCAGCTGGGAGCTGCTTTCAGTAGAGAGGAAACAGGGTGTTTCATTTGGGTGCAAAGTTCCTTCTCTGCAGACACGAAGCATCTCTGCCTTGGAATGATACAGGGACCCGCAGAAGAGGGCCTTCAATCCCAAGAAAGGCAATGAAAAGGGAAAGTAGGGAAGCAGAGACCAAAGCGAATTGGGGAAGAAGAGGTGCTGCCGAGTCTGGGGAAGGGGAACCGCGCCCGTGAGAGGATAGCGCCCATGCCAGCAGCACCAGCAGTGACGGCCATTCCCACCTGCTTCCTGCTGTTGAGCCAGGTCTGCAGGGAACGTGTCTTGGCCCCACTTCCAGATGCAACTTCTAGTGACACAAAGCAAATCCAGGGCTCAGAGAGAAAGTGAGGAGACCTGAACACCAAACCTAAATATCACAGGGCTCCTAGAACCCGTCAGCTCATTTCAGACACAGTTTAAACCGTCTCTCTAGCAGTGTGCCTACTGTGTGCTGAGCAAGGGACATTGGACGAATGTGCTATAAGAGGAGATTTGGGGAAACTGCCAGGGGGCCATTGGCCACACACAGAGCACCTCCTTTCCCCCAGGTGCACACGCTTGAGTCGCCCTGAGGACGTTCATGCCTTGGCACATGGTCACAGTTGGCCTCTGCCTGCCACTCACTATTAAGGCATTGAATGTTCTGGAAGACACAAACCTACTATTCAGGGAGCTGGAGAACATCTCTTCCAAACGGTATCCAATGCTCCAAATGCTTTGCTACCTTCCCAGCCTGCTGGGGACCCATGCTGTACTGAAGAATTTCCACTAGCCCCGTGGTCGGCAAACTGCGGCTCTCGAGCCACCTGCGGCTCTTTGGCCCCTTGAGTGTGGCTCTTCCACAAAATACCACGGCCTGGGCACATCTATGTTGAAGAAGTGGCGTTAGAAGAAGTTTAAGTTTTAAAAATGTGGCTCTCCAAAGAAATTTCAATGCTGTCCTGTTGATATTTGGCTCTGTGGGCTCATGAATTTGCCGACCTCTGCCCCGTCACTAAATGAGAAGGCTTTGGTTATTCCTTTGTGCTATTTATGGCTGAAATGCCACATTGTCTTACCTAATGGGTAATTTCATCCTCAGCGTGGTCCTTGCGGGGTGTCTTTCCAAGGACCCGAGTTATCTAGATGTATTCGTTAGAACATGTCTCACTTTGCCTGAAAAGGTCTGCCAAAGGCACCATGAGCAAAGTGAAGGACAAGTCCCATTCTGGTGGAAGTTATTTGCAACCCACATAAACAGCAAAAGATTTATTTGCAGAATATGTAGAGAGCTACTTCAACAATCTGAAAGAAAGAAAAGAATAGAAGATGAGCGGCTCATGAGGGAAGAGGAGGAGAGTATAGATACGAACCGGTACATTCACCCCAGGAGAAATTGAAATGGGCCAAAAAAAAAACATGAGGTGATGCTCCATTCCCCCTGTGGTTGGGAAAGTAAAGCTCAAACCACAGGGAAAGGCCATTTCACACCTACCAGGACGGCAAAAGTTAGTAAATCTGAGAAACCCAAGTATCGCTGAGGATGTGGCTAAACAGGAACTCGCATCTTCCTACGCTGGGATAGGTACATAAGCTGATCAAATGATTTTGGAGAGCCTTGGCCGGTTTGGCTCAGTGGATAGAACATTGGCCTGCGGACTGAAGGGTCCTGGTTTCGATTCCGGCCCAGGGCACATGCCTGGGTTGCAGGCTCGATCCCCAGTAGGGGGCACGCAGGAGGCAGCCAATCCATGATTCTCTCTCGTCACTGATGTTTCTATTTCTCTCCCTCTCCTTTCCTCTCTGAAATCAATAAAAATGTATATTAAAAACATTATTTTGGAGAGCCATTTGTCACAACTAAGAGACACTGAAGATGCGTGAGCTCATCCAGGCAAGCATCACCGCTGCTGGGTGTCAGCCAGAGAGAAACTGCAAGCGCACGTGGTTTCTGACAGCAAAGAAGCGGAAACCCCCTGAGAACCCACTGCTGGGGGCATGGAGACGTGGGGTGTTGTTTCTTTGCACAACAAAATTTTCCATAAGAAGAACCACTTCGCACCAGTAAAAGTGAATGAGATTTATATGTGCCAACCTAAACATAATTTGAGTGAGAGATGTTTACAAGAGAATGTAAGAGTGAGATACTCTCTGTGTCCATTTCCAAGAGAAAAAACTGAAATGTATTGTTATGTATACATATGTTATAAAAGTATAAAGTTACATATCAGAACGGTATACACTAACTTCAGAAGGGAGGCATGGGCCCTAGCTGGTGTGGCTAGTGGGTAGAGCGTTGGCCTGCGGACTGAAGGGTCCCAGGTTCGATTCCCAGTCAGGGCACAGGCCCGGATTGTGGGCTCGATCCCCAGTAGGGGCGTGCAGGAGGCAGCCAATCTATGATCTTCTCTCATCATGGATGTTTCTCTTCCTTCCTCTCTGAAATCAATAAAATATATATATAATTTTTTTTTTTAAAGAAGAGAGGCTTAGGCTGAGTGTTAGTGTCTAAGCTTTTTCGAGTGTGTGGGTGCAAGGAAACAGCTAAGCAAAGAGGCCAAACATGAGCAACTGCAGGTTGGACGGTGAGAGCTTCGCTGCCTGTTTGAAAGGTCCGTTTCCTCTTTTCTGTGTGTGTGAAATGTCTCATTAAAAAGTGAGATGCGGAATTGCCAAGTCGTAGTCTGACTGTAACAGTTTACTTTTGCTCCTGAAATAACTTGCGTGGCTTACTAACGCGGGCAGATTCTCCGCATCATCTAATACACCCGTTTGCAGACGGTACTCAGCGGCCTTTCTGAGAGTTCAGCTGCCGCTGCTGCTTCAGGTGTTTCCTGGGCCCGCGGCACAGTGAGTGAGGTGGGCGCTCTGGTGCACTGTTCTCTGTTCGCCCTGCAGCCTGTGCAGCTTGTCACCCAAGTTTCCACAGAGTGCCCATGTCAGTAGCTCCAAAACTAGTCTTTTTTTTAAATATACTTTTATTGATTTCAGAGAGGAAGGGGGAGAGAGAGAGAGAAACATCAACGATGAGAGAGAATCACCTATCAGCTGCCTCCTGTATGCCCCCCACTGGGGACCGAGCCTGCAATCCAGGCCTGTGCCCTGACCGGAATCGAACCTGAGACCTTTCTGTCTGCAGCCTGATGCTCCATCCACTGAGCCACACCAACTAGGGCACTACAAAACTAGTCTTAAAGCTTTCGGTTGACATCACACAATCTTGATGAGTGCTAAGCAGACCCTTTTTTGCCACAAATACATATGAATGCTAATTTATGTTTAAAAAGAGACATCTCAGCCAGGCCGGCGTGACTCAGGGGTTGAGCATCGACCTGTGAAGTCAGGGTTGGATTCCCGTTCTGGGCACAGGCCCCGGTTACAGGCTCCATATTCAGTGGGGGGCGTGCAGGAGGCAGCTGGTCCATGATTCTCATCATGGATGTCTCTCTCTCAGCCTGTCCCTTCCTCTCTGAAATCAATACAAATATATTTTTAAATAAAATAAAAAGCGACGCCTCACTCATTGCCATAGTTGTCTGGGCAAGATGGGCGGGAGTCAGCGGTCACAGCGCCCATGGCTGGCACCTGGCTCAGCGAATGCCCAGAAATAACCAGACTTTGCTCTCTTCCCTGTCCTCGCATGTGAACTTGAAGAGGGGAAATAAGCAAAACTGACGTTTAGGACGAACCTAGTAGCACTACTTCCCTTTCGATTCTGGCTCAGCTGCTCCCACCACCCAGCCCGCCCCCTTCTCCAGCCGAAGCCAGTCTGCGCCTAAGCGGCCTCCCGGGCCATGTCCTCACCTGGGCCCCAAGCGGCCCACGAGGATGCTTGTGCCCCATTGGCCTTGGCAGAACTCGGACTTTATCCGGAGCTTCCAGTGCTTTCTTTTCACCAAAGATAGGAGTTTCTTGACGAGTTCGTGGTGTCTATTGGCGCCTCACACAAAAGGCTCACCATCAATGGCAGGGAGCTGTTTCCCACTTGGTGCTTTTGCTATTATTTTTATGGTTTTTGACTAAAATAAGTCTATGCGTTTTTTTCCTGTGGTTATTTCTATTGTTTTATCAATAGAAAGTTCTTTCCCATCCACAAATGAGTTAGTCACATACTAATGAGTTAGTTATATATTTTTTAATCTATTCATAGTTTCATCATTTACATGTAACTCTTTAATCCACTTTGTGTGTGTTTGTGTGTGTGTGTATGAGAGAGAGAGAGAGAGAGAGAGAGAGAGAGAGAGAGAGAGAGAGAGAGAGAAACAAGGTGAGGCTATGAATTCTATGAATTGGCTTTTTATTTTAAACTAGAGGCCCGGTGCATGAAATTTATGCACTTGGCGGGGGGGGGGGGGGGGGGAGTCCTCCCCCAGCCTGCACTTTCTTGCAGTCTAGGAGCCCTTGGGGGATGTCTGATTGCCATGGAGAGGCTCCCGCCACCGCCACTGCACTCACCAGCCATGAGCCGGCTTGTGGCTGAGTGGCGCTCCCCCTGTGGGAGCGCACTGACCACCAGGGGGCAGCTCCGGCATTGAGCGTCTGCCCTCTGGTGGTCAGTGCATGTCATAGCAACCGGTTGTTCCACTGTTCCGTTGATTTGCACATTAGCCTTTTATTACATAGGATAAGGGCAGCACTATGTATTGATCCATCTTTCCCTTTCCTGATGATTTGTGTGATGTCTCCTTTCCTTCCGGTGATTCTCTGAGGGAGGAAGGTGTCAGTCACTTGGGAACCTTTTTTAAAAATCCACTTAACCCCACTTTGCAAGATTCCAGCACATGGTGACTAACAGAGTCTTAGCTTCCCTCCGAGTTGTCCTGCTCAGCCCTCTTGAGAGCATCGGTTGGTCAAATACCCTTCGCATGTCTCACTGAAGGTCAGTGCGGAGACACGTATTGTTCCATGAAAGCTTCTCTTTGCGTCTGTTCCACAGTGTTCTCCTTATTAAAGGGTAAGAATATGTTTTCACATCAATCAGACCTCAGAGGAAAGGCAGGGGAGGGGAGGGGTAAGGGGGAGAGATCAACCAAAGGACCTGTATGCATGCATATGAGCCTAACCAATGAACACAGATACCTGGGAAGTGAGGACATGAGTGGGGGGATAGGGGATAATGGGGGGGGGGGGTAAGGACACACATATGTAATACCTTAATCAATAAAGAAATTTAAAAAATAATAATAAATAAAGTTATACTAGAATATTTTATTATGCAGGGGGGCAATGCCCTAACCTTTATGTTGTTCCACGGTCAACTGAATATGTACCCCGTGATGGTAATTGTAATAAAGGTATCTGCATACATAGCAGAAAGGAAGGTATATAAAAAAAGAATATATTTTCATATCTGGGGAAATAGATTTCCATTTGTATTTCAAAAGGTTACAAAATAATTAGCCCATGAATGTGTTTCTGCAAAATCCAGATTGCCTGGTGGGAGAACTGGGTTTCCTGCTGGTTTTCTCTCGTGGCTACCGGTCCGTACAGCTTTGCTTCAAAGGGTTGTAATCATATTAGTTCTACCTTCACAGCAGCAGGATTGAAAAACCCATTTCCAAAAGATGTTGGAAAGAAAACCTTTTGTACTAGAACAGAATCTTCTTCTCCTACGGACCTTATCGTAGCAAGTCAACCGCCATCAGACTAGCTCTGCCCAAAGTGCTCAGCATTCTGTCTCCAGCGCCAGGCAGCTAGGTCTGCCCTGTGAGGTTTTGCATATGAGATATGTTCTTTAGAAACTTTGTCTGGAGATCTGTAAGGTGAGGGTAGAGAGCTTCTGAATTTCCTTGTTCTATATGCTTCTAGAACTAAACCTTGGGTCGGGGGAGGTACAGACAGTATCTCCTGCTTGTACACTGAGTGGCCAGATTATTATGATCTCTGAATGCATAATATTCTGGCCACTTGGTATAGCTATAGCTATAGATATATAGATATATAGATATATAGATATATAGATATATAGATATATAGATATAGATATTAGAGGCCCTGTGCATGAACTCGTGCATGGGTGGGGTCCGGCCAGCCTGGCCAGCGGGAGGGGACATGGGCTGTTGGCTAGCCTGCCTCCTGGTCGAACTCCTGGTCGAGGTGACACTTTGCATATTAGCCTTTTTATTCTATAGGATAGACACTGAGTGGCAAGATTACTATGCGTTCAGAGATCATCATCATCTGGCCACTCAGTGTATACTAATACTTAAGTATTAAATAAAAGATTATATATCATAAATAGCCTTAAACTTGGTAAGTGGCATGTTTTTTTTGTGGGTTTTTTTTTTTCCTAAAAATTTAGAAACATCCTCAGGATTCAGGCAATTAGTGAAACTTCTGCTGGTAAACAAGAGTTGGTATGAGCTTATAGGCAAGTTGATTTTATATATATATATATTTTTTATTATTGATTTTTCACAGAGAGGAAGAGAGAGGGATAAAAAGTTAGAAACATCGATGAGAGAGAATCATCGATCAGCCGCCTCCTGCACACCCCCTAATGAGGATGTGCCCGCAACCAGGGTACATGCCCTTGCCCAGAATCGAACCCAGGACCCTTCAGTCCGCAGGCCGATGCTCTATCCACTGAGCCAAACCGGTCCCGGCCGGCAAGTTGATTTTTATGAAACTTTATCTTATCACAAATATAGCAAGAATTAACTCTACTTTTTAAATTTTTTAAGAATGCCATTGTGCAGGGCTTTATAGAGACCATCTCAATCAAATTTTGAGACATCTTCTACAACTATGAGTGTATTTGTTTTAATATTTCATAAAACTAGTGGTAATCATAGATAATGTAATTGAACCATTCAAACTCTATGTTTACAATAGATGCATGTAAGCATATAAAATATTTACCACTAATAAAAAAAATAATTTTGAGAACCTGAGGGAAAACCAGTATTTAAAATCATATAAACAGAAATGCTAAATATCAGTTTAGGTTGGTATTTGTTAACATTGTCAAAGCAAGGGAATTAATATAAATGTTACTTTTTTCTGAGCATCTAATTTTTCTATAAATATTTATTCTCAAATATTTTTGTTTTGTAAATACGATTCTGTATCTACCTATTTTTTTGTCTAAAGTTTTACATTATGTCTCCTTTTTCCCCTCCCCCCCTGCCCCAGGCATTCCCACCCCGGCAAGCCCCCAGTGTCTGTGTCCATTGGTTATGCTAATGTGCATGCGTACAAGTTCATTGGTTGCTCTCTACCTCCACTTCCCTACCATTTGTCTCTAGATCGATCTATTCTTATTCATTAAATTAATTATGTTGATCATTATATCCCACAAATGAGTGATATTTACCTTTCTCCGACTGACTTATTTCGCTTAGCATAATGCCCTCCAGTCGCATCCATGCTGTTGCAAATGGTAAAAGTTCCTTCTTTTTTATAGCGAAAAAGTATTCCATTGTGTAGCTGTACCACAGTTTTCTAATCCACTCATCTGCTGATGGGCACTTAGGCTGTTTCGAAATCTTAGCTATGGTGAATGTGCTGCTATGAACTGATTGGTGTTTCTGGTAGTCTTTATTCAACCAATTGTGTGCACTTATTGAAACAGAGCTACTAAGCACTAATTGTATGCAAGCCAAATCTCATGAAAATAAATTCAGCCCCAACAAGTCTTCATACTCTTGACTATTGGTTTCTTAGCCAATGGCCTACCTGAAGTTCCAAGAAGTGTTCTGACTATAAGTCATTCTCATACTCTGTGAGAAACTTATGAATGGTTCCTTGGAGTTATGTTTTGTAAATATGGTTCTGTATTGACCTCTTCTTTTTTTTATTGTCTAAAGTTTTGCATATGTCTCCTTTTTCCCCAATTGACCTCCTCTTCCCCCCCCGCGAGCCATTCCCAACCCAGGCAAGCCCCTACCAGCCCAGTGTCTATGTCCACTGATTATGCTAATATGCATGCATACAAGTCCTTAGGTTGATCTCTCCCCCTTACCCCCACCCTCCCCTGCCTTCCCTCTGAAGTTGGAAGGTCTGATCGATGCTTCTCTGTCTCTGGATCTAAGATAACAACTTCTGAGAGTGGTGTTTGATCCATGATCTATGGTTTGATCTCAGACTTTCTTTTCAATGGCATCTCGCTCTGTGTCTGACCAACGAACATCCAGCCACACCTTTGAGAATGGTTGCTTTAATGACATCTCAGTACAATTGTATGATGTTCTACACAGCTATAGCCAGATAAGACTCGGGCGGGGGGGGGGGCAAAATATACTCCTTTTTAATTCTGTTAAGCACCTCTTCCCCCTCCTCCCTATCTGATTCCTCCTTCCATCCATTTACTCATTCATTCAGTTGTTCAACACACACATATATACTAAACTCTGGGAGTCATTGATGAATAAGATCTCTTTCTCTTAGGTCTTACTGTCCAGTTATTCTTGAACATTCAGGAAAATTTCAGAATTTCCTCCTTTTAATTCTAATCTACGGAGTTCTTTATTATTATGAACCATTTCAAACACTTAGAAGTATGCAAAACATATAAAATGCCCGTACAGTACCACACAGATTTAACAGGCATTACCATTTTGCTATGTGTGCTTTAAATCTCTCCAAATATAACCATTAACTCTCAGTTGGTATGCATATTGTGTACATAACCATGTCTGTTTTATATTTTTATTGTGTATTTATAGATTCATAAAAATGTTTTTTTTTAAAACCTGGACAGTGTGGCTTAGTGGTTGAGCATTGACCTATGAACCAAAAGGTCATGGTTAATTCCCGGTCAGGACACATGCCCAGGTTGTGGGCTCCATCCCCAGTTGGGGGCATGCAGGAGGCAGTCGATCCATGATTCTCTCTCATCATGGATGTTTCTCTCCCTCACTCTCCCTTCCTCTCTGAAATCAATACAAATCTATATTTTTTAAAAGAATATGGCACTGTTTCATGTGTTTGTATTTTACATACCTGCTTTCATATGTTCCATACCTGTTTGCGGTTTGTTTTCATTCAGCATTGCTTTTGAGAATTGTGCTACAGCAGGTGGAGTTCAGTTCGTTTTGTGACTAAGCCACCGTGTAGTTCTTGGCTGCGCACACTCGCTCAGCTTGCAATTGTTGAGCTCACTGAGCAGCATTACACATGTTCTGTCACATGTGTGCTTGAGGTTCTGTCAGATGCACAGGGTGAACACAACTTCCATTTTATTCTATCAAAGTGCAGTTCAAGCTGACTGTGTCCAGCCCTGTTGCCAGGCTATCGTATTCTTAGCTCATCTGTTTGATTTTACTGCGCGATATTTCAGTTCTTTCCATTTTATCTAAGCAGCGAGAGATACTGGGTGATTTCATGTTTTATTAGATGTTTATTATCAATCCATCTCTTATAGAGGTTTAGTTTAGGCAACAATTAATACAGAGGCAAATTACAAGCTTTTTAAGTGACAATCAACATCTATTTTCTGACATTTTAAATCAGTCCTCAAATCATTGAACTAACTTTTAAACACACTTTAAATTAGTATTAGGTGCTTAATTTTGAGTAACTACTTTAGTGACTTGAGAAACTATGACAATTCCTTTAATCATTCTGGTGTTGAAGCCATGCATTTCACTTAACTTTATCATCTTTGTTAAGAGTGTTAGCTTAGACCTGGCCAGGTTGCTCAGTGATTAGAGTTTTGGCCCACAGACCACAGACCAAAGGGTCATAGGTTAGAGTCAGGTTAAGGACATGTACCTCAGTTGCAAGTTCAATCCCAGGCATGTGAGGGAAGCAACCAATAGATGTTTCTCTCTATCTATCTCTATCTCTATCTCTCTCCCTCCCTCCCTCCCTCCATCCCTTCCCCTCTCTCTATTTTACTCTAAAGTCAGTGGGGGGTGGGGGGTATTCTCAAGTGATGATTTTTTGAAAATTAAAGAAAGTGTAAAACTTTAAAAGAGTGTTAGCTTAACGATATCTTTTGAAAAGATTTACACACAGATTTAAAAATCTAGTGATAAGTGTAAGCTTTTCTTTTCCTTGAACTATCTTACAATTAAGCAAATGAAATATCCTACCTAATAAGAGTAATATGCAAATTGTCCCCTCTGGAGTTTGACTGACTAGCAGTTTGACCGTTCGCTATGATGTGTGCTGACCATCAGGGGGTGGCGCGGAACGAAGGAAGGCCCTGGCTGGCAGCTGGAGCAGGAAGGCCCTGATCAGCCCTGATTGCCTGCCAGGCCTAGAGACCCTACCCATGCACAAATTTCATGCACCGGGCCTCTAGTCGCAAACAAGAAAGGAGCACGGAGGAGATCTGAGCCTTGCAAATGCTAGCGTTTCATTCAGGACAATGTGTCATTCTTCAAGGAATGGAGAGGCTTTTTCATGCATTTGCCAAAAAGGCTTTAGAAGCCGGTCTGAATTTTCGCCGCGGCTGATGTTTCGTGGAGGGTGTACCCTGGCTTAAACTCTGAGGTGCTTTCGCTCCGGCTCGAGTCCCCTTGGAACCCTCGAGAGAGAAGCTGGCACATGATTTTGCGGATGTTACTGGACATCAGGAAATACATGACCGGGTCCAGGCAGCTGTTGAACGAGGAGAAGACCAGCATGATCTCATTGGTTTTGTGAACGATCTCCTTCCAATAACACGACGACACGTTAAGCTGTATGGAAACATAGACAAAGCGGAAGGCGTGGTAAGGGACAAAACACACGGTGAAAATGATCAGCACGATGAAGGAATTGCGAGCTGTCGTAGCGTATTTGCCAGAATTGGGAAATTTGGACCTCCTTTTCGAAATCCTCAGCAAGTTCTTGCCGATCTTAATATAGGAAAGGATTATGAGTAGGAAAATCAGCCAGAACATCACCACAAGAACCAAATTAAAAATCGCCTCTCCTTTTTCGTTCATTTTATCTCTGTAATGGAAACACTTTGTGGGATCGTGGCCTCCTTTCTTGAGGTTTAAAATAATCATAGTTAAGAATCCAGCCAGAGCGACGGCCCATACTGTACAGCAAACGTAAATACTTTGTCTGGTCGTTACCGCCTTCCGCTGTTGTATGGACCGATTGATTTTTATGTAGCGATCCAAGCTGATGAACCCGAGCAGAATGATGCTAATGTACATGTTCATGTAGAAGAGCGTCCCCACCACCTTGCAGAGGACCACGCCGAGCACCCACTTGTTCTGGTTAAGGTGGAACATGATGCGGAAGGGGAGGCAGAAGATGAGCAGGAGGTCTGCGACGGCCACATTCAGGAGGTAGATCTGGATGGAGTTCCTCTTGCGGTGGATCCCCAGGAACACGTAGAGGGCGATGATGTTTCCCACCAGCCCCACGAGGAAGATCACCGAGTAGAAGGCGGTGAGCACTCGAGAGAGCAAGTGCTCATCCATGGGGCAGTCGGTGGCATTTAGCGCCCCCGAGAAGTTGCGTGGTGATGGGGCACTGTGGTTGGTCGGGAAGCAGGCTCCCTGGGGACAGGAAGGCCAACTGCTGACCAAAGTTGCCGTCGTCATGGTCACGGTGTGATGTCTCGTCTCCTGGAGATATCAAAAGGTGGAGGTCCCGAAGGACATGTTCCTTGCGTGTGGTGCTTCTGTGAAGGCTTCAGATTCGTCCTGCAATAGAATGTCAAACATTGATTCATTTGCTGTTTGAAGAAGTGACTTATCTACAAGCATCTTACCTAATAATAGACAAACATGTAAATTGACTGTACCTCCGCTACGCCCACAGCCAATCAGAGTGGGTATGCAAATTAGTCCAACAAAGATGGCAGTTAATTTGCCTACACAGGTGCCATGGTGATGATGCAGGCATTCTTCCCCAACCCCAGTCTCTCAGGGCCTCTGGGCAGCGTGGGAAGGCGAGGCCAGAGTAGAAAGACGGTGCCGGCAGCCAGGGAAAGGAAGGCCCATTCTAGCACGAATCTTTGTGCACTAGGCTTCTAGTCAATAATAAATGACTATTTTTAGACATTGCAAGAAAATTTACTTTTCTCCTACTTTAGAGTCTTAGGCCATTTTTGTATGTACACTATGTTTGTAACAGCATTATGGTATCAAAAACAAACAGCAAAAATATAGTAGAATCACACCTGGTCAGTATGGCTCAGTGATTGAGCCCCGACCTACAAACCAGGAGGTCAGGGTTCGATTACCAGTCAGGGCATATGCCCGGATTGTCAGCTAGATCTCCAGTAGGAGTGTGCAGGAGGCAGCCGATCTATGATTCTCTCTCCTCATGGATGTTTTTCTCCCTCTCTTCCTCCGTCTCCCTTCCTCTCAGACATCAATGAAAATATTTTTTTAAAGAAAGAAAGAGTGCCAGGTGGGGTAGCCAACCAGGTGGCTGCCTTGGTGGAGCAGCACTTGCATTTCTTTAAAAAAGAAAAACAACACGTGGATTGGAATGATAGTACTTCATTTCCTGATTTGGCATCTCCCACAAAGAACAAGGTTTGGGGGAACTTAGCCTCTCTTAACTCAAGCTCCGATCTGCTCAAGAAGAACCCGTTCCTCGGGGGCGGAGGGCGGAGGGGACCCTTATTGCCGGGGAGGGGAAGTGCGAAGAGGAAGCTGGGTGATGCTCGGTGAGGAGTCTTTCCGGAGTCCAGGGCAGGAGAGGGAGGAAGGCCAGAGGACGGGGTCTAGGCTTTCGGGCACCTCCACAGCAGGGGGACAAATTGCATCAAGCTGGCAGACTCCCAGCATGCTTCTGTGTTAAGAAATCTACAGAGAGGGGCCATCGAGGAAGGAGGGCAGGCTCCGAGCATGGTGCTAGCCAGGAGGGGGCACCGACAGAGGGCGCTGCAATGACTTGAAACTATGGTCTTTCCTCCTCCCAGGCTCCATGTACACTACATGTACACTCCATCCCAGCGAGGGCCACGTCTGTTCTGTTTGCCTCTATGCCCCCAGTGCTTCATAAAATAAAGATTGCTGGATGAAAGAGGGGATTTAGCATAAAACCATGGAAAGGACTCCGTGGGGATATTCAAGTCAATGGTGGAGCATAGGAAGGGCTTTGCTGACTTAGCAGAAACGCAGCTGCGCAATTACAAGCAGCTCCAGTTGCCATGGCAGCAGTGTGCTGTGGCAGCAACAAACACGCACCCTTGGGTTGAATTCCTAGATCTGGGGAGTCTTTCTTTATTAGTATTTGATTAATGCTTACCCGAGGATAGTTTTCCATTGGTTTTTAAAAAGAGTGGAAAAGAAGGGGAGAGACAGAGAAACAGCAAAGAGAGACACAGCGACCGGTTGCCCCACACAGGAGCTCCAACCAGAGCCTGCAACCGAGGTATGTGCCCTGGACTAGAATCAAACCCGGGACCCTTGAGTCCGCAGGCCAATGCTCTATCCACTGAGCCACACCGGTCAGGACGATCTGCTAGTCTGGACTAGGGCGAGGAGGACTGTATGTCTTCAGAAAGCGGGGCAAGAACCAGTGAGCAGACATCGAGGCAGATGCTACCTTCTGTGAAGGAAATGCTGTTTCAGAATGAAACGGTCCATCCTGGGAGGCAGTGAGGGTCTTGCCCCCAGAGGCTGCCTGGACACCCCCGCTGGTGGATTTGGTGGTTCCCATCCTGGCTGCGGGCTAGAAGCCCCGCAGAGCTTTATGGAGACTCGCCCGGCTCCCCCGCAGACCTGCCCTCATTGACCTGGCATGGGCTCGGGCCCTGGCTTCCTTTAAAGTCTCCTGGGGGGTTGTGAGGCGCACACAGAACTGAGCCCCAGAGCCGGATGGCTGAGCCGCGGCCTGGTATTCCGCGAGGTAGGTCGTGAAAGATCAAGAGGTTACACTCTTTGCCCTTGACCACACACATCTGAAGTGGCAGCGCCCAAACTGGGTCATGTCTAGCTTTTAGAGCCCATGATCCTTTGCGCCAAGCCTCTCTCCTCCTAAGCGCATATGGTCTGCTTTTTTGTTGTTGTTAATCCTCACCCAACAATATTTCTCCATTGATTTTTACAGGGATGAGGGAGGGAGGGAGGGAGGGGGAGAGGAAGAGAGAGAGAGAGAGAGAGAGAGAGAGAGAGAGAGAGAGAGAGAGAGAGAGAGAGAGAGGGAAACATTGATGTGAGAGAGACACATCTATTCATCTGTTGGTTGCCTCCAGCATGCATCCTGACTGGGGCCAGGGATTGAGCCCGAAACCTGGGCATGCGCCCTTGATCAGAATTGAACCCAGGACCCTTCAGTCTGCAGGCCAACGCTCTATCCGCTGAGCCACACAGGCAGGGCCAGCATTTTCCTTGTCCATGATGGGTTCTGTCAGCAGTATTTTGGCATGATCCCTTCTACATTATCCACAATCCTAAGAAGAGATGAAGCCGTCTAGCTATACCTCTCTAGAAAAGGTATTCATCTCTGTTTGCTATGTCCACTATAGCAGGTAATGAGCAGAGTTTACAGAATCACAAACCGTTTGTCACGGTGTTCAGCACTTCCCCCAGAACATGTCTTTGCCACCTTATTTCCAGGCCTGATAGCCTTAATCAAGATGTTTCTAGAAAGCTGCAAGCACACAACACACATCCCGAGACCATTTGCCTAGCCGTAACCTGCAAACAAAATAAATGATAGCTGGACAAGATCACCAATAAGCCTCTCTGGTTAGCTTTATTTTCCAGCTTCAATAAAATAAAGCAGAAGTGATGTATCTGTTCAACTAGTAATAGTAGCCGTCATTTAGAAGCACACACCGCACACACCGAGTGGCCAGATGACAATGATCTCTGAACGCATCATAATCTAGCTGCTCAGTGAATATCCTATAGAATAAAAGGCTAATATGCAAATTGTCCCCTCCACCAGGAGTTCGACCAGCAGGCAAGCCGGCCAACCGCCCATGTCCCCTCCCCTGGCCAGGCTGGCCAGACCCCACCCATGCACGAATTCATGCACCGGGTCTCTAAAATATATAAATACACACACACACACACACACACACACACACACACACACACACACACACACTGAGTGGCCAGATTATTATGCATTCAGAGATCATCATCATCTGGCCACTCGGATATTTGTCGGCTAGTGCCCAGTCATTTATTTACAAATTAAAAGACTAAATTCTGTTTTAAATCCAGTGGCTGCCTTTCGCCTCCCTTACAATGTGTCAGTCGAGATACATCTGGTATGTAACCAGTATGTTCTTAAGGCCACTTGACAAAGTATGTATTCCGTGATGCCGTTACTTGGCAAATCCTGAGGTTCGCAGCCCCATGTTCGCGCTGGGCTGTCGCCACCACCACCCGGCAGGTGCCCTGTGGCCTTCAGGGAGCGAGCTTTTCAATGCGGTTAGGGTGTCAGAGGGAATGTCACATGGCTGTGTTCCAGGACATACCTGTTTGGCGGCGGCAGAAGCCTAACCCCACTGGGCGACCGAGTCCTTCAGGCCATGCTTCCGAGGCAGCATTCATCGCTGAGTGCAGAACGGAAATGGAAAGCATGTTACTCTGGAAAGAATACCATTGGCAGCCCAAGCCAGTGTTGCTCAGTAGCTAGAGCATTGGCCCAAGGGCTGCAGGGTCCCAGGTTTGATTCTGGTCAAGGGCACGTATCTTGGTTGCAGGCTCCCCAGCCCTGGTAGGGGCCTGTCTAGGAGGCAACCAGTCGATGTGTCTCTCTCCCATCGATGTTTCTCTCTGTCTCCCCCTCTCCCTTCCTCCCTAAAATCAATGGGAAAATACCCTCGGGTGAGGATTTTTTTAAAAATACTATTAGTAGTATATTCGGTTTTGTTATAAACTTAACCATGCCCCAAAAAACATTTTTTCCACTTTAGTTGAATTAACTAAAGTGCATTTTGCTTTTCTCTAATAGTCCCCTCATTTACCTCTGAAGCACAGAAGTCAAAATGTCACACATGTGGTAATGACCACAACATAGCAACAGCATAGTAAAGAAAGCGCTCTCCTGAAGCTAGGCAGACAGCAGAACTTCATCAAGGTACTAAGGTCAAGGTCACGTATCATCGGAAATCATAAAACATCACAGCACGTAGGAAATCCAGTCTGCTGCCAAGGAAAGCAACTTGGACTTGATCCCAGCAGACCTCCCAGTCCTCCCGGCAGTGCACACAGAAGACAAGCAGCTCAGGCCGGGGGTGTCCCTCTAAAAGCAGGTGTCACCGGGAGGCAGCTTTAAGCAGAAGAAGGGGTGCCCGTGGCGTGGAGATTGGGGGATACTCACAGCTCAGCTCCGGAGTGAACACTCTGAGCCTGCACTTCCCTAGGCAGCCGGGCCAGCTGGGCTCCTGCATCCGGTGGAGGGGCCGTGGGTTAGGCTTTCTGCCTTTTTTTTTTTTTTTTTTTTTTTTTTCTGTCTGAGTGTGGTAACAGGCTTTTTTTTTTTTTTTTTTTTTTTTCCTTTTCTTTCTTTTTTCAGTGTGACAACCCTCAGGCTTCTTGTGCGAATATCTCACAGCCCCGAAACTCAGCAACAACTTTACCTTTCAGCTCAGCGAACGCTTCACTTTAGGAAATTATTTCTGTCTTTTGGGTGAAGACCTTCCCCTTGGCAATGGAGGGAAGTTTTTCCTGATCTCTCAAGAGAAAGGAGCTTTTTAAGTTCTCATTACAAACAGGCTTCTTCTATTTGAGAATATGCTACATGGACTTTTTCCCCTTTAAAATGTGTTATTATTTATAAAGCATAATAGTGGAGATAAAGAAGTAAACACATAAACTCCCACACCACCAAATAACACCTGTGCTGTCATACTGGACGTAATGCAATAAATATAACACTTTGTTAAGTTTACATATGATCACACAATTTTTAGAGATTAATTTTCTGTTGGTGCATTTTATATCCTGAAATGTATAATTTTAGCAAAGTAATATTTAACGAGTATAATGAAATGCTAGTCACTATGGCTAATTCAAGATATCACGTTTTTAAATGTAAGAAGGCTCTTTCTCATGACATAACTGTGATTGGCGCTCATTAGAGCATGTTGTGGGCTGTGACGATATTGAGATGAATTTCTGATAATTCTTAAAAATGTAAATGGTAGTTTACAAGAGCTGCTGGTTCTTGAATAATTTTTTCTTTTCCTTCTTTTTTTTTAAATATATTTTTATTGATTTCAGACAGGAAGGGAGAGAGTGAGAGAGAGAAACATAAATGATAAGAGAGAATCATGGATTGGCTGCCTCCTGCATCCATCCCACTGGGGACCAAACCCACTGCCTGGGCATGTGCCCTTGACCAGAATCAAACCTGGGACCCTTCAGTCCCCAGGCCTGCGCTCTATCCACTGAGCCAAACCGGCCAGGGCTTTTCCCTCTTTTTTAAGGTCCAGAATGTGGCCTTTATTTTGCAGATAACCAGGAGGCCATGAGGGTGGTATCATTGTTCCATCAGGTTTCATAAGGTTTGTTGATGACCAACTGTGAAGAGCTAGAGTATAAGTTGACAGAGTTACCTTGTGACTGTGTCTTATATGGACTGTTGTGGATAGAGCATTGGCCTGCGGATTGATGGGTCCCAGGTTTGATTCCAGTCAAGGACACATGATGATAAAGAATCATTGATCGGCTGCCTCCCACAGGCCCCTCACCCCACCCCACTGGGGATCAAGGCTGCAGCCTGGGTATATGTCCCAACCCAAAATTGAACTATGAGCTCCTGGTTCATAGGTCAACACTCAACCACTGAGTCACAATGGCCAGGCCTACCTCATTCTTCTATATTCACTTCCCCTCACCCTTTCTTGTCCTCCTTTGTTGGTATCTTAGGTTTCTATTTAACTCCAGTGGTCTTGATCCGGCATCTAGAAGGGTTCAGCAATCTGGAGAAGGGGCTGTGAGTAAATTAAATAAGAGTCCAGAGACTAAACATAATTATGGAAGGCATTATAGGGACTCAGAGAAAGAGTTAGCTAAAGGAACTAAGTTCTCCTTGTCTTAGGACCCCTTGCTTTTTATTAACATAATTTGTCCTAAGACAAGGTGGAGATATACACATGAAAGGCTAGGGTTTGTATACAAAAGCATTATCAGATTGGAAGAGTTACCTCTGGCTGTTCAGGTACTGGGCCAATAACATGTAGATTGAGATGCCCTGAGCTGTCTGGCAGCCAGCAATCATCCTTTTCAGGTTGGAGAAATGCCTTTAGCCATTCCAATAGGCGATAACATATGTGACTCAGCCATTGTTGAGTCCCCAAGTTCCATCAACCTTTCGATGAAACTCTTGCGATTATGACATGCTGGAACTGATTTCCAGCATCTATTTATATAAATATATCGATAAAAATAAAAACAAAGAAATAAATGGGTATGCTTATTTGGTGCCCTCTATTCACTGATATCACGGTCCTCTCTTTATCTAAATCCCAGCCCTGGTTAAATTCAGTCAGGCCTGTGGTCAGCAAACCTCGGCTCGCGAGCCACATGCAGCTCTTTGGCCCCTCGAGTGTGGTTCCTCCACAAAATACCACGGTCTGGGCGAGTCTATGTTGAAGAAGTGGCGTTAGAAGAAATTTATGTTTAAACAATATGGCTCTCCAAAGAAATCTCAATCGTTGTGCTGTTGATATTTGGCTCTGTTGACTAATGAGTTTGCCGACCACTGGGCAGGCAGAAGGGGGACTGCGGGGTACAAACACACATCACGCTGATTTGTCTCACTTCCAATCCATGACCACAGACCTCAAGTGAAGCCATGTGCTGCCAGTCTTGCTGTATTCCTGAGTCCGGGCTTCTCTAAGTATGGCTCCAGGCCAGCGGCATCAACGTCACTCAGGAGCTTGTTAAAAACACATATTCTTTTTTAAAAAATATATTTTATTGATTCTTTATGGAGAGAAAGGGAGAGAAATAGAGAGCTAGAAACATCGATGCGAGAGAAACATCGACCAGCTGCCTCCTGCACCCACCCCACACCCTCCACTGGGGATGTGCCCACAACCAAGGTACATGCCCTTGATTGAATTGACCCGGGACCCTTGAGTCCACAGGCCTACGGGCTATCCACTGAGCCACACCGGCCAGAGTAAAAAATGCACATTCTTAATTTCATCCCAGACCTGATGAATCAGGGCCTGCACGAGTGGGGCCAGCAAGGCTGTGGGATGCTGATGGTATCGTTTGAAGGTAAACCGCCTTAGTCAGCTGACACTCCTGCTCTTTGAAAATCCTTTCACACCTTCACTCTCCTCACGGCCAGCAGGCGCCTGCCCTTTCCCACTCACACTTGATGATCACTTCTTATTTTGAAGTGAATGGAAAGTAGAAGTGCTCGGAAGGGAATTCCTCATCTACATCCACACCTGCCTGCATCTGCAGGTGCTCCTGCACCAGCCACTGTGCATTACACCCCATTCCCTCTCTCCTGGGAATGTATTCCCTCTCTCAGAATCTTCCCAGCAGCACACAGATGCCTCTGTTTAAAAACAAAAGTCTGGCCAGTGTAGCTCAGTGGTTGAGAGTCAGCCTATGAACCAGGTCAGGGTTCAATTCCTGGTCAGGGCAGGTGCACAGGGTTGTAGGCTTCATCCTCAGTGGGGGGCGTGCAGGAGGCAGCCGATCCATGCTTCTCTCTCATCATGGATGTTTCTCTCTCTCTCTCTCAATCTCTCTCTCTCTCTCTCTCTCTCTCTCTCTCTCTCTCTCTCGAACTCCCTGAAATCCAGAAAAATATATATTAAAAAATAAAAAACAAAAGTCCATGCTAGCTGGGGTCAATGCGGAAATAGGGGACATATGTAATACTTTCAATAATAAATTTTTTTTTAAAACTTCCCTGAAAATCTCTAGATACCAATAGCTACCCATGAGAAGGAAGAGGTTGGGAATGAGGAGAGGGGATAAAAACTAGACCTCTCTGAATGGTATTTGTTTACAGTTTTCACTTTGAACTATGCACATTACTATACTAATAAAAGGGTGATATGCTAATTAGATCGGGTCAACCAGCCATCTTCTGGACATCCGACTTCCTTCCTGACAAAGCCATGGTGGTGGGGGCCAAGGCAGAGGCCGTTAGGTGTGAGATCAGGCTGGCAGGGGAGGGCAGTTAGGGGTGATCAGAAAGGCAGAGGGGTTAGGGGCAATCAGGTGGGCGGGCAGGTGAACAGTTAGGAGCCAGCAGTCCCAGGTTGTGAGAGGGATGTCAGACTGCTGGTTTAGAACCTAAGATGGAGCAGAGGAAGGGTTTTAAGGGAAACAGCTGTTGGACACCCCCCAAGGGGTCCCTGATTGCAGAGAATGCAGGCTGGCCTGAGGGACCCTCCCCCCCCCCCATGCACGAATTTCGTGCACCGGGCCTCTAGTGTTTTACATAATTAAAATACCAAATTAGGTCAGCATCTAATTGAAACAAATTGAGCTCACCATGTAAGAAATCGAAAGCGTAACCACAAGAATTCTTTTGAGTGACTTAAAAGTAGGGTGGGGTTGCTTCTACATCATTTTAAGCTCACAGAAAAATTCTAAGGCTGGTACAAAATTGCAGACTCCTTTCACTCAGGTTACCCGGATGTTAACATTTTTCCACTTTTCTTTTGTCTTTCTCAGTCTCTCACTCCCATCTAGCTCTATCTACCTCTTTATATATTTCCTCAAAATAAGACATTCTCTTCATAGGTACAGTCCAATGATCAAAGTCATGGAATTTCTATTGAAAGACTACTCTGATATAATTGATAGGTCTTTTTCCAGTTTCTTCTTCCCACTTCTGGTTTCTCACCTTCCTTTCCCACAGAGAGGGGGCGGGGCCCGGGAGAAGGGGGCCTAGCAAGGACAGGGCATTCCCTAGGCGCCAGACCAGTTGCAGTCCTTGGATCTGACTCTTCTTAATTCGGGGTGACACGAAGCAAGAAGAGAAAGAGGAGGGCAGAAGGGTGGACAAAAAAGGCCATCAGTATCCCCTGAAGCACAAGGTGTCAGAGCTATTTTTTCCTTAAACAAATGGAGACTCACTCAAAGGAAGAGAACATTGCATGAAAAAGGCAAAAAATATATATATTAATATCTTTCTTAAGCATCTGTGCTTCCTGAGTAATTCCTTTTTTTAATTTATTTTGTATATGTTTGTATTGATTTCAGAGAGGAAGGGAGAGGGAGAGAGAGAGAAACATCAATGAAGAGAGAGAATCATGGATCAGCTGCCTCCCGCACGCCCCACACTGGGGATCAAACCCACAACCTGGGCATGTGCCCTTGACCAGAATCGAACCATGACCTCCTAGTTCATGGATTGATGCTCAACCACTGAGAGCCACACCCATCAGGTTTAATTTACTTTTAATTACAGTTGACACTCAATATTATATTAGATCCGTGATTAGGATCCTAAGTAATTCTTAGCACTATACCCTAATCTTGGAAGCAGATAATTCCTGGGAAATATTAGAACAGGTAAGTCTTTGGAGAAGTCAGCTAGAAGTGAGACTAAGACAAATAATTCAAGTACCCAAAATAATTCCAGAAGTTTCTAATGTATTACTTTATCGTCACGTTACTCGGTTTTGCGTAAATTGAATTGTTCTTGTTCCTGCTAAATTAATCCTCATATCTGGTGTGTTTGTCTTCTTCTTTCAGCCCCACTGTGTTCTCCTCGCCTCCAAGGAAAATTCGGCACCTGTCAAACTTGGGGGCTTCGGGGTAGCTATTCAGTTAGGAGAGTCCGGACTTGTAGCTGGAGGTAAGAACACTTCAATGTTTTCATACCCCATTGCATTCTATCCCACCAAAGTGCCATTGTATAGTTTGTTTTGTTTTCATTGTATAGTTTTGAATTTAATAACTCTGTAGTCATAACTAGAATTTTAGTCCCTTATGAATAAGCTGTCTTTTTTTAAATATTTCTATTGATTTCAGAGAGGAAGGGATAGGGGGAGAGAGAGAGAGACATCATGATGAGAGAAAATCATGGATCGGCTGCCTCCTGCATGTACCACATTGGGGATTGAATCCGCAACCCGGGCCTGTGCCCTGACAGGGAATCGAACCCTGACCTCCTGGTTTGTGGGTTGACGTTCAACCACTGAGCCACACTGGCTGGGATAGGCTTTTTATTCTTTGTACCTCCAGCACTAACAGAGAAGAGACCCTACATACCGAGATTAAAACAATGTTGGAAGAATTTGATATTTGAGGCAACGTGACTTTTAAGGTTGAACTGAGTAGACGAAGCGAAATAAAGAATGTAGGGGTTATGTACCTTCAGGCATACACCGATGGCTAATGCTGTTTTGCTTTTGCATTTGTCGGAGTACTGCTCCAGCCCTGATCTGTGTATTTGGGAAGAGCAAGCAGAATTGAATGCAGACTAATTTTATTATTAGCCAAAGCAAAACATAACTAGAAGATTTCCAGGCCGGACAACAACAAAAAGCTAAAATAGTGACTTCGCTAGTGTGCAGGGGTGGATGCTAATCACAGGTTCCAGTATTCGGGCTTCTGTTTATGCCTTTAATGGCTCCCGCTCAGGGTGCCCTCCTGTTTCTAGTTCCGTTCCTTAGTTGCAGATTGCTTAGGTCTCCGTTCTAGAAGCTTTCCTTCTTCTAGTCATTTCCTTCTACTTTCTCTCTCTCAATGCTGCCATGCTTCCCAAAGAGGAAACATGGCAAATATCAATAGCTCCATTTTTGTTGGTGGCGGTAATCCTCACCCGAGGGTATTTTTCCATTGATGTTTAGAGAGAGAGAAAGGGAGAGGAAGAGGGAGAGAGAGAGAGAGACATCGATGGGAGAAAGACACATCAATTAGTTGCCTCCTGCACGCACCCCAACCAGGGCTGAGGAACCTGAAACCAACGTACGTGCCTTTGACCAAAGTTGAACCTAGGACTCTTCAGTCTGCCAGCCAACACTCTATCCACTGAGCCAAACTAGGACAATGGCACCTTTTTAAACCTGATTTCTTTCAAGAATGTTCATAGTACATTCAAATGCCTGGCCAATTATAAATATCAAAATAATAATGTTGCACAAGATACTTTATTTCATTTCTTTTTTATTTTATTTGTTGATTTTTAGGGAGAGAGAAACATCAATTTGTTGTTCCAGCCATTCATGCAGTCATTGGTTGATTTTTTTTATAAGTTTTGTTTTAAGTGTGTTTTTATTGCTTTGAGAGAGAGAGAAAGAGAGAGATTTATGAGAGAGAGAAACATCGATTGGCTGCCTCCCTCACGAACCCTAACTGGGGATCAAACCCACAATCTGGGCATGTGCCAAAGCAAAATACAACTAGAAAAATATGGAATTTTTATGGAATGGTACCAGCTACTTGTCAGTGCACGGGACATTGTTCTACCCACTGAGCCACAGCTACCAGGGCCATCGGGGACAAGCCTGCAAGCTTGGATCGGGACAGGGCTGCCACCAGCTTCACTCCCCAGGTGACATGTCATTCATTGTCATTGAGACAGCACAGCAGCAACACAGACCACTTCTGCCCGTGAGCCAGGAGTCAGCACTCAGTCCTTCACTCATCTCTTTCCCACATTGTCCTCTAATAGGCATGTTCTCCTGTGTCTGTCCCATACAGTGAGCGCCGTTTACATGTATGGGTCACGGTTCGATTCTGGGTCAGGGCACAGGCCCCAGTTACAGGCACATCCCCAGTAGGAGGTGTACAGGAGGCAGCTGATCCATGTTTCTCTCTCATCGATGTTTCTAGCTCTCTACCCCTCTCCCTTCCTCTCTGTAAAAAATCAATTAAATATATTTTTTTTTAAATAAAGAAAAAGAAAAGCTTAAACTATGTGCAACAACTGTGTGAGAGGAGGCAGGAGATGGGAGGAAGGTGACCGGGTTTGGGTGCGTGAAGACCCCAGTCCTACAATATTGCAGAGGTAGCTGTCCACAGCCATTCTCTCCGTGGGCTTCTGGGCAATGAGGTCATTGTATTATCAGAAAATATGACATTTAAATATTTAAATGTTTATCTGATGCAGATCATGTACAGTGACATTTCACTTGGTTTGGTGACTGGCTTCCTGTTCTTAGAATTTTGTGGTCAAAGTCACAAAATCAAGTGACCGCAACGCAGGAAAAGTTAAGAGAGAGCGAACAAGGAGTTCCGTGACGTCCACGTGTGTTAAAGGTTGCCTCCAGTCCTTTTACCTGCTACCGATCCGCACAAAACCCAAAGGATCATCCCTATAGTTCTTCCTGCCAGTCTTGCCTTCTGTCATCTACAAGCAAATTCTTAAACTAAAATGCACGCATCTTCCCCAAGATGCACCCTCATTCTCCACATCAGGGTGGACTTCCGTGCAGATAAGCAGAGAGAACCGCCCCCCCCCCGGGTGCCTGGGGCTGTCCACTGTGGCTCCACCTAATCCCTAAGCAAGGCCCCCACTCTGAGGTGCGTGGGCCTTTCCTGTGTGGGAAATGTAGGAGGTAAGCTGCATTGCCCAGCACCGTGCAGATGGGCAGCAGGCACTGTGGTCTCTCGCCCTGCGCGTCCCTTTTCACGCCTGTCCAGAGGAACCAAGTGACTCTCCAGCAGCCCCGCCCTGGCCAGGCTGTCACCAAGGTTGGCAGCTTAGGGCTCAGTGCTTCAGCTTCTCTGTGTTACGTGAGGGAGCAAAATGGGGCCAGGCGGGAACAAACTATTTCCTTCTAACCATGGAGCTACTGTACATCTTCAATGAAAATGGTTTCACACTCTGGACCCTGACTTAATCGCCTTGATTATGGAGGAGGGAGGAGAGCCATGATGGTCTGCAGCAAGGAGCGGCCCCAGCACACAGACTGGGGGTGGCTCTGGCAATCTCCAGCCCAGCTGACTTTGACAGTCACTACCAGAGCTTTATGACACACTAGAGTAGGGGTGTCGAACTCGATCAGAGAAGGGGCCAAAATCTAAAATCCAGCCTAAATCGCAGGCCAAATGGTTTACTGAACAGTCATAAACTGTCATTGTGATGGAAACGCAGCAGAGTGCAGTGATGACAGCGCGGTGTGGGCCACATTGCAAGGCCTGGCGGGACGGATTTGGCCCGCGGGCCTTGTGTTTGACACATGTGCACTAGAGGCCCAATACATGAAGATTCGTGCAAAAATGGGCCTTCCTTCCTCTGGCTGCCGGCACAGCCTTCCCTCGGCCGGAGCGCCTTTCAGCATTCCCACGCTGCCCAGAGGCCCTGAGCAGCTGGGGTGCTCAGTGTCTGCATATGCAAATTAAGCTACCATCTTTGTTGTTGTGTTAATTTGCATACTCACTCCTGATTGACTGGTGGGTGTCGTGAAGGTACAGTTAATTTGTATCTTACTCTTTTATTAGTGTAGATTCTCAGCTGCATCAGCAGATCTCTAAGGTCTTTTTTTTTTTTTTTTTTTTTAATCCTCACCAGAGGATATTTTTCCAGTGATTTTTAGAGAGAGTGGAAGGGAGGTGGGGATCGAACCTGCATCTGAGGCACGTGCCCTTGTTCAGAATCGAATCTGGGACCCTTTGGTCCACAGGCTGATGCTCTAGCCACTGACTTTTTAATTCTGAATCACAGTTCTGAGCTCTAGATAAAGTATTATGCAATGTTCAAAGTAAAAATGATCTTGGACTCCATATGATGAGAAAGAGAGAGAGAGAGAGAGAGAGAGAGAGAGAGAGAGAGAGAGAGAGAAGGAAGAGGGGGGACTGGGTCTGTTCCCTCCCACAGTAACTTCCCTCCAGGTACAAGCATGTCAATCTCCAGTAGGAAAAACTTTTCATTCCAATTGTTACTGTTCAGTTCTTTTCCGTTTTCAGCTGGGGGTTGGGCGAACTTGCTTTGCGTAAATACTTTTCCTTGATGTTGTTGCTGTTGCTTTCATTGTAGGACGCGTCGGGACACCTCATTTTATGGCCCCAGAAGTTGTCAAAAGAGAGCCTTACGGGAAGCCTGTGGACGTGTGGGGCTGCGGTGTGATCCTCTTCATCCTGCTCAGTGGCTGCCTGCCCTTTTACGGAACCAAGGAGCGGCTGTTCGAAGGCATCATCAAAGGCAAATACAAGGTGCTGTGCGGGATGGCTGGCTTTGTCCGTGCACAGGCAGCGGTTCTGGAAATGTGTTTTGAAGTCGCTGTCTGTCTTTGGGTGACTTGATTGTCATGTCGACTCCAAGTCGGAGAAACAGTCACACCTTGGGGCGGATGTGGACAGGAAACCACATGTACTCTCTACGGGCTTCTGAGAGTGAAGCATCGCTTTCTTTGTTCAAGAAGTGCAGAGTCATTCCTGGCGTCGTCAGGGGTGACGGGCTGGGAGGGTGCCCATGGGAACCACAGAGGAGTGTATCCGGGCACCAGACCCGCAGCTGATGTCGGGAAAGTCCTTTTTCTTCCCATTCTTACTACAACCTGTACTTTCTGCTCAACAGAACGTTCTGTCATTTTTTTTACAGGTTTCTCTAACTACACTCCAAAACTGGGAGGCCCTAAGTTTTCTGTTCAATTCTCCTTTTTTATCTTCGTTGTGGAAAGTATTCTATATGTCCCCCTTTCCCCCATTGACCCCTTCTAGCCCCCACCCCCATCCTAGGCCCTCACCACCCTATTATCTGTGTCCATGGGTTATCTGTGTGCGCGCGCGTGCATGTGTGTGTGTGTGTGTGTCCGCATACAAGTTCTTTGATCAACCTCTTACCACCCACCTTCAGGACAAACCAGCCAGTCCCCACCCCTACACCAGGCCTCTATCTAAACTAATAAAAGGGTAATATGCTGATTAGACGGGAAAACCTTCCAGGAGACCTTCTGGATGTTCTTCTGGACAAAGCCATGGTCGTGGGGCCGAGGTAGAGGCGGTTAGAGGCCAAGAGGGGGGGGGCAGTTGTGGGTGATCACGCTGGTGGGGGTTGGGGCCGTTGGGTGTAAGCAGACCAATAGGGGGCCGTTGGGGGCAAGCAGGCCATCAGTGGGGGGCAGTTGGAGGTGATCAGGACGGGGGGGCAGTTTGGAGTGAGCAGGCTGGCGGGGGTGGGGGGGGCATTTGGGGGCAAGCAGGCCAGCAGCAGGGGGCAGTTGGGGGTGAGCAGGCCGGCAGGCAGAGTGGTTAGGGGCAATCAGGCAGGCAGGTGAGCAGTTAGGAGCCAGCAGTCCCAGATTGCAAGAGGAATGTTTAACTGCCAGTTTAGATCTAAACTCTAAAATGGCAGTAGGACATCCTTCTAGGGGTCCCAGATTGGAGAGGGTGCAGGCCGGGCTGAGGAACGCCCACCCACCCCACCCCCGTGCATGATTTTCATGCACTGGGCCACTAGTTTGCTAATAATAAAGCCCTTCCTTTGTGTCTGTTCAGTTGTTTCCAAGGCAATGTGCTTCATTCCAGCAGCTTCTGGTATTCAATTGCATCTATATTTAAAGCATTTAATAGTATTTTCATTTCTTTGTAAGAAACTGGGACCGTTCACACATGTACAGAAGTTACATGATTTTAAAAGTCCCCATTCTCACTTTCGTAGTAAGTCAGCTGGATGGTGGCAGCATTCCTGTACCTGCCGGCTGGAAGCTTTGAGGTTAATAACACATTTACGCCTTCACTTGACCAGCCTCACCTCTTGCATCTATCCCTGACTCTCCTTACAAAAGCCGCAGGCTCTCCACAGCGCAGTGTGAAGTAGAGCATCATCGCTACCATCAGTGATGGGCCTCGTGCATTTTTTTAAAAGTATTCTGTGCTATGATCTGTCAGCACTGTGTCTACACTTTTTCTTAGGGAAAATTTCAAACAAACAAAAGCCATGGAGAGAACAGTCTGATGAAACCCAGCTCCAATGCTTATCACCGTTCAGCCCGTCTTATTTTGTGCGTCTTCCACATCCTACTAGATTATTTTGAAGCAGATCTCAAAAATATCGTTTTCTCATGCGGGTGGTTCTTAACTGAACTGTTATCAAAATCCTGACCTCTGCGGGTATTTCAAGAAATTGTTATGATATGTCTCACATTTACGTTATCGTCGTTTATAAAGTACTCCTGGTCTGAAGTTATTTTAATTTAGCTTGTTATTCACATTTGCTAGCTTGATTTTTTTAGTAGATATGAGAAAATGCTGTTTAACTGCATTGTAGGCTAACATTTAATTTCAATTAACTTTTTTTCCAATTATAGTTGACATTCAATTTTTTTCAATATTATTTCATACTAGTGGCCCTGCACACAAATCCATGCACCAGTAACTCACCAGTAGCTCTCCGCCTGCTGCTTCGCCCCTCAAAGCTTGCTGCCCTGCCCCCTCCTGTAGCTCTCTGCTGCCTGCTTGTAGCTCTCGGCCCCACCCTCCTGCTGATCCGTGATCCAGTCGTTATGCGATCAGTTGTCACACTTCATGGCGTAATGACCATTTGCATATTACATGTGTGTTATATAGGATCAGCTGCAGGTGTGCAGCATAGTGATCAGTTATATAATTTATGAAGTGATTCCCCCTAGCTATTGGTAACTACCAATTTTTATTCTTAATCTCTTCACCCTTTTCTCCCAGCACCCCAACCTCCCCCTCCTCTGGCAGCCCTCAGGGTATTCTCTGTGTCTATGATTCTGTCCAATCAACTTCTTTATAAAGGACAAAAATGTATTTCCCAAATGCAGGAGGCACAGTCATGGCCACGGAGAGGGATATTAAATGGCAGTGGCTCTGCCTTCTCACTGGGATTCACTGTCCTGTCTGTCCTCCTCTGCAGATGAACCCGAGGCAGTGGAGCCACATCTCGGAAAGTGCCAAAGACCTCGTGCGCCGCATGCTGATGCTCGACCCAGCCGAGCGGATCACCGTCTACGAGGCCCTGAACCACCCCTGGCTCAAGGTACGGAGCCCACGGTGACCCCCTGCCCGTGGTGGGGACACTCCCGGCCACAGCAGAGCCTGCTCTCCAAGGTGGCCCTCCGCACCTTGTCACTTTTCTGAGCATCATTCAGATGGTCTGTTCATCTGCTTTGCTGCTCCTGCACATCCTCTGTGCAAACATCGGAGTTCAGTCCAGCTGGCATGCTCCCTGGTTGAGTGGCGACCTATGAACCAGGAGGTCAGGGTTCGATTCCCAGTCATACCTGGTGGCAGGTCCAATCTCTACTAGGGGGCATGCAGGAGGCAGCCGATCCATGGTTCTTTTTCATCATTGATGTTTCTCTCTCATCATTGATGTTTCTCTCTCTCTCCCTCTCCGTTTCTCGGGTGAGGATTAAGAAAAAACAACAAAAAAAGAACTTTTTCACTTTCTTAACATTTTCACGGGCTGCCCTAAAAGAATGCTCTCCTACTGGACAAAGTCACAAAGAACCCTCATCCATCAGGGACGGAAGGGGGATGTGGAATCAGGTGGCCTTGAAGTTTGTTCTAGTTCGAAGATACTGTGGTTTTTCAATCCAAGTATTCCTCACACTCAGGATGCGGTCTCAGGGATGAAGTTAATTTTCAGATGCTCATTTTAACCAACAAAATCATGTCCAAGATAACTTCAGACCTTAATCACCATAGGCTTAGTTATTTTAGCCATCTATCTGAAAATTATGGCCTATTTCAGCCCTTTATCATTGCTGAAAATAAAGTATTATTTTTCTCTTCGTTTTGCTCTTCATATGCCTCATTTGAGAATGTTTATCAGAATCATGGAATAAAATCTCGTCTCCTACAATTCAATCTGGTTCACATTTGAGAATTTGGGCTTTCTCATTTGTTTTAGGTTAGCTTCTTCACTTTTTTAAACAGTTATGAATGTTCGTTGTCCTTCTCATTTTTATAGGAGAGAGATCGTTATGCCTACAAGATTCATCTTCCGGAAACAGTAGAGCAGCTGAGGAAATTCAATGCAAGGAGGAAACTAAAGGTAAATCAAAGAAATCGTCAGGGGTTGAGCATCCATCCACCTATGAACCAGGAGGTCAGGGTTCGATACATGGTCAGAGCACATGCTGAGTTGTGGGCTTGATCCCCAGTAGGGGGCGTGCGGGAGGCAGCTGATCCATGATTCTCTCTCCTCATTGATGTTTCTCTCTCTCTCCCTCTCCCTCCTCTCTGAAATCAATAAATATATATGTATTTTAAAAGCCAGACATGCAGTGGATGATCATGTTTGTATTCTGATCTGGGGCCCATGAATATATCCTAGTGCTGACGGTTGTTTTTCTAGCTAACTTCTCAGTTCCAAAAATGACCACCATTTCAATAAGATTTTGGTTTTTTTAAATCATGTCCGGTAATCCCTAAGTATGAATCTATACACTGAGTTATAGTAAATGAAGAAAAGTCATATTATATTTTAAATTTTTATTTTGTTTCAAATTCATAGCAGAGATAAAATTCCTTTAAAAATAGTAACTGACTTATTATCCATTGTTATTGAAGGTGAATCTAGGCCCCATTTTCTCAACCTGGCTCTTTTCTCTTTGTTTTAAATAATTATTAAGAAGTTTCCCAAGACTTGCATTTCTTGATTTACATCAGAAGCAGTGTAGCCTGCGAAAGAAAAGCATCTTATTATCCAAAGTGAATTTTGGTCAGCTTTGTTGTTGTTGTTGTTATTGTTCTGTTTTGTTTTTGTTTTATTCCTCACCCGAGGATATTTTTCCATGATTTTTAGAGAGAGTGGAAAGGAGGAAGCAGGCAGAGAGAGAGAGAGAAACCTCAATGTGAGAGAGACTCATCAATTGGTTGCCTGCCATGTGCTTCCCCACCACGGTGGTGGATCAATCCTGCAGCCCAGGTATGTGCCCTTGGCCGAGAATCAAGTCCATGCCCCTTTGGTTTGCAGGGCCCACGCTCTAACCACTGGGCAAACCAGCTAGAGCTGGTCATCTGTTTTTGAAGACTCTTCTCCCTGCCCCAGGAAACATTACTTATGCTCCATTCTCAATTGTTCCCTAAAGTCTGCTTAACCCTGATGCTGGCTTTGGCCTGTGCGCCGTTCCTCAGTCTGCACACATCCAGGCCTTTCGCTGTGTGGCTCAGGTTCGCCCATCCCAAGGGGCACGGGCTGCATCCCTCCCCAGGCCACAGGCTTGGGCCTGAAATAGCCCACGTGGTGACTAAGATGCATTTGGCCGGAGCCGCGCTGTCACAGCAGAAAGCAGTCATGTGCGCTGACCACATCCCTCTACAGGGGTATTTCAAGCTTCCTGACCCTCCGACCAGCCTGGAATCGGGAACATCAGCAGAGACTCAGCCCCTTGGGGAAAGCAGCCCCCCAGGAAGTCCCTCCCTCTTCTGCAATCGCTCTGCCTCCCACAGCCCCCCCCCCCCCATGCTTCTCCCATCCAGACACTGAGGTCCGCCTGCCCCCGTGGGGAGGGTTAAAGGGAAGTTCCCCGAGAGAAGGGAGAGCTGCTTCTGCTCTGAGTCAGAGGGGAACTGCTATTGTTAGTGGTGGGAAGAGAGGGAGCGCAGCATTGTGGGAAAGGGGGCTCTGGAGCGCCATGGCCTGAGCTGGCACCTGGCTCTGACATCTACAAGCCGTATAGACTTGAGCACGTTATTTCCATTCTCTGGACCTCGACTTCCTGATCTATAAAATGGGGATAATGCCCTGGCCGGTGTGGCTCAGTGGATAGAGCGTCGGCTTGCGAACTGAAGGCTCCCAAGTTTGATTCCGGTCAAGAGCATGTACCTTGGTTGCAGGCATATCCCCGGTGGGAGGTGTGCAGGAAGCAGCTGATCAATGTTTCTAACTATCCCTCTCCCTTCCTCTCTGTAAAAAAATCAATGAAATAAATACATAAATAAATAAATAGGGGATACTGATAATAGTTAACTCAGAGGGTTGTGAGGTTTTAATGAATGAAGACATGACAGCAGTTAGCAGAGCACAAAGCAGTCAGAAGTGTTCCGTAGATTTATTTGCTAATCACTATTATTGTTGTTATTGTTTTATTATTATTTTAATGGTAATACCGTTGATCTGATACCCTATACAATTAAGCAAGAAGACAAAGTAAGAGGCAGCCTGATTGGAAAGAAAGTAAAAGTGTCTTTGTTTATTGATGGCATGAGTCTGCATATAGAAAAATCCAAAGGAATCTTCCAGAAACTATTAGGAATAAGTTTAGCAAGGTTACAGGATACCAGATCACTGGGTTGCACACTTTAAAATGGTTACTTTTATGTTATGTGAATTTCACATAACCCAATTTTGTGTGCCGTGTGATAAAATATTCTTTTTCGTAATGCTTTTATTGATTTGAGAGAGGAAAGGAGAGGCATAGAGTACAAGAAACATTGACCGGCTGCCTCCTGCACACCTCCTACTGGGGATCAAGCCCGCAACCCGGGCCTGTGCCCTGACAGGGAATCAAATCGGTGACCTCTTGGTTCATGGGTCGATGCTCAACCACTGAGCCATACCAGCCGGGCACAAAATATGCTTAACTACTGGCTTTTACTGTGGCACCCTCGAGGGATGGGACACATTCCCATAATAACAGCTGCTCACTGCCCCGCTCGGCTCATCTGAGACCCCACTTCCTCCCTCAGCCCAGGCACACAGGCTGGAGGGCTGTGTGTTTACCAGAAAAGCTCCATGAGTGATTCTGACCTGCCCACCGTATTGGGCATAAACTGTAAAAGTTCTACACAAATCCACCATACGCCCATGCCGTAATTTAGTGACCTGGTGGGTAGACTCGGAGATGGCTGCCCATTTTCCATGGCTCGGGCTGTTTCCCTTAGCAAACCCTTGTATAGCTCTGATGACATTCTTAGGGTGAGTACTCTGCTACTGGAATTGTTGGCATCAAAGTGTGCACATGTATTTTAGATATTTTTTTTATGTGTTTGTGTTTATTTTAGAGAGAGGGGAGGGAGAGGGGGAAACACTAGTGTGAGAGAGAAACATTGATGGGTTGCCTCCGTTACGCACCCCAACTGGGGACGGAACCCGTAACCTGGGCATGTGTCCTGATCGGGAACCAAACAGGTTACCTTTCAGATGAGGCTGAACCAACTGAGCCACGCCAGCCAGGGCTGTATTTAAGATTATTATTTTTTTAATATATTGTATTGATTTTTTTACAGAGAGGAAGGGAGAAGGATAGAGAGCTAGAAACATCAATGAGAGAGAAACATCCATCAGCTGCCTCCTACACACCTCCTACTAGGAATGTGCCCGCAACCAAGGTCCATGCCCCTGACCGGAATCAAACCTGGGACCCTTCAGTCCACAGGCTGGCGCTCTGTCCACTGAGCCAAACTGGTTAGAGCTGTATTTAAGATTTTTTATTGCTATAAATAACTTGCCCTCCAAAAGGCTTACACCCCAACAGGTGTTTTGGTAGCAAGTTATTGTTTTTGCAACCTTTTTCTCATTCAGAAAGTTTTGCTCCATCCAGAATATTAAACAGTACTCACTTTGCTGAAATTTCAAGACAATCACTCAGTACGGTTATAGTAGTATCAACGCTCTACCATCAGAAGATGTTTCTTTCCACGGCTGTACTTCCATTTTGGCATTTCACCTCCATGGCACACGACAGGCAACAATAAATCCCTAATGAGAACATGACGTGGATAAATAGAAAGCATTCACCTCATTTTCAGACTGTTTCAAACTAGATTTTCTCCCCCACAGTTATGGAACCCTGCATGTGATTTGAATTACCATCATACACTTCTTTTTCTTTATTTTATCATTTTATTTGGCATCTGTGAACGGTGATGGAAAATTCCTTTTCCTCATTTTGGCTATCAGACATATGTCATATGTTGGTTTGGGAGGGTGCCCTTTTATTTACTTCCATTTTTTAAAAATCCTCAGGAAACAATATTCTAGAAACAATACTTCCTCTAATAAACTGCCCAGACCTGAGTGTGAGACTAGATAGGACAAGGATCGTATTTGTCACAGTGAATTATCGGGGTGCCTGGGACAGACTGCCAGCCAGATCTAGAAGGCCTGTGAGCTGTGTGTCTTAAGGGGGCACCCCTTGCTCTAACCCTGGCTGTCACGTGCTTGAAGGAGTTGCTAAGCAAGATGCGGGGGTGGAGAGAGGGAAGGTCTGTGGTGTGTGAGCTTGTCTCCCTAGCGGAGGGGCGAAGGGGTGAGTCTGTTCTAGAAATCGCCCCCTTTGCTTCAAGAATCATTTCTATATTTAACGAGCAAATCCCCCTGCAGTGAAGTATGTTGAAGAAATTCTGTATAAATAGAAGCAACCGTCTGTATTTGGGTAGGTTTGCTGCAGGCCATTCAGGCCATGGTGAACTGAATCCATGTGATTGAATGTCAGGGACAACATCATGTATTCCTTGTATATAGAGAAAGTGAGGGAGGTGTCTGATCTCTGATGACTTTCTACAATTTTCTTTTATTGGTTTTGCAAATTGCAAAAGTATCATCTGCATGCATCTCTGACTTTCCAATGCATTGGTCTCTGGGCTCCTGAAAGTGCGTGAACTTGGGCTGACACTAACCACTGTGCAAAACCAGCCAGGGCTAATATTAATAAACTAGAGGCCTGGTGCACAAAAGTTTGCTTAGGAAAACTGTTTTCCAGGACTTCATAGACTTGCACCACCCAGTGCAGCAGCCACCAGCTGTGTGTAGCTATTTACATTTTAATTTTAATCCTATATAATAAAAGCCTAATATGCTAAGTGTCTGGTCATCCAGTCAACCAATCAAAGCATAATATGCTAATGATACTCTAAGGCCGTTCAACAGCTCACTATGACATGCACTGACCACCAGGGGGCAGATGCCTCAACTGGTAGGTTAGCTTGCTGCTGGGGTGCAGCCGATTGGGACTGAGCGAGATGGGTTGGACATACCCTGGAACCCTCCCACAGTCCCTCCCCAGCTGGCCAACCTCCCGTGTCCTTCCCTGGCCCTGATGGTGCATTGATGGTGTCCGTTGGCCTGACCTGCACTGTCTCGCAATCCAGGATCCCTCGGGTGATGTTGGAGAACCTGTTTCAGCCCGATCCCGCGCAGGTCAGGCCGAGGGACCCCACTGGTGTTCAAATTTGTACACCGGGCCTCTATTAGCCCTGGTTTGTTTTGCTCAGTGGTTAGTGTCAGCCCAAGGTCTGAAGGGTCTTGGGTTAGGTCCCAGTCAAGGGCATGTACCTCAGTTGCAGGCTTGCTCCCCAGTCCCAGTTGGGGCTCGAGGCTCGTGCAGGAGACAACTGATTGATGTGTCTCTCTCACATCAATGTTTCTCTCACTCGTCTCTCCCCCTCCCTTCCATTTAGGACCTAATTCTTACATGTAATCAAGTGAAATCCTTGGACTGACTTTGCTGCCTCTAGATTATCTCTGTTCAGCCTTGCCCTCTCCCAGTTTAAGGCCCTGGGATGGGCTTCCCCCCCCCTCGGTACATGAGGTGCCTGTGGGTTACCTGGCAACCTGAGTACAAAGCCAGTTATTCTACATCTCACACTGTGTGTCTTGTATTGAGACTTGTTAGAAGGTACCTGCCCTTGTGGCTAGCAGATGTCATGGTGTCTGAGCTCAGCTGGGGGCACCAAAGATGGAGTACGTGTTGGTGTTTTGCTCTTGTCTTCAAGGCAGCCACATATCTGTGTTCAACTCTCTCGTTCCTAACTTACTAACTTGGCTGCCTCCTTAAGTGCATGGAGTAGGTGAATTTAGCAGAAGTCTGAGCTAAGTATTTTCTTGTTTTCACTTCCTTAAATGAGACAAAGAATCATTTAGCAGCCTACATTCCATTTGGATGGTTGGCATATGAGCTATAACTATGAACAAGTTAAGAATTTATTATTTGTAGTTGTCTTTTTCTTTGAGTTTAGAATCTGCCTTCTCCTTTTTGGATGAATTTGCTCAGTAGAAAATTGCATCTTTAATATTAGTTGTTTTAACATATTATGAATAATTTTCTTTACTCAAATTGATCTTTTACTCTCAAAACAAACTAAAGTAGACCTACTAAATTAGATAGAAATTTTTTTAATCTAGGATTTAATAAAGAAGGCAGTTTAATAACTTCTTGTATAATATCTGAGCTCTTTAATAACTATAGGGGTTAGCAAACTATGAACTGAGGTCCAAATCTGGAACACCACCTATTTTTACATATAAAGTTTTATTGAAACACAGCATGTACATTGATGTATGTATTGTCTATGGCTGCTTTCACACTATAATGGCAGAGTTGATTAGTTACAACATAAAATATATGGCCTTCAACCCTAAAATATTTACTCTCTGGCCCTTTACAGAAGGAAAAAAAAAGGTTGTTGACCCTGGTATAGTAAAAACCCTTGATTTGGAGAGAGTAGAGGACCTCAATTTTGTCTACTCTTGGTTTTATCTCAAAGTTGGCAGCAACATTAACAGTTTGCTAAGCCTCTCAGAACCTCAGTTTCCTCATCTGCGAAAATGAGTCTTTTAGAATTAATCATCTCTAAGCTTGACTCTCAAACTAATAAAATTCTATCTTATCTAATAAAAAAGTAATATGCTAACTAGACCGGATAGCCGGATGTCCTTCTAGATGAAGCTGTGGTGGTGGGGGCCAAGGCAGAGGTGGTTAGAGGCAATCAGGCAGGCAGACGAGTAATTAGGGGTGATCAGGCAGGCAAGGAAGAGTGGTTAGGAATGATCAGGCAGACAGGCAAGTGGTTAGGGGCTATGAGGCAAGAAGGCAGAGCGGTTAGGGGTGATCAGGCAGGCAGGCAATTGGGCCTGCGGGATCAGGCCTAAACCAGCAGTCGGATATCCCCCGAGGGGTCCCGGATTGCAAGAGGGTACAGGCCAGGCTGAGGGACACCCCCTCCCACACAAGCACAAATTTCATGCACCAGGCCTCTAGTAAGTCTATAAAGAGTCTTAGAACAATTTTGCTGATTTGCTAATAGCTTTGTGTTGAAAATTTAAACCACATGTAGTCACTAAGTTTAGGAAACTAAATAAACAAAACTAGCCATACAACGATAAATTAAGGACTTGCTGCTATTGTTTGAAAAGAATTTACCTCTCAGGGCCCTTTTACATAGTGCTTTCTTAAGAGTATAAGTACTTCTAGATCTTTCACGTCAGTGCTAAGAGACTGAATTGGACTTCATGTGGATATAAAAATAAAGCATCTCTAAAATTTTAGTTTCAGTGGGTGGGAAGCATGGTTTGATTCAGAAAAATTCCGTTCCCACCCAGCTTTTAGGGAACATATGTCATATGTGAAGTGAAATAAGCATCAACTATGGAAAGAAGAACTCGTCGTTCTCATCAAATTCAGCGTAAGAGCCTCTCATGCATTAACCCTCGACTTCGAGAAATCAAAAACGTTACCTGGAATGCTACCCCTGAGATCACTTCTCTGGTTTCTGTTCTTCCCTTTTCTAGTTGTCGTGTCCTCTATAATTGGCTTTTCTGAATAACCCTTAAGTAAGCATTTGTTCATTAATTTTTATATTTATGTATTTGTTTTCGTTTTTTTCATCTCTTTGCTTCAGGGTGCAGTCCTAGCAGCTGTGTCGAGTCACAAATTCAACTCATTCTATGGGGACCCCCCTGAAGAGTTGCCCGATTTCTCCGAAGACCCTACCTCCTCAGGTAACGGCCATTCATCCAACCGCCGATATGAATCATTTGGTGTCTACATCCTTTCTCTTCCATTCGGAATCGGCCTTTTTCGGTGGAACTAGTCAGATCCTCTGAGTGATTCTAAGGAAGTCTGGCAGCAACCAAACACCATCCACACGTGGCCAGTTCCTTTTAATGTCACTTTTTCTTTTCGCCTCAGAATGTTTCTCCCCTTCTGCCACTCCAGACCCAGGTTGCACTTCATGCATCCGCCATTGTGGTCCATCTTTCTGGATCTTTCTGATTACCTTGGACCTCAGAAAAAGTGCTGGTGTAAGATTCCCCTCCCCCCGCCCCCCATCAACCATAGCAGATCAGACTTTGCCACAATACTGCTTTTAACTGAGTCTTTCCTTATAAAACTGTCTTGTGATTTATCTCTTGAAACAATTTCCAGATTCTTCTCTTTTTTTAAAATCTCTAACACGTGTATTCAAGCATTCACGGAAGAAGAACATAGAAGAGTTACCTATTTTGATGAAATGTATGTGTAGATATTCCTGAAAAACCCACCAGTGTTCACAAAATTATATTATAAAACTAGAGACCCGGTGCACAAAATTCGTGCAAGAGTAGGCCTTCCTTCCCCTGGCTGCCGGCACCAGCTTCCCTCTGGCACCCAGGACCCGGCTTTCCTTGCAGTCCTGGCTTCGTCTGGAAGGATGTCTGCTCTAATTAGCATATTACACTTTTATTCTTATAGATGGTCAGATTTTTATCTTACCAGTGAGAAATTCTCAAGTATCACTTCCTAAAAATCCATGGGATCCATATATATGGATATATAAATGCATGTGTGATAGTTTTTAATTTTATTTATGTATTTCTTTATTAATTTAACAGCTGACTCGTATATCCTCTGCCCTCTGCCTTTCCTTCTTTCATTAAAGCCCCTCGGTGTTTGCCACGTGGTCAACTTTGCACCGTTGGGTTGATTTTTATACCCTCGACCTGGCTCATTCAATGTTCATAGATAACCATGGGAATCCGGGCCCTTCCTGAAGCATGAATTGCTTATCCTTCCCTGTGGCAACCATGGGCATTAGGCAGCACATGCGCTTCTCCCCTCTGTTCATCCGTGTGCACACATGCCTCCACCTTGTGCAGGCTCACGGGTCCCCTTGCATCAGCTCTACAGGGTTGGGCAAAAGCAGGCTTACAGTTGTAGTACATGAAACACAGGGTTTATTCTCATGTTGTTGTTTATTAACTAGAGGCCCAGTGCATGAAATTCGTGCAAGAGTAGGCCTTCCTTCCCCCCAGCTTCCCTCTGGCACTCGGGACCCGGGCTTCCCTCACAGCCCCGGCTTTTTCCAGAAGGTCATCCGGTCTAATCAGCACATTACACTTTTATTATTATAAATTGCTGTGTTCTTTTCTATATGAACAACTCGACACCTACTTTTGCCCGCCCTGTAGTTCCTCATTTTGACTTCTACCAACTGGGATGTGACCCTTCCTCCTCTGAGTGTAGTTGATTTCCCAGAACTCTCAGAAATGGGATCTTAGAGAAGAGGCTGAGGAGAAGACTGGCCGTCTTCCTCTTGTTCTGGCTTGGGAATGCCCAGAGCCCCTCCCACAGGGAGACAAGGCCCTGGAGGGGTTTGTGGACATGGTCCCGGGGCTCCCCCCAGTTCCCTGTCAGTCCTTTTGTTCCCCTCACCTGTAGCTCTTTGTTGTTCCTTACCTCAGACCCTCTTTCTCTTCTCCTCACACTTGGTTTATTTTTTTATTTTTTTAATCCTTTTGTTGTTGTTTGCTTGTTTATTTCAAAGATCAGTTTTTTGTTGTTGTTGTTTTTATTGATATCAGAGAGAAAAGAAGAGGGAGAGAGAGAAAAATATCCATGATGAAAGAGAATCATAGATTAGCTGTCTCCTGCATGCCCCCTACTGGGGATGGAGCCTGCAACCTGGGCCTGTGCCCTTGACCAGAATCGAACCGTGACCTCCTGGTTCCTAGGTTGACACTCAACCCCTGAGCCACACCAGCCGGGCCTCACACTCAGTTTGCAGTGGGACCTGTCTCCAGGAAGCAGCTCCAGTAATGGTCTATGTTTACTGGGACTACATGGCCTGGTCACATACTGGGGCTGTGTTTGGAGTTTTTAGAGCAAAGCCTCTAACACCATCTTCGTTTTAGAGATGGACCTGCAGAGCAGGGCGGCCCCTATCTGGCTGCACGGCCCTGACCGCTCACGCATCCCCTTCAGAGCATCCTCAGCTCCAGCTCCCTGCCCTCCCCGGGCCAGGAAAGCAGGCCTTTCCTTCCAGGCATGCGCACTTCCTGTTACATTCACTGCTGTGGCCCCACATGTTCTGTCTCCCAGTGTGGGCTCCACGCGGTGTGCCTGAGACACTGTGATTCCAATGCTTGCTCTTTAAGCAAAAGGGACATTTCTTGCCCTGACCGGCAGTGAGCCCTCCAGCCCAGGCCTGAATTAATCGCTCAGTTTCCCTTTCCTACGGTCACACCCTTTTTTGTGTGTGGACTTTGTGGGGTTTTTGTTTGTTTGTTTTTGTCTTTTTTTAAATTCCTGGATCTTAATGATCTTGTAAGCACTCTTTGTCTTCATCTGATGTGCTAAATGCCTCCCAAATATGTTTAGCCAGCACTGCCAGGTGCCGCCAATCAAAGAGAAAAGAATGGCCCTGACCGGTGTGGCTCAGTGGATAGAGCATCGGCTTGTGGACTGAAGGGTTCCAGGTTCAATTCTGGTCAAGGCCATGTACCTTGGTTGCGGACACATCCCCAGTGGGGAGTGTGCAGGAGGCAGCTGATGGATGTTTCTCTCTCATCGATGTTTCTAACTCTCTATGCCTCTTCCTTCCTCTCTGAAATAAAATATATATTTTTAAAAAGAGAGAAAAGAATGATTATGTAGTGCGCATGCCTGACCTACCCTAAATGAGGAGGGAATTTTTATCTACTTAGATGTCAAAGACAGAAGAAATTTGGAGAAAATTCGAGTATTTTCCTAACTCTCCCATGGCTGTCAGAAACTATCCGGATGTCCCTTGAATTAATTTCTGAAAGGAAGCCTGTGGAGATGTGAGGGTGGGGGAAGCCCCGTGGAGATGGGGGTGGGGGGACTGCTTTATCAGCGTGTTGATCACAGAGCTGCCAGCAGCTTCCTTCCTGCAGCCCAAGCGTTACCTTTCCCAAAGTAACTCACTTTTATTTCCCTCTCCTCCTTCCTTTGGAAGATGTTCATTCATTTAAACCTGAAATTCCTCTCTGTTTCATGCTAACCCTTACATTCTGCACCATTGTCTTAAGTTCCCAGCGTTGTCCTTGCCAGTGTATCTGTTCCATTTGCATGTGTTTGTTTACAGCACAAAACAGAGCACATCAAAGTTCAAGTTCCTCTAAGCTCATGGGAGAAAGATAACTCACCCTAAAGCAGGAGCTTGGGGTCGGGGAGGGGATAAGAGGGGGGCAGGGGGGTTAGAGTACAGTGTAAGGTCACCATTGCCCTTTCTGATGGACTGTTTTCCATCTAACCTAATGCCTTTCTGTTCTTCCTCTGAAATGATCACAAATGCTAGGGACTTAGATGTTTTTTAATGACCTGCTTCGCAAAATGAAGAGCTAACAATCCTATTTTGGTCCCCCCAAAATTCTACTTCAAATTGCAATTTAAAAAGAGAGAGAGAGAGAGAGAGACTGAGAGAGAGAGAGAGAGAGAGAGAGAGAGAGAGAGAGAGAGAGAGAGAGAGAGAATCTAACAGGTGTAAGAGCGCTGCTGACACGGTAGAACAATTTTATATGCGATTCTCTTCTATTTTGATTATTCAAATTCGTTGGTTAATATATTCGCCTGAATTTGTTTCGTTTAATCTTCTGCCGGACGATATATTGCAGCTTTGCTACTTGGTAACCCCACGTGGATATGCTCTGTTCTCCTCAGAGGGCAGAATCAGAACCCAGCACCCGGAGGGCTGATACCCCCCAGTCCCACTGAATGTGCTCAGGCCGCGGGGCTGTGTGTGGCTTGGTAACCTGCTTGCTCTAAACTCATACTGTTTGTCATTTGTCCATACGCTGCCCTCCTCCTAGGACTTCTAGCCGCCGAAAGTAGGTACCCCTTCGTTTTCCTCTGAGGTTGCTCTTGGATGTGAAAGTACTGGCTTTGCATGGTTCACATCGGCTTGACGTTTGCCTCGCTGGCTGTCTGTGTTTCGGTATTTAATTTCGAATTTTAACACTGCCGGGTCATAGCTTCCAAACGTGGGCGTGTTGATTTTCTGAGGCGTTGTTATAGAAATAATACAAACTCCTCGCTTCTGATCTCAGAGGACAAAGAGGCAGTGTTAAAATTTTACCTGCGTTTAATATGATTTCACAGATGAGTTTCAAGCACAAACATTCATTCCGGGGGAAGGGTAACATTTTACTTTATCGTTTGCTTTCAAGAACACTGCGGGTAAGTGAATTTGCCTTTGACACTCACATAATCTGCGAGCAGTTTTTATTACTTTCTCTTGTTGACTCTCTTTTCAGTTTATTAACATTGAGCTGTGAAATGAAATACTGAATTCTTGTCTCTTAACAACTTTTACCTCCAGAAAGAACATTTATTTACAATCATGTAATGTGTAGATTTTAATTACAGAGGGATGTGATTTGAGTATAAGAATATGAAAGTAAAAGGTATGTAAGAAATGACACACACACACACACATACCAGTAAAACTAAGGCAATCTGAATAAGGCAGGCACGTTGTATCTGCTTGTACTATTTACACTGTTGTTTTATAAAATCTTACCAGCCGAGAAACTGAGCCGGGTGTTCAAGAGATCCTGTATTAATTCTTAAAACTGCAGATGACTCCATCATTATCTCCATAACAATTCCAGCTAACAGCAAAGAATAAAGGTTTGCTCTTTGATTTCAGATGGAATTGTTCTGGAGATAATTTTAGAGTTTTTCTTCACATTGTGCTTACTGGAGGGAAAGTGTATAAGAGACAGAGATAAATTAGGAAGTCTGGAGGCTCATAATTGAATTCATTGGCATGCTTGCGTTACATTAGTTGTAGCTCAGACTCTAGCTGATTTAACCAAGTCCTCTGCCACTTAACAACGGGTTGCATCCTGGGAAATGTGTCCTAAGGCCATGTGGTCGCTGTGCACACACTCAGTGCACTTACACACCTGGGTGGCAGGGCCTCCAGGTCACTTTATGTGACCGGCAGCACAGCGGGTCCATGTCAACCAGCATCGCCACAGATATGTGAGGAATGCGCTGCCACACAACATCATGATAGCTACATGCCTAGGCAGTGGGAACGTAAAGCTCCATTCTATCTGTGGGGCCACTGCTGTGTATGTGGTCTGTCATTAACCTAATGTTAAGTGGTGCATGACTCCTAACACTCTCACCGTGTATTATCTGCTGCTGTATAATGAATAAGGGCAAAGCAGTGCTTATCTTCTCACAGTTTCTATGGGCACAGAAACTGCCCAGGTGCTGCAAACAAGAGAGAAAAGCATGATCATGTAATGTGCATGTCTGATCACCTACCCTAAATGAAGAGGGAATTTTCATTAACTTAAAATGAGATTGCAGTCAAGCCAGCGTTCAGAGCTGCAGTCTCACGTGAAGGCCCAATCGGGGTAGGGGAGAGGGGTCCTCTTCCAGGCTCACTCACGTGGTTGTTGGCTGCCTTCAGCTCCTCGCTGGCTGTTGGGCCTATTCGTAGGGCTGCTCACAGCACAGAATGCTTCCTCAGCATGAATGATGAGAGAAGGACAAAGGGAAGAGGGAGAGCTGGAGAGAGAAGCCACGGTCTTTATAACCTAATCTTGGAAGTGACGTCCTATCACTTCTGTCCTATTCCATTCTTTACAAGTGAGTGAGTAAATCCAAGCCACACTCCAGGGAAGGGTTGCTTGTACAAGAGCATGGCCAGCAGGAGGCAGGGATGTCGGAGAGCATCTTCGGGGCTGCCTGTCACATTCAAGTTAACGGCTATTGACGTGTAAGACTCTTCCCACTTGTAAACTAAGCCCTAGTTTATAGGTCGACGCTCAACCACTGAGCCATGGCGCTGGGCTATTTTAATCAACTTCTACCTAGATTATATATCAGCAGTATAAGTGAAGTTGGGGGAAAAAACACAATAAAAATTAGATAAGATTGCACTAAAATCACTGAGTGAAAATGATTATTAGGTTTCCATGGTATCTGTTGAATTTTTTTTTATTTAATAATATACAAATTTTTTTTTCGTTGGTGTTTTTATCATTGCAGTTCCATAAGTCCAGAAGTTTAGAACTGGCTTTAGTAACTTCATAAAGCTCGAGTCCTCTACTTGTGCTGTTGATGGTGCACTGGGGTTAGGTGTTCCCTGGAACATTTGGGACTAATTTCTTCATATCATCTCTAGCTTTCCAAGGCTTTCAGGAAAGGATGATGGATGAGCTGACCTTGAATTCATTTCCAGATTTTTTTTCCTACTCAGAACAAACGAAAAGCCCTGAAAAGAGCAGGTAGAAGGAAGTGGATTCGGTTAATACCTTTTCAGAAACAGCAGGGAAAATGAGGATTGATTTCTGCCTTGTACCTTTTTATCCCATTCACATCCACTTAATGTTTTCAATGAAAGAATAGCAATAGCCTGGGGTCTGTAATTATTCAAAAGTAAAAGGTAGCCACAGTCCCTTCAACAGTGAATGGTCAGACTGTGGTACATCCATGCCATGGGATACTACCCAACATTAAAAAGGATTAAATTAGCCCCGCTGGTGTGGCTCAGTGGTTGAGCATCCACCTATGAACCAAGAGGTCAGGGTTCGACTCCAGGTCAGGGCACATGCCAGATTCATTCCCAGTGAGGGGTGTGCAGGAGGCAGCCAATCCATGATTCTCCCTCATCATTGATGTTTCTAGCTCTCTTTTTCCCTTTTTCTTTCTCTCTCAAGTCAATAAAAATCTATTTTTTAAAAATAAAAGGATTAAATTATTGATACACGCAACAACCTGGATGAATCTCCAGAGAATTATCCTGGGCCAAAAAAAGCCAATCCCAAAAGGTTACATACTGTGTGTTTCATTGATATAGCATCTTTGAAATGACCAAAGTATAGACATGAAGAACAGATTGGTAGTTGCCGGGGTTTAGGAGGGAAGGAAATGAATGTGCCTTTAAAGGGTGGTGATGGGAATATTCTGTAGCCTGACTTGTATCAGTGTTAGTGTACTCATTGTGGTGTTGTATGACAGTTCCCCAAGATGGTACCATTGAGGGAGCCTGGGGGGAGCGCATGTGAGATCTCTCTGTATATTTCCTTACAACTAGATGTGAATCACAAAGAAAAAGGAAAAAAATCAAATTAAAAAAAATGGCCACAGTAATTTCCATGTGGATAACCACTTGATTTATAGCTTAAGCTCCACCTCTCTAACATAATTAAACTAAAGGCCCGGTGCACAGATTCATGCACATTGAAAGTAAATTAATTAGAAAGTGGCTGGCAGAGTGGGACTGGGCAAAACGGGTTGGACACACCCTGGAGCCAACTGCCCTCAGTCCCTCTCGGCTTGCCGCACCAGGGGCAGCGCCAGGGCTCAAAGGGTGTCTGTAGAGTGATCAGGGTCCCTCAGGCAGGTGGGGTCGCTCAGCCTGACTTTTGGGGGTTGGGCCGAAACCAGCAGTCAGACATCCCCTGAGGGTCCCAGAGTGCAAGAGGGCACTCTGCACAGTTGTTGTTGCTTGGCAGCTCCTGTGTTTAGTGTCTGCACCCTGGTGGTGCGTGCAACTCATAGCTACCGGTTGGACAGTTGAATGGTAGGCTGGTCGCTCAGGCTTTTATATATATACATAGTACCTCAAAGAAGCGGTTGCTTACATAGCAACTTGTTTTCTAGTGGAGAAAACTTGAAGCATATGGACAAGAACAGGATGAAGTCTAAAAAGGAAAATACAGTTAACTATTGTTACCCTTTTGGTGTATTTTGTTCAGGGTTTTTTCTGATTGTATTAATCAGTCGTAATTGGGAAAATTCCTTTTACGTGGTTTTGTATTCTGCTTTGTTGAATTTTATAGCATGAGGATTTCTGTTCTTAAAAGTCTTTAAAAACAGTTTTCATTTGGCTGCATAGTCCTTTCTATAGATGTTCTGTACTTGATGTGGTCATTCTCTGTTAGATTTTCTTCCATTTTGTATTATAAATATCTTTATACATAGTCCTTTTTCTATGTTTCTTTTTTTCCTTAAGGTGGGTTTTGTAAATGGAACTATTGAATCAAAGCTCATGAGCATTTTTAAGGCTTCTTGTTCTGTTACCAGATGGCTTTCTGGAAAAGTGGTACCCATTTACATTCTTACCAATAAGTGCGTGTGAATGGATAAGGTCCAAGACAGAAGTAATTAGAAACAGCATCAAGTTCCAGAACAGACAGGTTCCAGATTTGTATCTTCATCTAAAGGCAGGGAGGGATTGTGGGAGGGCTCCAGGGTGTATCCAGTCCATCTCGTTCAGTCCCGATCGGCAGGACCCCAGCAGCAAGCTAACCTAACAGTTGAAGCATCTGCCCCCTGGTGGTCAGTGCACATCATAGCAAGCAGTTAAGCAGTCTTAAAATATCATTAGCATATTATGCTTTGATTGGTTAAATGTATACTTAGCATATTAGGCTTTTATTACCATATATAGGGATTGTGATTGGAAGTGTCAGTCAGTATACTTAGCCTTCATCTTTGTCTTCTGAATAGAAAGGGCCCAGAACACTGAGAATGACTTGCTTCTCTTGACTTTGTATGTGAACAAACAAAGAAGAAAGGGTTGAGATATTTGCTAATTTAAGTTTGAGCTTTGAAAGTCCTCAGAAGGGGTTGGTCCCTCAGACCTGGTTTTACCTCCCATGTTACTTCTGTAATATCCCAGCACATTACGGGGTCAGGGGACACACATTCCTCTGATGGGTAGCTTGCTAAAACCCAGGTCTTCTAATAGCTCAATTATAGTTGATCAATTTCTTTAATTCAAGTAAGACCAGCTTCAATTGCCTTTGAAAAATGAAGAGCTCACATTACATTGTTAAGAACATAAACTCAGCGAAATACTCTATCCTGAAAAATATGTAAGTCCATCCTTCGCTAAGGACACAACCTTTGATGTCTGCTTATCAGCCCATTGTTCTGAAATATAGCATGTCGATTGCCAAGCTTGGTCTGCCATTGACTTGGTGTGCCGGCTGTTGTTCTGTCTGTTCCCCTAGGAGCTGTCTCACAGGTGCTGGACAGCCTGGAAGAGATCCACGCACTCACAGACTGCAGTGAGAAGGACTTAGACTTTCTACACAGTGTTTTCCAAGACCAGCATCTTCACACACTACTAGATGTAAGTCTTCCTTTTTATTATCATTTGGGGGGGGTGGTAACTACTAGTATTTAGCGTGTCATTTAACTTTATATTAATTTCTCAATGTCTATAATAATAGTCCTTTGTCAGTTGCCTTATGTCTGGGAAATCGTCCATCACTGATTCATAACTAAAATAAAGTGCTGGGTTACAGTGAGCACAAGACAATACAGCCTAACAAGTCATGGTGAAAAAATCGTGTGTGTGTATTTCTCTTAGAAGAATCCATTGATCTTAGCCATGGTTACTTTTCACTGCTTTAAACATTATTTTCAAAATGTTGTGCCTCAAGCATGAGTATAGGAGAGAGAAAAGCAAAGAAAATATTGGGTAATGGACCATGGTCACACATTTCAGATTCAATATTGCCGGTTTTCATAGACTTGCTGTGTCCTCCTTAAAACAAAGAATGCACTTCATTATGAAATTAGAGGCCCAAGGCACAAAGATTCGTACAAGAATGGGCCTTCTTTCTCCTGGCTGCCAGAACTGCCTTCACTTGGCCGGGAGCCACCTTTCTGCCTTCCCATGCTGCCCAGAGGCCCAGAGCAGCTAGGGCGTTCGGTGCCTGCATATGCAAAGTAACCCTGCCATCTTTGTTGGGTTAATTTGCATAATCACTCCTGATTGGCTGGTGGGCGTTATGAAGGTACAGTCAATTTGCATGTTACTCTTTTATTAGTGTGGATAGAACAGATCCGTTGAGAGCAGGTTGAGCTGGAAAAAGAAATCAAGCTGGTCGTGCCCATCTTCCTTCATCTCAGGCACGTTTTAGTAAGATGTCAAGGTTGTCATTATGATGTGTTATTTAAAGTAGACAACTCTAGTCCTGGCTCTTTGCATCTCTGTTGTCCTCTGTCATTACTGCATCTGATGCAGAGCTTGCACAGTGTGCGTCTCCCGCAGAGGCATGCCCTTCACTGGGCCCAGGCTGTTTGCTGGATGAAGGATGCTGCCACTGAGTGCCAAGTTCGGCTTACTTAGTGCAGTCTGTGGCTAGGTCTTTGTTGAGATTTACTCACCTTCTCTTGATCCAGGACTTCTTATCATTTAAAGGCTCAGCAATGCCCACATTGGTTTTCGAAGTTGTATTTTTCTCATTAATACAACAAGGGACCTGAACATCCCAAGCCTAAGACTCAGGGGAATGCCAGAGCATGGCTAGCATTCACAGGGAAGGGCAGAGACAGGCTGGCCTCTGGAGCAGGGCCAGCCAGCAGCTCTTGCCCAATGCTAGCCTCAGGCCTCACGGAAACCTTTATCTGGAAGAACAGCTGCATTCTTGGGCAGACGTTGTTATAACTTCAGAAGAGAATCAGATTTGGGAAAGGAAAGACAGGCTTCCGGTTCTCGTGGGTGCTTCTCAGTCATAAACTCAAAGATGTGTCTATGGTGTCAGCATCTGCCTACCAGGGCCTTGGCTTTCAAAGGGGCTCTGCTCGCTGACAAGATGCCACGTCTGCAGAATTGGGCAGCTGAGGCTCCACGTGAACCCCGGGCCCTTCCTGTGGTGACTGGCTGTGAGGCCGGCCCAGGGCAGTGTTGGGAGGTGCTTGGTTCTAAAGATCCAAACTGAGCCACCCTTCGGTGAAAGCTTAATCAGCATGGGCGGTGTGAGCCATCATGACCGACAACCCAGAGATGCTCTTCCGGCTCTTGCTTCAGAGCTAAGAGGCTACATCTCAGTAAAGTGGTCAGTGATGTATTCACCTGCCACGTGGAGAAACCGTTCACATGGTTTTATTTGTTTTTTTGTTTTTTTTTATACTTTTTAAAATATGTTTTCACTAGTGGCCCTGCACATGAATCTGTGTGCAAGTAGCTCGCTACTGCTTGCCTCAGCTGGCCACCCTGCCACCACAGCTGTAGCTCTGCGCTGCATGTAGCTCGCTGCCCTGCCGACCTGGTGATTGATTGGTCATTATGCGTCATGGCCATGGTAATATTTGCATATTACCTCTTTATTATACAGGATTGATTTAAGAGAGAGGAAGAGAGAGAGAAACATCCATGATGAGAGAGACTCATGGATCAGCTGCCTCCTGCACACCCCACACTGGGGATGGAGCCTGCAACCCGGGCATGTGCCATGACCGGGAATCAAACCTTGAGCTCCTGGTTCATAGGTTGACAATCAACCACTGAGCCACACCAGCCAGGCCCATTAAAATGTGTTTAATATATAAATGCTTGCGATGTGTACCAAAAAAGGAACACAGTCTGGCCAACTCTTACGAAGAAGCTTTTCAAACTTTGACCATTCATGATTCTTCTTCCGAAGGTTCTGTATCCCATAGTTGGATTTGGAGTGTTTGGTTTTGCAAATTCAATGTTGGCTCTTTTCTAAGGATTCCAAGCAGTGACATCTCGCGGCATAGTGTTGTGGACCTCGATTGACTGTTACTTAATCCCACTGAGACAGTTTATAAAATACCTTCATGCTGTTGGAACGGTTCCTGTTCATTCAAAAAGAGCTGACTCTAAGGCCCTCTTTCTTAAGCTGCCAAGAAGCAGGATTCCGTTCCTATAGAAGTCTACAGCTCACCTGGTGTCCTGTTTTCTCTAGTGACGCATTTAAAACAGTAACAAACTCAACATTCAGAGAAAGATCACTAGCATTTATTTGGAGGGAACAAAACGTGTGTCTCGTTGAAAGAACTTACAGTAAAACAAAAGGAGAAACACATCTGGTTTGCTCTGTAGTTAGAAATGGGTCCAGAATCTCTACATATTTGCTACCCAACCGGCTCCATCGGGCACACACACCGCTCCTCGTTTTGTAGGAAGCAAGAAAGAGGCTTGAGGAGGAGCCGTGCCTGGCCCAGCATGTCTACTTTCAGAACTTAAAAGCCCTGGTGCAGCCCGGCTGGTGTGGCTCAGTGGTTGAGCGTCGACCTATGAACCAGGAAATCACGGTTCCATTCCCAGTCAGGACACATGTTCAGGTTGTGGGCTCCATCCCCAGTGTGGGGTATGCAGGAGGCAGCCGATCCATGTTTCTATGTCTCTATCCCTGTCCCTTCCTCTTTTTAAAATCAATAAAAATATTTTAAAGCACTGTTGCTTTAAAATCTATATATTTTCGCTGTGTGTGAAATATATAGGTCCATTTTAATATAATACAACTTGTCATGTGTCTTAATTTGCTAAGTATGTGTGTGACTGTGCCTTCATGTGACTTCCTATAAGGGCTCCTGTCATTGGATTTAGGGTCCTCCTTAGTTCAATATGACTGCATCTGTTTTAAAAGTATATTTATTTCATCGCTTCTCGGCCTTTTGGCTAAGATCAAGTGTAAAAATATATTTATTTCAGAGAGGGAGGGAGAGAGGGAGAAACATCAATGATGAGAGAGAATCATGGACCGGCTGCCTCCTGCACACACCACACTGGGGATGGGAACCGGCAACCCAGGCCTGTGCCCTGACCAGGAATCGAACCGTTCATAGGTAGACACTAAACCACTGAGCCACACCGGCTGAGCAATATGACCTCATCTTAATTAATGATTTCTACCAAAACCCTATTTCCAGATAAGGTCATATCTGATCTTCCAGTAAATAGGGATTTTGAGGGGCAGTATTCAGTCCAGTGCCTCACGGAAATCTGCTTTTTGCCCTGAATTGATTCTTCGGGTGAGTGCAGACTACACAAGTCTAATATAAAACAGTGACTTTACAAATGATGTTACCCTGTCGCTCATGAATTAGGCTTTCTCAGGAATTGGTGTTAATGTGCAGTTAGTAATGTCTTTTAATAATATCTTGAGCTAGTTTGGGCTTGGAACTTGTATGTGACCCACAGGTGGTTTTTTTGTTTTTTGGAGTTTTGTTTTGTTTTTAGACAAAAAGCATTTTGCAAATGTTACATTTGCTGGTGATTCTCAGTCTTCTCACTTTCTTGCGGAAATGTTCCTATTGCAGAATAAATGTTTATTTTATAAGTCAACAGTGTCATAAAACATTGTTAAGTGACACATTTATCTCTCCCCCTGCCAAACTCTGACAACTGAGTTTTAAACATTCACCCACCATCTGTCATAGCACTGAGCAGCTGTGAGCATTCACTGCTGCTTCAGCGAGAGACCCCACCTAGTTCAGATTATTTCTGTGGGAAGCCCTGAAATCATGTTTTCTAAAGATATAATTAGTTATTAGATTAATGACACAAAACTACGGGCAATAGCCACTTAATTTAACAGGGGTTTTTGTTGTTTTTTTAAATATATGTTTATTGATTTCAGAGAGGGGGAAAATAAAAGATAGAAATATCAATGATGGGGCCGAAACCGCTTTGGCTCAGTGGTAGAGCATAGGTCTGCGGACTGAAAGGTCCCAGGTTTGATTCCGGTCAGGGGCATGTACCTTGGTTGCAGGCACATCCCCGGTAGGGGGTGTGCAAGAGGCAGCTGGTCGGTGTTTCTCTCTCATCGACGTTTCTAGCTCTCTATCTCTCTCCCTTCCTCTCTGTAAAAAATCAATAAAAATATATTAGAAATATCAATGATGGGAGAGAATCACTGATGGGCTGCCCCCTGCACACCCCACACTGGGGATGGAGCCCACAACCCGGGCCTGTGCTCCGACCAGGGAATCAAACTGTGACCTCCTGGTTCATAGGTCGATGCCCAACCACTGAGCAACACTGCCTGGGCTTTTTTTTTTTTTTTTCAATTTAGCTCTTATTTTTTTATGTTTTTATTGATTTTTAGAGAGAGAGGAAGAGGGGGAGAGAGAGAGACAGAGAGAAAGAAACATTGATGATAGAGAAACCACTGATCAGCTACCTCCTACATACCTCCCACTGGGGATCGAGCCCACATTCTGGGCATGTGCTCTGACCGGGAATCGAATTTAGCTGTTTCATATTATTCATTTATAAGTAGATTTTTATAATAAATGAAGTAATTTTTTCAAATATTGCATTAGAAAGAAGCTGGTGTCTGGACTTCTCCGGGTTTTGTGTCACTGGCACCTTTATTACACTTTTCTCTGCTCGGGAAGAGGCGGAGTGAGTTTTTCTCTCTGGCTGGCGCTGGCACTGGAGACTGCAGCCTGGTTTACCCTTTTGCTTTGTGAGAGGATGCGGAATTAGCCGTCATATTTGGGAACAGCATATTTTTAGACCTTGGACGTTTCCTAAAGGAGTCTGAGAAATAACCTGATACACTGTTGGATTGGATGTTTAAATAGACTGCCAATCAGGAAATGCCAGAGCGAAGTTTCCCATGAATTTATAGTCCAGTCGGTTCGCACTTAAATGTCTGAAATAATAAGGCCTGACTGAGGCCTTCCGAGGCTGAGCAGCGGATGCCGTCTCAGGGTCCCATCCCCTCTTTTTTTAAATACGTTTTTATTGGTGTCAGAGAGGAAGGGAGAGAGGGAGAAACATCCATGAGGAGAGAGAAGCATGGACCGGCTGCCTCCCGCACGCCCCACGCTGGGGATGGAGCCCACAACCTGGGCCTGTGCCCTGACCGGGAATCGAACCCTGACCTCCTGATTCCTAGGTCGACATTCAACCACTGAGTCATGCTGGTCAAGCAGTTATGCTTCTTTATGAAAGGAACTAGAGGCCCGGTGCATAAATGCATGCACTTTTGTATTTTATTGGGGTGACATTAGTCCACGTGAACAGGAATGCAGTGCACTCAGTTCAAGAACATTCGGTGGGGTGCTTCCCAGGCCAAGAACACAGCTGCTCCTTCTCTTTGGGGCCCCTCAGACATCATCTCATCCAACCACTTCTGCCAAGCCGCCTCTGTGTGGTTCTCTTTTAACTTCCCATGACAGAAACTGAGTTTTGCTCCGGCCCCTGTACACATGCTTGGCATTTACCTAAGCAAAACAAAGGCCACATCATAATAAGTATTGCATCGGTAATTAAATAAAACAGTAGATGGCATTCCCAGTGTAAATGTCTTCTTTTAAAGCAGCAAATGACTAATAGGATATTCATTTAGTATAAATGTTATTCAACAGTTGTTGTGGATGCTTCCATATGTAAAGCACATTAGGAAATGAGGTTTTTAACCTTTTTAGACAATGTTTTTAGTGTTGTTTTTTAAGGGGAAGTTTATATCGATATTACAGTGAAATTTCTCACAGTTGGGCAAACTCACAGATGTGGTATTTGAAAGTGCACTATTTCAGAAGGTTTGATTGAAGGCAAAATAAAGCCTGCCTGTGTCATCTACGTAGGCCTGTGGATGGAGCATCGGCCTGCAGACTGAAGGGTCACTAATACATTAGTCAACATGAACATACAGGTTTCATGTATGGATTACTCATGTGCAAAATCTGTACATAGGAACGTGTGCCCACCACCCAAAGCCAGGTCTTCCCCTGTCCCCTCATGTTAGGACCCCCTTCTCGCCCACCCCCTCCCTCTGGCAACACCACGCCGCTGTGTGTGTTCACTAGTTTCAGTTTTATATCCCACGTAGGAGTGCAATCATATAGTTCCTGGCTGTTTCTGTTTGACTTATTTCACTTCGCGTAATGTTCTCAAGGATCAGCCATCCATTCTCTTCAGAGAGCATAGGAGGGAGGGAAGGGGAGAGAGAGAAACATCTATCTGAGAGAGACACATCGACCTTGCTAAATGCTGCGGATAAACTGTGAGCTTGGAAACAAAGGCTTCTAATTGAGGACTAACAATCAAAAGAAAGTGCGATATAGTAGAGTGTGCTTAAAAAAGGAAATGGCCCTGGCCTGTGTGGCTCAGTGGATAGAGCGTCAGCCTGCAGCCTGAAGGGTCCTGGGTTCGATTCCGGTCAAGGGCATGTGCCTTAGTTGCAGGCACATCCCCAGGAGGGAGTGTGCAGGAGGAAGCTAATGGATGTTTCTCTCTCATTGATGTTTCGGACTCTCTCTCCCTCTCCCTTCCTCTGTAAAAAATTAATAAAATACATTTTTTAATGAAATGATTTCGTGTTTTGAATGTAAATAGGTGACATAGTAGCAGATTCCTTCATCTGTATGTTGGAGAGTACAGTCTCAGGAGAGCTGCATTGAATGTCACCACAGCTTGATGTCAAACAGCCCGTCTCAAATATAGAAAGTGGTCTCCTAACGGAACTGGGCTTACAGGCAGGCAGACAGACCCACAGACATCTGCCCAGCCCAGAACCGGGCAGAGCGCCAGTGGTGTAGGTACCAGACAGTGTCCAACTCCGCTTCCCTTGCAGCTCTCTCCATTTCCTCATTTTGCCGGGCTGTTGGTTTTTTTATGTTTTTGTGGGTTTCTTTTAGTAAAAAATGCTGAGCTTGGGTAGCTGTCGTTTCATTAGAAAGAAAAAACAAACAAGTAGATTCATTCTTGTTCTCTCTCCAGAGGTAATTGAGTAACATTTTCCCTCCCTCCACCTCCCCTTCTATGCTTCAGTTTTACAAAGACATTTGATGTCTTCAAATTTCAGGGAAGCAAATAGCTAAAGGAATATATTTGGGGGTTTTGTTGTTGTTTAGTTTTGGTTTGGGGGTGTTTTAAAATTTTTTATTGGTTTCAGAGAGGAAGGGAGAAGGAGATAGAAACATCCATGATGAGAGAGAATTATGGATCGGCTGCGTCTTGCACATCCCACAATGGGAATCAAGCCTGCCACCCGGGCCTGTGCCCTGACCAGGAATCCATCCATGACCTCCTGGTTCCTAAGTCAATGCTCAACCACTGAGCCACACCGGCCAAGCAAGAAATATTTCTTGTCATTCCAATCCACCTTGAATGTAAGCTTCTGGTGCAGTCAACTACCGCTGTCGGGCCAAGCCAGCTGCCTGTTCTTGGAGGGAGTGATATTGTACCACAGCTTCGCCCCTCACTGATGATCGTTAGCCGCTGCCTTCCCGTGCGTGGCTGCTGGAGTGGACTGACAACGTTCAAATGGCCCTCGCCACCTGAAATATTTACCATCTGGCCAGGAAAGGATCAGGACTCTAACATTCTTGACTGGGGCAGGGCTGTAGTGGACTGGCTAATATCTTTACTGTTGAAGGTTTTTGTCCCTCTTCCCCCCCCATTAACCACCCCCCCCCCCGCCTCCTCCCCGGGTCTTTACCAGCTATTGTTGTGTCCATGAGGTAGGCATGTTTACATACAAGGTCTTTGGTTAATCTCTTCCTACCCACCCCACACGCACTCTGAGATTCGTCCATCTGTTGTTGCATGCTTCCACATGCTACTTGTCTGTCTCTGACTGGCTTGTTCACTCAGCATGATGCTCTCCAGGCCCTCCATGCTGTCTCACAGGGTAAGGATCCTTCTTTTTCACAGCTGCATAGTGCTCCATGGAGTGAATGTACCACAGCTTTTTATCCACTTGTCTGTTGATGGGCACTTGGGCTGTTTCCAGGTCTTAGCTATTGTAAGCAATGCTGGGATGACTGGGTCCAATAGCAGTTCCATATTTAACTTATATATATATATATATATATATATATATATATATATATATATATATATTTGATTTTTTACAGAGAGGAAGAGAGAGGGATAGGGAGTTAGAAACATCGATGAAAGAAAATCATCGATCAGCTGTCTCTTGCACACCCCCTACTGGGGATGTGCCCACAACCAAGGTACATGCCCTTGACCGGAATCAATCTGGGATCTTTCAGTCCCGACGCCAACGCTCTATCCACTGAGCTAAACTGGTTTCGGCAGTGTTATGTATTTTCAATGTGTTTGTTTAACTATGGCCCCTCGCATTGTGTGGGGGAGTGGATGGGGGTTGACCTCTCAGTAGTATGGCTGTGCATAGTAGGGGAGTTTAAAAAAAAGGGTGGGGGGGCAAAACCAACCCCCAAAAGAATCCCCAAATATTTTAGAGAAATGAGGCATTTCATCGGAGTTAGAAACTAATATTTTAATTGCATTTCCACACTACAGAGCTTCTTCTCTAGTGAAGTAATGGTCTTCAGAAAGTTTACTTTTTAGATCATTTAGATTTGTGGGGCCTTTAAATGTTTTTAGATTCTTTCAATGTCTTCTCTTTGGGACAGCAAGGTGGGACCTGGAGACTATTATGCTGAGTGAAATAAGCCGATCTAAGAAAGACAAATATCACGTGATCTCATGTATCTGTGGAAGCTAATGAACAAAATTAATTGACCAACAAAATAAGACTTGAAGCAAGGAGGCATAGAACAGACCGACATACCTCTATGTGGGGTTGGGGGGATGAGAGGAGATAAACCAAAGAACTTATATACTTACTAGAGGCCTGGTACACAAAAATTTGTGCAAGAAGGGGCCTTCCTTCCCCTGGCTGCCGGCACCACCTTCCCTCTGGCCGGAGCTGCCTTTCCGCCTTCCCACACTGCCCAGAGGCACAGAGCAGCAGGGGTGGTGCGTGTATATGCAAATTAACCTGCCACATTTGTTGGGTTAATTTGCATGCTCACTCCTGATTGGCTGGTGGGCGTTGTGATGTTATGGTCAATTTGCATCTTACTCTTTTATTAGTGTAGATATGCATAGCCCATGGGCATGAGCAATAGAGTAATGAAAACCTGGGGGCGGGTAGGGGCTGGGAGGAGGGGAGAAGAGGGGAAAAGGGAAATAGCTGTGATACTATCAACAATAAAAATGTATTTTAAAATGAATAAATAAAATGTGAAAAATGAATGTCTCCTCACACTGTGTGGCTCTCAGATTCCAGAGGAAAAGGTTATGTCCTTGGCTTCCTGCTGTACCTCAGGCTGGTGCTATTGGTGAGCAGCCTGGGGCACAAGCAGGAGCCTCTGTGAGAACATTCCTTCCCGGAAGGGCTTGGCTTGCCCTTTCCCAAGCCTGAGATTTCTGTGAAAATTCTTCAGTCGCGTCTTGGCCAAAAAGCGTTCTTTCATTTTCCTCCGCCTTCGTCTTATTCAGTGTTCCTTCTATCAGAGAGAAACATCTTGTGATTCCTGAAATATTAATGGATTAAAAATGACAGGGCAATCGCCACATGGACAGCATTTGGGGCCATCTCTTTAAGAATGATTTTTGTAGGATATGCACACGACTCAAGAGTCCAGCAAGTTTCCTTGAATGATCAAGACGATGAGCAAGAAGGTCCCATGGAAATCATCAGCCTGTTCTTTGAGGAGGAAAATCTTGTTCAATGAAATAATAAACATGCAGTGCTGAATTCCAGCAAAGAATAATGACTGATGGGCTTTTCTCCTTTGCTTTCAGCTGTATGACAAAATCAACACTAAGTCTTCGCCGCAAATCAGGAACCCTCCGAGTGACGCGGTACAGAGAGCCAAAGAGGTGAGTGGCATGTTTGTTTGTTTGTCTGTTTTTTAATATATTTGTGTTGATGTCAGAGAAGAAGGGAGAGCAAGGGGGAGATAGAAACATCAGTGATGAGAGAGAATCATGAATCGGCTGCCTCTTGCACGCCCCACACTGGGGATCGAGCCTGCAACCCAGGCCTGTGCCCTGACCGGGAATCGAACTGTGACCTCCTGGTTCCTAGGTCAACACTCAACCACTGAGCCACGCCGGCCAAGCTAAGGGACATTTTTGTAAACACACCTGGGTTCGTGTTGGCTGCCTTTATTCAGAACGTGTCTGTACAGCAAGAGGCAGTTCCCTGGAGTCACAGGGACCATGATGCACAGATGCAGAATGTCTCAGTGTTTCACCGAGCATCTGCTTCAGAAAAGAGAGAAGCTTCAGGAGCAGCGCTCCCCAGGTTCCAGGGCTGCTTCTGCTGTGTGAACCTGAACTTGTTAACAGCAACTTACACATATATATATTTTATTGATTTTTTACAGAGAGGAAGGAAGAGGGAGAGAGAGTTAGCAACATCAATGAGAGAGAAACATCGATCAGCTGCCTCCTGCACACCTCCTACTGGGGATGTGCCCACAACCAAGGTACATGCCCTTGATCGGAATCGAACCGGGAACCCTTCAGTCCGCAGGACGACGCTCTATCCACTGAGCCAAACCGGTTAGGGCTGCTTCTCTTTTTTTTTTTTTAAGTTATTTTACTGCACTTGATGGAACATTTGAGTCACTTTTAAAGGTGGAAATGTTTGCAAGTTATTAAATATCTTCATCTAAGTTCAGAGAGAAGTCGTTTCTATAAATTGTCAGATAATGTTTATCCATCACCGACTTTTTAAAACCTTTTTGATATGAAAACATGACATTGTAGAAAGTTTGGAAAATAAAAATTCATTCATGATCCCATCACTCAGTAATTCTCATTTGCATGTCCTTTTCCAGTCATGACTAATTAGCATATATATAATCAAAATGTATCCTCTTTTTACCTGACATATAATGAGCATTTTTTCTGTTTCTACTTGGTCTTTGTAAATATAAGTTCTGATGATGACATAATTTATCTTTTTTATTACTAAATGCTCATGAATTAGCAATTCCTCCATTGTGAGACACCTAGTGGGGGGTTTTCCACTTTTTGATATGATAAAAGCTTTCATGCAAATAAACATTTTCCTTTGAACACTTTATTTTTTATGAAGTGAGACTGCTAAGTGAAAGAATCTGAAGGGCCTAATTCCTTCCCCACCAGGTTTTGAACACAAGACTTGTCCTGGAAAATATCATGGACTAGAGGCCCAGTGCACGGATTCGTGCACCAGTGGGATCCCTCAGCCTGGCCTGCATCGGGCTGATACCAGCTCTTCAACATCCCCTGAGGGGTCCTGGATTGCGAGAGGGCACAGGCCAGGCTGAGGGACCCCCACTGGTACATGATTGGGGCCTGGGAGGGACCATGGAAGGGCTCCAGGGCATGTCTGGCTGTCTCACTCAATCCCAATCAGCCAGACCCCAGCAGCAAGATAACCTACCAGTAGGAGCATTTGCCCCCTGGTGGTCAGTGCACATCATAGCAAGTGGTTGAGTGGCTGTAGCATATCATTAGCATATTATGCTTTGATTGGTTGAACGGCCAACTGGACAACAGGACACTTAGCATATTAAGCTTTTATTATAGGAATTCCCTGAGAAACAAAACCTAGGACAGGGGGCTGCTAGGTGCACCCACATCAGGTCCAGGCACCAGCCAGGAGACACCCTGCTAACTTAGGAGATCACACCTCAGTGTTTAAAAGCATAGATTGCACTCTGGCCTGTTTGACTCAGTGGATAGAGCATCGGCCTGCAGACTACAGGGTCCCAGGTTTGATTCCAGTCAAGGGCATGTCCCTCGGTTGCGGGCTCCTCCCTGCCCTGATTGGGGTGCATGCAGAAGGCCACCAATCCATGTGTCTCTCTCACATCAATATTTCTCTCTCTGTGTCTCTCTCTCCACTTTCTAAAAATCAATGGGAAAATATCCTCAGGTGAGGATTTAAAAAATAAAACAAAATACAGCTTCCTTTAAAAAAAATTTTTTTTTAACTACATTTTACAATTAATGCCCTAACCATTTTGACTCACTGGATAGAGCGTTGGCCTGCGGACTGGAGGGTCCCAGATTCAATTCCGGTCAAGGGCATGTACCTTGGTTGCGGGCACATCCCCAGTGGGGGGGGGGGGGGGGCGTGCAGGAGGCAGCTGATCAGTGTTTCTCTCTCATCGATGTTTCTAACTCTCTATCCCTCTTCCTTCCTCTCTGTAAAAATCAATAAAATATACAAAAGTTGGCAACTTTTTAAAAAATTGCAATTAATCAATGAGATCATAGATTGTGAGAGTAGCCAGGGACCAGAGAGAGCATATGGTTTCATCCTTTCATTTTCTGGTAGCAAAACTCAAAGCCTAACACACAGCAAGGAGAGTTGGCTTATCGATGAGCAAAAATGAATGACCAGCATAACCAGTACTTGGGAAGGGTACTTTGAGATAAGAAAGAAACCCCCACCCTCAATTTCTGTTTGTCTCAGGGTTCCCTGTGGCGGTGGGTAGCCCCTGGGTCTGCTGCTGAGATCGCAGTCTTGGGCTTAGGGACCTCAGGCGTCCCTTCCGCCCAGGGCTCAGGGCTCCTCGGGGAGGCGACACTTCCTACTGAGGGTTGGCCCTCCCGCCCGTCCTGCCAGGCAAGCCGTGACCGGCTCAACGTGAGGTGTTGGATGCCGTTTGTGTAAGCGCTCTGGGGGTCCATCTCTAGTAAGAACCGGAGCAGGATCTTTGCTCTGCAAGACAATGGAGCCCCCACTCCCTCCTCATCTTCATGGTAAGGGATAGCTTTTGAAGAACAGCTTCATTTTTTAATATTTTTTTATTGCTTTCAGAGAGAAAAGGAGAAGGGACAGAGAGAGAGAGAGAGAAAAAAAACATCCATGATGAGAGAGAAGCATGGATCGGCTGCCTCCTGCATGCCCCGCACTGGGAGAGTTGAGCCCACGATCCAGGCATGTGCCCTGACCGGGAATCGAACCTTGACCTCCTGGTTCATAGCTCGACGCTCAACCCCTGAGCACACCGGCCGGGCTCATCCATAACTTTTAATTTAAAAGGTTTCTATCGTTGTTAAACATATCCTGTCTGCACTATTGTATATCTTGCTTTTTTCTGTTTCAGGTATTGGAAGAAATTTCATGTTACCCTGAAAATAATGATGCTAAGGAACTGAAGCGTATTTTAACACAACCTCATTTCATGGTAAGTAACAACCCCCGCAGGACGACAGCCTTCCTGTCAAAGAAGCTCTCCATATTTTTAAACGTTTTATTAATGTGTGTTGGCATTCAGTATTCTATTGGCTTCAGGTGAGCCACTGTGATCACTATAATAAGCTAGTGAGCACCTCTCACTGTACAAAGTGATGATGTTAGTGGCATATGCTCGGTGCCGCACACCACATCCCGTGCTTATTTCTTTTGTAGCTAGAAGCTTGTAGTCTTCTCCTTTTTACAAAAGTTGTTAGCGGTCTTCATAAAACAGCCATCCCCATCAAATGCAACTTATTCCTACAATATCAGACTATTAACGTTATAGTACAAAGTGACGTGTGCATTGCTATCAGTAAACATTTCCAAAAATAATGAATAGTTCTTGTCCTCTCTGAATATCCAGGTAGACGCTTAAAAGACATTTTCATTCAAACATGTACTTGCCTGCTGTCTGCAAGAGGCAGCTGATCAATGCTTCTCTCTCATTGATGTTTCTGATTCTCTATCCCTCTCCCTTCCTCTCTGTAAAAAAAAATCAATAAAATATATAAAAATGCATATACTTATAAGTATATACAGTAATTAAAGGAAGAGTAAATAAGTATAGATTTAAATGATTGATCCTCAGTGTAGGGTGTGCAGGAGGCAGCTGATTCATGGTTCACACTCATCATTGATGTTTCTCTCTCCCTCTCCCTTCCTCTCTGAAATCAGTAAAAATATATTTTAAAAAATAATAAAGTAACTCCCACTTTACTATCATCTCTGCCCCATTATCCTTCCTTTTCTTCATAGTCATGATTACTCTATGGAACTAGAGGCCCGGTGCACAAAATTCATGCATGGGTAGGGTCCCTAACCCTGGCTGGCAATCAGGGCCGATCGGGGCCTTCCTCCCCCTGGCTGCCAGGCCTTCCTTCGCTCCACGCCTCCCCCTGGTGGGCAGTGCATGTCATAGCGAGTGGTTGAACTCCTGGTTAGTTGAATTCCCGAGGGGACAATTTGCATATAAGCCTTTTATTATGTAGGATGATCTTGTTTGTTTACTCCTCACCATCTGTCTCCAGCTCACTTATCTCCTCTCACCCTGTGCTCACGAGAATGGAAGTTCCCTGAGGGCAGGGACCTTGTCCTACTGTCCTCAGTGTCCATGAGTATGTGATATTTTGGAAATTTACATGTTTTATAAGCTATCTTCATCCTTTCGGTTATATAGCAGAGTCACTGTTAACACTATCAGTAAAAGATAGTTGCTCAGTACACCAACTCTGGCACTGTTTCTTTTCAAATCTGTTTCCATTTTAAGCTCTAGAACAAATTTGCCACCCTACTCACAGATGAGTCTTTCCACTAAGTTATTTGAAATTGCATTATGTCAGCCTTCAGACAAGTTAGTTGGGCCCTAGCTGGTTTGGCTCAGTGGATAGCGTGTTGACCTGCAGACAGAAGGGTCCCGGGTTCGATTCCAGTCAAGGGCCTGTACCTTGATTGCAGGCACATCCCCAGCCCAGATCCTGGTCAGAACTCATGCAAGAGGCAACCTCTGTCTCTCCCTCTTGTCTTCCACTCTCTCCAAAAATCAATGGGGGGGGGGGCGGGGAACAGGTTAGTTGGTACTTTCTTATAACATCAGACAATACCTCTAACCCAGGTAATCAACAAACATGTGCATCCATTGATTTACTCATGCATGCTTGCGTTCATTCTTTTTTAAATCATCATGATTATTTGTCATAAAGAAATCAAGGTGCCCAGCCAGTGTGGCTCAGTGGCTGAGTGTTGACCTATAAACCAGGAGGTCAGGGTTCGATTCCTGGTCAGGGCACATGCCCGGGTTGTAGGGCATGCAGGAGGCAGCCAATCCATGATTCTCTCACATCATGGATGTTTCTCTCTCTCCTTCTCCCTTCCTCTCTGAAATCAGTGAAATATATTTTCTAAAGAGACAGGCTATAGCCCTAGGTGGTTTGGCTCAGTGGATAGATCATCGGCCTGCAGACTGAAGGGTCCCAGGTTCGCTTCCGGTCAAGGGCATGTACCTTGGTTGCGGGCACATCCCCAGTAGGGGGTGTGCAGGAGGCAGCTGATGGATGGTTCTCTCTCATCGATGTTTCTAACTCTCTATTCCTCTCCCTTCCTCTCTGTGTAAAATCAATAAAATATATTTTAAAGGAAGATAAAGAGATCAGGGTATAGTTAAATGTAGGTGTAAGGCGCTTTGAGTTCTCTGTAGATGAGACACACCTTTGAGAGGCAGAGTATGTTGTATGTGTGTTTATAGAATCAATTCCTCCTGGAACAGTACTGTTATTAAGATGTCACTTCCTTCCTGGAACACTAGGCCTTACTTCAGACTCACGACGTAGTGGCCCATGAAGTTTACAGCGATGAGGCGCTGAGAGTCACGCCGCCCCCCACGTCCCCCTACCTGAACGGCGACTCCCCGGAGAGCGCCAACGGGGACATGGACATGGAGAACGTGACCCGCGTCCGCCTGGTGCAGTTCCAGAAGAACACAGACGAGCCCATGGTGAGTAGGAAAGAAAGGTCTCAATCTTCCCAAAATGCCAGCGGGAGTGAGAACGCCTGACTCCAGCCTCTACACCTCGGAGGGGGAGAGAAAGGAGGGAATCCGCTTCCAGATCCTCACTTCCCACAGGCCCCCCTGCTGCCCACAGCCCTGTGCTGACATCACACCTAAGACAGGCTGGGTTCTCCTTCCCACCTCTCTTGCACGCCTGTTTCTCTCTCATCATGGATGTTTCTCTCTCTCTCTCCCTCCCTTCCTCTCTGAAATCAATAGAACTAGTTTTTTAAAAGATCCAAAGTATTAAACTGTTTCTAAGTAACTGAACTACATCCCAGGGGGAGAAAAAAGCTTAAGAATATTTAGAAGAATTTAAAAAAAAAAAACCACCAAGCATGTGACAAGATAAAATGGACAATATCTGGCATCTAATCAAAGATTACGAAGCACGTGAAGAAGCAGGAAAGTGTGACCTACCATGTGGAGAATGATCAATCAAAACTGACAGATATTCGATTACCCCCAAGTGGCCTATGGGATTAATGGCAGGTCAGACCTTTCCAAAGAAGATATTAGGAAATGCGAAGACATAGCAATAAAAATTCTGCAAAACAAAAGAGAGGGAGGGAATGGTAAGTGTTTAACATTGTCATAGCAACGCATGGTACCAGGCAGGTGCTAGAAGCAGCACAGGGGACCCTGAACGTGCACGACGGTCTGATCCCTGAGAGTACTCCCCATGATGAAAACTGTAACTCTGCAGGAACTCCAAGCACACACAGGAAGAAAGCAGCACCAAGGTGCATCCTAATCAACCTGCTTAGACCCATGATAAATCGATTTTAAAAATGGAGATTAACAAAATAAGTATCACATACAGGAGAACAAAGAGAAGGAAGATATAAGATTCCTTATCATACAATTTAAAAGAATGTCATGAAAGTACTGAAAGTTTAAAAAACCTCAATTTACAATTCTAAATCCAGCAAAAGTATCTTTCAAAAAATAAAGGTAAGACCTAGCTGGAGTGTTCAGTGGATAGAGCATCAGCTCACAGACTGAAGGGTCCCAGGTTCAATTCCGGTCAAGGGCATGTACTTTGGTTGCAGGCTCAATCCCAGGCCCTGGTCCAGGCTCACGCAGAAGGCAACCAATTGATGTGTCTCTCTCACATGGATGTTTCTCTGTCTCTCCCCCTCCCTAAAATAATATCCTCAGGTGATGATTAACAGAAAGTTTTTGTTTTTAAATATATTTTATTGACTTTTTACAGAGAGGAAAGGAGAGAGATAAGAGTCAGAAACATCGATCAGCGGCCTCCTATACACCCCCTTCTGGGGATGTGCCCACAACCAGAGTACATGCCCTTGACCAGAATCGAACCTGGGACCTTTCAGCCCGCAGGCCGACGCTCTATCCACTGAGCCAAACCTGTCTTAGCAACAGAAAGTTTTTTTAAATAAAGGTAAAATTGCCCTAACCGGTTTGGCTCAGTGGATAGAGCGTCGGCCTGTGGACTGAAAGATTCCAGGTTCAATTCCAGTCAAGGGCATGTACCTTGGTTGTGGGCACATCCCCAGTAGGAGGTGTGCAGGAGGCAGCTGATTGATGTTTCTCTCTCATCGATGTTTCTGACTCTCTATCCCTCTCCCTCTCTATAAAAAAATCAATAAAATATATTTTTAAAAATAAAAATAAAGGTAAAATAAAAACATTTTCAGGTATACCAAAACAATTCAATAGATCTACAGTATAAGAAATGTTAAAGGGCCCTGACCAGTTTGGCTCAGTGGATAGAGCATCAACCTGTGGACTCAAGAGTCCCAGGTTCGATTCCGGTCAAGGGCATGTACCTTGGTTGTGGGCACATCCCCAGGAGGGACTGTGCAGGAGGCAGCTGATCATTGATTCTCTCATTGATGTTTCTAACTCTCTCTTCCTCTCCTTTCCTCTCTGTAAAAAATCCATAAAATATATTTAATAAAATAAAATAAAAATGTTAAAGGGCATCCTTACCATCTAAATCTCTTTCAAAGATAGCTGGCAGTTTTCACAAAACTAATGACATATTTGGGGTTTCTAGCATGTAGGCGTAAAATGTGTAACAAAGCACAAAGGTCAGAAGGAAGGAAGCACAAACAGCCCGTTAGAAGGCAGACTGCGGTGAGTGTACAATGTATGCTAAACCCTCAAGCAGTCAGCAGAGCAACACGATGGGATTATAGCTACTAAGACAACACAGGAGAGAAACGAGAATAAAAAGAAATTAACCCAAAGAAGGCAAGAACATATATTTATACCTCACAGTATCGATAGCCATATTAAGTGTAAATAGTTTAACGTCCCCCAATGCACAAGCAGTGATTGTTCTGTATTGCCTGTAAGAAGTGCCTTCTACATAAAAATGGCGGTAATCAAAAGGAAGCTCGAATGGCTATATTAGCATCAAAGAATACTCTCAATCCACAGGGGGATTAAGTGAGAAATAAAGAACGAAAAGATCCCTGGGAAAATCCCGAAGCACTTGAAAACTAAGTAACATCTCCAAATAAACCATCAGTCAAAGAAGAAGTCAAAGGGAAATTAAAAGTTATTTTGAAGTGGATTAAAATGAAACCACAAGAAGTCAGAATCTGTGGGCTGCAGCTAAAGGAGGACTTAGGGAGTGTAGCTCAAAGCATCTATGTTAGAAAAACAGGAATGTCTGCTGCTGGTGTGGCTCAATGGGTTAAGCCTCGTCCCATGCACCAAGGGGTTGCCGGTTCGATTCCCGGTCAGGGCACAGCTGAGGTGGGGGGCATGTAGGAGGCAGGCAATCAACGACGTTTCTCTCTCTCTAAAATCAATAACATTTTTTAAAAAGAGATAAGATCCTTTTAAAAGAAATGTCAAATCAGTGACCTCAACTATAAGAAAAAAATTAATCTCAAAGTGAGTAATAGAAAATAAATAATAAAGATCAAAGTAGAAATCAATGAAATAAAAAGCAGAAGACAATAGGGGAAAATCAATTAAACAAACATTTTTGAGAGGATCAGACTGATTAGGGGGAAAAGACACTAACTTACTAATGTCATGCATTCAGAAGTGACATTACTACAGACTCTACAGAAACTGAGTCACCCTATACTATTTAAAAATTGAATTTGTAGTTAAAAACCATCCAAGAAAACACCTGGCAAGGTTGTTTCTCTGGTGAATTCTACCAAACATATAAGGAAGAAATAATACCAATTCTGCACAAACTCTTCCCAAAACAATGAAAGGGAAGGAATTCTTCCCAACTTATTTTTTGTTGTTGTTTTTGTTATTATTAGCTAGAATTACCCTGATACGCAAACAAGAGAAAAGCATTACAAGAAAACTACGGACCAGCAACTCTCTTGAATATAGATGCAAAAATGCGAAATGAGTGTCATCTTATAGTAACTCTATTTTTACTTAACTTTTTACAGGGAATCACTTTAAAAATGAACGAGCTAAATCATTGTATTGTTGCAAGAATTATGCATGGCGGCATGATTCACAGGCAAGGTAAGTTTCATGTATGATTCTTTCTCGCTTTTGTCCTATAGCTGCGTGGAGACAGTGTTGTTATGAGCCATATAAGAGATCTGTTAACACGTGATTCATAGAAATGACCCAATGAGGTTATCTTTTGGGTTTAGTCATTTGTTCCTGTTCGCCTGTTCAATGGAGTTTGAATCACTGTTTATATCCTGACTTCGTAGAGACCAGTGGTCGGCAAACTCATTCGTCAGCAGAGCCAAATATCAACAGTACAACGACTGAAATTTCTTTTGAGAGCCACATTTTTTAAACTTAAACTTCTTCTAATGCCACTTCTTCAACATAGACTCTCCCAGGCCATGGTACTTTGTTTAAGAGCCACACTCAAGGGGCCAAAGAGCCACATGTGGCTCGCGAGCTGCGGTTTGCTGACCACTGGTAGAAACCATGAAAGATAAAGCAAAGTACCCTATTGGGCACCAGGATAGATGGGAGACATCCATTCTAGGATATGAGATCCATTCTAGGATATGAGATGTATATATTTAAATGTAATGACAGTTCAAGAATTGCTCTCTCACCCAGCCAGCATGGCTCAGTGGTTGAGCATCCACCTATGAACCAGAAGGTCATGGTTCCATTCCCCACACAGGGCACAGGCCCAGGTTTTGGGCTCGATCCCCAGTGAGGGGTGTACAGGAGGCAGCCCATCAATGATTCTCTCATCATTGATGTTTCTCTCTCTCTCCATTCTTCATTCTCTCAAATAAAGAAAATATTTTTCAAAAAATTTTTAAACTTAAAAAAGAATTGTCTCATTCATCTAGGAATGAGATATACTACTTATAACTTGGGAAATTGGAGTTTGATAAAGAACATAAAGATTCAATGATGCCCTGACCGGTTTGGCTCAGTGGATGGAGCGTCAGCCTGCAGACTGAAGAGTCCCAAGTTCGATTCCGGTTAAGAGCATGTGTCTTGATTGCAGGCACATCCCCAGTAGGGGGAGTGCAGGAGGCAGCTGATCAATGTTTCTAACTCTCCATCCCTCTCCCTCCCTCTCTGTAAAAAATCAATAAAATAATATTTTTTTTAAAGATTCAATGGTAAGGTCAGACTGATGGCTGCTGGAAGGGAGGGGCGTTAGTGGGGCCGAGAGGAAAAAGTAAAGGGATTAAAAGGTATGAATTTATAGACACAAAATAATCACAGATTTAAAATACAGCAATAAGGGAACATAGTCAATAATATTGTAATAACTATGTACAGTGCCAGGGCAAGGTGTATAATTGTCTAATCTCTATGGCTATGCCTGAAACTAATGCAAGATCTTAAAGCTAGTGAACGATGAAGCTGGGATTGGGACCCAGACAGGCTGGATCTAGGAGCTGTACCTTTAACCCAGTATACACACTGCCTATCTCAGAAAACTACCAGATTCCCACCACCAGCTTTCCGAGTGGTGTCTCCCAGCAGATGCGCCTGTGGTAGAGGGTACTGAGGGGCCAAACCTGCCCCTGTTTCTGAAATACTGCCCTTCCAGGCTGAGCCTGATTTGTTTCAGTTGTTTGCATCGCTTGCTTGGGATGGTGACTATATGTCATCGCGTGTCTGTAACCCTGTGACATTTCTCAGGCACACTGCATGTGGGTGATGAGATCAGAGAAATCAACGGCATCAGCGTGGCTAACCAGACCGTGGAGCAGCTGCAGAAGATGCTCGTGAGTAGCCGCAAGTTTCTTTTCCTCAGTCTCAGGCTGGCTTTCGGGCTGCTAGCCTTCTCATTCACACACAAACAAGGGGCCTTCTTTTGCAACCCGAGTCTCACTGGGACCACCGCGGGTATGAACTTGAACTTCCACAACATTCCTGAAAACGGACAGCTAGGAAAATGGTTACAAGCAGTGGGGTTTAGCGGCGTGGGCTTTAGCTCTCTCCTTTCCTCTTTATCTGCTGGGTTTGTCCTCCAGCAGCTGTTGAAAGCAAACCTTCCCAGCTGTGTGTAACAGCTGGCTTCTCGGTGACCTCCGTCTGCTGGCACAGCCACGTCAAACCCCTTTCCTGCCTGGCTGAGTCACCGCCAGTGGTGGGCTTTCTCCACAGCACGGGGAGGAAAGTTCAAGTAGATCAGGTCATTTCTGTCCCTGCCCCCCAAAGTCTGTGTGCGGGGCAGGGTTGGGGTTTTAAAAAGGGTGTTGGGGGCGTGGGCAGAATGGCAGGCCTTGGTGAGCAGACCTTCCCACTGCAGCATAGTGAATATCTATTATGAATATTGATTAAGTGTGAAATACCTATTATGAGTATTGATTAAATGTGAATGAAATAAGCACACATACTTACTCTAGTAAATACCAAGGTCAAATCCTATATAATAAAAAGCTGATATGCAAATCGACCGGCAGAATGACTGGTTGCTGTGATGCACACTGACCACCAGGGGGCAGACGCTCAATACAGGAGCTGCCCCCTGGTGGTCAGTGCACCAGAAACTGGACTCACGGCTGGTGAGCGCAGTGGTGGTGGTGGGAGCCACTCCTGCCTCCACGGCAGTCAGACAACCCTGACCCCAGCGCCCGCGAGCACTCCCGGACTGCCAGAGGGCACAGGGCAGGCTGAGGGACCCCCTGAGTGCATTAATTTCATGCTCCGGGCCTCTAGTTATGAAATAAAAAGTAAATTTTATGACATGTAGCGTCATGCTGGAGCCTGCCAAACATAATTTTTAAGTATTTACTTTTTCGATTACCCAGTTCACTTTCTATTCACTTTTTTTAGTCTTTATTGTTGAAAGCATTACCTATGTGCCCTTTTTCCCCACTGATCCCCTCCAGGTCCCCCTTCGCCCCCCACTGTCTTTGGTTCATCACCTCCTACCCACCCTCCCCCGCCTTCCCTCTGTGATTCCTACTTTGGAAAGACAGGTCACTTAGTGTGTTTTGTATTCATGTCTGTGAAAGGGTCAGGGTCGGGGTCAGGATCAGAGTCAGGGCTCTGCTGTATGGCCCAGGCCCATAGCTGCACCATGAGCTCAGTAACCTGGTTTCAGTCCAGGCCCAGCGCTCGCAGCTGCCTCGCCTTCCCTGCCCTCACATGTTCTGAGCTGCTTCTTACATGTTTCCTGTGCAACATGGTTTGCTAAGCGGCTTTCCTTTCTTCCTCCAGCGGGAAATGCGGGGGAGTATCACCTTCAAGATCGTGCCCAGCTACCGCACTCAGTCATCGTCCTGTGAGGTAATGGCTCCCCCATCCCCCCCCCCCCCCCGCTCCCCTGGGCCCCTCACTCTGTCTGCTCCTGGCTGAATGTCCTGGCTTTCTGGGGAACCGTTTCTGCCTATGCTGTTGATCACTGCACACCAATTTTACAACCAAGATAACGGAACAGAGCAGGTCCCCTCCACCTACTCAGCCCTGCCTCCCCGGGGACTTCCACTTGAACTTCCTGCAGGCCGGAGTCGAAGCAAAACAGAGAAGCTCCCAATAGCGGCATAGCCGCCATAGAGCCAGAGCAGGCCTGTGAGGAAAGAATGGGTTGCGGTGATGTTTCCAGGAAATACAGGCACTTCCCTCGCTGAGAAGCCACACAGATAGCTTTGTTCTTCTTTCCAAGAATCTAGAGGCGTCTCTTTCGGTGTCAGGACAGGCGGTCACGCCCTGGGCCGGGACAGGAGGGGCGTGAGGACCGTAGCTGATGCTATTAGAGGAATGGGGGCTTTTGCAAGCTTCTGTGAAATTGCATGCATGGGGGAGGGCAGGCCATCGGTGAGCAAGCGGCCCCGGGTCCTATCTGCACTGGGCCTTCAGCCTATAGAGAGCTCACTGCCCAGCCTGTCTCGTCCAGTTCCGTGTTGGTGACTAAACGCGATCCCAACATCTCTCCCTTTTCTATTTGGAATGCAAACTGGCATCAGGGGTGTCCCCTTTGGCTCTGGGGTTATTTCCGAAGCCTGTTCTTCCCTGTGCATCCTCCACATGTGTGCACCTTCCACATGTGTGTGTGTGCACAGCCACAGGAAGCACACATGCCAGCACCCCTTTCTGAGCCCAACAGGGAGCAGGGGGAGCTCGTGCAGGGACTGGGCTCTGCACTCAGGCCGCGTTGCAGGAGGCATGACCGTGACCCTGCCGCTCTCCAGCAAGGCTGTCCATCTCACAGGCCACCCCCGAAGCCCGCTGTGCCTCTAAGCCTGGTGAGGAGCCGCATCTGGCTGTGTAGCTCGGTCAAGTGCGTGTGGAGCGAGCCAGGCGGTGGGGGTTTCTGTTCATCTCAGGTCTTGAGCTCCTCTCGGTGGCTTTTTCTGGAACTTCAGTGAAGACTGTTTTCACAGCAAATGCAGAACTGCTCTGCAGGGCGTGTCGTTGTGAGGTCGGTTGCCTAGCACCCAACCTGCTGGGCAAGAGATTCGGTCACTTTTTGATCTTCTGAAACCCCAGATGGTCCTGACTGTCTCTTATCATTGGAGAAAGTTAGTAAACACTATGGATTTTTGTCTGTTCTGGCTGATTCCCCAGAAGACAGTTATTAAGATCCCTTAGGTTTCTCTTGTGCGTTTTAAGTGCTTGAACTAGGTTTGGGATGGGGCCAGTATGACACGTGCATTCTATGCTCTTACGTAAGAAGTGCCCCCTTGGACCTGCTGTCTCTGTGGCCGGTCAGCAAAAGAATGGTCCCCTCCCCGCCCCAGCTGGGGCCGTACTTCCGAAAGGAAGGCCCTCCGGCCACCTGCCTCAGTTTCTCCCTGACGTTCAAGAAGGTTCATCTAAGGGGTCTCATTATTTATTTTATTTTAGGAGAAGATTCTATTTTTTTAATTGATGTCAGAGAGGAAGAAAGAGAGATAGAAACACCCATGATGAGAGAGAATCATGGATCAGCTGCCTCCTGCACACCCCCCATTGGGGATGGAGCCTGCCACCCGGGCATGTGCCCTGACCGGGAATCGAACCCTGACCTCCTGGTTCCTAGGTTGATGTTCAACCCCTGAGCCACACCGGCTGGGCCAGAAGTTTTCTTTAAATCTTCGCGGGGGGTGGGGGGGAGGGGTTGCATGTCTTTTAAGCAGGCATGCACATGTCAAAGGTTTCAGAGAAATCTACTAAACCGAAAAGGTTTAAGCACTTCCTTTCCTTCCTCTTCTTGGTCTTCAAGTCAAAGTGATTTGGACAATAAGGGAGGGGCCTGGGAAGGAGTGTGAGTGCATCGAATAGGCAAATATTACCAATAAGAATAAAACACAGATAGACGCCAGAGAAGAAACCGTTATTTAGGTCATTGTAGCGGATTGATTCAAAGAATAATCTCAAGCCTCTGAAAATATTTGTCCTAGAAAGAGCCCAAAATGGTTACAACATAAGAAGTCTTTTTTTCTATGTTAGTTTTACTTCAAATGGAGTCGTTCAGTCATTTTTGACATTGAGGTACCCAAAAATTTACTCAGTACTTTTTAAACCTACTTTTTAGTACAAATTAGGCAGTTGGGTCTTCAACCCAATAATGGGACCGTACATTTGTCATTTCCTAGCCTAGACAGGGTTCTAATAGGAAGCCACTCTCTGGGTCTCCTTTAAAGAAAGCAAAAAGGAGAAATGGCCCACGAGTGGCTCGGTCATCATTCACAATGTGTGAATAAGCTGCAGAGTTTTCTTTTCTGATTTCTGTGAAGTCACGCAAGTAAGTCAGTGTGGCACCTGCGCAGCTGAAACCTCAGAGGAAATGGTTGTCGGACTGTGGTTGCAACTGTTGATGTGTGAATATTTCTGTCTCTGTGCCGCTGTTTGTTAATGAACCTTGTGTCTTATTGCAGAGAGATTCCCCCTCCACTTCCAGACAGTCCCCAGCTAATGGTCATAGCAGCACTAACAATTCTGTTTCGGTAAGAACTCGGGCTTCACACGGCCACGTGTGACAATTCTGTTGGTGCCACCTGCCATGAGTGTTCTAGTTACATGTGTCCAGTGACAATTATGTCTTCTGCCGGTAGACGAGGCTACTACAGCTGCAATGCAGTTCACTTCTGGAAAAATCTTCCTCAACATTTTCCCCTTTCCACCAGTTAAATGTGAAGACATGCAATTCAACACTCCTCTGGTCACCCCCCAGATATGTCCGCGACACCCCAATAGTTTTCATGACTTTGCTCCAACTGGCGCTAAGGGTGTAACTGGAAATTCCTTGAAATTTCTAACTGTTTTTTAATTTGAGAAAGAGAAAGAAATGTCCAGATTTTGCAGCGCAGGCATTCGGGTCTCGGGCTTGTCGTGGTCCATTCTGAGCGACATACCTTAGTTTCCGCTATCTACGTTTACGAATTGGTGTGCCCTCTGTTTTTGTGGTACGTGCACATATTTTTGTGAATTACAAACTTTGCCTGGATATGAAAAGCAAAAGGAACTTGCTTCAACCTGCACTTAAGCCACGCTGCTATCACATCTTTAACACAAAGTACTTTATGTTTTGGCTTGAACGTGGAGTTCTAGTTTTTCCCCCAGAACTTTCCATGTTGATATGTGAAAAGAACTGGTTTTAGTTTCTGTAAACAAATGGAAGCACTTACAGGTGCAAGTGTGTAATATTTGGGGGTAACAGAGTCTCCTCTGAGTTGTGGTATTGCTGTTCAAAGTACTGAAAGTTCTAACCATGCAGCAGTATCACTCTTTTTGGACCATGAATTTGCCCTGTAAAAATCTGTCAACTTTTGCAAATAAAATAAAAATATATCAACTTTGTTATCAGGTAAAATTTTAAATAATTCAGCCATCATCTCAAATGGAATGATATCACTAAGTGAAATTACGGAAGAAAATTTCCTATGGCTTTTATTTTCGACTTCAAATAGACTGTAAAGGAATTCCTTCTAACAGTTAACATTGAATACTCTTACGATGGTGAAAACCATAGAGCCATCAGAGTTTTCAACATCTGAATGGAATGGTGGCCGTGACCAAGCCGAAAAGGGCACCAGCTCTTTTTGGTGGGGGTTGTCATTTAAGTAGGGCCGTTTCGTTCGCCCTGGCTTTTGTGTTGAAGATGCTGAGTTGTTGCTTAGCAACACGTTTTCTCTCCGCTTAAAACTTACCTGCTTTCTTCGGCTTGCTGCTAAATGGCTAATTTTTTTTAATAGTTCAACATTTCTGAGAACTGGAATAACGTGTATTATCTCTTTACAACTTAAACCTAGCTCATTTTTTTTTAACCATATTGTAACAGAACACACAATTTTCCTTGTGCTCTTGAAAAGTAAATGAAAATTTTTCTCCTGGGTTGGCTTTGTTCTGCAGGACTTGCCATCAACTACCCAACCAAAAGGACGACAGGTGAATAGCTATCCTCTCTAGAAACTTCTCTAAAACGAGCTGCTACTAGCCGATCCTTTATTAACCCTCTCCATCCCACAACGTCTGCATTTTGGACCATAACATTGGAGCATCGAGAGCTTGTACCATTTCATTCTAACACATTAAACATGACTAATTCACTGTACAGATTTCCCCCTCACACCCTTGTAGCTACAATGGTTACTGTCATTGCAACCTGACACTAAGAATTCAGCCTTTTGGGTAAGGTGACCAGACGTCCCAAAAGCGGGACGTCTGGTCACCTTACTTTTGGGGGTCTTATGGGCCTGACTCTGGCTGGGGTTGGACAAAAGGTTAAAGGTTATGAAATTCCTGGGATCGTAAGAGTAACTAAAATGTACATCCTGGTGAACTCCTTCAGTAATAACTTTATGAAATTTGAAGTCCTTTTGATCATTTGTATTTGCATGGATGTTTCTCAGAGGCATTGCCAGTGAAGAATACAAATCCTGGCGTTGATGCCTCGCATGCCCTCTTAGTCCCAACATGAAATATCAAGGGCCGCCAGCCAGGGGCAGTAACTTGCCACCAAGGATGGCTCTTAGTTGCAAATGCAGAGACTTGCTCATTTTATAGGCGGGGTTTCCGAAAGGACACTGGAAGGGAACAGTTGTGGTCTTAAAACATGCTCAGGTGTGGCGTTCAGATTGGCGGGACTCAGCACCTGACTGATCCGCCCACAGCTGAGCATTAAGACTCGGGAAGCCTTAAGGCACTTAGAAGCCCAGGAATTCTAAACATGCTGCCCCTGAGGTGCTAGTCTGTGGCCTTTTATAATATTCACTCGTTACATTTGCATATCATCACGCTCATGTGTCTTCTCTAAGAAGCATAAAACACAAATGTGCAGCCTTTTTAAAATATATTTTTACTGATTTCAGAGAGAAAGGGAGAGGGAGAGAGAAAAACATCCATGATGAGAGAGAACCATGGATCAGCTGCCTCCTGCACGCCCTCTACTGGGGATCAAACCTGCAACCCAGGCCTGTGCCCTGACCTGGAATCGAACCATAACCTCCTGGTTCATAGGTTGAAGCTCAACTACTGGGCCACACCAGCCAGGCTCTACATCCTTTTTTAACAATAAAACTGTTTTTTAAATGCTTCTTTGCACTGTTTGAATGACATTGCAGTCGATCGGCTGTGTGCACAAACACTCAGTCACCATGCAGGCATTCTGGGGCAAGATACCAGCACAACGTTCTGGCTTGTTTGGTGCCACACACTGCTTTATGGCTCAACCGACCCTGAATGTTTGTGTCTCTGGCCTCGAGGCTGCCACATATCATGACAATGGATCCATCACACCAACTAGGCACAATGCAGGTTTTTAAATGGTAAGCATACATCTCTATCAGTATAGGCCAGTGGTTGGCAAACTGCGGCTCTTTGGCCCCTTGAGTGTGGCTCTTACACAAAATACCTTGCCCTGGGCGAGTCTATTTTAAAGAAGTGGCATTAGAAGTTTAAGTTTAAAAATTGTGGCTCTCAAAAGAAATGTCAATCATTGTCCTGTTGATATTTGTCTCTGTGGGCTGATGAGTTTGCCGACCACTGGGCTAGGCCTATTCTGTTAGAGTAAACACCGAAATTAAGTCTTGGGTTTTAGTAAACAAGTATCATATGCTCCCCCAAATAAATAAAAGCAGCAAACATTTAAAGCCGAGCACATCAGAAGTAGCCATTGTGGGTAGTGGTAGCGGATTTCCGTGTTGTAGTTCCACGCATCATGTTCGTGTCACCATCCACTGTCCTGTGGTGTTGGAAGTGTCGGGGTGTGCTTGTTCGGGTGGCGCTGTGGCTCCCGCATCCCCCGCCGGTCCTCACGCACTCCTGTTCCGTAGATCTATGTAAGAGCGCAGTTTGAGTATGATCCGGCCAAGGATGACCTCATCCCCTGCAAGGAGGCTGGCATCCGCTTCCGGGTCGGTGACGTCATCCAGATCATCAGCAAGGATGACCACAACTGGTGGCAGGGCAAGCTGGAAAACTCCAAAAACGGAACCGCGGGCCTCATCCCCTCCCCTGAGCTGCAGGAATGGTATGTTTTTCTCGTTATGTTTTGTTTCATCACAAAAATGAAAGCCTGTTCGTCCAGTTTTCAACCTGATATGACTGCTTCCTAGTGTAAACCTGTTTGATCTCTTCCTTGCTCTACTAATCCAATGGTCGGCAAACTACAGCTCACAAGCCACATGCTGCTCTTTGGCCCCTTGAGTTTTTAGCAAAGGCCAGCTTATCCAAATCCTATCTAATAAAAGAGTAATATGCAAATTAACTGTCACTCTGCTATACCCACAAGCCACGCCCATCAGCCAATCAGGATTGAGTATGCAAATTAATCCTACCAAGATGGCTATGGCTATAGAGAGAGCAGGAGGGAGGTTTGAGTTGCCCCCAGCGATGGAGGAAGCTAAGCTTTCCACAGCCCTGGCCTGCCTTAGCCTCCACTTCAGGCTACAAAGTTTCAATTATAGAAGATAAATAAATCCCAGATACCAGGGCCTCCACTGGGGTCTCCAGGGGGCATGGCCATCCTGCAAACCACCACAGGCCCCTCGCCCAGGCTGCCCCACACCCTAAGGAAACCCCCACCCTGTTGCAGGACACCCTTCAGGGCAAACCAGCTGTCCCCCACCCATGCACCAGGTCTCTATCCTAGCTAATAAAAGAGTAAGATGCAGATTGATCATCACTCCAACACACAAGATGGCTGCCCCCATGTGGTCAAAGATCCTGCCCCCATGTAGACACAAGATGGACAGCAGGGGAGGGCAGTTAGGAGGGACCAGGCCTACAAGGGAGGGCAGTTGGGGGGACCAGGCTTGCAGGAGAGGGCAGTTGGGAGGGACCAGGCCTGCAAGGAAGGGCAGTTCGGAGCAATTTCCCCGAAAACCACCCACCACTAAATCGGTGAAAGCTTGTGATAATCACAGAAGACCTATATCAACCCAATATCCTGTGCTCTTTCCACTGTACATCATGACCATAGGTATAGGCTTTTCTTTTCTTTTTCTTTTTTTTAAATATATTTTATTGATTTTACACAGAGAGGAATTGAGAGGGATAGAGAGTCAGAAACGTCAATGAGAGAGAAAAATCAACCAGCTGCCTCTTGCACACCCCCCACTGGGGATGTGCCCGCAACCAAGGTACATGCCCTTGACCGGAATCGAACCCGAGACCTTTCAGTCCGCAGGCCGACGCTCTATCCACTGAGCCAAACCAGCCTCGGCAGTATAGGCTTTTCATGTGTTATCATGTGTGCTCAAGGAACACAAGGTCATTGTATGATGAGCCTTTGTGTTTCAGACATTTCCAGGGCATTGTCATGAAAGCCAAAGAACAGGCTCTATCAGAATGACGTGAAAAATGTGTGAGGAGTATGTTCACACAGGTCTGGAAACTCTTCCAATCAGTGATGTCTCCTGGATCGGCATAAACCTAGACATCCATGTCTTTCCTCTCTCTCCCCCCACCTAGGCGCGTGGCCTGCATCGCCATGGAGAAGACCAAGCAGGAGCAGCAGGCCAGCTGCACTTGGTTCGGCAAGAAGAAGAAGCAGTACAAGGACAAGTACTTGGCCAAGCACAACGCAGGTAGGGACAACCCCGACCGCAATGGAGGTCACGTGTCCTTCAGGCTTCAGAGTTCCCTGCCCCCACACTCCAGCATGTGAGCTCCTCATCAGCTTGCCAATATGATGTTGGTTGGTTGCCAGATATATTACAGAACTCAGCAAGTGCTGTTTGGCAATCGTGTTCTCTGGAACAGAAAGAACCCAGTACATGCAGTCCTCCCCTGAGAAACGCAAGCTGGAGGGTGTGCTGTGCCCTTGCTCCTGGCTCCTGTTCGGCCCTTGGACTTGGCCCCGGGGCACATTGCAAAGGGCAGAGGTGCACTCCTACCACAGAGCGCGCTGCAGAGGGTTGGGTAATTGGTTTGAAAGGGCACAAGTGACATTGGATACTAGACTGCTTTAGTCCGGTTCTGCGGCTAGTCTTCTTCCCTCACTGGTATTTCCTTGGCTCCTAAGAGACCCAGAGCATTACCTTGACGTTCCCTTCATGGTAAGCTTGTCTTCATGGAAGCTTGTGTACACTGAAGACGGAAGACTCATTGTTTGCCAGTGACTGAGATGCATACCCAAAGGGCATGACCTGTCATTGCAGTGGGATTCCCAAGGGCTCGCTCAAGTCAAAGAAAGTGTGTGGTGACATAAGAGTGGCATTAGACTAGTTCCCAAGGTTTCAGAAATAACTCCAAGGATCCAACATGTGGCCACAAAAATCAAGTGAATGCAATCACGCATGCCCGACCTGACAGTTCAGTGTTTCTGACCAATAGGAAACACCTTTCTGTCTGCAGAACATCAAAGTGATGGTGTGAGCATTCATTAGAAAAAGTAATTTAGAAACACGCAGGGTTCGTGTATGATTCAGAGAGTAAAAACTAAGCATGTTGAAGCACCACGTAATGTGGAATAGATGCGAGTGGCCACATTTTATTTCCAACTCACTGTCTCGTGTCTGATCGTGTGCCACTGCAGAGCGCAAAGCTGATAAAGGCATTGCTGGTTTTGTAAAAGGGACAGATGTTTAAAGCAGATTCATTAGGCATGATTTAGCTTCCAACAGGCTCACAAATTATCTATATATGTGTGTGTATGTACATTGAGTGGCCAGATTATAATGATCTCTGAATGTATAATAATCTGGCCACTCAGTATATATCCTATAGAATAAAAGGCTAATATGCAAATTTTCTCCTCGACCAGAAGTTCGACCAACAGGTAGGCCGGCCAACCGCCCATGTCCCCTCCCCCTGGCCAGGCTGGCTGGGCCCCACCCATGCACGGATTCATGCACTGAGCCTCTAATATATATAAAACACATACACACTGAGTGGCCAGATTATTATGCATTCAGAGATCATCACTCGGTGTATATACCCTTATATAATTTTTACAATAATTTTAGATGATACAGATAGACAGATAACATTAAAATTAATTGAAACCTAGGAAAGCAAAGCAGTGGCTGGTGACAGCTCTCAGTGCCTCACTGGCTGTGCATGCTACTAAGAAAGAGCACGCGGGCAGGATTGCTCCATTGGCACATGTTCTATAAATCAGCTCAGAGGAAAAGTACAAAGTTGATTGATAGAAAAACCAGAACCTCTCCATTCTGACCATTAATCCTCTGCCTCATTCACCAGAATATTGCCTCCCCCCATCCTGTTTCCCTGCTTTGTCCTCCCGTCTCCCTGTTCCAATGCACTGTAGACGATGCTCAGCAGTGCTGCAGACACACCCGTAAGCTCACTAGGCAGCCTGAGATGGGCCCAGAAGCCCGCACCCCTGAGCAATGCAGCTCTCAAATGAAGGATATCATTTCTAATTCGGAAATCCGGTGGGTCTCGGGTTCTTTCGCCACCGGGCCTGACAAACAGGTATCATTTCATGAAGCCAAGGCTTCATTCACTGTCCCTGGTCTCCGGCTTTCGCCCTAGTAAACACTGCCTCTCAAATAAACATTAGGTCACAAACCCAGCCATCTTTCTGAAGAAACCTCGTAGGGATAGAATAGAATGGCTTTTTCTCTTTTGACATTATACCTCCGAACCAAAATCATAGGCTAAGTTCTTGTAAACTTAGAACTCATAAATAGGGGACCCCTTCCCCCCCACTGTGCCATGCCAGCACAGCCAAGGGTTCGGTGAGCCTGAGGGAGGGCTGGTGAAGGATGAAGAAAAGACAGACAGAGAGAATAAGCTGGGTCCAGGTGGATCTCCTGTGCTTGACTAAGGCCACAGAACAGATCCAGACTGCAAGTTGATGGTTTATGTTATAGTCAGGGACAAACAAGGTAATTTACAATGTCCTTGTGAATTTCACCTGTTTTGGCAGCATTTGCTGCCCCTCCCACAGCCCACTAGCTACCCAGGAAGGATCAAGCTTAATTATGCTAAGAGGACTGTGCCCTCCAAGCTGGGCCTTGTTTGCAACTTTGCCAGCAGGTCAGAGGCTTAACCCTATAACCGCTCCCTACACCATGCCACCGCTTTGTGTTATCTTCAGCATCTTCCTATGTAGTGGTCTTCTGGGCCTCAGGGCCTACCTCATCAGGTCACCTCCTCTCCATGTGGCCTCTGGCACTGCGAATGGCACACTCCTTTGGAGCCCTGTGCCAGAGCCTCTTGGGTTTCTCTGTGGAACGTGTATTTCAGGTTCCTGGGTCATTGCCTAGCCAGATGGTCATTGTCTCAGCATCGCTCCTGAGTCTCCCGGAGGTTCTCCTGGTCGGCAGGAGATGCGGGTCCCTCACCTGGGCCTTGGGAAGTGTGCTCCTGGCGAGGCTTTGCCCTCACCCCCTCTTCAGGGTGCTGCCCCCCCCCCCACGCCCACTCTTCCACCTGGATCATTAGAAAGTGCAGACAATCCATTTGCCTGATGATCATCTTGAGTCTTGACAAGAGAGGAAGGCTGTCAGGGAGGCTGGGTATTGTATCAGCTGTTCTGTCTTTAGCTCTGATGAAAGTTCAGGCTAATATGCAGCATTGCCTGTAGAAAGGATTGCTCTAAGACACATGTGTCAAACACAAGGCCCGCGGGCCAAATCCGTCCCACCAGGCCTTGCAATGTGGCCCGCACCGTGCTGTCATCACTGCACTCCGCTGCGTTTCCATCACAATGACAGTTTATGACTGTTCAGTAAACCATTCGGCCCGCGATTTAGGCTGGATTTTAGATTTTGGCCCCTTCTCTGATTGAGTTCTAAGAAACAGCCCTGGCCAGTCTGGCTCAGTGGATAGAGCACCTGCCTTCGGATCAAAGGATCCCGGTTCAATTCGGTCAAGGGCACATACTTCGGTTGCAGGCTCCTCCCCATCCCAGGTGCTGGTCAGGCGTGCAGGAGGCAACTAATCAATGTGTTTCTCTCACATCGATGTTTCTCTCTCTTTCACTCTCCCTAAAAAACAATAGAAAAATGTCCTCAGGTAAGAATTAACCAAAAAATAAAAGAAACAAATACAGGTGACTTCCATCAATAAGGTAGACATTTTGAGAACTTGGAAATGCCCCGTTCTTTAGTACCAGGAACTAGCTAAATGGGCTCATGGGTCACAAACCCAACTACCTTTCTGAAATATTCAATATTTCTTGGGCTTTTTCAGAAGTTGATTGTAAAGCACAGTGGGGCATCTCCTCATAAAGCTCGGTAAAATAAAATAAGGGCCACATGTTTTGTTTCCTGCTTCAGATATTTGAGAATTCAGCATATATTGGTGACAAGATCCAAACCTTATCATCATTCTGAAGCTGTTTATATTTTTAGTAAAAATGAAGAATGGGAACTTTGTCAATATCTAGAACTGATAGGAATAGTAATACTAGAATTAATTCTTTCCATTTCTGTTCCCGGAGATTTCACATGTCTAATTAAAGCAGACTTCTCTTCAAACTGTGTTGCCTACATCTCACATTATAAAGTGGCAGCCTGCTCGCTGAACATGACGTATAAATAAGTTTTGTTTTCCACATACACTCATGGTGTTTAAAATAATAGCTGTCGCCCATCTAGTGCAGCTCAGTTCTTGAGCATCGCCCTATGAACCAGGAGGTCACAGTTTGAATCCCAGTCAGGGCACATGCCCAGGTTGCAGGCTCGATCTCCAGGGGGGGGGGGGGGCATGCAGGAGGCAGCCAATCCATGGTTCTCTCTCATCAGATGTTTCTCTCTCTCTCTCCCCCTCTCCCTTCCTCTCTGAAATCAATAGAAATATATTTTAAAAATAATAATAATAGTTATCACATTTGAAAATCAGGCCCAGAAGACCAAAAAGAGCACTTTTAGCTTTTCCAAGCAGAGACAGGGAATCAGAGCTAAAGGCTTACTTCTGAAAAAGATTTAACTGAAAAGCAGTTAACCAAATACTTAACAGTGTCATGAATATCGAGTGGCTTCCCCGGAAGTCAAGATTATGTGAGCCCACTATGCCAGACAGTATTTCTGAAGCCTTGCTTCATGCCACAAGCTAGAACTTTCTTCTTGGATACAGAGGACTCTAAAGGCAACCAAAAGTGGCCCAAACTCTCCCTGTCCTGAGGATGTTTTTCTTTTTAAACAAGAAGAGTCCTAGGCACAGGTGGTTAGAATGACAGGCAGGACAGGAAGTACTGTACCTGAAATGCAGACAAGGAAGGCTTCTGGTAACTACGCCCAGACCAAATCTCCCCGCGTATGACACCCTCTGGCTTTGACAGGAGGATGTTGCTGACTTTGTATTAAATGGGGGTTTTTTTCTTAATGTGATTTATTTGCCTCGTGTTTAGAATAATGCATGATGAAGTTTCTTTTGTGCATATACTTTTATTTTACTAATATATTAAAAGCCATGTTCAATGACCCCTGTCCATTTTTCATGCTGTCTTCCTCCCAATGGCCTCTGCATGTAAGTAACCTGTGAGTGACTGCCTCTTTGTGTTTGGTGAAGTCCTTGCATTTCGTCACCAGTCATCTTAAAGCCTGTGGAAGTCCCATCTCCATGTGTTCCCCTTACATCCCTTGTAGGTCTCCTTTCCCAGTATTATTTGTGATGGTTTTGCAATCCTGTGGCCGTGTACTGTCATGCTACTCATTCATGGTTAAGATACTGATGTGTAACATATCAGTTCATCTGTTTGTCCTGTCCATGGTGACCATCTAACTCATTCTCATGTGTGTTTTCAAATGACGGGTCTCATTTCAGTAAGCCTGGATTTAGGCTCTGTGGAGGGGAAGTGGGCCCACCCACCATTCAGAAATTGTGCTCCTCTGTGAGAGGCTTGATTGCTTTGTCTGTTAAAATCTGCTGACTTGCTGCTGCACCTCAATGCACCCCGGGGGCGATAGGTAGGAAAAGCAGTGCCGGCAGCACTCCTGGTTTTATTTTGGGGACTGTCGTCACTCCGTCACCACCACAGCGTGACCAGCTAGCTCTGCTACGCAGAGAGCCTCGTGTTCATTCCGATGTTGTAAGGCTGCCATGCAGATGCAGAGAGCATTTCTTGGGTTTTAGCTGTCGCTAGAGCCTTGGCTTTGAAGACTTTCAGTCAGCCTTTGTGGGGCCAAGTTCTCAAAAGAAACAAATGCAGAAGTACCCATTAACATGCACTAACCCTACTTCAGCATGTTGCATTTCTGTCTTTTAATATTTTGGGAATGACACTTTTGTTTGTTTGTTTGTTTGTTTGTTTCTTTGTTTCTGATCTGTTGCATTCCAGAGTAGCCTACTTTGCATTTGACAGTTCTTTGCTACTGGGAAGATCACAAAGGTTAAGGACTGAGCTGACATCCGAAGGCATTTGGCCGTTTTGTTGCAGGGCACAGAAGCTTCTCTTAAAGACTGACTGAAACACCCCTCCCCCATTCTTGATTACACCGGGGAATCCATTTTATTGAATTTCCTTCCACCCCTCTAAAATCTGTAGCATGTTCCATACCCCCAAAGAAGGAAATTGCAGGGTGCCCGGCCACATTCGGACACAGCTATGCAGAAAAGCATTGTAGAAAACACAAGTGCGTGATGTTAGCCGCCTTGTGAGGATTCTCAAACGTGTCTGAGAATCGCACAACCTTGAATTTGCACAGGAACGGTTACCCTCTCGGGCAAGTCTTTCTCCTCAATCTGTAATGATAAGAGAACTCCCTTTCGCAAAGGTTTTCCAGTTAAGGCTCTGCTTCATGCTTCTTTCCATCGTGCACTGCCCTGATGCACTGCCCACAGGCCCACAGCCTGGGCCCCGCGGAGCCTGTGTCTCTGCTCACGTCCCCACGGGTTTCCATAGAATGGGTAGCTGGGTTGCAATAAAACCCAGGAGATGCTCATTTCAAAAGCCTGTGAAATCATAGTCCCAGAACCATGAAGTTCGAGACCAGCTGTCCATTCATCCCACTTCCATCCCTCACTAGCCTCGCTGGCCTCTTCCTTGGCTCACTTCACTTGCATTCATTCTCTATTCATGTTGGCCGCTGTCTGCACACTTCTGCCTTTTTAGTGTTGCTGGTTTCTTAGAATTGCAAAAAGGTGAACAGCATGTGGTTTTGAATGAGTTCGTATGAGTTGCTGGCTACTGCATGAGAGAGATGCGGTATCCTTTAGATTTGGACTTTCATGCATGTGCTCAACGTATCTTTGGATGCCCCTGCTTCTGAAGTGCATTTTCATGGGCTTAAAGATGACATTTTCTTCTGAAAGGTTGTATGATGTAAATGTATTAGAAGTCGGATGCAGATATTTTAAGACATGGTTTTACAACTACTTTGGGTTCGCCAGTAGAATTATCATTGACATACATGAACTGTTCTTCCTGCAAATTTACCTGTCTTCTAAATCTTTGCATTTTAGTGTTTGATCAATTAGACCTTGTTACATATGAAGAAGTAGTAAAACTGCCAGCATTCAAAAGGAAAACACTAGTCTTATTAGGTGAGTCTGATGGGGGAACTCGTGGTTTTCTTATTCTTGTCTTCAAAACACTTTCTGAATATTATTAATAATTGTCTGTTTTCACTTCCTTCCCAAAAATGGCCTAGGTGCGCATGGCGTTGGGAGAAGACACATAAAAAACACTCTCATCACAAAGCACCCAGACCGCTTTGCGTACCCTATTCCACGTAAGCTATGTCTCTCTCTTAAGTGTATTGTTTTTCTAGTACTTGTTTAATATTGTCATTTATCTCTTTTTTTCTGATTACATTAGTAATAACTATCCTATATAATAAAAGGATAATACGCAAATCAACTGAACAGTGTAAGGACTGGTTGCTATGACAGGCACTGACCCGCCCCCCCCCCCCGAGTGCATCAATTTCGTGCACCATGCCTCTAGTTCACTATAAGAAATTTGGGCCTGGCCAGCATGGCTCAGTGGTTGAGCATTGTGGTAAACCAGGAAGTCATGGCTCAATTCCTACTCAGGGCATATGTTCAGGTTGCAAGCTAGATCCTCAGTGGGGGGCGTTCAGGAGGCAGCTGATCAATGATTCTCATCATTGATGTTTCTATCTCTCTGTCCCTCTCCCTATGTTTCTGAAGTCAATAAAAAAAAAATCTGGAAGATCCAAAAAAGAACAAAGAAAATGAGTTATTAATCCCAACCCCACCCCCCTAGTAAGAGTGCTGTAAATATTTTCTTTTATAACCTTCCAGTCTTCTCTTAGTGCAGATATGTGGAGTATGTGCTTCTGGTTATTGTTGTTGTTTTTTAACAAAATTGGGCTCATCCATTCTGTTTGTGGCCTGATTTTCCAAAAGTGTGTCGTAAATATTATGCAGATGAAGTATTCTTCAGAAAAATGGGTTTTGATGATAATATTGTTTTTCTTTGATATAACAATAGTTTTCTTACTCAGAAACTGAACTGCTGACTTTATCAATGTCAAAATCCACTCAATGTGCTGCCAGTTGTTTATTATAAAGAACTTTAAATCTATAATATCTTTATTCCCCTTACCTTCTGTGCTTATCATTTACCTCTTGCCCTCTTTGTTCCCTCAACTATAAAATGAAGTCATTCTAGAGCAGGGGTGGGGAACCTTTTCTGCCGAGGACCATTTGGATATTTATAACGTCATTCTGGGCTGTACAAAATCAACTTAAAAACTAGCCTGCTCTTGTAAATAATGGCTAAGATTAGGAAACAGCCTAAGTGCCCATCAGCAGATGAGTGGATTAGAAAACTGTGGTCCATCTACACAATGGAATGCTATACTGCGGTGAAAATGAAGGAACTCCTACCATTTGCAATAGCATGGATGGACCTGGAGAGCATTATGCTAACTAAGTGAAATAAGCCAGGCAGAGAAAGATAAATATCACATCATCTCACTCATTTGTGGAAAATAATGAACACCATAAAGTGAAGAACTAAAATAGATCCAAAGACAGAGAAGCATTGAGCAGATGCTCAGACCTCAGAAGGAAGGCAGGGGAGGGTGGGGATTAGGGGGAGAGATCAACCAAAGGACTTGTATGCATGCATATAAGCCTAACCCAGTGGTCAGCAAACTGCAGCTCGCAAGCCACATGCTGCTCACGAGCCGCAGTTTGCTGCTCTGTTGACTAATGAATTTGCCGACCACTAGATAGGGGCTTAATCACAAGGAACAGCAGCCTGTAATTATTGGAATCAAGAGTCTAAGTCAGTGGTCGGCAAACTCATTAGTCAACAGAGCAGCAAACCGTGGCTCGTGAGCCGCATGTGGCTTGCGAGCTTCAGTTTGCCAACCACTGGCCTAACCAAAGGACACAGACAACATGGAAGTGAGGGCATGAGGAGGGGGGCAATAGGGGAAGAAGTACACATATGTAATACCTTAATCATTTAAAAAAAAAAAATTTTAATATATTTTATTGATTTTGTACAGAGAGGAAGGGAAAGAGATAGAAAGCTAGAAACATCGATGAGAGAGAGTCATCGATGAGAGAGAGTCATCGATCAGCTGCCTCTTGCACACCCCCTACTGGGGATATGCCCGCAACCAAGGTACATGCCCTTGACCGGAATCGAACCCGGGTCCCTTCAGTCCCCAAGCCGACGCTCTATCCATTGAGCCAAACCGGGTCTCGGTTAAAATTTTTTTTAAATTAGCCTGTTCTATTTGATCAAACATTTAATTGACTCAGCCCTGATTGCCTAGAAACAATTTCCTGAGCTGTCTCTGCCACAACTACTAAGCTTTGCCCTTATGGCATGAAATTAGGCACAGATAGTGTGGAAAGGAATGGGCATGTCAGTGTGCCGGTGGAATTTGATTCACAAAAACAGACCGTGGGCATATTTGACCCACAGGCCAGAGTTTGCCGGCTCCTGGTGAAGGTCTTTCTGAACACCAGGCCCGCATCTGGCTGATGTCCTTGTGTGTGCAGTACAGTGTCTCTGCTGTGTGCTAACCTTCTCCTGCAAGACGCTCCGTATGAGCAGAACCCGATGGGCCTTACGTTCAGGGTCTGTCTCTTCACTGTCCAGCACAGTGGCCAGTAGCCACGTGTGTCTATTGAACCCTGGAAATGTGGCTAGTGAGGCTGAGCAATTGAAGTTGCCACTCATCTTCAATTGAAATAACCATTTGGAGTTTTCTCTCTCTTAAATTCTTTTTCCTTTTTTCCTTTGTATGTAAGGCATACACAGTGAGTTAAGTTACTTGTGGGTCGTTTTGTGTCTTTCTCATGTGGTGACCCCTGAAAGAACGAAATGAATCTTACCTAAACACCAAAAGATTCACCAAACCAGTGGTCGGCAAACTGCGGCTCTCGAGCCACATGCGGCTCTTTGGCCCCTTGAGTATGGCTCTTCCACAAAACACCAAGGCTTGGGCAAGTCTATGTTGAAGAAGTGGCGTTAGAAGTTTAAGTTTAAAAAGTGGGCTCTCAAAAGAAATTTCAGTTGTTGATATTTGGCTCTGTTGACTAATGAGTTTGCCGACCACTGCACCAAACCAAACAACACGCCAGCTGTGTGGTCTGATGTCACACAGATAAATGCAACTTCCAGAATTTCATTCTACAAAGCTACGAGGGCCGGGGACAGGGTGTGAGGCACACACTGTGGAGCCCACAGTTCAAGGAGAGGTTAGATTTGGGAAGGCCCACTAGGAGCCAGGCTCCGCCTTCTAATTCTCTCTTGGCGTGGTGCTTGCAGACACCACCAGACCTCCAAAGAAAGATGAGGAGAACGGGAAGAACTACTACTTCGTGTCCCACGACCAGATGATGCAGGACATCTCCAACAACGAGTACCTGGAGTATGGCAGCCACGAGGACGCCATGTACGGGACCAAGCTGGAGACCATTCGCAAGATCCACGAGCAGGGGCTGATCGCCATCCTGGACGTGGAGCCTCAGGTAACGTCTGGCCACATCCGGCCCGGCACCCCGCCTGCATGCCGAGCTCGGGTTTTGCCATCACAATACCATCAGAATGTCATGGGCCACGTAGCTGAGTAAACTACAGGAAAGCAGCAGGGATGAAGGCTGGACTCGGTGCACACACCAAGTATTTAAGAAGCAGGGTCTGTCCTCACCTGAGATTCCTTGTACTCGGGAGCTCAATGAACTCCATGGTGGGGTCTTGCTAGAAATCCTACAGTATTCTGGCCTCAGGATGGGAGTCAGGCCCTTTCTCCCAACAGCCAACTTGACCTCTCTGGGTGCAGCTCACGCTGGCCCATCAAAGCCCCTGCCAGCATCGTAGGTTAGTCCCCAGCGAGAGACTCTGACCCTGGGCCTGGGTCTGAAACCCGGCACCAGCCTATGGAAGCAAGCAGGAGTGAGCCCTGTGGTGACTGGTGGGGCCGGAATGGAGCCTGGGTGGCTGTCCGCCTCCGCCATCTCTTTACTGATGAGATGCCTGACCCTGAACTAAAACTATGAGGGATGTGGCAAACGTGGAAATGATCAGATGATTTATTAAGGTAAGTCCCACACCGGAAACCATAGAAATCATTAACCTCACAAAGGAAAAAGCCCAAGGCCTACGGCAACCATGCAGATAAGCTGTGTTTCTCCTCTCTGAGGTCAAAGCAAGTAGGGGGAGAGGACTTAAAGCCCCCTAGGAAGGACTCCAGAGTGAGAAACATCAGACCAGGTTGTCAGAGGGGCTGTGATCCTGGGGCTCCCAGGCTGCTGTTCCTAAAGACCTGTTGGTACCCCACATCCCTTCGCCCATGTAAATAAATACACGGAGTGGCCAGATGGCGATGATCTCTGAACGCATAATAATCTGGACACTCAGTGTCTGTCCTATAAAATAAAAGGCTAATATGCAAATGGTCCCCTCCACCAGGAGTTCAACCACCAGGCAGGCTGGCCAACCACCCATGTCCCCTTCCCCTGGCCAGGCTGGCCTGACCCCACCCATGCACGAATTCGTGCACCAGGCCTCTAATATATGTATACACACACACACACACACACACACACACACACACACGGCCAGATTATTATGCGTTCAGAGATCATAGTAATCTGGCCACTCTGTGTAGACTCCGAAGGGAATGGTAGACCAGCAGGCCCTATTGCATCTGGGTATCCGAGGCAGGGGAGGTCTTTCTTAAAGGGTCGCCTTATGAGTCATGGTCCCCTGGCCATCCCCAAAGAGAGAATGGCCCCTGCGCTCAGGGTCTGTGACCAGGCGCCCACCGCTCAGTTGCTCAGCTCCCAGATGCTGACAGCCTGGCCCAGGGGTTCACCCATTTCCGTTTCTTGGCACGTGATGGGCTTCTTGAACTTGGAATCCAGTTAAGGGGCTGGGAGGCGAGCAGACGCTCGACAGTGTGCTTGGCAATCATCTCGGACCTGCAGAGAGCTAAATAGATGCTGTGTGTGTTCGTAGTTTAACAACTGATCCCTCCTCACCAGGGATTGGAAAAACCTTCTGGCCAGGGCTGGCTAGAGGCCAAGTCTCAATCCTGGGCCTGGTCCGCAGCGTCCTCTCCTTGGGTTCCACACTGGTCTTCACCTGAACGTCGTTTTCTGCTGGTAGTAACGTCTCTAGCAGTTCGCTGGCTGCAGGGCTCAGACCCCTCCGCATTGCCCCAAGTCCACTGCCAGGGCTTCCCGCCTCCCATGCCGCTGTTGCTGCTGCTGCTGCTGCTGTTGACACCATGCTCCACGCCCCGCTCTCTCCGTGCCCTGCCCTTGGCCTTGCGCAGCCATGCATTGCTCTGCACTGCTGGGCGGGGGCACTTCTCTCAGCCTTTTCAGGACATCTTCGCGGCACTTTCTGTGTGGCCCCAGGCACCTGGGCACCCCTCCTCCTGGCTGGGCACTTGCCCTGCACCCCTGACTGCTGCATTCTTCTCTCCTGTGTCCTGTGTCCCCACCTCTGAGAAGCATGGTCTGGCAGCGCCACCCACCCCTGAGGACCGGCAGGAGGCATCCTATTCTCCCCCTGAGCCTCTCTAGGCCCAAGGCCCTGGGGACCGAGGTCGCCCGCATCCTGTTCCTCCCGTCGGTCTGGTTGGCCACCCTGGTCCCAGGCTCTCTGCGCCGGGCCACACGTGCTCAGTTTAGACGTATGCTCAGTCCTGCGCTCACACTGAATGCCGCACCCAGTGGTCCAGCTGTAGGTGCCCACAAGGCCTCGCCTACTGGGTTTCACCCTCCACCGGTTTGGCAAGGCTGACTTGCTGTCGGGCCTGGTATTATTGCTCCAGGGACGCTTTCTCCTTGGGACATTTTTCTCCGTGCCTGCCTCACCCCAGCCTTTGAGGTCACCTCCTCTGCTGTATCTCATGACAGTTTGATTCAGCCAGCCCCTAGTAAGCTCCTACTGTGTTCCAAGCACCGTGCAGGAGCTAAGAACGCACGTGGGAAGGCAAGCTGGTGAGGATGCAAGTCCTTCCTCTGTAGGCATCACCAAGTGTCCCACATGGGAGCAACGCCGTGTGGCATTTTTAAAGCCTCTTGCTTCTCTCCCTGCTGACACCACCCCCACTACGTGTGGGCCACAGAAAGACCAACTACCGCTGGTGTTCAGCTCTAATTCCAGTCCAATACTTGGGACCATTTTAACTTATTTCAGACAGTCAGGCCAAATGGAGCACATCTCTATATATAAAAGCCTAAGTGACCAAATGACTGACCGACTGGTTGCTATGATGTGCACTGACCACTAGGGGGCAGACGCTCAACGCAGGACCTGCCTGCTGCTGGTCAATGTGCTCCCACAGCCAACCTCCCAGGGCTAGCCAACCTCCCACCAGCCAGGCTGAGGGACCTCACCCATGCACGAATTCGTGCACCTGGCTTCTAGTGTCTAATAATACTGTATGACAAGACATCATGCTCCGACTTTACACCTCCAGAACCATGGCAGAGACATGAAGCTAGAAGAAAAGATGTAGCCTGGCTGCGTAGAAATTATAATAATAGGTTGTGTTCCGATAGCCCTCTCCATCTTGCCAAGCATTAGGACCCCTTACCTGATCTTTGTAACCCTGAGACAGAGATTGTTAGGGTTTTTTAGACTACGAAAGTATTCACAGCTGAGAGAAGAGCTAGATACAGAGAGAGAAAGTTTATTTTACTTTTCCTGTAGAGAGAGGGCTGGTGTATTGCTAATCAATGTCAAAGAACAAAAACCGAACTACTCCCCTTTTTAAAGTCTTGCCTGCTGTTGACAAGGAAGGGGGAGGGGTTGGGGGCTGACATTGAACAGCCATCAGGGGGTTGTAGTTTGTTAGTTCTTTAGGAGACAGTTGGGGCAGATGTCTTAGGGAGGTGTCTTATCAGTATTTTTCCCAGGCCTGTAAAAACGTGCTTAGAGTAAAAGTTCAAAAGGGGAGGGAAGTTTCTACTAATTATCCCTGAGTTGTAAAAACAGCCGGGAGGAGGGGCATGCAAGAATGCGGCCTTGAGAGTAACTTATCTTGTCTGATTAGGAATCTAGACTGAACAAGGGCTGGCTTCTGACCCAGGAGCTGTTTGGTGAGACCCACTGGCTCTTCCTTAGATTTTTGTACAAAATGACTCAGGGCCCTTAAAAAGTACAGAAGAGCGCTCCTGTACTTTTTAAGGTTGCAGACCAAATAAATGGTAAAGATATCTGCATCTTAGGTACTTGGTCACATGGTTTTTTATTCCTTGAAGACGGGTAACCTGAGATTAATTACTGACCATAGATGAGCCATAAAGTCAGCTTCTCTCCCCAGAAGAGAACTGAAGAATTCGCTTTAAATGCTACATTTGTGTTACTTTGGCTGTTTGGATCCAGTGTGTTTCCAGGGATCTTTCTAGACTCCATCTCCTCTTCGGGGTTCGGAAAAGAGCTATTTGCCTGGAAATAGTAACAAACATGTATTTCATCTAAAGTCAGAAAGGAAAAGTGTTAGCAGATCATCAGGAAGTCGCCTATTCAAGGCCTGAGAGAGGGAATCTCTGTGCAGTGACCTTGAACCTCAGGCCAGAGAGGGAATCTCTGTGCAGTGACCTTGAACCTCAGGCCAGATGAGGCTGCACAGCAAATGACAAGCACTTGAGACCCATCAGGGAAGCAGAGGGCGGGACAGACCCTCAGGAACGGAGAGAGAGCGGGGTGGCTCTGCGGGAGGAATACAGCCTGGTTCTCAGGCACAAGGGGCGCTGGCCGTGTGATGGGCACAGGCTGCGTTGGCCGTTTCACGCAGGAAGTGCAGGATGACCGTGTCCGCATGGGTGAAGGCCAAGGACATGTGTGCGGTGCGCAGGGAAGGGCCATCTGTGGGGAGATCGTGTCCTCTGAGGAGCGTGTTTGCTGCGGGTATGAGGCGGGAGCAGGTGAAGAACAGGGTGGCTGTCAGGCTGGGTGGCTGAGCAGAGGGTCCCAGCTTCAATTCTGGCCAAGGGCACGTACCTCAGTCACAGGCTTCTCCCCAGTCCAGGCCCTGGTCAAGGTGCTTGTGCAGGAAATCAGACAGAGCTTGGCCCACTCTGGAGCCTCAAGTCCTTGGGCGAGGCCAGCCCACAGGGACAGCGGTGGGGGGCGGGGCAGGGAGGACAGGCTGACAGGTGAGCCTGGGCCAACTCCTGCCGGGGGTCTGACATGTGTGCCAAGAGCCGTGCGTTTCATCCCAGTTGAGTCTGAAACGTAGGGAACTGCAGGTGCAGAAAGGAGTCTAATTGCTACTCAGTCCGCCCTGAAAAGAGCAGGGCGAAGTCTGCGCAGGACAGACTAGTTTGGGGAAACTCTCAGAAAGACAGCAAGCTGTGTACCCGGATGCGTACAAGTGAAATGCACCTCCGCACACGTGGAGTGCGTGCCTCTGTGTGTAACTGTGCTCCCGGGGGGGTGAGGGGTGAGCCGTGCCCTGTGGCCATGCCAGCTCAGTGAGGGGCTTGGATGCCAGGGAAGGAAGCTGGCAGGGGCTTGGAGGCCCTGGAATGTAGCATCTCCTCGGGGGCCTGTGAACTGCTTATAGCCCCAAGCTGCTCCAGGGGCTCCAGACCCCAGCGCTGAGCAGGGTCTCCCCCCACAATCTCCCACAATCCCCCTCCCAGCCCCCAGCACTCATTAGGGCAACCCATATGCTGTGAACACGGCCTCACGGCGCCAGGGGTCACGGTCTGCCCATCCTGTTAGCACCTTCGGGTTAGAAGTGGGGAGCGGGCTGTGGATCAGTGGGGAGGCCAGTCAGCCAGTCCCAGGCTCCCCCAAGATGCCCCTCCTAGACGTTAGGGTGTCGGCCACCATCAGCAGCCAGCTCAAAGCGAACCCCCAGCAGCACGACCAGCGCTGACTTGTCTGAACAGCTCGGTCAGATTGCTCATGAGATGCGTAAGAAAAATGTCCAGGCTGTCGCCTCTTGTTTGCTGGTGGCTGTCGCCTCGCCCTCGGGAGAGAGGGGGTCCTAGGGGGCTCGTAGCGGTGGTCACTCACCTGGTGAGACCCCTGGCTGGAGTGGGGGGTCACGCCTTTGTGGCTGGGTCAAGTTCTAGGCTCGTTTGCAAGGTGAACTTCATCTCCTAAGTCTCAGTCTCTCTCACGCAGGCGCTGAAGGTCCTGAGAACCGCCGAGTTCGCTCCTTTTGTTGTTTTTATCGCCGCACCGACCATCACCCCGGGTTTGAATGAGGTAAGACCTGGTCAATGTCCCCCCCACCGCGCACCCCCCACAGCCAGGGCCCGTCCCGATGCTGGCGGCCAAGGCCATGTCTCTGGCGTGTGGTCCTCGTTCAGGGTCAGGAGCGAGGCCAGACAGGCGTGTTCCCTCAAGATCAGCCATGAGACAGACCAAGCCCTGCTCCCCGGCAGGCACCCTGTGGCCTGATCAATAAGTCTACTTTTATTTCAGTTATTTCTTCTGTTTTTAAAATGCTGTGGAGACTATTGCACATGTCTCCCTCTTCCCCCATCGGCCCCCTCCAGCCTGACCCCGGCCCCCAGCACCCCACTGACTGTGTCCATGGGCCGTGCATCTATGCACACACGTTCTTTGGTTGTTCACCACTACCCCACACCCTCCTTCCCTCCCCAAGATCCCGCCCCCTGTTCCCTCCTCCATGTCTCTGGGGCCATCCGTTCCTCCGTTTCTGTTCATTGGATTCCACGTGGATATGAGGGCGATCATGGACTCCTCTGAAAGACTTTAAATAGGTGGACTTTTATTTTTTATTTTTTAATTATATTTTATTGGCCGAAACCGATTTGGCTCAGTGGATAGAGCTTCAGTCTGCGGACTGAAGGGTCCCAGGTTCGATTCCGGTCAGGGGCATGTACATTGGTTGTGGGCACATCCCCAGCTTGTCAATGTTTCTCTCTCATCAGTTTCTAGCTCTCTGTCCCTCTCCCTTCCTCTCTGTAAAAAATCAATAAGATATATTTTAAAATATTTTTAATTGATTTTTTACAGAGAGGAAGGGAGAGGGATAGAGTTAGAAACATCAATGAGAGAGAACACATCAATCAGCTGCCTCCTGTACACCCCACCCCACCCCCCACTGGGGATGTGCCCACAACCACGGTACATGCCCTTGACCAGAATCGAACCCGAGACCCTCCAGTCCGCAGGCCAATGCTCTATCCATTAAGCCACACCGGCCAGGGCAATAGGTGTCCTTTTAAAGAGCTCGCACCCCCTCCGCCCTCCCCTCCTCATAGCGGCCACCAGGCCCAGGTCTGGGCCAGGGATGGCCTTGCCTGAAGGCAGTACCCAGCCAGCCTGGCCTTGGTGGGCTGCCGGGCTCCATCCGCAGCCCCTGCGGTGGCACTCACGCAGAACCGCCACGTCGGTCCCTGGGGATGAACTCAGTCCCTGTGAGGCCAGCACAAGTGAGCAGCAGCCTCGGAGACCAGGCTGGCGACTGGGAAGGCCCTGGGGCCGGCCGATAGGAAGGCAACCGTGGTGGGGCTTACCTGTGGGTCATTCTTCTTTATAATTTCCCCCCATGACCCCCTCCAGCCCGCCCTGCCCCCTCCCTAGGCCCTCACCACCCCATTTTGTGCATCCATGGGTTGTGCATACATGCACACAGGTCCTTGGTTGATTCCCTCCCGCCCTCCCCGCCTTCCCTCTGAGGTTCCGCACTGTCCATGCTTCCAAGTCTCTGTATCCGAGGTCATTCTTAAGGGGAGACTCCCGCCCTGAGTCCCCCTGAAATCCATCACTTCTGCAGGGAGGCAGCCACCAGGGGGCTCTAGGCTCTGCCCGGTGAAACCAGGGCTGCCGGATGTTTGCTGCCTGTGCCTTTAAGGAGGAGGAAATGGTGAGGTTCCTGTGTGACCTGTCTCCAGCCGTCACTTGGGGCCGTTTTCTCTGCAGAGGGGGTTCCTCTGTAGCCTGGGCTGGTTCCCTTCCGGTTAACACGCAGGCACTGGAAGCTGCTCACCGTGGTTCCAGCTGCCGCTCGGGTTGCCATGCGTTTTTGTTGAATCATCATCTTTGCTTTGTTTTTGTTTGTTTTGCCTGTCTCCCTGCCCTGTGCCAATTTTCCATAGCTGCCAAAATGGTGCAGGAAGTTGCCTGTAAGTACCAGCAGGAGGCGATGCGGTGCGGCCTGCTCACCTGCGGGTGTAGGATGTAGCGGTCCCTCCCGCAGCCCCTGCTTCTGCTGCACAAAAGGCATTTTGTTTTCACTGAGGGACCCCCTCCCAGGCCCCCCCCCTCCCCCCGCGAGCTGTCCTGGAGTCAGGAGCTGTGACAGATGCAGCCCCGTCTCATCAGAGCCAGAGAGGGAGCTCATTCCTGTGCTGAGACCACATGCCAGAGGCCACGCTCTCGGCCTGGCCTCCCCGGGGTGTCCTCAGCGGCCCAGCTTTCCCAGCAAGGCGGAGGCTCTGCTGGGGGTCAGGAAGCCCAGTTCCCGCTGTCCCCCAGCAGCCCACGCTCGTTTGTTGTCACTAAAGCCCCAGTGAAAACACGATGCTTTTGAAGTGCGAGCAGAAAGCGTGCTGATGCGGCCTGAGAAGGCGAGGAGCCCAGGTCTTATCAGGCAGGCGGCCCCCACAGGCTGTCCTGGAGAAAAGATGGGGTTCCCCACCTCCCTGGTGTCTGTCCCTCCCCACCGCTTGCCACAGTGTCGCTTTGGGTCCCCTTTCCAGAGCCTTCCCCTTCCCCCCAGGCCCATGAGGAAGGGTCCCAGGCAAGAGGGGGGCCCTGAGCCGCAGGCGGCACCATGCTCCCAAGTCCCCGGCAGCGCCATCTGTCATCAGAGGCGCCCACGTCCCGGGAGAGCTGCTCTGTCCCCAATACAGAGCCAGCACTCATCACGTCTGGTCACGGCCAGCAGTAGTCTGCCAAGTGCTTGTTCTTTCCATAACATGTAGTGAGCGCTTACTGTATGCAAGGCCCAATGCCCAGGACACGGCGAGGAGGGGCACCCCGTTTGCGGCCTCCGTGGGGGGACGGTACTGAGCTGATAACAGGTGTTTCATTGCATCTGTGTGTGCTGTGGGACTCCACCCAACAGCTCGCCCACCCAGCGCTGGAGGAGAAGGGGCAGCTAACGGGACTGAGCAAGTTCCCTGGCTTCACACCTGAACTTGTCCATTGAACTTGCAACATTGAATGGTCCAAAAGTCGCAGGGGCGGACTCTCTGGTGACTCTTAGGGGGCCCTTATCTTGAAAGAAGAACCACCCTGAGGCTAACGGGAGACTCTCATGACCATGACCGTGACCCTGAATGTCCCTTTGCTGCGGGCTCAGCCAGCGACCGTTCTCCGGGTCTGTCACCAGCTCTGGAGTGGAGGGAAAGTTCTTGCCAGGAGTCAGACTCCCTAGAGCTCAGCGGCTGCCTCTCCCTCAGTTCTCCCCCTTAAGGAAGCGGTCGGCAAACTCCTTAGTCCACAGAGCCAAATACCAACAGTACAACGATTGAAATTTCTTTGGAGAGCCACATTTTTTAAACTCAAACTTCTTCTAAAGCCACTTCTTCAAAATAGACTCGCCCAGGCCGTGGTGTTTTGTGGAAGAGCCACACTCAAGGGGCCAGAGAGCTGCACGTGGCTCGCGAGTCGCATTTGCCGACCACGGGCCTAAGAGCTGCGCATACTTATAGATGGTGACGTTTGGCCCTTTCCAGTCCAGACCAATTTGAGGCAACTCATCAGATGCCAGTCACTGTTGCGTCTGGGAAATAGCCTCGTTTCGTCCATTATCTGTAACAGCCAGAAAGCTTCGCCTCTGGCGTCCACTGCTGCTGAGTGAGGCCATTATATGTAATTGAATTCCCAGGACATGTTGAGCCTCTAAGTAGAAAGGAGGGAAATGCAACTTCATTTGTTGTGCGGAGGGGAGCCAGGCAAGGGCTCACCTCACCCCAAAGCCCTCCCACCGAGCGGGGAGCAGGAGAGAGGCTGGGGAGGAGGGGGCCGGGTCAGAGGAATGAGGACAGAACAGCCAGGCACGGAAGGGGGTCAGGGGGCAATGTGTTTGCTGAAGAGTGTGTGTTTTCTCTGGTCCATCCGGTTTGGTGTGGAACTCTTCGCTGCATGGTGAGCGGTCTGGGTTGCAAGCAGGAGTTCTGTGACCCAAAACTGGCCCTCGTCTCCTCTGACAACGAAGTGGACCTGGCCTTGTGCCCCAAGGCGGCACATCAAGGTCTGGCCTTGGCTGTTTCTGACACTGAGACGAAAAGCAACGCGCAAAGAAAAAGAATAACGCTGACTTCTCTCTTCTCTCCCTTTCCCTCCTCCCCTGCCCGCCCCTGCCTCTGCCCCCTCTCCATCCAGGATGAATCTCTTCAGCGCCTGCAGAAGGAGTCTGACATCTTACAGAGAACATACGCACACTACTTCGATCTCACAATTATCAACAATGAAATTGATGAGACAATCAGACACCTGGAGGAAGCCGTGGAGCTCGTGTGCACAGCCCCGCAGTGGGTCCCCGTGTCCTGGGTCTATTAGGCCTGTGCTCAGATACCTGCCGCAGACCTGGGAGCCACCTCACACATGGAACCGCCTCTTTGTTATCGGCCTTGTGTCAGCAGGTCGTGGTCCCTAGAGACTACCTAGTTGTAGTGTGACCTACATTTATAATTATTGTCATGTCCGAATTAGGTAGGAGGAGAAAAACAATTACACACTAATTTAAAGAGACAGTATCTTTTTTAATCAGTTCTCCTAAACTTTAATAAAATGTATCTTTAAATGTATGTATTATTCAATCCTTTGGAATGTTATATTTTTTGAAATCATAGCTTTTTATTTCCAAGGCCCCTAAAAACTGCACAAAATAGATGCTGCTTTCTATAATCTATTTTAATAATAAACAATGATTCTGTTACCTTGACCGGGGGTGGAATACTACATTTCTTTTTAGAGTCTGATTTTCTGGATTGGAATCTCTTTCTTTCCTTTATTTATTTGAAACAATCAGTCTAGTGATGACAAAAACAGTCATAAATTTTTAAAGGCCTTTTTTCTCTTCCGTTTTTTAGAGTAGTTTCCTTTTTTTAAGTCCTTGATGTAACATCCAGATGATGTGATACTGTCTCTTTGAAGCCCCCTGTAAACCTTTTAGAGATTTGAACTTGGGTCTTGACTCTTAATGCATGTGGACAGTCACGAGCGTTTATGCTGTTGGTGTGTCTGTGTTGGACAAAGCAAGCTGTAATTACAGCCGAGTACATTCCGCTCACGGGGCACACCCAGCGAATAAGAATAAGATGCTATTATGACTAAGTTGTAAAACCTATGCACATCCCTTGCATTTCGGGCAACTTTATAAAAAAAAAAACACGACAAAAACAAGACTGATTTTTATTAATAATAATCATATAGTGAACTGTGTTTGTAATTTTGTCTCAATTTAATTTGTTGTAAGGTGGGAGGGGGAATTGCTGGTTTCGCCATTTCAGATCTGTGTTGTCTGAGAGTATTAACGTTTTAATTAAGCAAAGAATTGAGGATTTTTAAAATGTATGTCATTGTTTTAAAAGCACCCATTTTAAGAGAATATACTGTGCAATGAAAAAACCAGTTTAGGCATTTGCTATAAACTGAGTTATTCCAAAAGAATAATCTATAACAGCCCTGTAAATTCCTTTAAAATGCTAACTAACAGGACAGTTTGACCAAGTTTTTTAAATATACTTCCTTTTATGTGTTCAATATTAAAAGCCTTTGGGTCCTTCATTTCATTATAGATTTGTTCAGATGTACAACCGATAATCTTTCTGATTTTATAATTCATTAGATGCTCATTGAACCATCAAAGGTCCAGGAGCGACTATCATTTGGAAGGACAACAAATCACTCCGCCAGAGCACAGCTCAGACCATGCCTGGCTCCTAGAGCACACGCGGTCGCCCAAGGGCCACCATGTCCCATGGTTTCCCTTCCTCTTGCTATATCCCTTGGCACAGGAGAATCATCTGTCCTTGTTGCTGTAGAGACATTAACCATCTCATCCCCCTTACATGAGGTCACATCCTTCCGATACAGCAGATTCGACTCTTGCCAGAGGTCAGTGGAAGGTTTTCCATGATAGCGTCAGGGTGTGTCACGTGGTTCTATTAACCTGAGATCCTTGAAAATAAAACACCATCGTGTTTGCTTCTTGACAGTTAGATGGCCTCATCGCTTTGTGCCTTTTGGCAGGATGTGCAGGGTGTGTTCTGAGCTGAAAAGCTCCTCTTGAAGGACCACACAGAGAAGACGTTTGTATACTCCTTTTGGGGTGTCATCCCTCGCCACATACTCTTATTAAATGATGCTGATTTTTTTTCTCTGATGTTGTCCTTTGTCCATGACCAGATGAGTCTGCAACTTACCAACAAGATGTTGAGCGAACTGCTTCTGTTGGGGCCCCATAGCAGGGTGACCAGACCACCATAGCCGCAACATCCTGGATGGAAGGAGAAACCCCAAGAGCTGTTTAGGGCTGTGCTAGGATTGATTCCAATCTAACTGATGCCAAGGCCAGATAATCATTCCCTTGAAGGTACTACAATCTGGGCTCTTCTCAGCGCGCAAGGGCCCGCTCTACCTCTTTTCCAATGAAGCACAAAAAAGCAATCCGCTAACACCTGGGGCGAAGCAACTCCTCTGAAGAAACCCCCTTGTCCTCCTTGCACTTTCAGACCAAATCGTGAGAGATGCTGACCATGCCACATCGCTCAGTGTGGATCAAGCAGAGAAAGAGAACAGCGATGCCAAGCTGAGCGTCTGTGGTCCCAGGATTGAGAGGGCTGTGGCACTAGTCCTCTCTCCCCGGTGATGCAGATGGTTGGATGATCCTTCACACAGGCAGGCTCTGTTCTTGCCATTGTGTGCTTGGGGGGTTCCTGTACCCAGAACTCAATCTCTCTGACCTCTCCATGGGGTCCCCTGCTCTGTGCCCCCTGATACCCATATTCTCCACAGCAGTGTCTTTATGACCAAGCAGAAAACACCGAAATAGCTGAATTCAGAGTCATTCCAGTAGGTTGTTGCTGCCACTGAATTACAATTGTCCACTGAGCAACCAGGGCAAATTGCTAAAAAGCTTCTTGATTGCTTCCATTCTATTGGCAAAATCATCTTTTGTCCTTTTAAATACCAGAGCAAATGATTAGAATACTAGATCTTCTCACTGGTCACATGAGCCATATTCTGAGGTTTCTCAACCCCACGCCCCCACAGCAAAAAAAAAGGGGGGGGGGGGGGTGGAGTCTTTTTAATATTTTCAATATTCATCATAAAGAAGAGATGTGATTTTTTTAATCCCGAGGCAGTAATTACCTTGCACATGCAGCACATTCCATTTTAAAACAAAAATGGAAAATGAAATTCAGTTCATCCGGAATTTCCCAGTGTCACACGATGTGGCAGCCATCTAAAACCTCCTGTCAGGTGAGGTGGCTGAAAATCTGTGCTCAGAGAGGAAAAGGGATGACCTACTTGCAATTTGCATTGCAAAGGTATCCTCGGGCCTGCTGTTGGCGGCAGGATACGCAGGGATTCCGCGAAGCTCCCGGGGCAGACGGAGGCAGCAAGCGCCCTCTTTCCAGTCCAATCCCATCTCACTCTGGGCCAGCTGGTCAGCTGGGACTCTGCATCTTTTAAAATCCTTGATCTCATTCCTGCAGCAGAGGGCGCTTTCGTGGAGTCCCTAGATCACTTGGAGTGCATTCCGGCTTTTCGATCAGATCCTCGCTGGCTGGGGAAGTGTGGCCAGGGGAGTTCCCTCAGAGAGGATCCAGCCCCTCACGGACAGGTGGCCCCGCGCCAACCCTTGTGTCCCCCGTGCGATGTCCTTTCCTTCATTTCAGGGCCATCTCTCCACCTGTTTCCTATCATCTAACTGGTGTGTGCGTGTGTGTATGTGCACGTGTGTGTGTGTGTGTGTGTGTGCGCGCGCGCGCGGGGAGGGGGGGGTGGGGAAAGCAGGTGAGGGTTTTTCCAGAACCGAACACAGCGTCCTGGCTCCATCCTCTTTACAAGGGCTTGTCCCGAGGCTGAGGACAGCGCGGCAGAGGTTCAAGGCCGCTGAGCGCTTTGCCCTGGCCCTTGGCCTCTTGGGGAGCCCTCCTCTTCCACAGACTGTGCGCTAAGCGCTACAGGCTTCCGGCGTGAGTCCTCCCCCTGGGCAGACCTTTGACCTTTGCCTCTTCTCGCCCCTTTAGAAGGGAGGTTTTCCTCTCCATTCTGGCTCTTTGGTTGCAGGAGCGCATGCCCAGGAGGCTGCGCGCTGGGTCGGCTTGGCCGCACTCACCCAGCCATTGGCCTTCAACTTGGAGCTGCTGGGGGCGCGGGTCTGCAGCTCAGCGAGTGGGTTTGGCTGTGGCGTGTGCGGGGAGCGGGAGCGGGAGAGCATCCCTGGGAGCTGGCTTTCCTCTGCCCCGCGGGCTGCAGCAGGGGGGCCCGCACCCCCTCTCACAGGGGTGCCCACCCTTCGCTCCTGGGGGGCCTTGCAAAGCCAGCACCCCACCACCTTCCCCTGCCCCTCCATCACCTCCAACCTGTGCAAATGGACCGAGCAACAGAAAACGGAAAGATCTGTCATGACTCGGGAGACTTTGGCTGCCACTCACGTGTGTCAGTTCCAGTCTCTCGGGCACGTGACCCAGGGACCGTGTCAGTTTCCTCCCCAGGAGGTCTGGGGTGCGGCCAGCGCGGGGCCCAGTACGAACAGGCCTTCCTCCGCAGCGAGTCGCCCTACCTGTTTCTTTGTTTTGTTTTTCATTTTGGAGAGACCAGGAATCGGGGGCACTGCTGTCCGGTCCCGGCCGTGCCCTGGAGAGCCGGGGGGGCGGGCGGGGGGGCGGGGGCCCCTGGAGATGCAGGCGCGGGGCCGGCCAGCCCCCGTCCTCGGGTTGTATCGCCTACAGTTCCGCCGACGTGTTCTTTTCTCTGTGTGTATAATTGCCTTTTTATAAAAGGTGGTGAAGTATTGTCTCAGTGATCAAGAGAGCGATGTTCATGGTTGTTGTATATCTCACCGTAGCCAATTGTAAGTATTTGCAGGGTCCAGCGAAGCCTTAGCGTGCCAGTGCGTCTGTGCAGGGGCGCCCTCCAGCGCCCGCGGGGGGCGGGTCGGAAAGGTCCGGTTCTCTGTAAATGTCCTGCTTTTCTTTCTCTGTGTGTATCTATCTACATGCCTTAGCACACGCCCTCCCGCCCCGACCCCCGCCTGCCGCCAGAGCCACCGGTCCCGGTGCCCTGGCCCGCGGGCCACGTCCATGGAACCCTAATCAGTGATCTCGTGTGATGGGGGAGGAAGAGAGTATCCATAGTATTCTTTGTAGAATATACATACCTGTAGGATGCTGTGTAATGGGAAACCATAGAATTGGGCTTTTGTCATTTCAAAGTTGGAGAAATGTACGAATAAAATGTATAAAACCCCAAAAGGCCCTTGTCTCCTCAGATTGCAGGCCACACAGCTCGGGGGCACAACACACGAGGGGGAGCGGGAGAAGGAGGGAGTTCACCCCACCCCCACCCCACGAAGGTCTGGGACACAGGGCTGCTCCCATGCTTTCGGGATCCGCCCCACAGCCTCCGTCTTCAGCGTACCTATGCACCGTGCCACCCGAGCTGCTCCAGTGCAGTTGCTTGCATTTATTCTTTTAAATGTTTTTATTGATCTCAGAGAGGAAGGGAGAGGAAGAGAGAGAAACATCAGTGATGACAGAGAATCATGGACCAGCTGCCTCCTGCACACCCCACTCTGGGGATCGAGCCCACAACCCAGGCACGTGCCCTGATCGGGAATCCAACCTGGGACCCTTCAGTCTACAGGTTGATGCTCTATCCACTGAGCAATACCCGCTAGGGTAGTGGCTCGCATTTAGATGCAGATTTAAAATAGCTTCAGCCCAGCCACGGTGGCTCAGTGGTTGATTGTCACCCTATGAACCAGGTGATCATGGTTAGATGCCTAGGTTGCAGGCTTCATCACCAGTAGAGGGCGTGCAGGAAGCAGCTGAGCAATGATTCTCATCATGGATGTTTCTATCTCCTTCTCCCTTCCTCTCTAAAATAATAAAAATATTTTTAAAATAAGCTTCAGGTTTTAAAAAATGAAAAAATATCCAAGTGGTGACAGCTCCTACCACATCCTTCAATACAGACCTGGCTCCAAGCTGCACAGGAGGCGGCGGGAGGGAGCCTGCTGCCCGGTGCGCAGTGGTGGCTGGAGCCTGGGATGCGACCCCCCCAAGCGCCTCGATGACCTGCTTTACACTGCCCTGCCCTGCCCTGGCCCTAGGCTTTGTCCAAGCAAACGACCACAGTGCCATCAGACACCCACACTTGCACGTGTCCAAACACCCCCTCCTCCACTGAAACAACCCCACCCAGAGGTGCTCACAGCGCCCACTGAGGAGACCCGTTTTTAAACACATTTTTAAGGCTTTCTTTTTCTTTTTCTTTTTAAGTATGTTTCATTGATTTTTAGAGAGAAAGGAAGGGAGAGAGATAAAGAGATAGAAACATCGATGAGAGAGGAACGTCATTGATTGGGCTGCCTCCTGCACGCCCCTCACTGAGGATCAAACCCACAACCTGGGCACGTGCCCTGACCGGGAATTGAACTGGCAACCTCTTGGTTCCTGGGTTGACGCTCAGCCACTGAGCTACAGGCCAGACAATAAGTCCCATGTTAAGGCAACAAACTAGGAGTGATTCATTGCTTTCCCCAAGTAAACCTCATGCTTCCAAAAATGCATAGAAGAGTCTAGATGGAGTGCAGACAGGAGAAGTTGAGTCCCTGGAATCCCAAGTCCTCTCTCTGCAGCTTCTTGCCTCCATGCAGAGAGCACCAGAAGCAGAATCCCTCATGAAGCCCGTCTTCTGCCAGTAGAAGCTGGCAGAGGTGAAAATCAAGGCATCTCCGTCATTCTCCCCATCCACTGGAGTTCAAGGTCACTGAGGATACTAACCTTGAGTATCCTGATGTAGCAAGCCCCTGGAGGACAATTTAATATAAGCTAGCAACCCAGCCAAAGGGAAGGGTACTCCAGGAGAGAATGTCCCAGAAGGTGGCATCTGACTTTATTAAGGAACTAGAGGCCTGGTGCATGAAATTCATGCAGCAGTGGGGTCCCTTGGCCTGGCCTGCAGGATCAGGTGGAAACCAGCTCTCTGACATCCCCTGGGGGGTCCCGGGTTGCAAGAAGGAGCAGGCCAGGCCAAGGGACCCCACCGGTGCATGATCGGGGCCGGGGAGGGACACAGGAGGTTGGCCAGCCAGGGAAGGACCGAGGGAGGGCTCCAGGGCAGTCTGCCCATCTCACTCAGTCCCAATCCACCAGACCCCAGCAGCAAGCTAACCTACGGGTCAGAAAATCTTCCCCCCGGTGGTCAGTGCACATCATAGCATCTCTTGAGCAGCCTTAGCATATTACGCTTTGATTGGTTGAACAGCTGACCAGCCACTTAGCATATTAGGCTTTTATTCTATAAGATGAACACAGACAGTGGGCCTGCAGCTGCAATGCCACGGTGGCAGCAGTGGCAAGATCCTACACCCACCATACCTGCTTTCCACACTCCTTGCCCCTCTGAGCCTGTCAGCGTGTGGTCCCCGCCAACACGTTGCCATAGACACATTCTTAGGCTGGGCCACTGAAAGCTTACGTTCCTGCCATTGCCCTCTTCACGTCCCAGGAGGCAGCTCCCCTCTCCTCCCCTCCCCACGGCCACTGGCCCCGCACAGAATCTAGCTCCCTTCTGCCACCAGCATGGGCTGCTGACCAACTTGAGAGGAGACAGCGTGTTGGGGCCTCCCATGTGGCTCCTGGCCCTCTAGAAGGTAAACTGAGGCTAGAGACAGGTAAATCCAGACTGTGCACAAAGCATTACATCTCAGCACAGAATTGCTTCTAGAACTTTCTGAGGAGGTGGAAATGTTATATCTCTTGCTTGGAGTAGTGGTTATAGGTTTATATACATTATGTCAAAACACATCACACTGAACTCCTAAGACCTGTGCTTCAAAAATGAAAAGTTATACGATCATCTTTGCAATGGCCAAAAAACATTTTTTTGACAAAAATCAACACCAGTTCTAATTTAAAAACAAACCATAACTCTAAAAAATAAGGCATAAAATATCCTTTGCAGACAACGAATATCTGTTTCAACCCACAGCCAACATAATTCACTTAAAAGGGAGACATTATCTTGTTTAAATACTTAAATAACACATGACCTTCGGAGAATGATTAGAAAATATGAATAAGCAAAAAGTAGGTATTCAACCAAATTCTGCCACTCAACTGCTATAAACACCGTGTCTCTATGTCAGGGCAACATATATATATACATACACAGAGTGGACAGAAGTAGATTTACAAGTAATACAAAAAAAAAATACAGTAGCCCCTGCCCTGGCCAGTTTGGCTCACTGGATGGAGCATAGGCCTGTGGACTGAAGGGTCCCAGGTTCAATTGCTGGTGAAGACATATGCCCAGGTTTTGGGCTCATCCCCATTGGGGGGCGTGCAGAAGGCAGCTGATCAATGGTTCTCTCTCATCATTTATGTTTCTCCCTCTCCCCCTCCCTTCCTCTCTGAAACCAATAAAAATATTTTTTTAATACAATAGTTCCTCTTGTGTGACTCAGTAGTTGAGCATCGACCTATGAACCAAGAGGTCACAATTTCATTCCCAATCAGGGCACAGGCCCGAGATTGCAGGCTCCATCCCCAGTGTGGGGTGTACAGGAGGCAGCCGATCCATGTTTCTCTCATATCATAGATGTTTCTGTCTCTCGCTCCTTCTCCTTTCCTCTCTGAAATAAATAAAAAATACATTTTAAATGTATATTTTTATATCGATCCTGCAACCTGGGCATGTACCCTGACTGGGAACCGAACTACAGCCTCCTGGTTCATAGGTCAATGCTCAACCACTGAGCCACGCCAGCCAGGCAATAAGAAATATATTTTAAAGAAAAGAGAGCTAGATATTTGAGGAGCAAATAGGCAAATAGATGCATACATCTGTATAAATAAAAAACAATAATGCCTTGTGAGGTTTTAAATCTACATTGCATTAGAATAGATGCTAAAAATTTTGTAACATAACTGACATTTAAATTGGAAAGAAGCTAAATATGGTTAGTAAGTCTTAAGGTCTAATATGTCAAGGGAGAGGCATTAGCACTAATTAATGCTAAGTTTTTATAGCCAAGGATGCAAGACTAATCACTAAAAGAAGAAGAAAAGTGTAACTGCCAAGCCACTGAAGGTGGAAAAATAAAATATACTAAATCAATCCAAAAGAAGGCAAGAAAGGAGCTAAATAACCCAGAACAGAAGGGATAAATTGAAGTCCTTGAGTAAAAAGGTTAATGTAAACCCAAATGTCTGTATATTTTTAATTTTATTAAAAGCAAATAGACTAAATGCTCCGATTAAAAGGATGCCCTAGCTGGTTTGGCTCAGTGGATAGAGCATCAGCCTGCAGACTGAAGGGCCCAGGTTCGATTCTGGTCAAGGGCACATGCTAGGTTGTGAGCTTGGTCCCCAGTGTGGGTCCTGCAGGAGGCGGCCGGTCAATGATTCTTTTTCATCGTTGATGTTTCTATCTTTCTCTTCCTCTCTAAAATCAATAAAAATATTTTAAGTTAAAAATTTTAAAAAGAATGGCAAATTACTTTTTTAAATTTTAGTCTCTAGACTTCTAAGAGACACACCTTAAGCATAAGAGAGAGAAAGTTTTAGACTAAAAGCCAGAAAAGATGTGTTAGGGAAACACTAAAAAAGAAACCAGTATAGCTATTGTACTTTTAGATAAAATAGACTTTAAGGCAAAAAGCATTACCAGAGACCATTTCATCATGATAACAAGGGGCAATCCACCGAGAAGATAACAATTCTATAACAGTAATAACCTAGCCTCAAAGTAAAGAAAATAACGCACAGAACTTCAAGGAGTAAATCAGTATAATAGTGGGCTATTTTCACGTACCTCACTCACAATGATAAAGCAGACAAAAAATTACTAGGGATATACAAGATTTGAACAACATCAAACATCTGGGAATAAGCCTAAAAAGCACAGAAGACCCATCTGTAGCTTATCCTATATAATAAAAGCCCAGTGACTGAACAGTGGAACGACCAGAACAACCGGTCAACCAATCATTTTGATGAGCACTGACCACCGAGGGCAGCTACAATGGGAGCACTGCTCAGCTGACCTGGATGAGCGGCTATTCATCCTGGACCCCCAGGCTGACAGGCAGGAACCCGGGCTGAGATCATCGCCTCCTCACCCCAGGCTCCTCCTCCATGATCCCTACCACCTCCTTCTGACGCCCCGCAGGCCACGCAGTGCCGCCAGGCTCACAGAGCTGACCCTGGAGGCTGGGAGGCGGGTTCATGGTTGCCACAGGACTGAGGCCTACTCCACCGCCTCTCAGTGCTATTGTCCCTGGGCCTGCCCCAACCAAGTCCCCTGGAGAGGCGAGTGCTCAGGCTCCAGGGAAGATGCCAGACCAGGGAGCAGCTGCTCAGAGGACGGGTCCACAGCCACTCAGCTGACAGGGATGAGTGGCACTCCCACATCAGGCTGATCCCCACAGCCATGACCCCCCCCTCCAGTGCAGGAATTCCATGCACCGGGCCTCTAGTAGTTTATAAAACATTATTGAGAAGCTTGAAAGAAGACCTAAATGAAATAAAACATACAATAGTCTCAGCTAGAAGGTGCAATATTGTCAAGATGTCAATTCTCCCCAGACTGGACTAAGGATGCAGTGCAATCTCATTTGAAATTCCAACAAGTTTTGTTTTGTTTGTGGAACTTGACAAACTAATTATAAAATGTACATGGAGATTCCAAGGACATAGAATAATCAAGACAATCTTGAAGGAGAACAAGTTGTACGATGTTCCTCTAAAAGCTTTTAAGCCTTATTATAAAGCTGCAGTATAGGCACTAGTGTGCTGTTGGCACAAAGGTAGATATACAAGCCAATGAAATAAAATAGAGCCCCAAGCAGGCCCAACGTATTTGGCCACTGGCAGAGTGCTGGGCAGTAAGGAAAGGATGGTTCTTTTCTTCTTTATTTTCTTATTTTATATGTTTTTATTTATTTCAGAGAGGAAGTGAGAGGGAGATAGAAACATCCATGATGAGGGAGAATCATGGATTGGCTGCCTCCTGCACGTCCCACACTGGGGATCAAGCCCACAACCCGGGCCTGTGCCCGAATTTGTGCACAGGTGGGATACCTTCACCTGGCCAGCAATCAGGGCTGATTGGGGCCAGCCGGGGGGAGGAACCATGGGAGAGGTTGTCCACTGATCAGGGCTGGCTGGCCTGCCAGGAGGAAGGACCGCAAGAGGTTGGCCAGCCATGGGAGGTTGGCCGTTGGAGTGCACTGACCACCCGGCTGGGCCACCAGGAGGAGGGACCTCCTGGCTGGCTGGGGGAGGTTGGCTGTTGGGCACACTGACCATCAGGGGGCAGCTTCTGTATTGAGCATCTACCCGCTGGTGGTCAGTGCATCATTATAGCGACCAGTTTTTTGGTTGTTCAAAACAGTAGCTTAGGCTTTTATATATATATAGATGTCTTTCAGCAATAAACCCACACTCCTCACTTTGTGATCTCACACCTGGGGCTCTGCCAGTAGGGGGTGCTGGAGGGAGCCAGTCAGGCTGGAGGAGGAGGGAGGACCCCGTGAGCAGCTCCTCGCATTGCTTTCTGGCAGCAGCTAAGCCCAGTGGGCAGCTTCTCTGGCACTTGCAGAACCAGTTTCACTGCGCCCCCTTCCGTCAGTCCGCAGTCTGGTGGCCCCTCCTTAGAGCCTACATTTCCCCCCAAGTGCTTGAAACCTGACCCAGATGGTTGGTTTTCAGTGTCTCAGAAGATAACAGCAGGCCTACTCATGGCTTTCAAGAGGCTACCAGACTTAAGCTGGATCAAACTCTGCCACACGGAAATCACTGTGCTCCCTCCGCCCTCTTTCAAGTTCCTTCCTTAGATGCTTTAGTTCTAAGACTATGCAATCAGGCCCCTGAATTAGAATGAATGAACATGCATGACCCCTCCTCACCTTATTCTTAAATTTTGTTTCAAGCCTTTGTTTTAAATATATTTTTATTGATTTCAGAGAGGAAAGGAGAAGGAGAGAGAAACATCCATGATGAGAGAGAATCATGGATCGGCTTAACCCCTGCATGCTCCCTAGTGGGGATTGAGCCCACAACTCTGGCATGTGCCCTGACTGGGAATTGAACCCTGACCTCCTGGTTCATAGGTTTAAGCTCAACCACAGAGCCACACCAGCCGGGCTGTTTCAAGTCTTTTTTCAGGGAAGCAGATATGGGCTTTCTCATCTCCTTGTTGGGTGTTGGGCTTTGTGTTTGACTAGAGCCGTGGTTGTAATTGTGGAATTCACATGCAGTTTTAAGAAGTAATACATAGAGATCCCTTGTACATTTTACCCAGTTTTCCCTGATGGCGACATCTTGCACAACTATAGCATAATCTCACTGCCAGGATATTGACATTGATATAATTCACCACTTACCCATATTTCCTGTTTTACTTGTATTCAGACTTGTACTAGTCTGTGTGTATGTGTGTGTATGTGTGTGTATGTGTGTGTGTGTGTGTTTAGTTCTGTACACTCAACACGTGTAGGTTTATGAAGAAGGCTGATAGTGACAGAAATGATGCATCTGAAACACATGTTTTGGGGGAGAGCAACAAGTGGGTCCTGGAGCCACTATCACTGGAGGCAAGACTGACAACACTGAAACTGTCCTACTTCGAGCACATGAAAAGGCAGGGTTCTTTGGAAAAGACAATAATGGCGAGAAAAATAGCAAGAAACAAGAAGAAGAAAAAACAAAGACCAAATAGAGGATGGATTGACTTCACACAAAAAGCCATAGGTATGATTCTACTAGAGCTGAGCAGGGCTACTGAGGACAGAACCGTGGACGTCACTCCTTCACAGTGTTCTCAGGAAGTGGGTTCCATTCCCAGTTAAGGGCACGCACCTGGGTTGCAGGCTCAATTCCCCAGCCCAGGGATGAGTGAACCAAGATAGTAGCATAAATAATTGCCTCCCACAACCACATTAAATTACAACTAAAATACAGAGCAACCATCATCCAGAACCACCTGAAAGCTGGCTGAATGAAAGTCCTGCAACTAGAGAAGCAAAGAAAGCACACTGAGACTGGTAGGAGGTGTGGAGGTGCAGAACAGGCTGGGGAGGGAGATGGTCCCTGCAGAGGCCACCCAGAAGAGCAAGGGGTCCCAGCCCCACACCAGACCCCCAGCCCAGGGTCCCAGAGCTGGGAAGAGTAGTCCCCACAACTACAGTCTGTAAAAACTGGTAGGATTGGAGCTGAGGGACACGGAGACTGCTGGAGACCCAGGCAGTTCCTCTCTCTAAATCATTTACAAGGTTGGGAAGTGGGAGGAGTTTTTTCTGGGGGAGAGGGTGGGAGACTGGGGGAGGGGAGCTCCACCGTTAGGCCATATGTGACTCTCGAGAAAATTGGCTTCATGGGAAAGCACACCTGTGCACATTTGTGTTGCTTTGATCAAATAGTGTTGACAGATGGTACAACCTTCCCACAGGTCCTGGTGGAAGTTACCAAACAGGCCCCTAGTTTGCCAAGTTACGGCATGCCTTGGTCTGGCCGTGTTTCTGGCACAGAGCCCCTACAAGCCTAGGAATTTCCTAAGTGGTAAGGGCAATGAAAGTGTCTTTTGTTACTCCCAACAAGTCCCTTTCAAGCATACCTAAGTATGTTACCATGGTGATTGGGGGAAAACTCCCAGACAGCCTCAGGATGGGGCTGGTTGCCAAGAGAATCAGCCTTGTGATCAGAGACTGGGAAATTTCAGCCCCGGGCCCTCAATCCCCTAACCCCAAGGCTGGCAAACCGTGGCTCTTTGGCCCCTTGAGTGTGGCTCTTCCACAAAATACCACGGCCTGGGCGAGTCTATGTTGAAGAAGTGAAGTTAGAAGAAGTTTAAGTTTTAAAAATGTGGCTCTCCAAAGAAATTTCAGTCGTTGTGCTGTTGATATTTGGCTCTGTGGACTAAGGAGTTTGCTGACTGCTGCCCTTACCGGAAGTTGAGTTCATCACCAGCAGCCAATGCTTTTGTCAATCACACCTCCACAAAAAGCCCCAAGGACAGGGTTCCGGGGCCTTCTTGGTTGGTAAGCCCATCTAGGTGTGGGAGGGTGATGCGCCCCAAGCTCCTTGGGGACAGAGGCTGCTGTGCCGGGCACTTCTGAGCCTCCCCTTGCAGGTCCTCCTCCCGCTGCTCCTGGTATTCGTTACTGTCTCACACCAACCTGTGATCGGGTGAGGAAGCCATGCTGCCGAGTCCCATGAGCCACTCGAGCAAAGTGATTGAACCCCAGAAGGGATCATGGGAACATCTGATTTATGCCTGTCAGACGAAAGCACGGGCGACAACTGGACTTAACACTGGCAGCTGAAGGGGTGGGGGTGTGCGTGAGGATGAAACAGATAAAATAAAATGCTCCCCAAATTGCTCCATTGAGTTAAGCCCTGCCTAAACTATGGCATTATCAATAGGTAGCTGTAGTCCTGGCTGGTGTAGCTCAGTGGGTAGAGTGTCGGCCTGCAGACCAAAGGGTCCCAGGTTAGATTCCAGTCAAGGGCACAGCCCAGGTTGCAGGCTCGATCCCCAGTAGAGGGCATACAGGAGTCAGCCAATCAGTGATTCTCTCTCATTATTGATGTTTCTCTCTCCCTCTCTCCCTCTCTCTTCCTCTCTGAAATCAATAAAAATATATTTAAAGCCCTAGCTGGTTTAGCTCAGTGGATTGATCGTCAGCCTGTGGACTGAAGGGTCCTGGGTTCAATTCTGGTCAAAGGCACAGGCCCAGGTTGCAGGCTCCATCCCCAGCAGGGGGGCGTGCAGGAGGTAGCCGATCCATGATTCTCTCTCCTCATGGATGTTTCTCTCTCTCTCTCTCTCTCTCTCTCTCTCTCTCTCTCTCTCTCTCTCTCTCTCTCTCCCTCCCTCCCTCCCTCCCTCCCTTCTTCCCTTCCTTTCTGTAATATATATATATATATATATATATATATATATATATATATATATATATATATATATATATATATATACAGGTAGCTATAAAACAATGATCTAGCCCGGCCAGCATGGCTCAGTGGTTCAACATCGACCCATGAGCCAGGAGGTCAGGGTCGGATTCCCAGTCAGGGCACAGGCCTGGGTTGTGGGCTCCATCCCCAGTGTGGGGTGTGGGAGGCAGCCGATCCATGGTTCTCTCTCATCATGGATGCTTTTCTCTCTTTCTCCCTCTCCCCTCCTCTCTGAAATCAATAAAAATATTATTTAAAATAAAAATTAAAAAGCAGGATTGAGGAAACACTTTTTCCTCCCCTGTAACTTTCCTCCCTGGGCCTTGAGCGGAGCGAGACATGCACTTGCCCCTGATCTCAGCCCCGGGCTGGGCGGGTCTGTGGCTCCGCCGTCTGCCTGTCCGCTCCGCACTGACGCCGCTCAGGGAACCGCGTTCCCGCGGAGGAAGGGCAGCCAGCTGTGCGGTCAGTCTCTCCGGAGGCTGTTCCCTGTGCTCATCCGGGTGCTGAGCCCGGAGCAGGGAGGCCAGAGAGCATGCGTGTCTCTGGCCTGCGCAGCCCGAAATAGCCTAGTGCGGGGGCGGGGGGGGGGGGGCGGACGAGAGAAGGGAGGAGAGGACCATCGGCACCCCAGGGATGCTCCTTTCCAAGGCCAAGAACAGGCCAGACGCTGAGCAGCTGGAGCCAAAACCGTCGCCGACCCCCAGGGGGCGCTGTGGGTCTGTCCTGCGTGGTGGCCGGTTCCATTTCCGGTGGATGTCGTTTCACGGGGGAGAAAGCAGAGGGTGGCCGCGAAGACCAGTGCCGGTGGGGGCAGGGGGAAGCCCAACGCAGCCACGTTTAGTAACGACCCCTTTCCTCGTCGTGGGTGCAAAGGTGGGGGGATGGGGACCAGTACTGAGTGAAGTGTCCCCTTCACGCCCAGGTGGCTCCACCCAACCCCCGGTCCCCACACCCCACTCCTGGCTTCACCAAGCCCAGAAGGGCCGGGGTTTGGAGATGGGGTGCCATCAGCCGGGATCGGCGGGGCACCCGAGGCTTTCCTAGTTCAGTTCAGTCTCTGCTGAAGTGTAACGGGACAACCAAGGGGCCCGGCTGCTGCCAGCGCCTGAGAGACGGGGTGGAGTCCTATCGGAGTTCATTCCCATCCCGCCACAGCAGGGCGAGCAGCAGGTCACCCACAAAACCTGCTCTGCGGCCCCCATAGGCCAGCTGCTTGTATGGGGTGCAGGGTGAAGAGTACAGGGAAGTAGGCAGAGAGGAAGCCCAATGGGCAGGTCACAGGGAGTGCGGGCTGGGCATTTGCTCATGTCCCCATGGCCACAGGCAGCTCTGGGGGGAGTGGGGAGCTCCCAGGGCCAGGCCACTCCCAACCAGGTGAGCATGCGCCTTCTCTCATCGGAACAAAGCAATCCCAGTCCACAGAGCAGGACTCACATTGCTTCCACTTCTAGCTGCTCCCAGTGTCCTGTGTGTGCCCTATGAGAAGGCCAGGACCCAGAGAGACTGTGCCATCAGCTGGCATCGGCAGGGCATCTGAGGCTCTCATAGCTCAGTCCATGCCAAAGCTTAGCGCAGCCCCGGCTCCGTCCCCGCCCAGCTGGCTCAGCCTCCATCCCTGGCTGCGCTCCTGCTGGTGCTCAGAGTCCCAGAGAGAAGCCACGAATGAATGAATGGGCGAGCCAGTGCCGCCAGCTGGGCCTTTGTTACACTTTGATTATGTGACCTTGGGCCTGTGACAGGCTTTCTTTCAGACTAGCCAACTCCTTCCTAACCCTCCGCAGGCTGGTGCCGGTGCCCATCTCCAGTCCGCCCCCTTTCACTGAAGAGCCTGGGAGCCACGGACCGGACCGTGTGTGTGGCTGGCATGGGGCTGATGCCAGTCCTCAGCTGGTGTGCCGGCGCAGGAGCCGCCAGGAGCACGGGCGGCCAGGTTTCCATGTGAACAGTCTTCATTCACGGGGTGAGCGGCCTGGAGCACAGATGCTGAGTCACAGAGCCGGGGCATGTTTGGTTTCGGGAAAAATTGCCCAACCGGCTCTGCCCTGTCCGCTCCCAGCAGCCACCGCGCAGTGACCCCGCTTCTCCCGGGCATTTGGCATGACCACTGCGTTTGAGCCATCCTGCCAGGCTCTCGGCTGGTCTAGGCCAGTGGTTGGCAAACTGCAGCTCTTTGGCCCCTTGAGTTTTTTGCAAAGGCCAGCTGAGGAGGACCCTAATTAAATTAATAACAATGTAAGTTAAAAAAAATTTGGCTCTCAAGAGAAATTTCAGTCCTGTTGATATTTGGCTCTGGACTAAGGAGTTTGCCGACCACTGATCTAAGTGAATGATGCTGAGCATCTTGCCATGTGCGTATTTGCAATTGTAAAATGTCTTCCAGCCCTAGCCAGTTTGGCTCAGTGGATAGAGCATTGGCCTGTGGACTGAAGGGTCTCGGGTTCAATTCCAGTCAAGGGCATGTACCTTGGTTGCAGGCACATCCCCAATAGAAGGTGTGCAGGAGGCAGCTGATGGATGTTTCTCTCTCATCGATGTTTCTAACTCTCTATTCCGCTCCCTTCCTCTCTGTAAAAAATCAATAAAATATATATATGTTTTAAAACAATGCCTGCCCATCTTCCACTGACACTGTTAGCACTGAGGCTGTGGGGTCTGAGATTTCTGTGTGGAATGTCTGGCTGGCACCTCTCTCTCCCTGGCTGTAGCTTCTTTTCATCTCCTCCAGGTGCCTTTGCACAGGAAATCTTTCCATTGTGATCAGAGAAGATTGCAGCAGAGTGGCGTGCGGGTCTCCCTGACCCAGTCTCCCTCTGCCTGCTTTGTTCCCGGGCCTCAGACTAATAGCTTCAGCTTTTACCAAACCAGCCCCAACCCCTCCCCATTATGTTTTCTTCTCTTGATTTAAAAGAAGCCTAAGCTTTTGGGGTTTTTTTTTTTTGTTTTGTTTTTTTGTGTGTGTTTTTTTTTAATATATTTTATTGATTTTGTACAGAGAAGAAGGGAGAGAGATAGAGAGCTAGAAACATCGATGAGAGAGTCATCGATCAGCTGCCTCTTGCACACCCCCTACTGGGGATATGCCCGCAACCAAGGTACATGCCCTTGACCGGAATCGAACCCGGGACCCTTCAGTCCCCAAGCCGATGCTCTATCCATTGAGCCAAACCGGTCTCGGCTAAAAGAAGCCTAAGCTTTTGTGTGTGCTCCTTTAAGATGGATTTGAGGAGCCTCTGAGCCCCGCCCCCCTTCTGGATTAGGTGCCTTCTCAATCAAAACCCTTTCTTACTGCAAACTCTGACATTGTGAATGTTGGCCTTTTTGAAGTGTCATGCACATGAATTTTGGGGCTGGTAACAGAATTTGCCCATTTTTCCTTTTCTGCATAGTCCTATTGGTGTCAAGTTCAAGAACTCTTTGCCTAGCCCTAGGTCCCAAAGACTTCCTATATTCCCCCTGAGCTTTATAACTTTACTAGAAGCCCGGTGCACGAAGATTCATGCTAGAATGGGCTTTCCTTTCCCTGGCTGCCGCCACCGCCTTGCCACTCCGACAAGAGATCAGTTGAGCTACTGCAGGCCCACGGCCTTCTGTGTGAATCGTAAAGTGAGCCTGTCTGTGTCCACAAAGAGCCTTGCTCAGCGTGGGACAGATTCCCAATCCTCTCCTCTGACACTGAAGTCCTGGCTCCGAAAAGTTCCCAGAGGTGAAAGGCTGCAGGAAGTTCACTCTGGGTCTGGAGCTAAGAGACCCGGATTCAAATCTGGGATCGGGTACCCTGGGTGGGGTTTTTCCTTATGTCATTGGTGCTTTAATACTATTATCCCGCCAAAACCAGTGTGGCTAAGTGGCCTGCAGACGCAAGGGTCCCGGGTTCGATTTCAGCCAAGGGCATGTACCTTGGTTGCGGGCACATCCCCAGTGGGGGGCATGCAGGAAGCAGCTGATCGATGTTTCTGTCTCATCGAGGTTTCTAACTCTCTCTCCCTCTCTCTTCCTCTCTGTGAAAATCGATAAAAAAAAAAAATATATATATATATATATATATATATATATATATATATATATATATATATATATATATATATGTTTAAAATGCTAGATATTCCTGAGAGGGATGTTCAAAGGGTGCTCATGATTAGTCATTAACTTATTAAAATGAAACAGCCATTACGCTCTGCGGGCCACTCCCCCTGCCTCTTCAGGGGGGTCAAAGGACACTTCCATTCTGACTTCTAAGTGCCCAGACTCTTCCCAGTTCCCCATGTTGCTGCTTCGGGTCTAACTGGATGTTTACACGCTGTTTGGTGGCGATGTAAGAACATCAATTGGCTGGAGGAGGAGAGTCAGCAAATGGGATGCAGTTGTGCGCTCAGCCTTTTTGTAGTTTGTTCACTAACCCTCACTGCGGACAGTTTCCTATGGATGGTGTTTTCAATTAGCAATAACCGCCCCGTGGATAAACCTCATTGGCTACGATGCTGCCGCTGCACAAAGCTTCTGCTGATTTCTAAAGTGAGTGGAAGGGAGGGGGAGAGACACATCGACTGGTTGCCTCCCCAAGGCACCCCAACCTGGGGCTGGGGATCCCTGCAACCGAGATGTATGCCCTTGGCCAGAATGGAACCCAGGACCCTTTGGTCCAATGGCTGACACTGAGTGGACCTCTGAGCCAAATGGCTGAGCTGCACTTGACTTTTAACTTCACAGTCTTTGAAAAAAGGAATCAAACTAATCTATGATGCTGGCTTTCAAATGATCACGATGATGGCCTGCAGTGAAAGACATATTTTTATCTTCTGATCCAGTACACACACTCACATACACACTCACACACTCACACACACACACACACACACACACACACACACTCATACACTCACACACTCACACAAACACACTCACACTCACATGTAACTAAAGCATGTGCGGTGATCGGGAACTGAACTGTTCATAGGTCCACACACAACCACTGAGCCACGTTGGCTGGGCTCTTGGGCCAGCTCTGAGAGTCCAGGCCTCATCTAGCAGGCCAGCTGCCTGGAGCCACTCGTGCTTGGGGCATCGCTGGTGGGTAGCAATATCCCCAGCTCTCCCCTGGGCATATGGGAGGACCAGCCTTCCCTGCTTTGGTGAGGTTGTGTGGCTGTGTGACAACTGGGCCAATCGAACGTGAGTCACATCGGTGGAAGCATTGCAGAGTTACAACTGCTTCTGTGGAAGGGGGGGTGGGGGGCGGGCAAGCCCTCGGGCCCAGGTTGGGGTAACTGTGTCCTAAGCCGGCAGCTCCTTCATTGGCCAGGAATCCTAAGTGCCTCTGATAAGCAGAGCCTCCTCAGAAGCTCACTTTGCTGAAGCATGAAATAGCCATCTGGGAGCCCCTGAAGACTGGGGGCTGTTTGTTACACAGCATAACATGGTCCATCCTAACAGGTACATGTCGTTTAGCTCAGCAGGGCCATAGCACCTCACGTTTCCCAAGGTGCTCTTAGTGAGCCAGTGATGGGCTGGGGAACTCCAGGAACTCAAAACCGGGAACCCCCAGCCCCCCTTCTCTCAGGAGAGCTCACGCTGGGCACAAGTCCCCAGGAACTCGTTCCAGGCAACTGGGGATCTGTCTGAAGGAAAGCAACTCCCACGTCCCAGAACCCTTCTGGGCTACGTAGCTCTAGAAAAATCTGTCTCCCAGAGGCTATTTCAGTGTTGCTTACTTGTTCAAAACCTTCCAGCCAAACAAATGTTCCCCAAAAACTGGCCCCCTAGCTGCGCCCCCCCCCCTCCCCCGGACAGAACTGGAGCGGCCTGTGGAGTCCGGCTCTCAGGAACCCATGCCAAGCGCAAGGCAGGACATCCCTCCCAAGGCTGGTCTGGCTCCTTGGGAACGCAGGCTGCTGCTGCTGTGGCTGCCATGGTTACAGAAAGAGCTGGTCTCCAGGATTTTCAGAATCCTCGCTCCGTTACCATGGCCACCACACACGGTTTGAACAAACAATTCTGACCTCATCTGGGTCTCACATTTGGAAAGTAAGCCATTTGGGAAATGGTTGCATTTGGGAACATTCAAATCAACCGAGGGACTGACAATTTTGAAGCATTGCAATCAAATGGACACAAGCCACACGCTAGGAACCTGTTTTCCACCCACAGGAAAAGAAATGGCTGTTTCAAAAATCATCCTGCATGCCCAGAGTGCATCAACCTAGGAACCAGGAGGTCGTGGTTCGATTCCCGGTCAGGGCACAGGCCTGGATTGTGGGCTCCATCCCAGTAGCGGGCGTGCAGGAGGCAGCCAGTCCATGATTCTCTCATCATGAATGTTTCTCTCTCTTTCTCCCTCTCCCTTCCTCTTTGAAATCAATACAAATGTATTTTTTTCATCTTTTAGACCACTGTTGAGGTTTCAATATATAGTATAGTTTAAATAATAGTATTGTATTGATGACAGTTCCTGGTTTTGATATAATGGTATTGTGGATGAGAAAATGTCCTTGACTCAGGCAATACATCTGAGATATTTAGGGATCAAGGATCGTGATGTTTGCAACTAACTCAAAGTGTTAGTAAAAAAAATAATAATAGTCCTGCCCTGACTGGTTTGGCTCAGTGGACAGAGCATCAGCCTGTTGAACTGAAGGGTCCCAGGTTCTTTTTGGATCAAGGGCACATGCTTGGGTTGCCGGCTCAGTCCCCAGTGTGGGGTGTGCAGGAGGCAGCTGATCCATGATTCTCTCTTATTATTGATGTTTCTCTCTCTCTCCCCCTCCTTCTCTGAAATCAATAAAAGTATTTTTTAAAAGAAATAATAACATGGAGAGAGGAAGGGAAAGAAAATATAGTAAAATACTATCAACTGGAAAGCCTAGGCCAAAGTATACATTCCACTTTTCTTGCTGCTTTTCTGTGGGTTTGAGATTACTCCAGATGAGAGGGGTTTTTTAATCACGCATGCTCCAGATTCGTGACTTTCAAACTTGTTTAATGCTAGCTCACAATAAACATAGATTGTGTTAAGCACTCCAGACACAAACATACATAATCTGAACAAACGCATACAAATTTAACAAAAAGGCTCACAAACCAAAACTACTTCTTATAACAGACACGTGATGCTCTGTGACTTGGCGTTCCGTCTTGGTTTTGAAATGTTGGTATGAGCCATTCAATTGGGGTGAGGAGCACAAGGGTCGCACCTGTCTGTACACGCCCACCCCCCTCCCCCCACCGGTGCTGTCCACGGCATTGCTAACATGTAACATGACCTGGAGGCCCAAAGTACTTCACCGTGAAGAATGGACACTCCAGCTAGCTCGTGTGGCTCAGTGGCTGAGCCTCAACCCATGAACCAGGAGGTCACGGTTCGATTCCTGGTCAGGGCACAGGCCCGGGTTGCAGGCTCCATCCCCAGTGGGGGGCGTGCAGGAGGCAGCCGATCAGTGATTCTCTCTCTTTTCAGAGATGAAGGGAGAGAAAGAGAAGGAGGAAGAAGGGAGAGGAGGGGACGGGAGGGGACGGGAGAGGAGAGAGATCCATTGATGTGAGATCAAGACATCTATCAGCTGCATCCTGCACACCCCCTACAGGGATAAATCCCAAAATGCTTCAGTGCAGGGAGGACCCCCAACCAACCCAACCAAGGGAGCTAGGCGATCTAGCGCTGGCCCTTTGCTTTCACCGCCTCCTAACACATGTCCAACTCCAGGAACCACCACCCCCTGGGTCTCAGTCCTCCTCCCACCCCCCTTCTCTCCTGTCCTGTCCATCTTCTGGACCCTGGCATCCCCAGGCCCAGAGGGGAGAGGCTTGTGGCAGGAAACACAGGGACTGGGCCTCATGGGTTGCCCCACTGGAACTGGCACCGTTCTTAATGCTTAGCCAGGGGCTGGCTCTAACTCAGTCCGTTTCTTGGAAGAGGAGGGATTGGGGAAGGAAGGAGGTGGAGCCTCAGGACCCTGCAAGCTTCCAATTCCTAGCCTTTAGGTGGAAGGGTCCATGTGCATTCTTTTTTCTTTTTCTTTTTTAAATATATTTTATTGACTTTTTTACAGAGAGGAAGAGAGAGGGATAGAGAGTTAGAAACATCGATGAGAGAGAATCACCGATCAGCTGCCTCCTGCACAATTCCTACTAGGGATGTGCCCACAACCTGGGTACATGCCCTTGAGCGGAATTGAACCCGGGACCCTTCAGTCCACAGGCCGACCTCTATCCACTGAGCCAAACTGGTGAGGGCCCATGTTCATTCTTGCTCTTCTTTGCCAATCAATGCCCACGTGACATGAACAGAAACCCATGCCCTCCCCAAATCCCAGGTGCCCTTTCCAGGGTTGTCTTCTCCCGGGGGCCATCTCTGGAGGCAAACTTCTCCCTCCTGTTCCCCTGTCCTCGACCACGAACACCTTCAGGCCCAATTAAGTGATGACCCACCACCGGCCAGGCAGTGTGGGCCGCGGAGAGGCAGGTCAGTGTGCCTGGAGGACAAACAGCACGTGCCGGGCCGCGCTGAGCAGGACGCCGGCGCCCAAGAGAAACGGGGTGCTGTGGCCTGAACCCCCCAGCGCCCCCGAGGGGAGGGCCAGCGAGGCATTGCCAGGCCCCGCGGTGGCGTTGGCCGCCTCCCCCGCCGGGGCCCTGGGGGCCAGCAGCCTGGAGAGGAGGCTGCTGAGCCGGCTCGCGGTGGTGGCCGCGGGCTCCGGGGATGGGCCCGGGCTGGACGCGCTGCCATTTAACTCCTCGGGGTCCACGCACAGGCCGTCGGGGGCGCGCCCGAAGGCCACGCGGCTGAGGTCCAGGCCGGCCACGGAGCCCGGGGACGCGCAGGGCACCTCGGCCGCGTGGCCGGAGCTGTCCATCCAGTCGCGCAGCCAGCGCAGGCCGCAGTCGCAGCGCCACGGGTTGCGGAAGAGGAAGAGGCGGCCCAGGAAGAAGCCGGGCTGGAAGGCGGCCCAGGCGAGCGCCGTGAGGCGGTTGCCGTTGAGGTGCAGGGCCAGGAGGCCCGACAGGTTCTGGAAGGCGCCGTCCTCCACGAAGGCGATGGCGTTGCGGTCCAGGTAGAGCAGCTCCAGCTCGGCCAGGTCGGCGAACCAGGCGCGCGCCACGCGGCCCAGCGCGTTGCCGCCCAGGTGCAGGGCGCGCAGGCGGCCCAGGCCGCGGAAGGCGCCGGCGGGCAGCGCGGCCAGGCGGTTGTCGCCGAGCAGCAGGTGCTCCAGCGCCGCGCAGTCGCGGAAGGCGCCGGCGTGCACGGCGCGCACGCGGTTGGCCTGCAGGCTGAGCGCGCGCAGGCGGCCCAGGCCGCGCAGCGAGCCCGCGGCCACCGCCTCCACGCGGCCGTGCTCCAGGCGCGCGTGCGTCAGGTTGGCCAGGCCGCGCAGGGCGCCGGGCACGCGGCGGAACAGGTTGGCGGCCGCCGCCAGCTCGCGCAGGCCGGGCAGGCCGGCCAGCAGGCGCTCGGGCAGCGCCAGCAGCCGGCAGGCCGCCAGGTCCAGGCGGCGCAGGCGGCCCAGCGCGGCGAAGGTGCGCGCGTGCAGGTAGCGCAGCGCCCCGTTATGCGCCAGGCGCAGCTCGGCCAGGCGGCCCAGGCCGCGGAAGGCGCCGGGCGTGATGAAGGTCAGGTTGTTGTGGCGCAGCGACAGGCGGCGCAGCGCGGGCAGCGTCCCGAAGGCGCGCTCGCCCAGCAGCCGCAGGCCGTTGCGGTCCAGGTCGATGGAGGTGGCCGCGCACGGGAACTCGGGCGGCACCCGCAGCAGGCCGGCGCGGTCGCAGCGCACCCAGCAGCCGCGCTCCCCGGGTCCCGGGCCGCAGGAGCAGGCGGCCGGGCAGCCCCGTGCACAGGCCTCTGGGGCCCAGGCGCCCGCCCGGCTCAGCATCAGCGCTGGGGGAGAGGGGCGGAAGGAGAAAAAAGACAGAAGAAGGAGTGATCGTCAACCGGAGGTGAAATCCTACCTGTCTGCGTGGCAGGAGGCAGCCCGCCACCAAGTCCTCACCCCTCCTGGATGGTCCAAATGGTCTCTCAGCCTCCCAGGCCCTAGACAGGGTTTCCCACTCCTTTTCGGCCCAATTATTATTATTTTTAATATACTAGAGGCTCAGTGCAGGAATTCATGCACAGGTGGAGTCTGGCCGATGGGGGAGGGGAGCGGAGGAGGAAACTTGGGAAATTGGCCAGCTCCACGCCCCCCAATTGAGGGGGTAATTTACATATTAGGCTTTTATTATATAGGATTGATGTCAGAGAGGAAGGGAGAGGGAGAGGGAGAGAAACATCCCTGATGAGAGAGAATCATGGATCAGCTGCCTCCTGCACACTGACCACTGGGGATTGAGGCCACAACCCAGGCCTGTGCCCTGACCAGGAATCAAACCATGATCTTCGGTTCATGGGCCAATGCTCAACCACTGATACACACCAGCCAGTACTTCAATATTCTTTATATATATATATATATATATATATATATATATATATATATATATATATATATATATATATAAATAAATAAAATTGATTTTGTACAGAGAGGAAGGGAGAGAGATAGAGAGTTAGAAACATCGATCAGCTGCCTCTTGCACACCTCCCACTGGGGATGTGCCCGCAACCAAGGTACATGCCCTTGACCGGAATCGAACCCGGGACCCTTCAGTCCCCAAGCCAACGCTCTATCCATTGAGCCAAACCGGTCTCGGCAAGTACTTCAATATTCTTGTTGCAGAAGCTTGACTTGGTTTTTCCCTGTCCCTAAGAACTGTGAACTGGACACCAAGCTCAGGGTTAAGTTCTTGGACCCTGAGCTGAGCTTGGCTGTGACAGGGCAGCTGCTGACTGGAGAGATACCCTGTTGCACAGATGAGGCCAAGAATGTAACCTAAAGTCCAGGTGTCAGCTGGACCCAGACAGAACTTTTTCAGTCGAGGCCTCCAACTGGGTCAAGCAGAAGGGATCAGGTTTCTTTAAGCGTCCTCCATGCTATTCTCTCTCCTCCCGGACTGACAGGAGTGCACGCTCACCCCTGGGACTCATGTTTCTGGTCCAGGGCACAGTATGGCTCAGTCAATGTCTGCAGGATTCAGTGGCATTGAGGCCCTCCACCATAATGATTCCTGCTGCAGGGTGTCATTTTTTTTTTTTTTTTTTTAATACTCTTGCCAAAACCGGTTTGGCTCAGTGGATAGAGCTTCAGCCTGCGGACTGAAAGGTCCCGGGTTCCATTCCGGTCAAAGGCACATCCCCAGTAGGGGTTGTGCAGGAGGCAGCTGATTGATGATTCTCTCTCATCGATGTTTCTAACTCTCTATCCCTCTCTCTTCCTCTCTGTGAAAAATCAATAAAAATAAAAAAATAAAAAAAAACTCTCACCTGAGGATATTAAAAAAATAATAATAATAATACTCTTTGTCAAGGAATTCATGGGATTAAGACACAGAAGATACAACCAATTTGCTTGTCGACCAAACAGCCAAACAGCGGAATGACCATCCGGGTGACCATCCGGGACCACGCTTACCACCACAGGCACCAGGCCAGTCAAGGCAGGTGCAATGTGATTGGTCAGGGGCCCAGCCATCACCCCATGATCACCCCAAAGAGTGAGGCCCAGGCCACCAACCAGCGGGCCACAGGGGATGGGCGGGGCCTACCTCTGCAAGGGAAAGCTGGGTGCCGGGTGCTGGGGGAAGGAAGGCCTACTCTCGCACAAATTTCGTGCACTGGGCCTCTAGTATAATATAAGAGTCACAAATGTAGCTGCCAAATTTTTGAAAACATGCAAGAGGAGCTGGGACCAGTTTGGCTCAGTGGATAGAGCGTTGGCCTGTGGACTGAAAGGTCCCAGGTTCGATTCCGGGCAAGGGCATGTACCTGGATGCAGGCATATCCCCAGTAGGGGGTGTGCAAGAGGCAGCTGATCGATGATTCTCTCTCATCAATGTTTCTAACTCTCTATCCCTCTCTCTTCCTCTCTGTACAAAATCAATAAAATATATCTATTTTTTTTTAAAAAGAAAACATGCAAGAGGAGTAAACTTTTCTTATTATATATCCTTTTTACCTTTTAAAGTCCGAACTTTCGCCCTAGGCAGTTTGGCTCAGTGGATAGAGCGTCGGCCTGCAGATTGAAGGGTCCCAGGTTCAGTTCCAGTCAAGGGCACATACCTGGTCAGGGTGACGCTCTAACCACTTAACAACCGTGGCCAGAGCAAGAATATATTAAGTAACCATTAAGCACATGAAGATGTGATCAACATCAGCCATGAGGGATGTGCAACTAAAGCTACAATGAGATTTCCCTACATGCCCACTAGAATGACTAAAATTCAAAAGACTGACAACCCAGATGTTGCTGAGGATATAGAACAGCTGGATTTTCTTCCATTGCTGGTGGGAGTGGAAACAGTTCGATAACTTTGGAAAACTTGGCAGTGTCTATTAAAGCTAAACGTATGACTCAGCAATTCCACTCCTAGGTGTTTACCCAAAAGAATCTTTTTTTAATGTTTGCATGAAGACTGCAAGAAAGTGCACAGCGGCTGGATCATAATAGATCAAAGCTAGAAATTACCCAGCAGTGCAGTGGAGAAGTGAACTATCATACAATGCATTTATTTCTTCAGCAGAAGGCTACTCAGCACCAAAGGGGAACAAACAAAAGCATTCTGTTGAGCAGAGAAACTTGACACAGGAGAATACATGCTGTCATGCTAAACGAAATAAGCCAGTCAGGGAGGAGAAGTGTATCACATGATCTCACTCATCTGTGGAACCTAATGAACCAAATAAACTGACAGACAAAATAGACCCAGAGATGTGGAACAGACTGTGGGACCTCAGAGAGAAGGGGAGGGGGGAGGAGGTCAGCCAATGAGCGTGTGTGCATGTGGGCATGGCTCATGGACACAGACAATGGGGTGGTGAGCGCCTGGGGGGTGGGGGGAGGGGAGCAGCTGGAAGAGGTTAGTGGGGGGAGAGGAGGACCTACCCTGTTTCCCCGAAAATAAGACAGTGTCTTATATTAATTTTTTCTCCCAAAGTTGCGCTAGGTCTTATATTCAGGGGATGTCTTATCTTTCCATGCGCTAGGTCTTATTTTCGGAGGATGTCTTATTTTCAGGGAAACACGGTATGTAGCAATTTCAACAATAAAGATTTTTTTAAAATGACTACACACTGTATGATCGCCTTTCTACGTGGCCCTACAGCACAGCTGCTGGCAACCAGACCCACAGATGGGCCCCATCGAGAGAGACAGCAAATACCACTGACCGATGTGGTTCAGGGATGTTATCTGGGTGATGTGCGCATGTCTAGTGCTACTGCAATTCATCAAATTGTATGGGTTTCTTTTGGTTTTAGTACAACCACGTTTTCTAAGTTTTTTTCTATATTGATTAAGGTGTTACATATCTGTCCTTACCCCGCCATTTACCCCCATCTACCCCCACTCATGTCCTCGCTCCCCTGATGTCTGTGTCCATTGGTTAGGCTTATATGCGTACGTAAAGGTCCTTTGGTTGCTCTCTCCCCCTTCCCCTACCCTCCCCTGCCTTCCCTCTGTGGTTTGACAGTCTGATCGATGCTTCTCTGTCTCTGGATCTGTTTTTGTTGATCAGTTTATGTTGTTCATTATATTCCACAAATGAGTGAGACCATGTGATATGTATCTTTCTCTGAACGGCTTATTTCACTTAGCATAATGCTCTCCAGCTCCATCCATGCTGTTGCAAAAGGTAAGAATTCCTTCTTTTTTACCGCAGCTTAGCATTCCATTGAGAACAGCCACATTTGAATGAGTGTTTGCTACAGGCTAAGCTTGATACATAGATCATTTCATTTCAGATGGCAGTCCTGCGAGGTAATCTCTCCTCCTTCTGACAGGAGAAGAAGCAGAGGTGCGGAGTGGCTCACCAACCCCAGCCTCTGCTTGTCTTCCGGGCGTGTGCGCTCCTCACCCCCTCACTGGCCTTTCTCAGCTTCCGCTCCTCTGACTGTAACCCAACGGCCTGCACTTCCTGGCCTTCGGGGCCCCTCAGTTCCCACGTGTGCCCAGCAGCTGTGCCAACCACCATCTGAGCAAAAATGTGCCCATGTGCCCCTCCTGCCACCTCCCCGCCACAACCGTGAACATGGTACAGACGGGTCAGTCCTGTGGGCACTGCATGGCAGGAGCCAAGGGCAAGGGAGGAAGCTGGTGTGCGGAGACCAGCGCCAACGAGGGTGACGGAGCCGGAGCCGGGAGCCTGGCTCACTCTCGGTTCCCACTGGGCCTGCTAATGGCTGTTGCTGTGCCATTTCCCTGTTTTCATGTCAGGAACCCATTGCAACCATCTGCATGGCCACGTGATTTCTGTAATAATAAAAGGATAATATGCTAATTAGGACAACGGTGCAGCAGGCTCAGGCTGGCAGTGGCAGCAGCAGTGGGGTGATGGGGGCAGTGCCTTCCCCTGATCTGCCAGGTTGCCTCCTACAGAGGGAGGCCAGACTGTGACTTAGGCTGGGGACCAAGGCAGAGACGGTTAGGGGCCATCAGGCCAGCAGGGGAGCAAGTTAGGGGAGATCAGGCTGGCAGGGGGGCAAGTTAGGGGCAATCAGGTCAGCATGGGGGCAAGGTAGGGGAAATCAGGCTGACAGGCAGAGGCAGTTAGGGATGATCAGGCAGGCAGGCAGATAGGGGCAATCAGGCAGAGGGATTAGGGGAGGTCATGCAGGCAGGCAGAGAGGTTGGGGTGATCAGGCAGGCAGGCGAGCGGTTAGGAGCCAGCAGTCCTGGATTGTGAGGGGGAGGGATATCCAAGGGGTCCCAGATTAGAGAGGGTGCAGGCCAGGCTGAGGGACTCCCCCCGCCCCATTCCACCCCCCCACCAGCCCTCTAGTCTCTGATAAGATGGACATTTGACACTGTTTCTGGCTCCCCCGGACCATGTCTTGTTTTTTCTTACATTTTTATTTGTTTTTGTTAATTTCTCTTTCTTGTTGAAAGGATGACAGAGGTCCCCTTTTCTCCCCATGGACCCCTTCTTCCTGCACCCATCCTCCCCTCCCCTCCCTCTCCCCCTCCACCACATCCTTGAAGCGGTCTTTCCACACGCAGGGACTTTCCTGCCTTGTCCATTGCCTGCTCGAGCTTGAAACCAGAAACTTCCCCCACGGCCCCTGCAGCTGGGGCCCAGGCACGGGACCGGCGTTGTGGGTCACACACTCAGCAAGACGGGTTTCAAACTGACCATTTTCTGGCCAGGACAGTGCACAGGCACCTGGCTTTCGGGTTCCCAGGATGGGATCGCTTTCTTAAAAACAAGTTTTTCTTGATTTCAGACAGGAAGGGAGAGGGAGAGGGGAATAGAAACATCCGTGATGAGCCTGGCTGGTGTGGCTCAGTGGTTGAGCATCAACCCAGGAACCAAGAGGTCGCTGGTTCCATTCCCAGTTAAGGCACATGCCCAGGTTGTGGGCTGGATCCCCAGTGGGGGTGTGCAGGAGACAGCCAATCGATGACTTTCTCATCAATGTTTCTATCTCTCTACCCCTCTCCCTTCCTCTTTCTCTAAAAATCAATGAAAATATCTACACTAATAAAAGAGTAAGATACAAATTGACCATATCTTTGTGACACCCACCAGCCAATCAGGAGTATGCAAATTAACCCAATAAAGATGGCGGGTTAATTTGCATATGCAGGCGCCGAGGGCGGGGCAGGATGCAGGCATTCCTCACTGCCCCAGCTACTCTGGACCTCTGGACAGCGTGGGAAGGCGGAAAGGCAGCTCCAGACCCTAGTGAAGGTGGTGCTGGCAGCCAGGGAAAGGAAGGATCATTCTTGCATGAATCTTTGTGCACTGGGCCTCTAGTATTTTAAATAAAAAGAAACATCAATGATGAGAAGATCATTGATCGGCTGTCTCCTGCACGCCCCCTACTGGGGATGGAGCCTGAAACCCGGGCCTGTGCCCTGACCGGGAATCAAACCGTGACCTTCAGGCCGCCCGGCTTCCCCCAGTGCAGACGGAAAGGGGTCCCTCCTGGATCCAGTGCGATCACTCCAGAAGCCAGGCTTCCTGGCTGCCCCAAGCTGAGCCCCATGCCGATGCTTGGGCCAGGAACACATTTACCAAATTAAAAGCTCACAGTTCGTGAGAAGAGAAGGTCCAGCTCACTGGCAGTTCTCAATCATTTCTCTTCGGGATTTGGGGGAAGGATCCCTGTGACCATCCCTGATTCCCCGCCTGCCACGGCGGGGGAGGAGGGGTCCGGCTCCAGGATCCACATGGGGGCTTTCCAGGGAGTCAGCCTGGAATCACTGTCCGTAGGGTGTGGCTCCCTGGTTCTCTCCCAAACTCCCCTGGCACGCCTATCCTCCTGCTCTCTCGCCCCGCTGGGGTTTTGTTTCTAACCTCAGGATACCTTTCTACGTCTTGGTTTCCTCGTCTGTACCAGCTGGACAGCAGGAGGCGGAGGGGGGGCTGGAGCAGTTGGGAAAGCAGGAAGGACGCTAAGAATAGGCTCCAGGAGCCTCTGCGGTCCCTGGATGGAATCTCACCCAACCACTGATACTTCAGTCTGCCCGAGTGAAAAGCAAGGCACCACGTCTCAGAGTACTGAGGTTAGGCTCGGCCCGTGTGGCTCAGTGGCTGAGCATGGACCTAGGAATCAGGAGGTCAGGGTTCGATTCTGATCAAGGGCACAGGCCCGGGTTGCTGGTTCCATCCCCAGTGTGGGGTGTGCGGGAGGCAGCCGGTCCATAGTTCCCTCTCATCATGGATGTTTCTCTCTCTCTCCTCCCTTCCTCTCTGAAATCCATAAAAACATATTTTAAAAATAAGTAAACACGGCCAAATCATACACATTTGTGTTTTTTATTTTTTAATATGTTTTTATTGGTGTCAGAGAGGTAGAGGAAGGGAGAGGGAGAGAGATAAAAACATCTATGATGAGAGAGACTCATCAGTTGGCTGCTTCCCAAACGCCCCCTACTGGGGATCGAGCCCGAAATGTGGGCCTGTGCCCTTGATGGGAATCAAACCCTGACCTCCTGGTTCTTGGGTTGAAGCTCAACCAACTGAGCCACACTGGCTGGACCGAATTGTACACTTTTAAATGATGAATGGCTCATTTCATGTTACGTAAATTGTACTTCAACAAAAAAATGTTCTTCCCCTAACTGGTGTGGCTCAGTGGATAGAGCATCGGCCTGCAGACTGAAGGGTCCCAGGTTCGATTCCGGTCAAGGGCATGTACCTTGGTTGTGGGCACATTCCCAGTAGGGAGTGTGCAGGAGGCAGCTGATCGATGATTCTCTCTCATTGATGTTTCTAGCTCTCTATCCCTCTCCCTTCCTCTCTGTAAAAAATCAATAAAATATATTTTTAAAGGAATCTGGATACTGTGCTGTGAGAAGGAGGATGAACCGGAAAGAGGTTGACATGGGGGAGGGGGGAGAGTCCTAGCCCCTCCAGGAGACCCTCGTGGCCAGAGAATTTCTGCTTCTGGTTGCCCAGCTCTCCCCTCCCCTTCGCCCCCCCCCCCTCATTGTGAGCCAGGGACCATTCCTCTGTCAGGCCCACTGAGTCACGTCTCTACTTGGGGCAGTGCTCCCGCTGCCTGCTTCTCGGGAACACGGCGTCCCTCCTCCTGTGACTTGCAGCCCCAGGAACATTATCTGTGCCGCGGAGCATGCGGAATGCGGTGCCAGGGATGAGGGGACGGCCATCAATTCTGAGTGCGGCTATTGTTAGCGCATGATGTCACCGCTCCGCTCGCCAGCTTGTCACAGACGTCTGCGTAGCCGCCTCCTGCCACAGGGACCGTCCTGTCCCGCAGCACCGGGCTGGGCGCATTGCCTGCTCTCTGTGCGGGCGGCAGAGCTGTGGGTGCACATTGAAAAGAAGACTGGTCCTGGCCGGTGTGGTTCAGTGGATAGAGCATCAGCCTGTGGCCTGAAGGGTCCCGGGTTCAATTCTGGCCAAGGGCATAAGCCTGGGTTGTGGGCTCCAGTTGGGGGCGTGCAGGAGGCAACCAATCAATGACTCTCTCTCATCATTGATGTTCTCTCTCTCTCTCTCTCTCTCTCTTTCTCTCTCCCTTCCTCTCTGAAATCAATGCAAATATATTTTAAAAATATATATTGGACCCAGTTTGTGTGGCTCAGTGGTTAGGCATCAACCTATGAGCAAGGAGGTCAGGGTTCAATTCCAGATCAGGGCACAGGCCCGGGTTGTGGGCTCCATCCCCAGTGGGGGTTGTGCAGGATGCAGTCGATCAGTGACTCTCATCATTGATATTTCTATCTCTCCCTCTCCTTTCCTCTCTGAAATCAATAAAATTATATTTTTAAAAAATCAGTCCTTTCCCTAATCGGTATGGCTCAGTGGATAGAGCGTTGGCCTGCAGACTCAAGAGTCCCAGGTTCAATTCCGGTCAAGGGCATGTACCTTGGCTGCGGGCACATCTCCAGTGGGGGGTGTGCAGGAGGCAGCTGATGGATCTTTCTCTCTCATCGATGTTTCTAACTCTCTATCCCTCTCCCTTCCTCTCTGTAAAAAAAGTCAATAAGATATGTAGTTTTTAAAAAATCAGTCCTTGACTTAAAAAAAAAGAAAAGAGAAGAATATTGGCTCTTGGAAGTAAACACTCTGTCCCAGTGAGACAATCAAACTCCCTATGGTTTCTAGGCGGGGGGCGGCCAGGAGCAGGCTGTCTGTAATTATCTAAATGTCAGCCCTGTCCTCCGCAGCCTCCTGGAGGTAGGCAGCCGTGTCCTATTTATCATAATGTTCCCTGCACCTTGTTCCGATTTTGTTCTCATTTACCTGGTGGGTCTCCCATAAAAGACTGTACGTTTCTCAAGGACAAAGTCTCTGCAGCCCTCTCTCCTAAGACCTGGGAGTGTGTGGGAGGGACCGCGTGCATCTGTGGACTCCAGGAATAGAGCAAGTTCTGCTGTTTGAAAAGGTAGAATTAGGAGTGAAAAGATTCGCCCTGGCTGGTGTGGCTCAGTGGATAGAGTATCGGTCTGGGGACTGAAGGGTCCCAGGTTCAATTCCTGTCAAGGGCACATGCCTGGGTTGTGGGCTCGATGCTCAGGAAGGGGCCTGCAAAAGGCAGCCGATCAATGGTTCTCTCCCTCCCTCTCTGCAATCAATAAAAATGTTCTCTCCCTCCCTCTCTCTCCCTTCCTCTCTGCAATCAATAAAAAAAAATTTTTTTTAAAAGAGTGAAAAAATTCTATTCCCGTTTTAGAATTATCTGGAAGATTTTCTCTGCCAACGCTGCTATTACATGGGTCATTACAACTTTAAATAATTATATTCGCCCGAGGGTCAGAACAGCAGAGTCTCTGTTTAGAATTACTCACTGCAGAACTTCACAAGGGATTTTTCCTTGGGCTAGCTCAGGTTTGAGCACCTAGACCTGTAGATGTGCGGTGACAAATTTGGGGTGAGCCTGGCTGGTGTGGCTCAATAGTTGAGCACCATCCCACGCACCAAGAGGTCACTGGTTCCATTCCAGGTCAGGGCACTTGTCCAGATGCAGGCTCTATCCCCAAAAGGGAGCATGCAGGAAGCAACCGATGGATTCTCTCTCATCATTAATGTTTCTCTCTCCCTCTCCCTTTCTCTCTACCTAAAAAATTAATACAAACATATATTTTTTAATTTGTGATGAATCTTCTGATTTTATCAAAAGCTTTAGAACAACAGGGCAAAATAACTTGGGGGGAGGGAGGGGGCAGGATTTAAACATCCATAATCACAGTTCCACCCAGATAGTTTTCCTTTTCTTCTTCTTCCTTTAGGAAGATGGTTTCTTTAAGGGATTTTTTTTAAATATATTTTTTTATTTTTACAGAGAGGAAGGGAGAGGGATAGAGAGTTAGAAACATCGATGAGAGAGAAACACCGATCAGCTGCCTCCTGCACACCCCTCACTGGAGATGTGCCCGCAACCAAGATACATGCCCTTGAACGGAATCGAACCCGGGACCCTTCAGTCCGCAGGCCAATACTCTATCCACTGAGCCAAACCTTTTAGGGCTAAGGGATTTTTTTTAAAGTAAAATGATCTTAAAATAAAGTGATTAGAGAGCTACTGTACTTTTTGGTGACTACATCAATGAATTCATATCTGAAATTAAAATAAGAAAATCTCCAAGAGGTTATTTCATATATTTGGCTCAGAGTTTTGTTTTTCTTTTATTTTTTAATATTTTTTTTATTGATTTCGGAGAGCAAAATATCCATGATGAGAGAGAATCATGGATCTGCTGCCTCCTGCACACCCCCTACTGGGGATGAAGCCCGCAACCCGGGTATGTGCCCTTGACTGGAATCGAACCCGGGACCCTTCAGTCCACAGGCTGACGTTTTATCCACTGAGCCACACTGGCTAGGGCTGAGTTTTGTTTTTAAACAAACAAAAACCCACCATCTACTGTTTCTCTCATTCTCCACCCCCTCCCCCACGACCCCACCACCCGCATTCAATGAAGCGGAGCCAGACTGTCCAGGTGCAGCTGTCATGGAAGCCGCCTGCAGACCATGCTTCTTGGGTTCCCACGCCTCTCCCAGGCTCACCCACCCGCACCCGATGCCACAGACGCGGACCAAAGGGGCGGCCTGGCAACTTACCAGGCAGCAGCAGGGCCAGCATCCCGGAGCTGCAGGAGCCTGGCGGCCTAGGGCCGCCCAGCTGGATCCCTGCCTGAGGGAGAGAGCGCAGGTCAGCAGGCACCCAGGAGCAGTGCCTTGAGAACCGGGACCCCGGGTCCCTCTCCCACCTCCTCCCCTTCTCCCTGATGGCCTGGCTTCCCTCTCTTCTTCACACTCACTTCTCGCAACAACCATGCTGTTGGGTTAACATTAAGATGAACCACTGACAGCCCAGCTGGTGTGGCTCAGTGGTTGAGTGTCAACCTATGAACCAAGAGGTCACGGTTCCATTCCCGGTAGGGGGCATGCAGGAGGCAGCCGATTGATTCATCAATGTCTCTTTCTCTCATTCTCCAACATCAATAAAAACATGTTTAAAAATACAAAACAAAACAAAACAAAAAACAGAAGAACCAGCCTGGCAGCATGGCTCAGGGGTTGAGCATCAACCTAGGAACCAGAAGGTCATGGTTCGATTCCCGGTCAGGGCACAGGCCCGGGCTGTGTGATGATCCCCAGTGCGGGGCCATGATTCTCTCTCATCTTTGATGTTTCTATCTCTCTCTCCCTCTCCCTTCCTCTCTCTGAAATCAATTTGATATATTTTTTATTATTATTATTTATTTATTTTTAAAGAAGAAGAACAACCAGTAACAACAGCCAAACAGAGCTCCCTGCCTGGGTGCGGTCAGAAAGCCTCCATCGGGCTAAATCCCTGACAGCCACTGGGGGACTCGCTGGCCACCAGGGAGAAGACAGACAGAGGGAACCTCTGCCTTAGCGGACGGTCCCCAAGTGTCGCTTACCGGCCTGGGGGTCGGCCTGGTCCCCTCCTCCTCCGAGGCTCCCTGGGGCTCCCCCAGCCCATCCATCTCCCAGGCCGGGCAGCCAGGGCTGCTGAACACCCTCCCCCAGAGAAGTGGGGGGGGGGGGGGCGGGAGGCAGAGTCGCCTGTGCAGGTTTGAGCTGGTTCTCCTTCCTCCAGATGTAATGGCAGGAAAAGCCGGTCTGGGATGAGGATTAGCCCAGATGACAGAATGCGTTTGCCGTGAGAATCACAAAAGCCAGCGGCAGATTCTGCTAACACACCAATCGGCTTTACCCCAGGCCCTGGCCCCCCATCTGCTCGGCCCCTTTAAACCCTCTGCAGACCCCCCTCCCGGCCGACCCCAGCCCCGGCCCCAAGCACCAAGCACCCAGGAACTGGCTTTCTGCCCAGCAAAAAGCCATTTCCAGCATTTTCCACAAGGAGGAGGGCACGTTACATAACCGGGGGTGGGGCCGGCCAGGGCAGCGAAAGCTGGATGTTCTTCCCAATGCGGGCTGCGGGCTGCTGGTGGCCTTGCTGTGCAGTGACCGGTGCCGCCCGCCTGCCCATCAGGCTGAGACCTGGTGGGGGAGAGGCTGCTGGCCACCGCCCAGGCCCAGTCCATCAGGCCTCAGAGCAACCCGGGCAGCTGGTTAGGAAGGGGACTCAGCACCCAACCCCTCTGGAATCAGCATCTGCATCTGCGGTGGGGGGTTCTGTTTTTTCTTTGTTTTCTTAATCCTCACCAGAGGATATTTTGCCACTGATTTTTAGGGAGAGTGGAAGGGAGAGGGAGAGCCAGAGGGCAATATGGATGGATGGGAAAGAGACACAGCCATTGGTTGCCTCCTGAATCGAACCCTGGACCCGTCAGTCCGCAGACATGCTCTAGCCACTGAGCACCACCGGCCAGGGCAGGAAGCATCCTTTGCGGTCTTCATCCGGCACTTCAGCGTGTGTATCCTCCCCCACCCCCACCCCCCAGCAGCCGGCCAGAGGCCCTGAGGGCGCCCGCACCTATTCTATAGCCCTTGGCCTCGGCTCCAGGGCCGGCTGCTCTGGGTTGGGGATTGCCCTGTGGGCCCTTCCTGCCCTTGGCCTCAGACATTCCTCGGGAGCATCAGAGGCTCTCCGGGCCAGACCGAGGGGCCGTCCCCCCTGTGACTGCAGACGGTGGGACCCGCGGCCTTGGGATAAACAGTGGGGGGGGGGGGGGCGCAGGAAGGCGATCGCCTGGCCCGCCCCGAGGCGGAGCTGCAGGCAAAACCCTGTCATCCGGAGAGCTAGCAGCCCCACCCAACCCCCCCCCTCCCGCCGCACCTCCATCCCCCCCCCCCCCCCATCACACACACACACACACACACACACCCCGCCGCTCAGGGCCCGGGGCCGCACCCCGCTCGCTGGCTCCGCACAAAGCGTTTGGCCGCCGATCAGAAGGGGCCGCGGCAGGGAGGGGGAGGGGAGCCTGAGACAAAGGGGGCCCAGGACGCACCGCTCTGCCTGGGCAGGTGGCCTTCTAGAAAGCTCCCCCCCCCCCCCCGCGGGGCGGTGGGAACCCCGCCTCTCTCTGATCGCTGCTGCGTTGGGGGGAGGGGGGGCAGTGAGCCGGGACCGCCGGGGCCTCTGATGGAATGGGTTCCGCAGTTCAGCGTCTCCTACGGGCCCCTGAGGGGACTCGGCCATTAAAGCAGGCTCCTTCTTTTCTTTTCTTTTGTTCTTTAATATATTTTATTGATCTCAGAGAGGAAGGGAGAGGGAGAGAGAATCATGATCAGCTGCCTCCTGCACGCCCCACACTGGGGATGGAGCCCGCACCCCTGACGGGGAATCAAACCCTGACCTCCTGGTTCAAAGGTCCACGCTCAACCGCTGAGCCGCACAGGCCGGGCTAAACCAGGTCCCTCTATTTCTCTGCTCCCAACCCCTCCGCAGGCACCCGCATTGCACACAGCAGGCAGAGACCAGGCCCTTCTGGGGGGCGGGGGCAGGGCAGGGGGCAGGGGCAGGGCAGGTGTGCCCACACCCAGGGGCCCAGTTCCGCTGAGAAGGAGGCGTTCCCTCCCCGTCTTTGTTTACCCACAGGAGCCTGAGGCCCAGGGCAGCAGGAATGCCCGTTTGCTTAGTGGGGTGCCCCCAGCAGCAGATCCCGAGCTGGGGATCCGGGCGCGCGGGCACCGGGCACACCCCTCAGTTATCTCAGCTGCGGGGAGCAGGCGGGCATTCACCCGCCAACTTCCGCCCTGGGTGCAGGCTCTCAGAGAGACAAACATGATCTCACTTACAGATAGAATATATTTTTTAATGTTTTTTAGTTGATTTCAGAGAGAGGAAGGGAGAGAGAGAAAAATTCATGAGGAGAGAGAATCACGGATCGGCTGCCTCCTGGACATCTACCACTGGGGATGGAGCCCGCAACCCCGGGAATCGAACCCTGACCTGCTGGCTCCCTGGTCAGTGCTTAATCTCTGTTGGCTTGGCTTAGCGCTTTCAGACATGTTCATATGGGCTGTGGGCCCGCACACACGCAGGGCGGCCCATGTCCCGCACACAGGCCAGCGCACAGTGTTTGCTACCGTGCCCTGGGGGTAGCTGGCGGGGGCCACAAAGCCCTGGGGTGAGCGACACCTCTGGCCCTGGCCCCCCTTGTTCTCTGCCATTGGGAGGGGGGAGGAAGGGGCTCAGGACAGGCCCCCTCCCTCCCTGGGCCTTATCCTCCTTAAAGTAGACTCATAATCGCGTCCAACCCGTCCTTCTCCACGTGGGGAAACTGAGGCCCACAAAGGCAGGTGAGAGGGGGAGGTGGAGCTGGGACCAGTCCTCCTGCCTCCAAGCCCTGGGCTTTCTGGGGCGCTAGCGAGGCAGGGACCCGAGGGAACCCCACCACGAGGCCACTCCGCTGCCGGCAGGAGAAGGGGGAGGGGGATCCCCAGTGGCCGAAGCGCCTCCCCCCTTTGTTCTCGGTTAAGCCACCCACTCCCCCTGGCCCTTCCCTTCCAGCCTCCGGGAGCGGGCGGTTAGATCGGCCCGGGTTCGAGACCTCGTTCCTGGAACCGGGGAGGGGACGGGCCGGGACCACCCAGCTTTCTCTCCGTGTCCGGCCGAGTGACGTCGCCCCAACTGCAGGCCAGGACCCCGGGTGCGGGCTCGCGCCCCCCTCGCTCCCCCGCTAATGGAGGGGCCGTGGGCAGCCAGTGACAGTGTGCACGGCCCCGCCGCTCCCCCGCCCTCCCTGGCGGCAGCTCCCCGTGACTCAGTGGTTTTCGCCGCTTCAGGCCGCGTCCTGGCGAAACCTCTGCGGCAGCTACTGCGGCAGCCTCGGCCCCGCCCCGCCCGGAGCCGCCCTCGCCGCGCGGCCGCCAGGGGGCGCCCAGGCCCCGAGCCGGTTCCCAGCTCCCGGCCCCGCCCCCTGAAGGCCCCGCCCCCTGAAGGCCCCGCCCTTCGCGCTCCGGGGGCGGGGCCGGGACGGGAAAGTCCCAGGCGCGTCATCGCGGGAAACGTTAGTCACGCACCTGCAGCCGCACCGCATCCGGCTGGGAGGGGCGTCACGCCCTGGGGAGGGTCTCCCGGCACCTGTCCTCCGGGCGGCCAGTTAGTCCTAATGGTGGCTGCCAGCCTCACTGGCCATCTGTAGGGAAGAGCGGACCCAGGTCCCTTCCTGCCTTTTCACTCCACAACACCTCCTGGGGAGCTCGCTCCGCCTCTCCCAGGAGAAGGAACCAGAGCTCCTTGAGGCAGAGGCCGCAGCAGGCAGCGTTCAAGGTCTGGGCGCATGGCACCAGCTCAGGGGCAAGCCATCAGAGGGCGAGCGTCATCAGAGAGGCTGCGGTGGCAGGCAGGTTGAGTGCTCCCATTGGCCAAAGGCGGCACAAGTCTCAATAAGAATCCTGACTGTAATCAATTGAAACACATCAAGTAAAATACATGTCTGTGTTCCATCCATCCTGTACATTGAGTGGCCAGATTATGATGGCCTCTGAACTCATAATAACCTGGTCACTAGTGTGTGTGTGTGTGTGTGTGTGTGTGTGTGTGTGTGTGTGTTAGAGGCCCGGTGCATGAATTCGTGCATGGGTAAGGTCCAGCCAGAACTGGCCAGGGGGAAGGGACATGGCAGTGGGCCGGCCTGCCTGCTGGTAGAACTCCTGGTCGAGGGGACCATTTGCATATTAGCCTTTTATTCTATAGGACAGACACGGAGTAGCCAGATTATTATGTGTTCAGAGATCATCATCATCTGGCCACTCCGTGTATAATAAAGAGCTAATATGCTAATTAGACCAAACAGCAGAACAACCGTCTGGACAACCTTCCTGATGAAGCTGGGGCTACAAGGGGTGTGCCCCTCGTGCATTGGGCTTCCAGTGAGTCTGTGATGATGCTTTAAAAGCCCGCATCTGTAGACTCTGCAGGTACCCCGGACTGCCTTCCGGAAGGGGATAACTGAAGGGAACGAATCAAGCCTTTTCCTTCCTTTCCTGCAGGGACTGCATCGCAGGGTCACCAAATGCACGCGCTGATGAGAGGAAGGTTTTCTTTCTTGAAGAATCACAGCTAGTAAATGCACACGTGATGAGATGAGGAAATCACTATGTTGCAATGAAATCATGGATCCTCTGATCCCTCAAAATGGTGCAACCAGACATGAAAGAGCCTCCTGTGGTGACATAATAGAAAGTACGCAGCATTGCCACTGACCTATTCTGGGCAAAAAAAGGGGTGGGAGGGGATGAAGGTGATCAAGCCTCTAGATCTAGCTACTATTTAAAGAAAGATGAAGGGTGGACAGAGATGTTTAAAAACAAACAAAACAAAAACAAACACCAGAGATACAATCAGTTAACTAGGTAGGCTGTGGAAAGTTCCACAGGGCAAATGATCTGGTTTTTCCTACTCAGGAAAGGAATGCGGGAGGAGGAGGGAGGGCCATCTGTTAAGTAAAAGACTTAAGAAACATCAATCAACCCAGCCTTTGGAAAATTTTGGAACAATCGTAGACAGAACTTACAGAGAGATTATTAGATAACATACAGAATTGGCTTTCTGTTGGGTGTGATAATGGTGTTATGGTTCTATTTTTAAGGTCCTTATCCAGCAGGAAAAAAATACAGAAAATTTTATGGTAAAATGATCAGTCTGCGGTTTGCTTACAGCGCTCCCACAGAGCAAATGGCGCGGGGCCGAACGGAAACAAAAATAGCTGAAGGCCGATAGCTGAGGGACCTGGGTGACGATGACATGGGGTCTCCACTTCTGTGTGTGTGAAAAGTATTTGTCAATGACGGCTTTTTAAAAGTATGCCCCTCGCTGAAATCGGTGTGGCCAGCGTCGGCCTGCGGACTGGAGGGTCCCGGGTTTGATTCCTGTCAAGGGCATGTACCTTGGTTGCGGGCACATCCCCAGTAGGGGGTGTGCAAGAGGCAGCTGATCGATGATTCTCTCTCATCGATGTTTCTAACTCTTTATCCCTCTCTCTCCCTCTCTGTGAAAAATCAATTAATTATATATTCTTTTTTAAAAAAGTATGCCCCTCGTTTGGCCCCTTTCACACAAATAGCCAAGTAAATTCAGTGAGAAGAAATTTTTCTAGTTTTCTCTGCATTTACTGCCACACATTCCTATCAACCTTCCTACATGTCCTTTATCTGTATATATAAAAGCCTACGTGACCATTCTGACCGAACGACCAGTCGACCAGTCCTATGATGCCCACTGACCACCAGGGGCAGATGATCAATGCACGAGCTGTCCCCTGGTGCTCAGTGCTTTCCCACATCCAACCTCCCATGGCCCCTCCCCCAGCCAGCCGGCCCCCATCGGCCCCTGGTGCTAAACCATTCCTAGAGACCTGCTTCTGGGTTGGGGTTTCCTATGTAGCAGAGCACCTCCCTCACTGTGATCTATTGAAAGCCAGCCCTCCACACAGGGTTTGTCTCACTACTGTCCTCTCCCTTCCCTGGGGCCACCCACCTGCCACAATGGCAATAGTGAGGGAAGGAGGAGGAGGGAGGGAGGGAATTGCCTCCTCTCCCTTCCCCAGGGGCTACCCACCATGGTGGCAGTGTGGCAGAGAGGGAAGGAGGATGGGGGGGATGCAGGGAACCACACGGTGGGGGGCAGCATTGGCATCTAGTGCCTGTTCCTCCTGCGCCCAGCCCAGAGACCATCGCCTCCTCTACTGACCCCGCCAGGGCCTTCGGGCCCCGGGTTGGGATGGGGAACCTGGGGTGGGTGGCAGCAGATGCACCCCCTTTCCCAGATGGGCTGAGGGCCGGCTCCCTCCTTGGAGCCAGTGGTCAACCTCCCTCAGTCCCTCCCCCGCTCTATGCACGAATTCGTGCACCGGGCCTCTGGTTTTATAATAAAAATAATATACAAACAGTGAAATTAGTAATTCTCGCTTCCTTTTAAAAATCTCAAACAGGCCGAAACCAGTTTGGCTCAGTGGTAGAGCATCAGTCTGCGGACTGAAAGGTCCCAGGTTCAATTCCGGTCAAGGGCATGTACCTTGGTTGCGGGCACATCCCCGGTAGGGGGTGTGCAAGAGGCAGCTGGTCGATGTTTCTCTCTCATCGACGTTTCTAGCTCTCTATCCCTCTCTCCTCCTCTCTGTAAAAAAATCAATAAAATATATTTTAAAAATCTCTAGCCGAAACTGGTTTGGCTCAGTGGTAGAGCGTCGGTCTGCGGACTGAAAGGTCCCGGGTTCGATTCCGGTCAGGGGCATGTGCGTTGGTTGTGGGCACATTCCCGATGGGGGGTGCGCAAGAGGCAGCTGGTCAATGTTTCTCTCTCATCGACGTTTCTAGCTCTCTATCTCTCTCCCTTCCTCTCTGTAAAACATTAATAAAATATATTTAAAAATCTCAAACAGGTCTATGCATAATCCCAAATTCAGAATGATTAAACTAAAGACAAACTAAGAATCAGAAAGTCTGAGTTTTATGGTCCATTTGGTTTATTGTTCCTCCTCTCTCTCTCTCTCTCTCTCTCTCTCTCCCTCTCTCTCTCTCCCTCTCTCTCTCTCTTTCTCTCTCTCTCTGTTTAGATAGTATTAGGAGGTGGCATATAGTAATCTCTAATTTCTTATGGGCCCCAAAATGTGCCGTTCTGATTCAAGTTAGGAACAAACGTGTGCTTACATCTAAAGCTGCGAGTGTCAGCTCTTGGGTGAAGCTGGGGAGGAAGGTCAGGTTCATCACCGCGCTGCGGGGAGGCCGCTGCGTTCTCCCCAAACCTTCCCCCGCCCCCCCCCCCCCCGCCCCCAGGCCCCTTCTGGGTTTCACTTCCCTCTTTCCGATGGGGGCCATTTCACTTCCGCCTCAGAGCTCTGCGGGCTAATGAGAGGCCGGAACGCACCTTGAGAGGACCCTGAGCTGCTGGAGAAGGAAACCCATCATTATGTATGTTCATCATCCACTGAATGCCCGGACACACCCAGCTCTCCTCATCAGGCGGGTGCTTGCCAAGGGTCATTAACAGGGTGATGGCTTTCATCATCCTACTGCTTCCATCCTGAAGCTGCGAAGGCCCCACGTGCTAACTCCGCGCCAGCCTTCTGAAACAGGCGGGCCCTGGCCGGTGTGGCTCAGTGGATAGAACATCGGCCTGCGGACTGGAGGGTCCCGGGTTCGATTCCGGTCAAGGGCATGTACCTTGGTTGCAGGCACATCCGCAGTGGGGGGGGGGGGGTGCAGGAGGCAGCTGATGGATGGTTCTCTCTCATCAATGTTTCTAACTCTCTATCCCTCTCCTTTCCTCTGTAAAAAAATCAGTAAAATATATTTTTTAAAAATAATTAAAAAAAAAAAAAACAGGCGAAATGCGTGTGGATAGCCCCCCCCCCCCCCCCCCCAGCGGAGGCATGCTGGCAGGAGACATTTGTCTTTGTGACCCGAGACCAGAGGTTCAAAGGGCCGTCCTTTAGCTGAGAAATCCCCTCGGCTGCCTCCAACAATATAACCCCCACCCCTCCCCACCACCACCACCACCGGCCTGCACCCGCCTTCTAAGTCCTCCCTGGGCACCAGGGCACCAGGCTCGGCAGATACCAGCGACAGCCATGAGCTCTGCCATGCTACCGTCATGGCTGCAAATCCCCTGTGTCTTCATTGTTAAACAGAGCGACAGAAGGGCTTCTTTTTATGTATATTGTTTCTTTAATCTTTGTTGTGGAAAGCATTACATCGGTCCTCTTTTGCCCATTACCCTCTCCCAGCCTGCCCCCCCCCAGGCTCTCCCCCCGCCCACTGCCTGTGTGCACGGAGCTGCAGACTGCACACAGGGTCTGGGGTGAGCTCTTCCCACCCCTCCCCTGCCTGCCCTCCGAGTCCACAGCCTGTCCCTGCCTCTGGATGGGCGGGAAGACCCTGTCTCGCTCCCATATCTGGGGAGCAGCGCCCCGGGAGTGGGGTGGGACAGGAGACCCCACGTTTTACCCAGTGGCTCCCGTTTCTGCTTTCCGGCCTCACCCCCCCCCCCCCCCCCGCCTCCTCTTGTTTCCTCTCCTCTCCATGCCAACCTGCACATCAACACAGCTGCTGTCCTTCATTTCCCCGAAACACCGCCCTCCCCGCCCCCCTCTGGGCTGCGGGGGGCGTGCAGCAGCCATCCCGGAGGCTCTGGAGGCTGCGATGGCGGAGGCCCCAGAGGACCCCAGGGGGGCATGTGACAGCATGGCAGCCAGCCTCTCCGCCCTCCCCGCCCCCACCCAGGCCCCCTCCCCGCAGCTGGGCTGAGCCTCCCCCCACCTCGCAGGCTCCTCCCTTTCCTTTGTTCCTCTCCCTGCCCGCACCCCAATTCTCACCCCCTCCTTCTGCCAGGAGCCTGGCGCTGCACACCCCCCCCAGGCCCCAGGGCCCCCGGTTAGCTGTTCCGAACAAAGGCCGGTCCCCCTCCCGCAGGAAGGCCGCTCCGCACGCACCGCCTGCGGCACTGACAGTGGAATGCGTCTGCAATGCCTCTCTCAGCCTCACACCTCTTATCCGGACAACCTCAAGCCTTTGTGTAGGGGGGGGGGGGGGAGGACAAATATGTGATACCTTCATCAATAAAGACAATTTTAAAAATAAAAATAAAATAATAAATTGGCTAATTGGGGAAAAACAAAGCCCTTGTGCGGGTCACATCTTTGAATAGTGGTCACCACTCAAATGAAAGCTGGGGCACATTTTCATTTGTATTTATCAATTTGCTCAAAAAAGCCCATTACAGGTTAACATAAATAGGACATTTTTGAAAAATACATTTTATTGATTTTTTTTAAAGAGAAGAAGGGAGAGGGAGAGAGAGTCAGAAACATCGATGAGAGAGAATCATCGACCAGCTGCCTCCTGCACACTCCCTACTGGGGATGTGCCCCCAACCAAGGTACACGCCCTTGACTGGAATCGAACCTGGGACCTTTCAGTGCACAGGCTGATGCTCTATCCACTGAGCCACACTGGTCTGGGCCAAATGGTCCATTTTTATGGGAAATAGCCCTGCTTTTCAAAGCCAACAGGAGGGGAGAGTGGTGCTGCTTCACGCTGTTGCAGCTCTCTCTGCTCTGTGCTCCTAGGAGGCGCTGGGGCTCTGCCTCCCTTTCGGCTGCTGTGATTCAGACACACGCCCCAATAACCCCACTGCGTGCTCGTGAGAAAAGCAGGGTGAAAAGAGGCCGCAGCACCTTCACATGTACCAGAAAATGCCTTCTGTCCTCGTGGGGCCTCTTATGGGCTCTCCAGAGGCCTCCTTTGAGAACCACAATCATAAAACATGAAGACAGCCGATGGTGTGGCTCAGTTGCTAGAGCGTTATCCCATGGACCGAGTGGTTGCAGGTTCGATGCCCAGTCAGGGCACAGGCCCCGGTGGGGGGCGTGCAGGAGGCAGCCGATTGATCATTCTCTGTCATCATGGATGTTTCTCTCTCCCTCTCCCTCTCCCTTCCTCTCTCTCAAATCAATAGAAACGTATTTCAAAGAACATGAAGACATGTATCGTTTACTGAATAAGACAGCACAGGGCTGGCTCACAGGGGACGTGAGGGAAGAGCCTGGTGATTTCCCACATCCCATTCCTCTGCCACTACCTGCCAGCTCCTGGCAAGGAGGCAGCCGCTGCCTCTGCGCCTTGCGAGGCAGGATGTGGCTGCAGAGGGAGCTGACAGCCTTCAAAGGAAATGGAGTGTGGGGACATCTCACCAGGTATCGCATTAATTCATCATTTACAAGAGGGCTGAGCTCTGCTGGAAAAAGCAGGCACCTCTCAGGCTGCTAAAACGACCCAATCTAACGCTTTGTGGCTACAGAGACATGCAAAGCAGCAGAAACCCACAGCGTGGTGGGGTCAGAGGGCGTTCCGGTGAAGAGGAAAAGCCGGGATGGTTATGTGGAAGCAGATAAAGCAGATTCCATAGCAAAAGGCAGTACAAGCAATAAACAAGGTTGTTACATAATGGCCAAATGTATATTCCATTCTGAACATACAAATAGAGAATGCTTATTCTCTCTAATAAAAAAGAAAGACACAAATCAACCATACCTCCGCTAGCCCACAAGCCAATCATGAGCTGGTATGCAAATTAACCCAACCAAGATGGCGGTTAATTTGCATATCCAGGCGCAGAGAGAAGACTGAAGACAGCATAGAAAGAAGCCAAGTGCTGCAGAAGAGAGTGCAGCTTCGGAGAAGCAAGCAAGCAGGGTGGTGGAGAAGGGAGGGAAGCGGGCAGAGCAGCCGAGGAAGCCCTACTGCAGGAATGGGCCTCTGGTGTGCTACAAAAGCCATTGCAACCAAGGCCAGAAAAGAACATGGAATCGACCAATGAGCATGTGTGCATATATGCGTCACCCATGGACACAGACAAGGACCAGGGGGTGGGGGAGGGGAAGACAGGGAAAGGGGAATGGCTGGAAGAGATTAATGGGGAAACAAGGATATATATAATATAATACGCTCAACGATAAAGATTTTTTTAAAAGAAATATTAGTGGGGAAAACGCAACCTCATTGTAACAAACAAACAAAAAAATAAAATGGACAAAAAATCAAGAAGAAATAAATATTTTAATTGGAACACTCAACATTCCATTTTGGGAAAGAAAGGAGAAGAATAAATAAAATAAATTGGAAAATATTATATGATTGAATAACTCATTCGATCAAACTTGAGGGGGGTTGAGGCCCATGGGGTTCTGCGCTAGAATACAATGCCATGAGCAGTAATGAGTCTAACAGACATGGAATAACTAACAATGGGGCAACTCAGGATAGTCTCCCTCCAAGTGCATATGGAACATCCCACTGATCCTAGCCGGCTAGCGTGGCTCAGGGGTTGAGCATCAACCTGGGAACCAGGAGGTCAGGTTTGATTCCAGTTTTGGGCTCGATCCCCAGGAGCGGGCCTTGCAGGAGACAGCCGATTGATGTTTCTCTCTCATCATTGATGTTTCTCTCTCTCTCCCTATCCTTTCCTATCTGAACTCAATAAAAACATATTTAAATACACACATACCTCACTTATCCCATATTTGATCACAAAGACTCATTCTCCCCTTGAACTGGTTTATTCAAATGAGCTGGTATTCACAGAGAGGCAGAAATGCTGGCCACCAAATGGTCAAACTGCAGGCATGGCAATTAAAAACAAAAACAGATGACCAACAACATAAGAATGTTTTGAAACATTGAAATGCTCTCTGGTTGCGCTCAGGTTGCACAGGAAAGCCAAAACATGTGCAGGGGACATCTGCTGTTCCTCCTCTTTCTCTGGGGAACTTGCCCTCCCCGATTCTGGTGCAACACTCAGGCCCCGGGTCTGGAATGAGATGAGTCAGATGGCCCGAGTAACTCATCCTCCTGAAGGGGCTGAGTGTGCAAGAACGGCCTGTGACCCTAACTGGCCATTTGGAGCCTTTGTGAGGCCCTGGCATGGACCATGGGGAGAGACTTGTGGTAAATTCTCTGGGATTGTGAGGGTTAAGGGAGACCTAAACCCAGTGACACCAGGGTCTATGTCACTGGCCACATGGAGCCCACACCAAGAACTAAAATACCAGAGCGAGAGGGCCAAAGTCCTACTGGTGCCACATGGGCCCCCAATCCAGCCCTGACTGAGCGAGAGATTCAAGAAATTCTCCTCCTGTCTTAAAAATTGTGGTAAAATATTGACCATTTTAGCCCTTTGAAGAGTACAATTCAGCCAAAACCAGTCTGGCTCAGTGGATAGAGCGTCAGCCTGTGGACTGAAAGGTCCCGGGTTCGATTCCGGTCAAGGGCATGTACCTTGGTTTCGGGCACATCCCCAGCAGGGGGTGTGCAAGAGGCAGCTGATTAATGATTCTCTCTCATCAATGTTTCTAACTCTCTATCCCTCTTTCTTCCTCTGTAAAAAATAAATAAAATATATATATATATTTTAAAAAGAGTACAATTCAGTGGCATTTCACACTCACATTGTTATGCAACCATCCCCACTATTCTTTTTTTTAATTTTTACTGATTTCAGACAGGAAGGGAGATGGGGAGAGGGATAGAAACATCAGTGATGAGAGAGAATCACTGATCAGCTGCCTCCTGCACACCCCACACAGGGGATTGAGCCTGCATCCCAGGTATGTTCCCTGACCGGGAATTGAACATGTGACCTCTCAGTTCCTGGGTGAACACTCAACCACTGAGCCACATTGGCCAGGCCTCACTTTCTTTTCCAGAACTTTTCCACCATCCAAACTGAAACTCTGTACTCATTAAATAACCAACTCCCCTTTCTGCCTTCCCCCAAGAGGTTTTCTTTGAGGTTTAAACTGTTTTGAGTTCCATTTGTGTACCAGGCAATCAAAAGAGCCAACACTGTTTATTTTTTAAACAATGAAAACATAATACAAAATATACAATTATCATATACTAGAGGCCTGGTGCATTAAAATTCATGCACTGGAGGGTGGGTCCCTCAGCCCAGCCTGCCCCCTCTCACAGTCCAGGAGCCCTCAGGGGCAGGAGACGATCCAGCAATCAGGGGAAGGCAACGTGCCCCCTTCACACCTCTGCTGCTGCCACTGCCAGCAGCGCAAGCCTTGGCCGGCCCTGGTTACCTGAGCCTTGGGTGGCCCTGGGTGGCTGGGGGGATGAGAGCGGGTCTGGATGCACTGTACGCCTGCCACCCCCTGGCAGGGCTGAAAGGACTGGGGGACTCTGGCAGGGCTGAGGGAACTGGGCACCGCCATCTTGTGGCTGTGGGTGCCACCATCTTTGTGACAGCATGACAGTCAATTTGCATATTCCCTCTATTAGATAGTATAGCAAGAGCTATAAAAATATTCATACTGTTTGGCACAGTCATTTTATTCTGGGGAACAGAACCCAAATAACCACCTCACTCAATAAACTTATATTAAACAAAAGCATTCAAACTATTGATAATGGTGAATTATAAAAACAAGATGCTAGATAAACAGCAATATGGGTGACTGCTAGGCCAAAACTTTAAGACATGACATGGATCATGTATAAATATGAAAATAGATGCTCATGTTTCTGTATGGTCTGTGGCCGCTTTTATAGCCACAAGCCTAAGTCGTTTACTATCTGGCTGTACAGAAAGCTTGCTGAGCCCTGCTATCTACAAGGAGAGTGAATGAACTGCAAGTACGGGCAGCCAATGAAGGATTCTACCCACTGAAAACATTATCAACTGGGTGTGGCCACGGAAAAGGGCTGGAAAAAGAAAAGGTTGCAACCCAGGGCATGCAGTCATGGCCTGCGCCCCCAGATGGAGGGAAACCGGAAGTGAAAGGAAAGGAAGTTAGAACCATAGAGCTTCAGTGTAAACATAGAGTTCTTCCGGTAGTGACCTCGCGAGAACTCTCACAGGCTCCCAGCTCTTCTCGTAGATCCTCCTGACTGATCCTGTTCCCTTCAAGTTCCAGTTCATCTACCAGATCTCAGAAGCAGATTGTTGGCAGAAAAACCAGCACTGACTGCATTGTGATTAAGCTAATTTATTAAGGCAATTAAAGCCGGTGCCTTTGTTAGAGAAGCAAGGCCAGTAAACCTGTGCATCTGGCTTAGGAAGCGCAGACAGCAGCTCAGCTAATCTGAGGAGCAGGCTGGGTGGGGGTCCGAGGCCTTGCACCCCCTGTCTGTAGGTTTTGGAATTCCTCTGCTGAATATCTTGGTGCAGATGAATTCTCAAGGTCCCTTTAGTCTTAATTGTGACCTTCCCAGAATTCATGAGGCGCACCTGGCAATCTTATCTTGCCCAGCCTTGAGGATGCTGGCTTCTCTGCTCTAGGGAGTAAAAATTAAAAATAAACACGAGAGAGAGAGAGAGAGAGAGAGAGAGAGAGAGAGAGAGAGAGAGAGAGAGAGAGAGAGAGAGAGAGAGAGAGACACGAGAGAGAGAGAGAGAGGAGAGAGGAGAGAGAGAGAGAGAGGAGAGAGAGAGAGAGAGAGAGAGAGAGAGAGAGAGAGAGAGAAATGACCCTTTTTCCTTTCCCCTCCCCAAAGGGCTGGGTTCTTTGTTCAGAGGCTGGAAAAGACTCCCCCTTCCCCTCCCCCTCTCCTGCCTCCTCCCTTTCGGGAGGCTTTTAACCATTTGCTCTCGTGCCCCCCTGTCCTTGGCCCGGAGATAACGGCTTGTTATCTGGGACCAGCTGCAAAGCACCCACCCCGCCAGGCCTTGTGTGAGCTCTCCTGTCTCCAGGGCCCTGGTCCTCCTGCCCTGGGGCCCCAGCTGCTTCTCATCCCGGACAGCTGGCTGGGGCCTGGGGCGCGAGGGGGCTTCTGGGTCAGGGGCTGCTTTGGGTTCTGGATGCTCACAATGACCGTGCACCCAGCTCATGTGAGCTCACTGCACGTCCTCACTGCAGAGCGGGGCCCCCCATCGTGCCTGCATGTACAAAGCATGAAAGACCGTTACTGAATCCGGAGAAATGAAAAACCGATCAATGGAATGTGCTGTCTGAATGGGATCCTGGAAGGAACAATGACATTAGCAGAGAAACGGGGGCATCTGAGGGAAGCCTGCAGCTTAGTTCATAACAATATATAGACATGGCTCCTTCATTGTGGCTAAGGTACATGCTGCAAGATGCCAGCATTAGGGGAAGCGGGTGGCACGGTGCTGAGTGAGCTCCTGCAAGGACCTGCTTTGTTTTAACGCCCGGAAAGGATACGATCTGACCGCAGCCATTTCCCCGGACACAGAAGCAAAGGAAAGAAAGGAATTCCCGCAGAGCCAACGCCGCCGGGTCCCCTGAGGCTGCAAGCGCCTCTGTAATCACATTGAGATATGCTCGCCTTCCTCCCCGCCACCCTGGCCGCAATGGCATCTGCCCAGGGCTGTGTGTTTGTGGCACAGAGGTGGAGGGCCCTTGGAGGGCGCAGCTGGCTCCTGTAAGTCACACAGGAGAGACTGGCAAGAATGCAGCACGATGATGCTGTTCTGGTTCAATTTGTTTTGCTTTGGGAAAGATATTTTTCATAAACATATATGATTTATGCTACTGTGCCATGGGCTTCTTATCTTGTATTAAATGATTTAACAAATGCATTCTTTAACATTTGCTCAGTGGGTATTTTTTTTTAATATATCTTTATTGATTTCAGAGAGGAAGAGAGGGGAAGAGAGAGAGAAACATCAGTGATGAGAATCATTGATCGGCTGCCTCCTGCAACTGCGGGGGGGGGGGGGGGGGGGGGTAAGGGGGGGTTGTTGAGCCCGCAACCTGGGCCTGTGCCCTGAATGGGAATTGAACCTTGACCTCCTGCTTCATAGGTCAATGCTCAGCCCCTGAGCCACGCAGGCTGGGACTCAGTTTTTAATTTGTAATGCAGCCAAGATTGAGAGCTGTAACAACACTCTTCAAGGGCCTCAATAATTGTAAAGACTGTAAAGGGATTCTGAGACCACACATTTGTGAACTGAAAGGTCCCAGGTTCGATTCCAGTCAAGGGCATGTATCTTGGTTGCAGGCATATCCCCAGTAGGGGGTGTGCAGGAGGCAACTGATCAATGTTTCTCTCTCATCAATGTTTCTGACTCTCTCTCCCTCTCCCTTTCTCTCTGTAAAAAATCAATAAAATATATTTTTTTAAAAAGAAAGAAAAGAAACATCAGTGTGAGAGAGAAGTATGGATCAGGTGCCTCCTGCACGCCCTCTACTGGGGATCAAGCCCACAACCCAGGCATGTGCCCTGACCAGAATCGAACCTGGGATCCTTCAGTCTGCAGGCCAACACTCTATCCACTGAGCCAAACCAGCCAGGGCATCACACTGATGTTTCTCTCTCCCTCCCTCTCCCTTCCTCTCTAAAATCAATACAAATATACTTTTTAAAAACCCCACCTGGTAGATGGGACTTCTAACACCATCAATTAGTTTGGCCAGTTTCTGTACTTGACATAAACGGGATGAACTATATTCTTTCGTGTGCTTCTTCCGCTCAATGTCGCGTCCGTATTGCTACATTTGCTGCAGTTCACTGATTCTCATTCCTAGACAGTGAGGCTCGCACTGTGTGACTCGATCAGAATTTGTTTCTCCTCCTCCATGGACACCTGGCTATTTCCAGTTTGGGGCTACTCTGCATCAGGCTGCCACAAACAGAGATCTTGTGGAAAGCTTTTTGTGGAAACATCAGCTGGTTTGAAGCTCACACTAACCATGGTCATGGTTTTGTTTGGTTTTCAAACCCAGCGTTACAGACTGTGATGTGAAAAGCAGAAGCCGCCTCCTCGGTCTCTGCCTCCTTTCAGCACCTGTGTCGTAAGCCCTATTAAGTTCCTTGGGATTTCTTCCAGAAAAGTCTTAAGCACATAAACACACACGCACACCAATGAGGTCACTCTTTCTGCACTCGGGCTTTCTCTCTGGGAGATGGGATTAGTCACCACGGGCTAGAGGAGGCTGAGGAAATGAAAAGCATGCAGCCCTGTCCCTCGGAGGCCCGACCCCAGCTCAACACTGTGTCCACGGTCACTGGGGCAGGGGGGAGGGATGGCAGGTGCTGGCACGTCAGGTGTTCACTCAGAAGGGACGTGTCACCTCTGCTCAGATCTCATCAGCGGCAAGCCACATGCCCACACCCATCTTCAAAGAGGGGGAGAGTTCAATTCTTCCCTGTGTGGGGAGAAATGAGAGAGGCAGGACTTGGGAACATCTGTAATAACTACCACGGAGATCTATCTTTCTTTTTCTTTCTTTCTTTGTTAAATATATTTTTATTGATTTCAGAGAGGGAGGGAGAGGAAGAGATAGAAACATCTACATATATAAAAGCCTAAGCGACCATTGAAACCGAAACAACTGAACAAATGACCGAACAGGCTGCATAGGGTGACCAGGCCAGCAGGGAGGTTAGTGAGGGATGACCAAACGACTGAGCAGCAGGCTGTGTGGGACAATCAGGAAGGCAAGGGGAGCAGTTGGAGGCAACCAGGCTGGAGGGGGAGGCAGTTGGGGGCAACCAGGCCAGCAGGGGAGGCAGTTAGGGGTAATCAGGCAGGCAAGCAGGTGAGCAGTTAGAAGCCAGTGGTCCAGGATTGTGAAAGGGGATTGGGCCCAAACTGGCAGTCAGACATCCCCCAAAGGGTCCTGGATTGGAGAGCACGCAGGCTGGGCTGATGGGACCCCCCCCCCCCCCTGCATGAATTTCATGCACCTGGAGTCTAGTCAATGATAAAGGACAATCATTAATTGGCTGCCTCCTACACGGCCCCTACTGGCGATGGAACCAGTTCCTGACCTCTTCCTATTTCCTGTTGATTACTGGTCTTAGTTCTCATTAATTAGACCTCTGTGTATATTAAGAAAAGCAGCTTATAGACTGCCGTTGTATTTCAAAGATTTCCTTTCGGTCTGTATTTATCTTTTGTCTTTAGTTATGGTACTTTTGTTTTCACAGACATTTTAAATATCATATAATTAAATGAACCTGTTTTTGCTTTGTGGATTCTGGGTTTGGAAACACTTGCCTTAAAAGACTTTTCCCAGCCAAAATATATTTTTTAATCACCATGTTTCTTTGTTTCTTTTTGCCACGTTTCTTTCCAACACTTTCATCTTCCTTTACTTCTGAAGGACAGGCTGGTGTTACGACCACTCATCTCTTACGGAAAGTGGGTAAACATTGCAACAAGCACTGACATTATCTGGCGTGTTCGGCTTTAAAACTCTTTTCCTAAAGTCACTCCTTTTTTTCTCCAGTAAAGTATCATGACTGACCTCATCTCTCTTGGAAGATGGACCCGGGTCAGCAGGAGCTGTTTCTGATTCCTCCCAAAAGCCTAATTTCCCACACACAGACCCATACTCACAGGTGGGCCAGCTGAGCTGATGGAACAGCCACAAAGCTGGCAAGATAAAAAGGTCAAGAAAACTAAGGGTAGTTACTTAGTATTCCCTTTTTCCCAGGCATGGAAACTTCAGAAATCACGAACTACCGTATTTTTTCTAAAATCATTAGACTGAAAATCAAGGGGCGTCTTATACATAGAAGTCAACTGAGGAGGAGCCATGTGGGTGCACAGCTGCCCACACCTTGTCAAACAGGCTTCCTCCAATCACGAGTCTTACTGTTATTGACGTCAGCTGATGCTGTAATTGGAGGTGGAGGTAGGGAGTGCGCAGATGCAACAGGGACCAGAGCATTCTGAGCCCATAAAGATATCAGAAAATAAAAAGGTAAATACCAGCAAGCGATGGTCTTACTCTGCAAAATTCAAACTGAATGTCATCAGCTGTGCAAGAGAGCATGGACCTAGCGCTGCAGAGAGACCACGTGGGCCTCCTCCCGCTGAGTGCATGGTCGGACAGTGGGGAAAACAGGAAGAACAGCTTCTTAAGATGCCAGCAACGAAGAAGGCCTTCAGAGGAGACCAGCAAATGTTTACAATATTGATTTCTTAATCTGGGGTTGGAAAAGTCTTATATGTGGGGGCATCTTATACACGGAAAAACATAGTAAAAGCCTGTGATACCTACATTTAAGTAAAAGAAGTGGGGGAAGAGGGACTATATATTCTCAGGTGTATATAGAAATGACACTGCTTTCTGGCTTAAATTTTAACAAGCATATAAGTGCTCCAAACTGGAAACACCTCAGCTGTCCACTAACATCAGAAAGGTGAACTAAACCACATGGTACTCACACCATAGGATCCTACACAGCAGGAAGAGCGAACACGGGAGTGACAGGCAACACAGTGTTAGCTCCCCTCCAATGCCTGTGGTGTCATTGATTTCTCTCAAGTTCAAACACAGGCAAAGCTACGCCATGCTGTTTCAGAATGCACACAGGAGCGGGCAAAAGATACAGAAAAGCAAGGAAATAATTACTATAAAAGTCACGAGAGCCCAGCTGGCGTGGCTCAGTGGTTGAGCCCCGATCCATGAACCAGGGGGTCCCGGGTTCGATTCCCAGTCAGGGCATAGGCCTGGGTTTCAGGCTTGATCCCCACGTGCAGGAGGCAGTCGATCCCTGATTCTCTCTCATCATTGATGTTTCTCTCTCTCTCCCTCTCTCTTCCTCTCTGACATCAATAAAAATATATTAAAATTATTTTAAAGTTAGGAGCTGGGACCGGTTTGGCTCAGTGGATAGAGCATCGGCCTGCGGACTGAAAGGTCCCGAGTTCGATTCCGGTCAAGGGCATGTACCTTGGTTGCGGGCATATCCCCAGTAGGGGGTGTGCAAGAGGCAGCTAGTCGATGACTCTCTCTCATCGATGTTTCTAGCTCTCTCTCTCCCTTCCTCTCTGTACAAAATCAATAAAATATATTTAAAAAAAATTTAAAGAAAATGTTTAAAAATAAATAAATAAAAATAAAGTTTAGGAGCCAGGACCGGTTTGGCTCAGTGGATAGAGCCTCGGCCTGCGGACTGAAAGGTCCCAGGTTCGATTCCGGTCAAGGGCATGTACCTTGGTTGCAGGCACATCCCCAGTGGGAGGGGTGCAAGAGTCAGCTGGTCGGTGTTTCTCTCTCATCGACGTTTCTAACTCTCTATCCCTCTCAATTCCTCTCTGTGTAAAATCAATAAAATATATATATTTAAATTATTTTAAAGTTAGGAGAGACGAATTATTTATTTTCCTTTTCTTTCTTCTCTCTTTTTTAAATTTTATTTGATTGCTTAAAGTATTACAGAGAGTAATACATAGGTCTCCTTTTTTTCCCCACTGACCCCCTCTTTTTTTTGAGGGGTTATTTCTGAGGATAGACGAGGGCTGTGCCTGGGAGGGCGTGTGGAAACTTCAAGGGTGGGGCCGTGTCCTAGTTCCTGATCTGGGTGCTGTTGGCTGGGTGTTTGCTTTATAAACATTTCTTAAATCACAAGTGTCCGTTTGAGACACCTTTCTGGGATTTTTCACTTCCCAGTAAGAAAGGATTAAGAAAAACCTGACAGCAGCTTCAGAGCAGACTGGAGTGGTTGTGCGGTCCCCTCCTCACCTGGGGGCTCAGCGCGGGCTGCCAATGAAGCAGAGGGCAGCTGCCCAGGAAATCTGCATCGCAGACACAAACCACATGGCGCTGTCAGTATATTTCAAGTTCTCACGGAACATGCTCATCCTAAAAAAATTACTCATCGTTTATTTGAAATTCAAATTTCACTTGGCTTTTGTATTTTTATTTGCTAAATCTGGCCACCAGAACGGTCTGAGAGTCCAATAACAGAACAAAAGATGCTCCTAGTACCCGCGTCACGTAGGAAATTACAAGAATTTCCGGAGCTCTGAGTCGGGAACTGGGGACAGAGACCACTGTATCTACTTCCTGTTATCTCACGAGATGTACTTGCATTGAAATTGTACACGTTGTAAATATTTACATCAAATTTCTAAATTGAAATAACGGGCCCGGCTGCTGTGGCTCAGTGGTTGGGCGTCAATCTACGAACCAGGAGGTCATGGATTGATGCCCGGTCAGGGCACAGGCCCAGGTTGCAGGCTCAATCCCCAGTGGGGGCCGTGCAGGAGGCAGCCGATCCATGGTTATCTCTCATCATTGATGCTTCTGTCTCTCTCTCCCCCTCCCTTCCTCTCTGAAGTCAATAAAAATATATATTTTTAAAAAACTGGCGTCATAGTGCACACATTTGGTCGAGAGCTACATGTCTACCAAGTTAAGAGTAACAGAAATTGTCTTTAATATTGTTATATGTTGTAAAATATTGTCTGTATTGTTTAGGTTTTCACTTGAACTATATTAATATTTCACTGTCCCTTGCCTGCCGTGATGTGAAAACTCCCTTCAATGCCTGAGTCCTTTCAGATCCTTGCATCGGGGTTCTAAGAGAAGCAGAAGAGTGAACAGACACTCAGCACCGGGGGGGGGGGGGGGGGGGGGGGGGGGGGGGCTGCTCATACTCCTGTGTTCTGGCAAGTTCCATGATGCCTTTTCTCTCCCCGCGCACTGCAGCCCCTCCTCCTCCCACTCTTCAGTGCTCTTCATCTCTGCCGCCTTAGGCAGCACAACCCACAAGTCTCCGCAGCGTGTGGCCATGGTTACCTTCTGTCAGATGGACACAGGATGTCTAAACATCCTGTCAGTACTGGGAGGGGATGTTCAAGGTCACGGCCAGGCTGTGCCAGTGCTGATGAGCTGATCCTCAGCCAAGCGGCGCCCTGTGTTCAGAGACGTGTGTTGTAGCCTGCGGGCTCTCTGAAATGGGGGGCGCAGGCAGGGGCCCCTCTCGCCCAGATCTAAGATGGGACTGGCTGTGAGACCCTGAGCAGATCAAAGCCAATTCAAGAGGCAGGTCCTCACCCAGGACTCTGGCAAGGGTAGGTTTGACTAGCTTTCTGCCCTTCTACAAACAGGAGGCAGCAACAGTGCTTCTGTAGGCATTGCCACCTGAGCTAAAGGTCAATGTCAACCAGGGCGCTAGTCAGTGTGGCTCAGTGGATAGAGCGAAGGCCTGAGGACCAAAGAGTCCCGGGTTTGATTCCGGTCAAGAGCATGTACCTCAGTTACAGGCTCCACTCGGGCCCAGGCGCTGGTCGGGGCTCATGCAGGAGCAGCCATCCGTGTGTTTCTCTCACATGGATGTTTCTCTCTGTCTCTCCCTCTCTCTTCCACTCTTCCTAAAATCAATGGAAAATATCCTCCGGTGAGGATTAACAAAAAATAATAATAATAATAACCAGGAAAAGAGTCATGCTGGCTTGGCCACAGCCCACCCCACGGAGCCCTTCACTGAGGCCTCCCCTTGCTCCCTCCCACCACCAGGAAAGGACAGAAGGGGGTGCTCCTTCTACAGTTCCTACCCCCCCCCAGGGGAACACCACTTCCCACCCTCCAATGAAAGTGCCCTTCTCTCTTCAATTTGGGGCCAATTTACAAAATACTGACGTTTCCCACCCCAGGCCAGGGGCTCGGCAGCTGACCAGGAAGGGGCACCGGGCCTGGCCTGAGCTTTGTTCTGGTTGAGTCTCCGCCCCGCCTACCCTTCAGCAGCTGCCAAGATCCGGCTTCACCAGGGTGTGCCCCAGCACCTCCCCCCGCCCAGCCAGCGGATTAGGGAAGCTTCTGTGCTGTTCCTGGAGCCCTGAGCTGGAAGCCCCATCGGCAGCCGGCTTCTCCCCAGGGAGGAAGCTACAGGTCTCCCCCCACCCACCCAGGGATCCAGGAATGGGCCTGTGGCAACTGCTCATCATTCTCACCGAGGCTTTTCCAAGTGTGTATCCTCTCTAATAGAGGGGCTGTGCTACTTGACCCTCACGCCATTGCAAACATGGCGGCACCCACAGCCACAAGATGGCGGTGCCCAGTCCCCTAAGCCCCACCGAGGCCTCAGGCATGCAGCAAGGCCAGGCCCACCCCCAGGCGGGCCCGTCCGCTCTGCACGCCTGCTGCTGCCGCTCGGTAGTGCTGCTACAGAGGTGGGAGAGGCTTCTGCTGTGGCAGCTGTGCTTGCCAACCTTGAGCTCAGGTACTGGCTGCGCAGCCCTCCCCCTGTGGGAGCTCACTGACCACCAGGGAGCAACTCCTGCGCTGAGCATCTGTCCCCTGGTGGTCAATGTGTATCATAATGACTGGTTGTGCTGGTCCTTCCACTGTAACGGTCACTTAGGCTTTTATATATATACTAGTGGCCCGGTGCACGAAATTCATGCATGGGGGGGGGGGTGTCCCTCAGCCTGGCCTGCACCCTCTTAAATCTGGGACCCCTCAAGGGAAGTCCAACTGCCAGTTCAGGCCTGATCCCACAGGGTGCGACCAAAGAACCCAAGCCCCTGCCTCCCACTGCTCTCCGGCTGACTTGGCTAGCTCCGTGGATCCGGCCCGCACTGCCATCTTTGTCACATCAATTTGCATACTGCCTCCTTATTGGCTGTGTGTTAATTTGCATATTACTCTTTTATTAGATAGGATATAGACATAACTTTTTGCATTCTTAGTGGTCAATGTCCATCTGGGTTCCATTGTACAAAATCAAAATCCTGTCTCCTATATAAGTGTGTGTGTGTGTGTGTGTGTGTGTGTGCATGCATGTGCAGGTGTGTGTATAGATATCATACATACATGTAAATTCAGGAGTAACATGAATTGTTTACTGTCTCATAGGGTTCCCTGTGGAACCACAGTTTGGCACACAAAGAAGCAGCAACAAGGACAGCCACCATCGGTGGGACATGACACTCGGTCAGTGGAAATCTCTCAGTCATGCTGTCTGGAAGAAAGGGTTTGGCAAGTCCATTCGTCTCTTCTTCCATCAACAGCCTCTGCTGCTCAGCTCCTGCCGGCCCCCCTAGCAGAGGCCACCTCCAAGGTCAAGGAGGAGCAACCACAGGCTCCCTGCATTCCGTCAATGGCTCAATGGCTGCCTTCGACTTCCAGAACAAGGGGTAAGAGGGACAGCAGTCATTTCCTGGGGCCTGAGCAGTGGGAGGCATGCAGTGGCTGTCCCCACAAGGGCCTGGCTCAAGGCTCAGGGCCGTGGGGGCCTAACCACTGGGTCTCCGGACAGAGGTGCCTGTGCAGTGTCCACCACGTGGATTCTGCACACTCTTGTGGCACGAGGATGAGCAGCTTCCTTTGCCACCCGGGCAGCCCAGGGCATCTTGTCAGCCCACCCAGAACAGGGCAACAAGCTCCTGCAAAGAATGAGCTCAGGCAGTCACTTTCCTCCCCGGCCACAGTCTTGCTTTGGAAGCCACCTGCCAGGGGCATTGCCAGTGGGCAGATGGCCTGGCCGCTGCAGTGCTGTCTTGTGGGCAGACGGGCCCCATTCCATGCGGGCTTCACAGCATTCTTGTGGTGAGCAGCTGGCTGCTGGCCCGGCCACCTCACTGAAGGCAGCCAGAGCTGGGAACGATGCCAGGCGACAGTGGCTGTGTGCGAGGGGACACACAGGATGGATATGGAGAGCTCCACATGCGCCAGCCCCATTCCCAGGATTCCTGGGGAAAGACCATGGGTGAGCTGGCCAGGTGGTCACAGTCTCCATTCCTCCTTTCTGATGGCGGCCAGAGGAACATGGCTAACAGCGCATGCGTGTGAATGGGCATCATGCAGACTCTGGAAGCCCTACAGGTTAGTGTGGGAAGCAGCCCATTGTCCTCACTAGCAGAGAGGTGTGTACAGGGAACCCGGAAGGCTGGTCAACTTTGAAGCTCTGAAAGGTCAAAGCCAACCACCACTGTCCAATTGAGACAATAGTAGCTGAAGCAACTTCCACCTTCTAGTTTTATGTAAATTCTTTTTCTTTTTAAAAAATATATTTTATTGATTTTTAACAGAGAGGAAGGGAGAGAGACAGAGAGCTAGAAACGTTGATGAGAGAGAAACATCAACCAGCTGCACACCTCCCACCGGGGATATGCCGCAACCAAGGTACATGCCCTTGACTGGAATCGAACCCGGGACCTTTCAGTCCACAGACCAATGCTCTACCACTGAGCCAAACCGGCTTCGGCAAGTTTTATGTAAATTCTTGCTGATTGGCTATTACTGGAATTGCTTGCCGAGAGCTATGGGTGGATCCCAAAGTCTTAATAAAAGGGAGCGCAAGGCCCTAGGCAGCTTGGCTCAGTGGTCCCAGGTTCAATTCCGGCCAAGGGCACATGCCTGGGTTACGGGCTGGATCCCAGTAGGGGGCGTGCAGGAGGCAGCAGATCAATGATTCTCTCTCATCATTGATGTTTCTATCTCTCTCTCCTCCCTTCCTCTCTGGAATCAATAAAGACTTTTTTTTTTTTTTAATGGATCACAAGGCCAGAGCAAGGTGAAGTCCTTCTCCTTGAGCTGGGCTTCCACCTGGCCCCCAATTCCCAAATTAATATTTTCTAGTCTCTTTCATTTGTGTGCAGCCTTCTCCAGAACCCAAACCCTGAACCTGAACCCTGAACCACACGGGGTGTGGGGGGACACTCGCAGGACAACATGGCTCCAGCTCTTCACCAGATGAACTGGAAGAAAAAGAAAGGGAGGGAAGGAGGAAATGAGGTGAAAGGTGAGAAGACATTTGAGGAGCAAACTAAACTCTAGGGGTAGGGATGCACAATAAGATGGCAGCACTCTGGTGTGATCAGCATAAAAGTTGGGATCAGGGTTCCTTCTGGGTGAGGGGAAGAACTGAGATTCGGTGGGAAACGTGACGGGTGGCCAGGGTGCCTGGCAAAGCTCTGAGCCGTGGCCTGGGCGGAGGTTCCCAGGATGTTCAGCTCAGATTGGTTCATTAAGTCACGCATCGGTTTCGCTGTGTCTGTGTTTTATTTTACAGTCAAAAGGGTTTTTTAAAATATCCCCTGGCACATCAGCTTGCTGCCTAATTACAAGGACTTTGTTTTGTTGTCCTTCGGGCCCAGAAACCCTCAGTTCTCTGGGGTCTGTTGTGGCCACGCCAGTCATGCAGATGCTTTCCAGATGCTGGTCACATGTCTGGCTCTTCTGGGGCAGCTGTGATTTCAGAGTCTATTTGCTTGTCATGACAAATCATCCTTTTCCCTTAAACTCCACGGTCTTGACGAATAACATCTAAAACAAACTAAAACGCTAAGCATCTCTGAGATCTTAGGGATGAAAAAAAGAGAAACACTCCCTCCTAAAGTGAGGTCATGGTGACCCACATTCTGCTGAGAGAAAGTGTGGGTGCAGCATGTCCTGGTCAGGAGGCCTGGGGCATGAGGCTGGGAGAGGAAGAGAAGAGGAGAGGCGAATATTCCCAGACCCTTTCCCCCAGCAATGTCTGCCTCTTTGGGGTGCAGTACTGGGCAACCAGGAGCCAAAGATAGCACACAGATTCCTCCTGAGGGAGGGAGAGCCGGAGGGCGGGCCTGGGGCCAAGGGTGGGAAGTATGATCAGAGGTCAAGTGCCCAGGGTAGCAGCAGGCCGGTGTGGTTCAATGTATAGAGCGTTGGCCTGTAGACTGAAGGGTCCCCAGTTTAATTCCAGTCAAGAGCATGTACTTTGGTTTCAGCTCCACCTGACTTATTTATTTATTTATATGTTTATGGATTCTTAGAAAGAGAGGAAGGGAGAGAGAGAGAGGGAGAGGAAGAGAAACATCTATGTAAGAGCAAAACATTGATCAGCTGCCTCTTGCACCACCACCCCTACTGGGAATGGAGCCTGAAACCTGTGTCCTGACTGGGAATTGAACAGGCAGCCTTTTGGCTAGAGCCCACTTGACTCTTTTTTGAAAAAGAACACATATTCTCTGATAAAAATCTTAAATTAATTCAAACCAACAAAAACGTTAAAATGTTACAGATTTGGAGACAAATCTCACTAATTAAACCATGCTAAAGAGAAACAAACCAAAAAAATGTGATTATATGAGAGATTGCTCATTAACGTGCTCTAATATCTACACTAATAAAAGAGTAACATGCTAATTGACTGTACCTTCAGGACGCCCACCAGCCTATCAGGAGTTAATATGCAAATTAACCAATAAAGATGGTGGGTTAATTTGCATACACAGGTGCCAAACGATCGGGGGCATTCCACACCACCTCAGCTACTCTGGGCCTCTGGACAGCATGGGAAGGCATAAAGGCAGCTCCGGGGCCGGAGCAAAAAGGCAGCTCAGGCCAGAGGGAAGGCGATGCCAGCAGCCAAGGGAAGGAAGGCCCATTCTTGCACGAATCTTCATGCATCGGGCCTCTAGAATATATATATATATATATATATTCTAGAGCCATATATATATGGCTAATGTGGGGGCCAGATGCGGCAGGGGCCAGACATGGCAGAGATCTCCCTTTTCCGTGTCCAGCACGGAAAGAGAGATGAACGAACCAGTTCTAAGTGGAGGCTGCTAGAGATTGAGAAATAATAGAAAGAAAGCAAGATGCAGAAATGGATTTGAAAGCTGGGAGCTGGGTAGGACACCATTCTCTCTGATGGAGAGGCAGGACAAGGACAACTCACGCAGTGTGTTTATTTTTATAGGATCAAAGGAGCTTATTTGCATTCTTAAGTAGGCCCTAGCATTCCTGGATTTACATATCTAGTCCCACCCCTGCCAACACATGGGCTGATATGGAGGCCAAGCTGATTACACTGTCCGCCATCTTGGGCAAATGTGTATCCAAGATGCAGCTCTGCCAGTTGCCTCCGGAACTCAGCTGACAATTTAAAGAAATGCCCATGTGCCTTCCCAGGCGGCCCTCTACAGGTTAATATGCAAAGTGTCCCCTTAGGAGCCCGACCAGGAGACCAGGAGTTCTATTGCTCACTATGATGTATGCTGACCACTAAAGGGCAGTGTGAAATGAAGGGAGGCCCTGGCCAGCAGCCAGAAGGAAGACCCTGGTTGGCTGGCAGCTGGAAGGCCCTGATCAGCTCTGATCACTGGCCAGGCCTAGGAACCCTACCCATGCACAAATTTGTGCACCGGGCTTCTAGTCAGTAAATAATTCTAAAAGTAGGTGGAAGGCTGAAACCGGTTTGGCTCAGTGGTAGAGCGTCGGTCTGCAGACTGAAAGGTCCCAGGTTCGATTCCAGTCAAGGGCATGTACGTTGGTTGTGGGCACATCCCCAGTAGGGGGTGTGTAAGAGACAGCTGGTTGATGTTTCTTCTCATCTATCTCTCTCCCTTCCTCTCTGTAAAAAAATCAATAAAATACATTTTAAAAATAAATAAATAAATAAAAGTAGGTGGAAGTTACCAAGGCAAGGCTGTTTGAGGTAAATGGTGACATGTATTTGTAATGAACATGGGAGACAAATTTCAAGATATCAGGCTATCAGTTTGCTGTTGCTAGTTCTATGCATGTCACACGCTCAGTCTTACACCTGAATCTTTCTTTAGCTCTCTTCCATAGAAAAGCTCAACATCCCAGCTGGGAGGCCAAGAATAACCAACAATCACAAAGCATAGGATGCGGCACAAGAAAAAAATCAAGAGGGCACAGTCCTCTGGGTTTGCCCTGGGTTGTAAAGAATGAATGGTGTTTCAGGAGGCAGCAAGAAGGAGGGTGTGGTTCCAGGTAAAATAAAACAAACAAAGTCATTAAGAAGGAAAGACCGGGTCAAGATGGTGGAGTGGGTAAATGCTTAGCTTGCACAGTCCAAGCTCTGTTCCTTTGTCTGCTAAAGAAATAGTGTCAAGCTGCTAATAGCTTACTATCATTCCTTTGTATTTAAAAATATACAGAAAGAGTCCAGCCCATATGGCTTGGTGATTGAGCATCAACCTATGAACCAGGAGGTCAGGGTTCAATTCCCAGTCAAGGCACATGCCCAGGTTGTGGGCTCCATCCCCAGTGTGGGGTGTGCAAGAGGCAGCCAATCCATGATTCTCTCTCATCATTGATGTTTCTAACACACACACACACACACACACACACACACACACACACACACACACATATATATATTAAATATATGAGGCCCAGTGCATGAATTCGTGCATGGGTGGGATCCGGCCAGCCTGGTCAGGGGGAGGGGACATGGGTGGTTGGCCTGCCTGCCTGCTGGTCAAACTCCTGGTTGAGGGGACAATTTGCATATTGGCCTTTTGTTATATAGGATATGCACTGAGTGGCCAGATTATTATGAATTCAGAGTGGCCTGCAGTCACAAGGAGCTGAATTCTACCAATAGCATAAACAGCTGGAAAGCAGGTATTTCACCAGAGCCTCCAGACAACACCTTGCTTTTAACCTTGAGAAACCCTGAACAGAGACTTCAGCCACGCCATGCCAGCCTTGACCTCCAGAACTGCGAGCTAATAAAGGGGTATTGTTTGAAGCCACTGAGTTCGTGGTAATATTACGCAGCCATAGAAAGCTAACATGCTGTGCTTAAAAGGGTGTGGAGGAACTGCTGCACTCATTCGTTGCTAGTCAGTGTGTAAATAGACATAACCTCTATCGAGCGCAAGTTGGCAATACCTATGGAAATTAAAGTTGCTCATCCGTTTGACCTAGCAACTCCACCTTTAAGGATTCATCCTACACATATACTCACTCGTATGCAAGATGATCTCTGAGCAATATACATTGCAGCATTGTTTATAACAGCAAGGGATGGTGTGCGACCTAAATGTCTATCAATAATAGGCTAGCAAGCCTGCCAGCATGACTTAGTGGTTAAGCATCAACCTATGAACCAGGAGGTCACAGTTTCAAGAGGCAGCCAACCCATGATTCTCTCTCATCGTTGATGTTTCTATCTCTCTCCCTCTCCCTTCCACTCTGAAATCAATTTAAAAAGATAATAGGCTAGCGAAATACGTGAAGGTGCGGCCCCCGGAATGAGGCCACTCCAGATACACTGATAGAAAAAGCTCCAAGAGTTTTTTTAATTTTATATAAAAACTAGAGGCCCAGCATGTGAAGTTGCACAAGACCCAGGCCCGGCGGGCCATGGAACCCAGCATCAAGTCCCGCCGGCGCCATGGGACCCATCCATGTACCTCCTGGTGACCAGTCTTTGGTCGTTATGGCGTTACAACCACTGGGTTTTTGACGGAAGGTTTAGGTTGTGTGTAGAATTCTACTATTTATGTGGGGCCAACAAGTATATATAATCAGACATGTTAGTAAACTCACAGAATATTTCTGGAAGATACACAAGGTCCCAAAGCTGGCCTTTAGGGAGGGGCCACTGGCTAGAGCACAGAGGAAGGCAGAAGACCATGTCTTTTGAGAACAAAGGTGTATATAGTGTTCAGAAAAATGAGTCAAACAAAACAGCAAGATTAGCTTTGCCCTTGTGGGTACTTGAGACTAAAACTACAGTTCTTTAAAAGAAAGGAGGAACCCAGCTGGTGTGGCTCAGTGGTTGAGCATCAATCCATGAACCAGGAGGTCACAGTTCGATTCCCAGTCAGGGCACATGCCTGGGTTGCGAGCTCCATCCCCAGTGTGGGGCGTGCAGGAGCAGCTGATCCATGATTCTCTCTCATCATTGGTCTCTCTCTCTCTCTCTCTCTCTCTCTCTCTCTCTCTCTCTCTCTCTCTCTCTCTCTCTCTCTCCCCCCTCTCTCCTCTCTCTCTCCTTTCCCTTTCTGAAATCAAGTAAAAAAAAATTTTTTTTTAATTAGCAGGGAACACAAGAGTTTCAAATCATTAGAAAACTCAAAATGTATCCATGACAACCATTTCTGTCACTTCTGTGATTCTTGTTGCATCCAAGAACCTCCAAAATGAGGTCCCCGCTCTTCCCTTCCCAACGAGTCCAAATTGAGGGGCTATTTCTGTTTCACATCCTTTTCCGGTCCCAGTGTTACTGAAAGTCAGAGCCAAGCAAAACCCTGAGATTCTCCAGACAGAACAAGCAGCGGCAGGCCTGTGGCAGCCGGGCTGTGCGCACACACGGCCTCCCACGTCCCCGGCGTTGGCCGGCACACCCTCCTGGCCCAGTTCGGGGACCTGGACCGGGCAGGCCTGGCCCTGCAGGTGGCCTACCCACCCCGGGCACTCCCACAGCCTCTGCCACGGTGGCACCTAGACTGGGCCACCTGCCCCGGTTGCCAGGGAAGCGGAGGGGAGTTCGCTGCTCCCGGGCCCCTGGCGTGCTGCCCTGGACTGTCGCAGGCCCTGACTCACTGCCCCACCCTCTGCACACGTGGCCGCGGCAGGGGCTTCACCAGCGAGGGCCAGGGTGGCCTCTGGCACTGGGACCTGCTTTCCTGTCAGCCTGGGACCCAACAGAAGTCCTCCAGGTTCCTGTCAGCCTGGGACCCAACAGAAGTCCTCCAGGTCCCTCAGAAAAGAGTACATTTAAGCCCTGGCCAGTGTGGCTCAGTGGATAGAGCACCGGCCTGTGGACCCTAGGGTTCCAGGTTCAGTTCTGGTGAAGGGCCCGTGCCTTGATTGCAGGCTCCTCCCTGGCCTGGGCCCTGGTCAAGGCGCACACAGGAGGCAGCCAATGGGTGTGTTTCTCTCCCATCGATGTTTCTGTCTCACCCCCTCCCTTCCACTCTCCCTAAAAATCTGGGAAAGCATCCTCAGGTGAGGACTAGAATGAATGAAAGAAAGAAAGAAAGAAAGAAACAAACAAAGAAAGAAAGAAAGAAAGAAAGAAAGAAAGAAAGAAAGAAAGAAAGAAGAGAAAGAAAGAGAAAGAAAGAAAGAAAGAAAGAAAGAAAGAAAGAAGAAGAAGAAGAAAGAAAGAAAGAAGAAAGAAGAGAAGAAAGAGACAAGAAAGACAGAAAAAAGAGAAAGAAGAAGAAAAAGAAAGAAGATAAGAACAGAAAGAAGAAAAGAAAGAAGAAAGGAAGAAAGAAGAAAGAAAAGAAGAAAGAAAGAAAGAAAGAAAGAAAGAAAGAAAGAAAAAGAAAGAAAGAAAGAAAGAAAGAAAGAAAGAAAGAAAGAAAGAAAGAAAGAAAAAGAAAGAAAGAAAATAGAAAGCTACTTGCAAAAGAAAGACATTATTAAGGGGACCAGGCGCAGGGCCCCCAGAGCAGCGGGCGCACGCCCAGCACGCAGGCACCGGAACCGAACCTCCTCCTTGAGGTCCAGGCCCTGCCCCGCTGCTCTGACACAGCAGTTTTCCTGCCGCACTTCCCGGCGCTCTGTGACTGTCCACCCTCCTCCCCTTGGCCCGAAGCGCCCAGGCTTCCGCCCTGTCCTCCCCGATTGATGGCTCTCCACACCCTGCTCATCCGTGAGCACAGCAGCTTGGCGTAAAGGATCTTTGTTGTTGTTGTAGTTAATCCTCACCAAAGGGTAATTTTTCCACTGCTTTTTGAAGAGAGTGGAAACGTGGGAGGGAGAAAGGGAGAGAGAGGAGAGAGGAGAGGAGAGGGAAGAACATCGACATTAGAGACACACATGGACTGGTTGCCTCCCGCACCTGCCTGACCAGGGTGTGGCGCAAACCAGCAACCCATGGAAGTGCCCTCGACTGGGAATTGAGCCCACGTCCCTTGGGTGCGCAGGCTGGTCTCTAGCCACTGAGAAACACCAGCCAGGGCTCAAGGATCATTTTCTGGGACCTCACACTGTAGTTCACCTTTGTACCACTCTCAACGTCTTTCCCAGGGAAGAACTTTCTAGGCGCTCAGTAGAGGTTTCCTCTTACATTCTACCTGTAGCCTGACTCACTCTTCTTGGCCTGAATCCAGCCCCAAGAGAACGTTCTGTCCGGGCCCTGCATCCATGGCAGGCATTCGTGGCCAGCTGCCTTCTGTCTCAGCGTGCTGTACCCCCAAGACGTTCCCATGTGGCCCCAAGGGTGTGGGAGGAGGGGGAAGTCTGGGGCGCACTTCTCTCAGAGTCCCAAACAACGTGAATGTAACCAAAGGCCTTCTGCTTGTAGCTTCCCTTTCAACTTTTCCCACTCTCCACCCTCTCTCTGGCCACGAGCCCAAAAAAGTAACCTTGGGACCCATTGCTATGCCTCTTCCGGCCCCGCCTCCATGTTTCTGCCCACAGTCCTTGGGGAGCAGAAGGGTAAACGCTGGGTTTTCACTTCCTGTAGGTTAGATCTACCCAAAGGCCACAATGCTGATGGGAAAGGTATTGTGTCTCCATCACAGAACTATTATGATCAGAATGCCCCAGGATCAATAGTTATTATTATTATTGAAGTATAATTGGCATATCCTATATAATAAAAGCCTAATATGCTAAGCATTTGACCTTTTGTCAGACCGTTTGACCAGTTGCTATGATGCACGCTGACCACCAGGGGACAGACACTCCAACCAGTAGGTTAGCTTGCTGCTGGGGTCCCACCGATCAGGACTGGGTGAGAAGAGCCAGACATGCCCTGGAGCCTTCCCACAGTCCCTCCCCGGCCCCAATCTGACACTGGTGCAAGAGACCCCACGGGTTCATGAAACCATGCACCGGGGCTATAGTGACATACTAACTTCAGGTATACAACACAATGATTCAATATTTGTAGATATTGTGAAATGATCACCACAAGAAGTGTAGGTAACATCCATAACCATGCATAGTCACAATTTTGTTCTCCTATAAGAACTTTTAAGAGCTACTTTCTTAGCAACTTTCAAATATATATGATAGAGTATTATTAACTACTAGAGGCTCGGTGCATGAAAATTCAATTAGAATATTCCCTCTTTATTAGATAGGATAGTTACCATGCTATACATTACATAGAAGGATTTACTATTTTTTTCCTTTTTAAAAATTTTTTTTTTATTGATTTCAGAGAGGAAGAGAGGGGGAGAGAAAGAGAGATAGAAACATCAGTGATGAGAGAGAATCATGGATCAGCTGCCTCCTGCATGCCCCCTACTGAGGATGGAGCCCACGACTTGGGCATGTGCCCTGACCAGGAATTGAACTGTGACCTCCCGTATAATAGGTCGATGCTCAGCCACTGAGACATGCTGGCCAGGCAGATTTACTTATTTTATAGCTGCAAGTTTGTACCTTCTGACACCCTTCATCCATTTCTCTCACACCCCACCCCTGCCTCTGGCAACGACCAATCTTTTCTGTGTATCTATGACCTTGGTTTGGTGGGGGATTTTGTGCATTCCTTTCCTTCCCTTTTTTTGAGATTCCACATATAAGTGAGATCATATGGTATTTGTCATTCTGTGTCTGACTTATTTCACTTAGCGCACTACCCTCTAGGTCCATCTATTTTGTTGTGAAAATTGTAAAAATTTCATTCTTTTTATGGCAGAGTAATATTCCAGTGTGTATGTGCATATATATATATATATATATATATATATATATATATAGAGAGAGAGAGAGAGAGAGAGAGAGAGAGAGAGAGAGATCACAACTTCTTTATCCACTTATCCACCAGTGGACATCTGGGTTGCTATTGTAAATAGTTCTACGATGAACATGGGGGTACATCTATCTTTTTGAGGCAGTGTTTTCTTTTCTTTTCTTTTTTTTATATAAATACCCAGAAGTGGAATTGCTGAATAAAAAATAATTCTATTTTTTAAATGTTTTAGGAACTGTTTTCCATAGTGGCTGCACCAATTTACATCCTCAGTAGCAGTGCATAAGAGTTCCCTATTTTCCCCATCCTCACCAACACTGTTATTTTTTTTAAAATATATTTTATTGATTTTTTACAAAGAGGAAGGGAGAGAGAGAGAGAGCTAGAAACATCGATGAGAGAGAAACATAGACCAGCTGCCTCTTGCACACCCCCTACCGGGGATGTGCCCACAACCAAGGTACATGCCCCTGACCGGAATCGAACCTGGGACCTTTCAGTCCGCAGACCGACGCTCTACCACTGAGCCAAACCGGCTTCGGCAACACTGTTATTTCTTGTCTGGTTGGTAATACCCATTCTAGTAGACATGAGGTGGCAGTTACCTCATTGTGGCTTTGATTTACATTTCCCTAAAGGTTGGTGATATTAAGCATTTTTTCATAAATCTGTTGGCCATCTGTATATCTTTGGAAAAATTTCTACTCAGATCTTCTGCCTATTTTTTAATCAAATTCTTTGTCTTGTTTTTGCTATTAAATTGTATGAGTTATTGCCCATCTGGTGTGGCTCAGTGATTGAGTATTAACCTATGAACCGGGAGGTCACGGTTCAATTTCTGGTCAGGGCACAGGCCCGGGTTGTGGGCTCCATCCCCAGTGTGGGTCATGTAGGAGGCAGCCGATTAATGATTCTCTCATTGATATTTCTCTCTTCCTCTCCCTTCCTCTCTGAAATCAATAAAAACATATTACATTAAAAAAGAAATCCCCGCCGAAACCATTTTGGCTAAGTGGAAAGAGCATCATCAGCTTGCACATTGAATGGTCCCAGGTTCGATTCCCGTCAAGGGCATGTACCTTGGTTGCGGGCACATCCCCAGTACGGAATGTGCAAGAGGCAGCTGATCGATGTTTCTAACTCTCTATCCCTCTCCCTTCCTTTCTGTAAAAAATCAATAATATATAATAAATAAATATTTAAAAAGAAAATAAAAGAAAGAAATCCCCATCAGCAAACTCTTTGGGAACCCTGATTGAATTCAGGAGCCTTGCTTCCATTGTTGACAATGAGCCCTGACATCACTCTGCACACAATCCCTACCTCACACCCCACCCCACAGAGTCCACAGGAACCCGTGATCCAACTCTCAACATGAACCTCAGTCTTGAACTTACATGGAAAACCTTTCCTGAACCTGTGGTGGGGTGCCTGTCCTGACCCCCTGCTTTAAGTCCAGACCTCATCCTATACAGGAGCCTACAACCTCACCTGGCACAGGACCCCCTGCCCAGACACTGGGCAGGGCGTGCTGACATATCCCTGTCCTGGCTCCATGGCCTGACCCTCTAGGAAGCCTTGTCTATAACAGTGCTGGAGCCTATAACCGGATTCTGCAGAAAACCTTTCGCTGACTTCCAACAGAAATCCATAACTTGACTGGTTTCAGGAATCTCTGACCTGATCTTTTGTAGGAGCCCTGAAACTTGCCCTCTGGAAACACTCTCCTGACCCTGTACAGGAGCCCCAATGAGTCTCTCTCTCTCTCTCTCTCTCTCTCTCTCTCTCTCTCTCTCTCTCTCTCTCTCTCTCTCTCTCTCTCTCTGACAGCCTTGGTCTGAAAGCCTTACTCTCACCTTGTACAGGAGCCAATGTCCTGACTGTGGCCAGTGGCTCCCACATGAAACAGCATAGCTCTGGGGAGTCTACAGAATCCTGAAGCAGACACTGCTATAGGCTTGTCAACCCTGTTCCCCTTTCTTCCCGACTCACTCACTTTCCCAGCCCCCCTTACAAGGACAGGTGGACATGTGACAGTTCTGATCAATGGAGTGAGCAGTGACATACATGACTGTTGGAAGCTGCCCATTGCCTTCACTAGCAGCGAGGCTGGACAAGGAGTCCGGAAGGCTGGTCAACCCTAAGGCTCTGCCAAGGGTCAGAGCCAAGCACCCACTGTCTGGTGGAGACAAAGGAGCTGAAGCAACCTCCACCTTTTAGTCTCATGTAAATCCTTGCCGATGGGCTGTCACTGAGCTGTTACTGGAATTGCCTGCCCAAGGGCTATGGGTATACCCCAAACCTGGATAAAGGGATGGCAAGGCCAGAGCAAAGCGGAGTCCTCCTTTGAGCTTCGGCTTGGCCCCCAATTTAAAAATTATCTTTCTTTTTTTTTAAATATATTTTTATTAAATTATTATTTTTATACATATACCAATGCCCCCCACCCCAAATTATCTTTCTTGTCTTGCCTCCTTCATTTTCGCGCTGCCTCCTCCAGAGCCTGAATCAGAGCCCTGAACCTGTACCTCGAACCATGTGGGATGTGTGACACTCGCACACAACTTCCAGGCCTGGCCCATAGGAACCCCTCGTGGGCCCTGGCTGATGTGATCAGTGGTTAGAGCATGGGCCTGTGCACCAAAGGGTCTCAGGTTTGATTCTCAGTCAAGAGCATGCACCTGGGTTTAGGTTCGATCCTCAGTCCCAGTTGGGGCACATGCAGGCTGCTGCTACACTGGCTTTCCTGGCAGGGTTCCATGCTGTTGGGGTTGCCGGGGAGACCCTTGGCTATGGTAGAACCCAACAAAGAGGCCATTTTAGAAAGGGCCAGAAGCCTTCACATGACTATGTGGACCATGTTCTCTGCGTATGTGCAGGTCTGGGAATGTACATCCCCCTACTGCCTCATCGGGAATGGATGTTGTAAGTAGGTGGGGGTGGCCCTCATTGTTGAGTGGCCCATGGGGCCCCACAAAGCCCATTGGGAAGTGGCTTCAGGTGACTGCAGCTGCCAGGGTGACCAGTGGGGCTCAGATCCAGGAGTCCCTGAGGGCCAGCAGCTGTTCTGGCAACCTATGGGAAGGTGGGGAGGTTGGCCACCATGCTGGGGCTGTTGGGTACCACTGCACCCTGAAAGCAGGATGGTGTCAGACCTCATGTCCCCTTCTTTCTTCCTTCCCATACCCACCCCATCAACAGGCTACCAAATGAACCCATGTCCCGGATGTATGGAGGGGATCCCATGGGGCTCACCATACACCAGCTGGGCCTATGGCAACACTGGGCTCTACCCTCCCTGCCATGTGTGCCCCACCTGGGAGATCGCCCCACCTCAGGTCTTAGGAGACTCCTATGCGAGAGGCACCTTCAGGACACAGCGACTGAGTCTGGACCAGTCCACACGGGGACCTGAAGTGCCTTCCTCCATCCCTGTCCCCAGAGGGGCTCCTGGATTTACAAGGAGCTTCTTTCCTCCCACCAGAAGCTCCCCCTATCCATCGGCCTATTTGTCTACCAATCTTCATGGAACCCTGCCCATGGCCACCTGTGGTGAGCTTCCCCAAAAGGGACAGGGAGGTTGAGGTGGGGGGAGGGCCCAAGGCAAAGTTGGGCTGAGCCTGGTCCCTCTTCCCCCTGTTCACCTCTCCAGAGGCCAGGGAGTGTGAGTACTGCAGGGCGACAGCCACTCCACTGTCGTACCAGAGCAATGCTGATGGTCAGAGGATGGACAGGCAGAACACCCCCAAAACGCATGACATATCCCTGTCCTGGCTCCATGGCCTGACCCTCTACAGGAAGCCTTGTCTATAATAGTGCTGGAGCCTATAACCGGATTCTGCAGAAAACCTTTCTCTGACTTCCAACAGAAATCTATAACTTGACTCACTTCAGGAATCTCTGACCTGATCTTTTGTAGGAGCCCTGAAACTTGCCCTCTGGAAACACTCTCCTGACCCTGTACAGGAGCCCCGATGAGACTCTCTCTCTCTGACAGCCTTGTTCTGGAAGCCTTACTCTCACCTCGTACAGGAGCCACTGTTCTGACGGTGGCCAGTGGCTCCCACATGAAACAGCATAGCTCTGGGGAGTCTACAGAATCCTGAAGCAGACACTGCTATAGGCTTGTCAACCCTGTTCCCCTTTCTTCCTGACTCATTCACTTTCCCAGCCCCCCTTACACGGACAGGTGGACATGTGACAGTTCTGATCAATGGAGTGAGCAGTGACATACATGACTGTTGGAAGCTGCCCATTGCCTTCACTAGCAGCGAGAGGTGGACAAGGAGTCCGGAAGGCTGGTCAACCCTAAGGCTCTGCCAAGGGTCAGAGCCAAGCACCCACTGTCTGGTGGAGACAAAGGAGCTGAAGCAACCTCCACCTTTTAGTCTCATGTAAATCCTTGCCGATGGGCTGTCACTGAGCTGTTATTGGAATTGCCTGCCCAAGGGCTATGGGTATACCCCAAACCTGGATAAAGGGATGGCAAGGCCAGAGCAAAGCGGAGTCCTCCTTTGGGCTTCGGCTTGGCCCCCAATTTCCAAATTATCTTTCTTTTTTTTAATATATTTTTATTAAGTTATTATTTTTATACATATACCAATGCCCCCCACCCCAAATTATCTTTCTTGTCTTGCCTCCTTCATTTTCGCGCTGCCTCCTCCAGAGCCTGAATCAGAACCCTGAACCTGTACCTCGAACCATGTGGGATGTGTGACACTCGCACACAACTTCCAGGCCTGGCCCATAGGAACCCCTCGTGGGCCCTGGCTGATGTGATCAGTGGTTAGAGCATGGGCCTGTGCACCAAAGGGTCTCAGGTTTGATTCTCAGTCAAGAGCATGCACCTGGGTTTAGGTTCGATCCTCAGTCCCAGTTGGGGCACATGCAGGCTGCTGCTACACTGGCTTTCCTGGCAGGGTTCCATGCTGTTGGGGTTGCCGGGGAGACCTTTGGCTAGGGTAGAACCCAACAAAGAGGCCATTTTAGAAAGGGCCAGAAGCCTTCACATGACTATGTGGACCATGTTCTCTGCATATGTGCATGTGCAGGTCTGGGAATGTACATCCCCATACTGCCTCATCTGGAATGGATGCTGTAAGTAGGTGGGGGTGGCCCTCGTTGTTGAGTGGCCCATGGGGCTCCACACAGTTTTGCTCAAAGTCCATTGGGAAGTGGCTTCGGGTGACTTCAGCTGCCAGGGTGACCAATGGGGCTCAGATCCAGGAGTCCCTGAGGGCCAGCAGCTGTTCTGGCAACCTATGGGAAGGTGGGGAGGTTGGCCACCATGCTGGGACTGTTGGGCACCACTGCACCCTGAAAGCAGGATGGCATCAGACCTTCTGTCCCCTTCTTTCTTCCTTCCCACACCCACCCCCTCAACAGGCTACCAAGTGAACCCGTGTCCCGGATGTATGGAGGGGACCCCATGGGGCTCACCATACACCAGCTGGGCCTATGGCAACACTGGGCTCTACCCTCCCTGCCCTGTGTGCCCCACCTGGGAGGTCGCCCCGCCTCAGGTCTTAGGAGACTCCTATGCGAGAGGCACCTTCAGGACACAGCGACTGAGTCCGGACCAGTCCACACGGGGACCTGCAGGGCCTTCCTCCATCCCTGTCCCCAGAGGGGCCCCTGGCTTTGCAAGGGGCTTCTTTCTTCCCACCAGAAGCTCCCCCTATTCATCGGCCTATTCGTCTACCAATCTTCATGGAGCCCTGCCCATGACCACCTGTGGTGAGCTTCCCCAAAAGGGACAGGGAGGTTGAGGTAGGGGGCGGGTCCAAGGCAAAGTTGGGCTGAGCCTGGTCCCTCTTCCCCCTGTCCACCTCTCCAGAGGCCAGGGAGTGTGAGTACTGCAGAGCAACAGCCACTCCGCTGTCATACCAGAGCAATGCTAATGGTCAGATGATAGACAGGCAGAACACCCCCAAAACGCGCCAGGTAAGACCCCAGGCCCTCCTCCCCTCACCCAGGTACTGCTGTTCCCACTCCCTGCAGGATCTCTGTCCTCACACTCTATGAGAACCCCAGTCTCCCTCCCTGCCCCATCCACTCAGGGACCCAGCTCTGTACAAGAGTGTCTACGCTCAGCCCACCCTCAGGCTGCAAGCAGGCACGCCGTCCACTCCCTGCACAGCCTTTTTCATACTTGGCTGCACACTGGGGTCAACGTGGGGCCCTCCCTAGATGTGCTGATTTACTTGGTCTGGGGCACTGCCTGGGCATCAGGATGGTTTTCGACTCCCCAAGTGAGTCCAATGTCCGCCAACGTTGAGAACCACTGATGCAGCCCCCACACCATTTGGAAAGCCCCAGGAGAACCCTCAGTCTACGCCTTGTCCAGGAAGCCCTGCCTTAACCCTGACCCTCACTTCCTGTGTGTCTCCCCTCTCCCCCCGCCCAGTGCACAACCCTCACATTCTTTCTGCCCCCAGAGGGTCAGCAAGTGGGCAGGTGCCCAGTGTGCCAACTGCCAGACAACCACCACGGCAGTGTGGCGGATGAATGCCAATGGAAACCCCGTGTGCAATGCCTGTGGACTCTATTACAAGCGACACCAGGTGTGCCCTGCCTCTTAGCCTCCCCCCTGCTCCCCCATCCCACCAACACTCCCTTCCTTCTCCTTTTCCTTTCCTGTATTCTTCCTATCTCCCTTCCCTTTCTTCCTGTTATTCTCCTCCCTCCCCCCCCCCCCCCAATCCCTCTCTTCTCTGCACTTCCATCTCCTCCCTGACTTCCTAATCCCTCCTGCTCCCTTCTCTCTAGGCCATTTCTCATCTCCTTCCTCCTCCCCTCCACCCATCAGCTAGTCCTATGGCTAGAGGCTCCCCCAGCCTTTCCCCAGCTTAGGGCCTCACAAGCTCATGATTCCTTAGGCATTATCTGTGCCACAGCTTGGGCCTGCTCCCCTAGCCCATGGCCCAGTTCCCTATTCTTAAGGAGTGGGGTGGGAAGGGTGGAGACACAGAGGCCAAAGTCTGAGGTTGGGGAACACTCATGGTCTCCCTTTTGTCAGGCGAACCGACCAGTGACTATGCGGAAGGATGTTGTAAAGACTAGAAAGCGCAAGACATCACAGCAAAAAAAGAAGCCAGCGTCAAGTCTGGGAGGCCCAGGACCAGCTGATGGGCCAGCGGGTGGCTCCATGGACGGGGGCAGAGATGGTGGGAATTCTGGGGAGGTGGCCTCAGGCTTGACATTGGACCCACCAGGCACTGCCCAGCTCTACCAAGGCCCGGGCCCCGAGGAGTTGTCAGGGCCTGTCAGCCACCTCATGCCTTTCCCCGGGCCCCTGTTGGGCTCACCCACAGGCCCCATGCCTCCCTCCACCAGCACCACTGTGGAGGCGCCACTCAGCCCATGAGGACACAGAACATGTCCCCAGAGCAGGGTTGGGGTCCCTCTCTACAATGAGCCAGCAGTCCCTCTACAGCCCAACCCTCTGGGCCCCCACACCCCTTGGTCTGGATTGTCAAAGATTTGTGAAATAAAGCACCCATGTCCTAAAGTTGGAGGTGTGAGTCTGAGTGGGACTGAATAAAGAGCCGTGGTAGGTGGATATGCAAAGGGCCTGTGGTTCTGTGGCGATGGCGTGAGGCTGATGGTGAGAGACAAAAGTGGTATCATAAGTGTTGAAGTTGAGCAAATGCAGGGGATTGTCTTGAAAAGTTATTTGTTTGCTTTCCAGGAGGCAATCCGGCAGATGTCCTAGAGAGGTGTCTTATCAGTATATTCCCCAAGGCTGTAAAACATGCTTAGAAAAACAGTTATGAGAGTTCAAAAGAGGTTTGAAAAGAGGGAGAAGGAAACTCTACTAACTAGAGACTCCTGGTGGGAATTATTCTTGAGTTGTGAAAACAGCAGGGAGGAGGAGAATACAAGAATGTAGCCTTGAGAGTAGATTCATCTTCTCCTGCAGTTTAAAGAGAGGGGCTGTTTGAATCAAAGGAGCCAACAATCTTGGGGTTTAATTACCAGGGGCTTCTCATACATGGTGGAAGGCCACCGCAAAGAAAAGGAAAGGCCTTTTTCTGTCCTTGTAAACCACTCCCTCCCCAACCTTTAGGATATTTGACTAAAAAGGTAGGTACCCAGGGTCCATCTCAGACTCACCAAACCAGAATCTCTGAGAGTGGACCCAGGCATATGTATTTTCTGGTAACAGTTTGACTGACATATCATTTACATGCCATAAAACAGCCTTTTCTTTCCCCATTTTTTTTTCATTTATTATCTGTGTACATAATTTAACATTGCCCCCCCCCTCCCATACATACCCCCCCTCCCCAGAGTTTTGTGTCCATTGGTTGTACTTATATGCATGTATACAAGTCCTTCGGTTGATCTATTATCTCCCCCAGATCTCCCTACCCTACCTGCTGTAACTTGACAGTCTACTTGTTGCTTTACTGTCTCTATATCTATCTTTTGGTTCATCAGTTTATAATGTTCTTTATCATCCATAAATGAGTGAGGTCATGTGGTGTTTCTCTTTCATTGACTGGCTTATTTCACTCAGCATAATTAAAACAGCCTTTTAAAGTGTACACATCGATGATTTTTAGTCTATTCACTGAGTTTTGCAACCACCACCACTAGCTAATTTTAGAATATTTTCATCAACCCAAAAGTAACTTCCATAGCCAATAGCAGTCACTCTCCATTCCCCCTCCTCCAGCCCATGGCAACCATTAATCCATTTTCTGTCTTTATGACTTGCCTGTTCTGGACATTTCATACACTTGAAATCATATAATTTGTATTCCTATGTGTCTGGTTTCTTCACTCAGAAGAATGTTTTCAAAGTTTGTCTATGTTGTAGCCTGTGTCAGAACTTCATTCATTTTATTTTATTTTAAATATATTTTATTGATTTTTTTACAGAGGGAAAGGGAGAGGGATAGAGAGTTAGAAACATCAATGAGAGAGAAACATCAACCAGCTGCCTCCTGCACACCTCCTACTGGGAATGTGCCCGCAACCAAGGTACATGCCCTTGACCAGATCGACACCGTATCCACTGAGCCAAACTGGTTTTGGCTGAACTTCATTCATTTTAGTTAATGAATAATATTGCATTGTACATTGTACAGATAAATCATATTTTGTTTATCCATTCATCAGTAGATGGACATTTGGGCTGTTAAAACGACAATGAGGTATACCTCACACCTGTCAGAATCAACAAATCAACAAATGACAAATGTCATTTGTCGAGGTTGCAGAGAAAAAGGAGCCCTCGTGCACTGCTGGTGGGAATACAGACTGGTGCAGCCACTGCGGAGAACAGTATGGAGGTTCCTCAAAAAACTGAAAATGGGTCCTGGATGGTTTGGCTCAGTGGATAGAGTGTGGGCCTGCAGACTCAAAGGTCCTGGGTTCAATTCCAGACAAGGGCACATGCCTGGGTTGCTGGCTCCATCTTCAGTAGGGGATGTCCAGGAGGCAGCCGATCCATGATTCTCTCTCATCATGGATGTTTCTCTATTGCTCTTCCTTTCCCTTCTTCTCTGAAATCAATAAAAATATTTTTGAAAAATTAAAAATGGAATTGCCTTTTGACCCGGTGATCCCACTTCTGGGAATATATCCTAAAAACCCCAAAACATCAATCAGAAAGGATATATGCGCCCCTATGTTCATAGCAGCATAATTCACAAAGCTAAGATCTGGAAACAGCCCAAGTGCCCACCAGCAGAAGAGTGGATAAAACAGCTGAGGCACATCCAGTCCATGGAGCACCATGAAGCTGTGAAAAAGAAGGAACCTTACCCTGTAGACAGCATGTGGGGGCCTGGAGGGCATCATGGTGAGTGAACAAGCCAGCCAGAGACAGACAAGTAGCATGTGGAAGCAAGGATCACACGATCTCCCTCCTATGTGGAATCTACAATAAGTAACAAAATAAACTGATGAACCATGGAAGCAGGGGACAGAGTGTGGAATTTCCGGGGAGAGGGGGGGGGCGGCGGGGGGGGGGGCCGATGGTAATCAAACCAAAGACCTGGTGTCCAGCTATGCGTCACCCTTGGAGGCAGACACTCGGGTGGCGAAGGCCTGGGACAGGGGCGGGGGAGGTGGGCAGGCTGGGAGAGGTCAATGGGGGAGGAGGGGGGACATATGTAATACTTTCTACAAATAAGTATTTTAAATAATAATAACTTAAAAAAACAACCACTCTAAAGGCGCCAGAAACTGGGTGCTAGAAGATATTTCCGGAAGAGGGGCTTGAATGGGGGCAGGGCCAAGACCAACCCCCATCCTGACTCACACTTCCGGTTGCTATTGAGGCCTAGCCTCCCCAAGGGACAGTGCTGATGAGTTAAAAAATAAGGCTGTGGCTCCCCCCCGCCCCCCCCCAGTCCCAAGATGCTGTGCCGTGAAAGTTAGCGCTGCTGTCCTGGGGGGCGGGGGGGAGGAGAGCCGAGGGTGTGGCTGATGGGCAGACCAGTTCAGTGGCCCCGCCTGCCCAGCAGTTCTACTTCCCTGGGCTTTAAGGGGCTGAACCCTACAAGCTGCCAAGTGACCCAAACCTCCGGAGGCTTGGGCGGCTGCGGCTGGTGCTGCTCCGTGTTCTCTCTCTCTCTCTCTCTCTCTCTCTCTCTCTCTCTCTCTCTCTCTCTCTCTCTCTCCTGACCTGCGGCCAGGCTGCCCCACTCTTTACCTCTCTGGAGGACCTCTCAGGGCGAGGTGTGGCTGTGTTTGCACTCACCCAGCAAACCGGTCTCCTTTCCTCCGGAAATCACTTCCCCTCCAGGAGCGATCAGCACCGCAGCTGCCCCAGTGAGCGAGACCCGTGAGCAGCTGCGGACACTTCTCCTCCTGCCCTGCCAATCACGGTCCGCTGGTGTGGGTCAGGGGAGAGATGGTTTTGTGTGTGTGTGTTTGTCCCCTGGCTTGTCCTCCAGTCACAGGGACCACTGACCTAGGGTTAAAAAGCAAAAGAGCCCGGCCGGTGTAGCTCAATGGTTAGGCATCGGCCTAGGAACCAGGAGGTCATGGTTCTATTCCCCTGGTCAGGGCACAGGCCCGGGTAACAGGCTCCATCCCCAGTGGGAGACGTGCAGGAGGCAGCTGATCCATGATTCTCTCTCATCATTGATGTTTTTAGCTCTCTCCCTCTCCTTTCCTTTCTCTAGAATCATAAAAAATATATACATTGCCCTGACCAGTTTGGCTCAGTGGATAGCGAGTTGGCCTGTGGAGTGAAGGGTCCCAGGTTCGTTTCCAGTCAAGGGCATGTGTCTTGGTTGTGGGCACATCCCCAGTAAGGCATGTGCAGCAGGCAGCTGATCAATGTTTCTCTCTCATCAATGTTTCTAACTCTCTCCCTCTCCCTTCCTCTCTGACATCGACATATCTATATTTTTTTTAAGCAGAAGAGAGAGAAGGCAGCAGCTGCGCACAGGAATGGCTGTTTCCTTCCTGCCCCACAGAGAACAGCAAACCCTCCCCATGGGCGGACAGGGAAACGGCCCCTGAGAAGGAGGGGTCTGTGACCCGGCGCACATCAGCCTCGCAGCCCCCTCCTGCCTCCTGGAACTGCACTCCCTGGCTGGGAGGTGGGATTTATGGCTTAGCCCAGTGGTCAGCAAACTCCTTAGTCCACAGAGCCAAACATCAACAGCACAACGATTGACATTTCTTTGGAGAGCCACATTTTTTACACTTAAACTATATAGGTAGGCATATGGTTATTAACCTAATTAGGGCACTTCTAAGCTGCCTTTGCTAAAAACTCAAGGGCCAAAGTGCCGCATGTGGCTCGCGAGTCGCAGTTTGCCCACCCCTGGCTTAGGGGTAAAGGAGTTTTTAGTAGAAAAACTAATGGATTCCTCCTGGCCCGCTGCCCAGACCTGCACGCCGTCCAGCCTGTGCGCTCCGTCTCCAAGGCGCATGCAGGAATAATAAGCCGCTGGAGCCTCCGCTCCTTCTTCCCAGAAACAGTGAGTCACCGGCCCCCGGCCTCCACCCCCCACAGCCTCCACCCCGAGCCGGAGCGTGTGACTGCGGGACTCTGCCCGCCCTCCTGGCCTCTGGCTTCCCAGCGCAGGCCCGGCCCTGGGAGGGAGCTCTGCTTCTGCCCGGAGCAGCCCCCCCTCCAGCCCTGAGGCCAAGCCAGGCCTCCTCACCCCGCCCAGCCTGCAGGTCCCCGAGGTGCCTCCAGAGCCTCGTCCTGGGGAGAGAGTCTCTATGGAAAAGAGCTTTCGCCCCGATGGTGTGGCTCAGGGGTTGAGCATCAACCTAGGAACCACTGAGTGGCCAGATGATTATGTGTTCAGAGATCATCGCCATCTGGCCACTCGGTGTGTACTTTTTTAAAAAAGAAAAAGAAGCAGAGCTGCAAGGAGAAGCCCACAGGACAGCTCAAGTGCAGCTGTTAGCTCAGGCCGCCGGGGCCACCCTCCGTCTGCCCAGCCCAGAGCCCTCCTCCCCCCCCCCCCCCCCCCCCCCCCCCGTCCACCCAGCCCAGGGGTTCACCCCCCGTCCGCCCAGCCCAGGGGATCACCCCACGTCTGCCCAGCCCAGAGGTCACCCTCCGTCTGCCCAGCCCAGGCCGGTGCCCGCAGGCTGACCTCTGCCTCCCCAGCGGAGCGGCCCAGGCTCCGCCTCGCACCCAGGAGTAGGGCGCCTGCTCCTCGCCCACCCAGTTAGATGGGTCGGCCCCGCCCTCTCCGGGGGCAGTTTCTAGCCTGGAACTGGCGTCACTGCGCCTGGCACCGCCATCCCCCGACTGCAGGGCATTGCCCAGAATGTTGGTGGTTGGGAAATGGCTCTGGAAACCAACCAGAACTTCAAACACACACCCACCAACACGGTGCCTACCACTTGCCACCCAGCTCCCTGCCCAGCCATATGGGGAGGGCACAGACTCGCTGTCCAGGAAAGCAGCCAGCGTGGCGGCTCCAGGGGCCCCTCCGTCAGTCCTCTGCCAGGACGTAGCACCATCCTGATCCCCGGGCAGGGCCCCTTCCATGGCACCGGCTCTCCCAGACCCCAGTCCCGCCTTGGGGCCATGGGTTAGCGGGTCCCCTGTTGCTAGTCCCTAGGACCTTGGTCTTGGTCTCTTCACTCCAGACCCCCCACACCGTGTGCGTGAGGAAGAGAGGGAAGCTCCTGCAGAAGGAGAGGAGAACGAGGACCGCTGGACAACAGAACCAGCCATGACAGCCGGGGTTAGAGCCCAGAGAACAGTGTGACCAGCCACGGGCCTGCGCTGAGATTAATGAGAAACCGAAGAAATACATCAATAGGAGCAGGGAAGTGCTTCCTTGCAGAAGAATCTCGTTTAATAAATGTAGGGCCCCAGCCAGGGTGGCTCAGTGGATAGAGCATCAGCCTGCGGACCAAAGGGTCCCAGGTTCGATTCCAGTCAAGGGCATGGACCTCAGTTGCAGGCTCCTCCCCGGCCTGGACCCTGGTCGGGGCTCCTGCAGGAGGCAACCAATTCATGTGATTCTCTCACATTGATGTTTCTCTCGTCTCTCCCTCTCTTCCACTCTCCCTAAAAATCAATGGAAATGCCCTGGCCGGTGTGGCTCAGTGGATAGAACATCGGCTTGCGGACTGAAAGGTCCCGGGTTCAATTCCAGTCAAGGGCATGGACCTTGGTTGCGGGCACATCCCCAGTGGGAGGTGTGCAGGAGGCAGTGGATCAATATTTCCTACTCTCTATCCCTTTCACTTCCTCTCTGAAACAAATCAATAAAATATATTTTTAAAAAAGAAGAAGAGAGACGATGGAAGGAAGACCTGTCAGAGAGAGCCTGGGACACTGGGAACCATAACTACACGCAATGGGGAGTCCTGGGTTGGATCCTGAAACAGAAAAACGTTTGTGGGGGGAAAATGGTGCCATATGAAGTAGGTTCATAGTTTAGTGACTGTCCTCACACCAAGGTTAAGCTCCTGGTTTTGATCTTTGCACTATGGCACTACTGCTATTGCAAGACCCTCCCTGTCCAACTAAATCAAAGTTCAGGGGATTTAAAGGGCCAGCACCCTTTTTCTTCCTCTTCCTGCCCCCCCCTCCCCACCACTCTGTCCCCCATCTCTCTTTATTTGCCCCTTTTAAGAGCCAGACATGTAGGACATTCAAAAGCAGCCATAGACACAGGGGAATGTACAAAGTCACTGGCACAGGCCCGGCTTATAGCAAGCAAAAAGCAGCAAACCTGGGCAAGGGAGAGAGTCTTATTTCCGGTTACTACATTATTAGATTCCAATGCCTGGTTTCCAACAACAAATCAGAAGGCACACAGAGAAATGCAGCATACGGTCCATTCCAGGGGTAGACACACACACAGAAACACCTCTGAGAAAGATTAGGCCACACACCTGCTAGACAAAGCTAACCAATTATCTTGAAGATGCTCAAAGGAAGATAGGAAGGAAAAAAATGTTTATGCACAATGGAAGTATCCGTCAAGAGAGAGAACATTGCCCTAACCAGTTTGGCTCAGCAGATAGAACTTTGGCCTGAAGACTGAAGGGTCCCAGGTTCGATTCCAGTCAAGGGCATGTATCTTGGTTGCGGGCATATCCCCAGTAGGGGGTGTGCAGGAGGTAGCTGATCAATGTTTCTCTCTCATTGATGTTTCTAACTCTATCCCTCTCCCTTCCTCTCAGTAAAAAATCAATAATTTTTTTTTTAAGAGAGAGAGAACATTTGGAGCTGAAAAATGTAGTAGAGGGATTTGAAGGTAGATGTGAGCAGGCAGGGGAAAGAACTGGCAATCTTGAAGCTGGAACGGTGACCCTTATCTCCCAAAGAGTTGCAAGAAGAGACAGCCCAGCGGATGGAGACTGAGATGCATGGAGGTTTCTTTCTCTTACGTGCTGAGAGGTCCAGAGGTCCCAGCTCAGGATGGGGTACCAATGTCACCGGGTCAACTAGGATGTAGAGTCGCTCATCTCTCTACCCCACCACCGTCAGCATATGGTTTCTGTCCTCACGGTTGCAGATCAATTCCTCCATCTCTGGGCTTTGTGCTCCAAGTTCTAGGAGAGAGAAAACAGTAGAGCCTTAGCTGGGGTGGCTCAGTGGATGGAGTGTCGGCCTGCAGACCAAAGGGTCCCGGTTCCATTCCGGTCAAGGGCATGTACCTTGGTTGCAGGCTCCTCCCAGGCCTGGTCAGGGCTCAAGCAGGAGGCAACCAATTCATGTGTTTCTCTCACATCAATATTTCTCTCCATCTCTCCCTCTCTCCTCCACTCTCCTGAAGAATCCATGGGAAAACATCCTCAGGTGAGGATTTAACAAAAAGAAAGAAAAACCAATAGAGCCAAAAGTCTTCTCGTGAGGTTTCGTGTGGGAGGGGACACCACCCCAGGGGCTCCCACCTACAATACATCCCACTGACGGGAATTGGGAGACAAGTCTGTAGCTGCAAGGGAGGCTAAGCACCTGCACATCCTCAGAGAGGCACCGCATCCTGAGCCAAACGGGGCTCTGTCAGTGAGGAAGGGTGGAAGGGATGTGTCCCAGAGAGGGAGAGGGTGGAGGAAGAGAGAGCTGCTTCTGTGATCCAGGCTGCACAGCAGGAAGGCAAGAACTGCAGATGTGAATGATATTCTAGAACCACAAGCTGGCCTTCGGCTAGTGGAGGGAGGTGGGAGTAGTTCACATGGCTCTGAGCTTCCTACCATGGAACAGTAATGGAAGGATTAGGGGGCACAGTTGTGTGTGTGTGTGTGTGTGTGTGTGTGTGACTGTTGTATGTCCACTATTTTATGTCCACAGAATGCTAAAATAGCACTTTACATACACCTTTCCTTCTTTGTCACAGAAAGTACACAGGGGCAGGGACTGCTGCTTCCACTTCAGTCAAGAAAGCTGTGGCTCAGCCCTGACCAGTGTGGCTCAGTGGATAGAGCGTCGGCCTGCAGACTGAAAGGTCCCAGGTTCGATTCTGGTCAAGGGCATGTACCTTGGTTGTGGGCACATCCCCTGTGGGGAGTGTGCAGGAGGCAGCTGATTGATGTTTGTCTCTCATCAATGTTTCTAACTCTCTATCCCTCTCCCTTTCTTTCTGTAAAAAATCAATAAAATTTTTTTAAAAATTTAGAGAAGTTAGCTAGGAATTTCGGGTAGAGCCTCTCTGAGAGGGGGCATTTGAGTTCAGGACTGAATGAAGAGGAGACAGCCATGCTCGGAAGGAAGGTGGCTGGATGGAAAGCTGGCTGATTGATAGGCGCCCAATGGGTGGCCGGTGGATGGGAGGCTGGTTGGAATGAAGGCAGGAGGCCATCTAGGCACTGTATGCATGGCCAGCTGAGGAAGGAAGCCAGCTGGGCCCAGGATGTCAGCAGTGGTGACAATAAGAGGTGGGTTTGCAAGTAGAACGTATGACATCAGCTGGCAAGCAGTGTAAGGAATAAGAAAGAAGGAATGGCTTCTCAGCTGCTTTTCTCTCTCGGGCTTTTTTCCTATTTACTTTTGTAATGTAAGTGCAGCTGGTATGCAGTTTTCTCTGGTGATAGTACCATTCAGCGGGGTGGCGAGGACTCAGAGGTCAGGGGAAGGGAGGGAGAAATGCAGCTACCTGTTGCATCCATGATCTATCCAGTTCTTTGGATTAGAAGGGGAAGGATACCACGTTATCTGAATATTAGAAAATCTATTAAGGCCCTGGCCAGTAGCTCACGTGGTTAGAGCATCGACCTGATATGCCAAGGTTGTGGGTTTGATCCCCGCTCAAGGCACATAAAAAAATCAAGCAATGAATTCATAAATAAGTGGAACAATAAGTGGATGTTTCTTTCTCCCTCTTCCTCTCTCTCTAAAATCAAATAAAAATAAAAAAGAGCCGGGACTGGTTTGGCTCAATGGATAGAGCGTCGGCTTGGGGACTGAAAGGTCCCGGGTTCGATTCCGGTCAGGAGCATGTACCTTGGTTGCAGGCATATCCCCAGTGGGGGGTGTGCAAGAGGCAGCTGATCGATGACTCTCTCTCTCATTGATATTTCTAACTCTCTATCTCTCTCCCTTCCTCTCTGTACAAAATCAATAAAATATATTTAAATAAATAAATAAAAAGAAATAAAAAGAAAAAAGAAAAACTATTAAAATAAGTATATTAATAAATCTAGGGAGAAAAAACATTTCTTCAAAGTGTGAAAAGGTATGTGACAAATTCAACACCCATCTTGGTTGAAAACTCAAAATATGAATAGAATTGATACCCTTAATATGTTTAACATGTTTGACATTAATTATTTTAGTATCAAATTTAATGGGAAATGTCAGAAGAATTAACAATTTAGCATTGTACTGGAGATCCTAACTGAAGTGATTACACAAGAAAAATAACTAGAGGTCTACTAATTGGAAAAGAGGAAGTAAAACTATTATTATTTGCAGAAAATGTAACTGCATGCTTGGAAAAGCCAAGAGACACAATTGAGAAACTATAACAAGCAATATGAGAATTCAGTAAAGTAGCAGAAAATAAAATATAAAGAAATCAATAGTTTGGGACAAAAGCTGGATTACAGTTGTTTTTATGGAAGTACAATAGTTAATATCTATACTAATAAAAGGGTAACATGCTAATTAGACTGGATAGACTGCACATCTTCCAGTATTCTGGTCCTCCTTCCAGACAAAGCCATGGTGGTGGGAGCCAAGGCAGAGGCAGTTAGGGGCAATCAGGCCAGCAGGGGAGGGCAGTTAGGGGTGATCAGGCTGGCAGGCTGAGGTAGTTAGGGGTGACCAGGCAGGCAGGCAGATGAGCTGTTAGGAGCCAGCAGTCCCAGATTGTAAGAGGAATGTCCAACTGCGGGATCAGACCTAAACCAGCAGTTGGACATCCCCCGAGGGGTCCCAGATTAGAGAGGGTGCAGGCCAGGCTGAGGCACACCCCCACACACACCGTACATGAATTTCGTGCACCAGGCCTCTAGTATAATAATAATACAAGAATAAACTGTGTTTCAAGTACTCACAACCGTAAACCTACTTTTGCCCCACCCTAGAAAATATAAGGAAGAAGATATTCCATTTATTATAGCAACAAATAACTTAAATAACTTGGAATAAACTTGACATGAAGTACACAAGATCTTTTAAAAACAAACAAACAAAAACATGGCAGGCTGGTATAGCTCAGTGGTTGAGCATTCACCTATGAACCAGGAGGTCACGGTTCAATTCCCAGTCAGGGCACAGGCCCAGGTTGTGGGCTCAATCCCCAGTGTGGGGGGTGCACAAGGCAGCTGATTTACGATTCTCTCTCATCACTAATGTTTCTCTCTCTACCTCCCCCTACCCTCTGAAATTGATATAATATTTTTTAATCCTCCAAAGTGTTTATAACTAGACAAATGATTTGTAAATGTTGTTTTTAAAAAATAAACAAGCGAGAAGAACAAAAATAAAACTTTAAATAAGAGAGCACTAAAGGGCCGAAACCGGTTTGGCTCAGTGGATAGAGCATTGGCCTGTACACTGAAAGGTCCCAGGTTCGATTCTGGTCAAGGGTATGTACCTTGGTTGCAGGCACATCCCCAGTGGGAGGTGTACAAAGGCAGCTGATCGATGATTCTCTCTCATCGATGTTTCTAACTCTCTATCCCTCTCTCTTCCTCTCTGTAAAAAATCAATAAAAATATATTAAAAAAAAAAAAGCACTGAAGGGAAAACTAGATATTGAAGATATTAAAACATATTGCAAAGCCTCAATAATGAAAACTATGCAGTTCTAGCCCAAGAACCAGCAGGCCAGTACTAATAGAGGAGAAATTCCAGAAGGAAGCCCGTTGGTGCAATGGGAGTTTTGTATCTGATCATCGTTGACTGCGGTGAAGACTGTTAGCAATCCTCTCAAATACGTTCTCCCCTTGTCTTATACAAAGGAATGTGCCCAGCTTGGTTACACTTCCCAGCCTCCCTTGCAGCTAGACATGCCATGTGACCAAGATTTTACCCAGCCAAAACCGGTGTGGCTCAGTGGATAGAGCGTCGGTCTGCGGATTGAAAGGTCCCAGGTTCGATTCCGGTCAAGGGCATGTACCTTGGTTGGGGGCACATCCCCAGTAGGGGGTGTGCAGGAGGCAGCTGATCGATGTTTCTCTCTCATTGATGTTTCTAACTCTCTTTTCCTCTCCCTTCCTCTCTGTAAAAAAATCAATAAAATATATATATATATATATTTTTTTTTTAAAAGGTTTTACACAAATGGCATATGAGTGAAGTGATGCGTGCCACTTCCACACTGACACAGGAAGACAGCGGCGCACCTCCTCTGAGCACCACCCCGCCCCCCTGCCCGGAACGCAGGCCGATTTAATCAGCGGTTCTGGGACCCCAGCGCGCATGCGAATCCCTGGGGAGCTTAAGATACAGATCACTGCACCCCTCTTCGCTGCGTCTGAGTCAGCGGGTCCGGGTAGAGCCCGGGAGCTTGTATTTCTAACAAGTTTTCCGGCAACGCTGGCCTCCTGGGGCAGGAACTGTGCTGACAACCGCTGCCTTCAAGGTAGAGAAGTGACCGGAAGGAGCCTCAATCCGGAATGGCAGGGCCCAGTCACCCACTGGCCTGAACACGAATTCGGAAATGGCAGGTAAGAGACATTATTTCTATCTTAGTCAAGTCATTGAATCTCAGAGCCTCTTAACTACACTTTAACCTTACCCTAACAGACAGATATTTCCAAGATGGCAGTTGGGTCAAATTGAAAACAAATATTGGGTCCATAAACCATTATCACACACCAGGATAAACTCAAAATGAATAAAAATCAATAAATTTAAAACACACTGAGTGGCCAGATGATCATGATCTCTGAATGCATAATAATCTGGTCACTCAGTGTGTGTGTGTGTGTGTGTGTGTGTGTATTTATATATTTTAGAGGCCCGGTGCATGAATTCGTGCATGGGTGGGGTCTGGCCAGCCTGGCCAGGGAGAGGGGACATGGACGGTTGGCCGGCCTGCCTGCTGGTCAAACTCCTGGTCAAGGAACAATTTGCATATTAGCCTTTTATTCCATAGAATAGACAGGGAGTGGCCAGATTATTATGCGTTCAGAGATCATCATAATCTGGCCACTCAGGGCATATATAAAGAAAGCTCAGAATAGACTGACTTAAAAAAGGAATACTGTTAGTTCTGTAGATCTCTTCAAAATCCACCCTGTGGCTCAGGGGTTGAGCGTCAATCTATGAACCAGGAGGTCAAGGTTCGAATCCCAATCAGGGCACAGGCCTGGGTTATGGGCTCGATCCCAGTGGGGGCGTGCAGGAGGCAGCTGATCCATGCTTCTCTCTCATGGATGTTTCTATCTTGCTCTCCCTTACTTCCTCTCAGAAATCAATTAAAATACATTTTTTTAAAAAACACACAAAACCAACGGGAAAGCAAGTGACACCTGGCAGCCGGGCCCCTGGGGAGGGAGCCGGCTCTGCCTGTGCGGCGGCAATTAGAGGCCTTCTCAGGAAGTCACCGCAGTGCGAGCCAAGGACACAGCTCCTTGGCGGAAATTGGCATGAAAATTGTTATTAACATTCTGGGACATTGTGGTAATTGAGTTCAGTGCATGCTGAGAATTAATATTCGAGTCAGGCCCCAAGTACTCTCAAATGATGAGTTTCAGGAAGATGACGCTGGAAAGGTGCAAGGTGCCCTGAGTGTGGGTAGCGGAGTGCGCGTTTCCGCTCAGGCGGTTACTGATGATGTGGCCCATTGGGAAACCTCATGTCTGCCCCTCACGGGAGCCCGTCCAGAGGAGTGGCCACCAGCTGAACTCCTTTTATTTTGTTTGTTAATCCTCGCCCAAGGATATTGCCCATTGATTTTAGGGAGAGTGGAAGGGAGAGGGAGAGACAGAGAGAAACATGGATATGAGAGAAACACATCAATTGGTTGCCTCCTGCACGCACCCCAACTAGGGCCCGGGCCAGGGAGGAGTGGAAACCAAGGTATGTGCCCTTGGCTGGAACTGAACCCAGGACCCTTGGGTCCGCAGGCTGACGCTCTATCCACTGAGCTATACTGGCCAGGGCTGAACTCCTGGCAGGCGGGGCGGAGCACTGGCAGTGTCCGCAGTGTGCAGGGCATCACAGGGCGGCAGATATGGCCCTGACGGCAGGCTAGGCCTAGGGGACCTACACGTGCGCTGGGCTAATAGATCAATAAGACAGAAGAGAACCCAAACATGCCCAGACAAGGACAGCCGACTGATTGGTTTTTAATTTACTGATTGATTGACTTTAGAGAGAAGGAAAAGCAGAGAGAGAAACACTGATTTTGTTGTTCCACTGATTTATGCATTTGCTGGTTGATTCTTGTCTGTGCCCTGACCGGGGACTGGTTTGTCTTGTGTGTGCCCGGGACCGCACTGGTAACCTTGGCGGATCGGAATGGCACGGTAACCAACTGAGCTACTCGCCAGGCCAAAACAAGTCAATGGAGGAAGGATAGTTTTCTCAACAAACGGACAGATTAAAAAGTGAACTTCCATCTAAACCTCACGCCTTAAAAATGGACTCAAATGGACTGTAGGTTTAAATGCAAAATTATTAGAAAAAAGAGGAAAAAACGTCTTTGGAATGTAGGGCTGGGCGAAGGGTCCTCACACATGACAGCACAAGCACATTCCACAAAAGGAAATGTTGATTAATTGGGCTGCATCAAATTTTAAAATGTTTTTCAATAAATTGTTTGCTCTGAAAAAGACTAAGAAGGTGAAAAGACAAGCTATAGACTGAGACAAATTCTTTGCAAATCATTTATCTGGAAAGACTTGTACCTAGAATATATAAAGAACTCAGCAGTAAAAGGCAATCAATTGATTTTAAAATGGGCCATACAGGAACATATTCTGCCAAAGAATATAAGGATAGTAAATGAGCACAAGAAAAGATGATTGACATTACCAGTCATTAGGGAAATGCAAATTAAAACCACAGTGAGCTATCACTTCCCACCAATTAGGCCAAAATAAATTCCGACAACACAGCCCGGCTGGTGTGGCTCAATGGTTGAGAATCGAGCTGTAAACCAGGAGGTCACGGTTCGATTCCCCATCAGAGCACACGCCCAGGTGGGGGGCGTGCAGTAGGCAGTCAATGAATAATTCTCTCATCACTGTTGTTTCTATCTCTCTCCCCCCCTTCCTCTCTGAAATCAATAAAAAATATTTTTAATATATTTTATTGATTTTTTACAGAGAGGGATAGAGTTAGAAATATCAATGAGAGAAAGACATCCATCAGCTGCCTCCTGCACATCCCCCACGGGGGATTTGCCCGCAACCAAGGTACATGCCCTTGCCCGGAATCAAACCTGGGACCTTTCAGTCCTCATGCCGACGCTCTATCCACTGAGCAACACCGGTTAGGGCTAAAAATTTATTTTCAAAAAAATTCTAGTCTCTCTGGAAAAGGATTTGGCAGATTCTGTCTTCAGACACATCAGACAAATGGTACCTCTGCACAGGAGCCAGTCTGCTGAATGACGCAGCCATCACAGTACTGGACATTTATGCCAGAAAGATGGAAACTTGTCTACACAAAAGCTGCTCGCGAATGCTCACAGCAGCTTCAATGTGTAATGGTCACAAACTGCAAACAGCCCTGGCCGGTGTGGCTCAGTGGCTAGAGCGTCAGCCTGTGGACTGGAGTCCTGGGTTTGATTCTGATCAAGGGCATGTACCTTGGTTGCAGGCTCCTCCCCGGCCCAGACCCTGGTTGGGGTGCGTGCAGGAGGCAACCAATTGATGTGCCTCTCTCACATCGATGTTTCTGTCTCTCCCTCTCCCTTCCACTCTCTAAAAATCAATGGGAAGCCCTGGCTGGTTTGGCTCAGTGGATAGTGTCGGCCTGCGGACTCAGGGGTCCTGGGTTTGATTCTGGCCAAAGGCATGTGCCTTGGTTGCAGGCCCATCCCCAGTAGGGGGTGTGCAGAAAACAGCTGATTAATGTTTCTCTCATCAATGTTTCTAACTTTCTCCCTCTCCCTTCCTCTCTGTAAAAAATCAATAAAGCATATTTAAAAAAATAAAAATAAAAATCAATGGGAAAATGTCCTCAGGTGAGGATTAACAGCAACAACTGGAAACAAGCCAGTCCTTCGCTGGCTGAATGGACAATGGCCCATCCATACTCAGCAACAAGGCGGAACTGCAGCCACTGGGATGGCTCTCAAGGTCATTGCACTGAATGACAAAGAGCCAGTCTCACACAGTATGTACTACACAGCTCCATTTTGCGAGCAATGCGGAAATGACAGTTCAGCGATGGAAACCAAGAGTGGTTGCCAGGGGTGACGGGTGAGGAGGCAGGAAGGGGCAGGTGTGACCACAGAGGCAGCCTCGGAAGATCTTGCTGCTGCTGCTGCTGCTGGAATGGTTTGGTGGAGGTGGGTACACAGATCAGCTCGCGATAAACTGCGCAGAACTACACACACACACACACACACACACACACACACACACACACTACATGTAAAACTGGAGAAACCTGAATCAGGTCCGTGGTTGCACCAAGGTCCACTTCCTGCTTTGATGCTGCATTAGCTGTACCCGTGTTCCCATGGCGGGAACTGGCGAAGGGTCCACAGGACCCTCTGCACTATTCTCACAGCTAAAAAAGAGAAAACATCTTTATTAGAAAACATATTTCCATTGTAATCTGTTCAGTACAAACAGGAAGCAGAAAGTCTTTATAAAACTTTAACCAGAAGTGGGAACTGTCACTATCTTGGCAGAGCTCCTCCTGCTTTAAATTGTTTTCTGGGTTTGCTTGGCCACTTATTTATTTATTTATTTATTTTTAGTATGTTTTTGATTTCAGAAACATCAATGACGAGAATCCTGGACCAGCTGCTTCCTGCACGCCCCCCACTGGGGATGGAGCCCAAAACCCAGGCCTGTGCCCTTGACCAGAATCGAACCCTGGCCTCCTGGTCCATAGGTCGACGCTCAACCCGAGTCACTCTGGCCAAGCACATTCCTCCCACTCTTCCATGTACTTTCCAAGCAGTTGAGGCCATACTGTGTCTCCAATTGTAGCCTGCTCTTCCCTCGGCCTACTAGAGGCATTATTTTCTCTATAATGCTAGTGTATTCCAAGCACAGCACATGAACTCATTTGGAACGATAATTCAGCTCGTTCTAATTAGAAGAGGGTGCACAAAAACTAAGGCAGCGTGCAGGCTGTGTCCAATAAGAGAAAGCTAACTTCAGTCCTGTATCTGCAGTGAACACAACCTCTGCATTCGGGTGTGGAGGGACAGACCAGTCCTCAGATGTCACTGAGCCGCAAAGGGGTGGCCCGTGACCAAACAACCAGGTCATTTAAGAGGGAAAAAATATTAAGCACTGACATTGGGCAATCTCAAACATGCTCGAGAATTTTTGAAAAAAACTTATCTGGTGAGAGATTGGGAAAACCCAGTAGCTAGTACTTAGGTTATTTATCACTTAGACTACAGGATAGCTGAGGCAGTCCCCAGAACAGATAAAAGGGACCTTGAACCGTCCTTAGAATTCAATTTCACTCCATTTGAATCGCCTTCAACTACTGCCAATCTTTTCAATCTGGCCATTTTCTTCCCACTTATTTTGAACAAACTCAGCTACCTCCATTTCCCATCTCCAGTATCAATGGCATCTTCCATAAAAGGCAACTACAATATAAAGAAATGTTCTTAATCACACTGCAAACCTAGACCTCAAAGGGAAAAGGTCAGTGTGTACTCATTAGGTTGAACCGTATTGTCAACTTGATGCCCACAGACTTGTCTCACATGGTTCTGTTCAGTTATGGTTCTACCATCATTGGTTAATTGGGAGCAAGCTGCCTACCTCAATGTGTGGTAATGGAGGTGCCCATGCCATGTCACCCTCACCCCAAAACATTTCAATGTTTTTGATTCGCAAGAGGGGCAGGGAGAAACATTGGTTGCCTCTGGGATACGCACAGACCTGGGAACCAAACCTGCAACGGAGCAGGTGCCCTGACAGGGAATCAAGCCATTCTTGGATCCCCGCCCTTAACCACACTTGATTACTAATATCTGGTTAATTCATTCTCCCACTTCAACCACCCTTCCAATAACAGGTTCAAACCCATATTGAAGCTGCTTAAAATGTAACCAGATGTAGAATACATGCCGTACACCTTTTAGATCCCCATCGATTACAGAAAACCTTTTCCACTGTATTACCAACACTTAACCAGGATCATTCCTGTCTCCAAGAGGAATCTCAAAACCAGTGGGACAGCAACCAAAAAAAAAAACACCTTCCAGTTCAGGCAAGAGCACAACTTTATTGACACTAATAATAAACCACAATTGACAACAACGGAAGAGACTGTGCAGTTCAACTTTTTATTTTAATAAAATCAGAATATGCACAGCACATGCAGTGCTAGCATCTAAACTAATACAATAAGCAATTACTAAAGCTACAGTGACTTGAGGTTCAATGCTTACATTCAGCAAGTTTAAATCACTCTTACATTTTTGAAACCTTAGAACTGAAAATATTGCTTACTGGTAGAACTTGCTATTGCTGAATGCACAAGTCACTGGTTATGCCAATACAACAAAGATAACCACATGTTTCAGGATTGCAATGTGCCAGACATTCACTGGGGAAAAAAAATACACACAACTAAACAAAACTCACGCAACAAACATCTGAGAATCTGGACACTTCGTATCAGTGTTCTGAAGTGTTTCATTAATATCTTAAGACAAGTGTATCAAAACCTTGGCATGTTTTAATTTCAAGTCGCCAATTTTGTTTTTCTAACATCAGAAAGTTATGGCTACACTGCCAATGCCGGGTCTGCTTAATTTGACTTAAGAGTTTAATATGACTTAACATTAAAAGCTCACACTACCCCGAAATATATAATTTCACGCATACGGTGACATTCAACATTCAAGTGCCAGTGTTTTTGTACTGTCTTTTGGTCAAGTTTCTTTAAACTTTCAAAGAATCACTTTTAGGCTTACAAAAATAAATATTTGTCAAAATGTTCAATAAATATTACATAAAACTAGCAGCAAAAAGTATCTAGAAATCTGTGTGCAAATAGTTTTTCTTCCCAACCATCACTCCCATGGTCCCAAATAAATTTTAGAATCTAGTCCCATCCCCCTTCCTAGACAAGCTGCGTTCAACAATCTCCAAGAGACAAAATAAGATTGGAAGTTTAAGGACACGCACACAAGACATATATATAAAATTCTCTGAATGTGCAATAAAAGAAGTATTTTGTAAAAAGTTATGGGCAAAATGTACAAGGGCCTAAACCTAGACTAATTGAAATAGCACCATAACAAATGACCTCAATACTGTCAAGTGCACCTACTTAATAAAAGTTTTGAACAAGGCACAATACACTTGAAAATCTATTGCACTTTAGGAAATTTTTGCCGTCTCCCTATGCCACTGTAGAAAGATTGAGCGTTTTGATCACCGCATTCTGGCCACGAAATTAGCGCAGAATTCAAAGTGGCGGAGGCATTTTAGTGGTGGACAATGCTCATCTTTGGCCAGATTTAGCATAAACAGACTATAAATACAATGGAAACCTATGCAACTAAAACTGACTAAACTGCACTGGAGAGCAGGATCGACACCTTGTGCAGTTATGTACATATTTCCAACCTGTGTGATCTCAGATTTCACTTCCTCTTCTGGAGCCATTTTTACAAAGTCTATAGTAAGCCAGTTTAACATCTTAACGCAGCTTGAACAGAGTAATGTGAATCGGCATTTAAAAGAAAGCCTGCTGCATTAATTCTTCCTGTTCATATCCTCTTGACCAAAAAACATCAACACTAGCATGCGTTATTAGACCAAAAATCATCCGGGCCCTACTGCGGGCTGGTCATTGCTGTGGTCAGCCATTCTACCATTTCCATTTATGGCAGGCATCTAAATGTCTTAAGTAGATGAATTCTCCTAAAAACCTATTTGTTTCCTGTTATCAGACCTTTAAACTTTCCCTGGAATAGTATGCCCACATTTGGCCAGCTCATCCCTCATGATCTGCCTGAACACTGAAAGAGGAATTGCTGTGTTTACTTGCATTAGCTTTGAAACAGTGCTTCGAATGTATGCATGTGTTCATACATCACCTCCTCGTGACTGGAATGGCTTGTTTAAAGACTGTCAGGTTCTAATACCTATCCAGGATAGAGTGAGCAAATCAGAACTTTAACTTAATACAGTTCGCCACATTAGAAACGAATTCCGTTAATATGCTTCAAGATGTTTGTTGTTTGTTTTCCCCCAATCTGCAAGTATCAAAGAGCCCTAATGCAGGTTACCGCATAAGTTTTTTTCCTTATAATATTTATGGATGAATCGATGATTCCTGTTAAGTTGTATCACACCTGTGTGCCAAGGTTTGATTTTAGCCCAAGTTCAGTAAATTTATTTTGTCAAAACAATTGTATCTTGAGCATTACTGAGCCAACAGGACATCAAAATAAAAAAGTTGTCTAAAGTTAAAGGCACAGTACATTAACAAACAAATGATCCTCAGTCACAAATTATAAATGCAGTTTGGGACGGGGCTTGGTGGGAGGGGAGTTAATCCAAACTACAGCAATGAAGTCTTCCAACCACCTTCTGAACAGGGCTGCTGATTGTTCCATCTCTTCGTATGACCTTGAGCTCCCTCAAAAAAAAAAATTTCAGTAGAGAATCACAGCTGGTAATGTACTGCAAGTTCTTGAAGCTACACAAGTTATAGTCTGGCTAGGTTACATGTGGTTTCCATATTAGCTTGTTTGGCAGGGTGACCTACTGCAAAGCAGGCTCAGTTACCCCACCAGTCAACCCCTTGGGAGTTGTAATTCCCTCCGTATCCATCGCTGTTGTAAAAGCCTCCGTAGCCACCTGATGAGAGATGTGAAAAGGAGAGACGAGTCAGGTCACCCGCTACCAAATATCATTTTTCCCACCCAGCCAGTGTGGCTCAGTGGTTGAACATCAACCTATAAACCAGGTTAGGGCACATGCCCGGGTTGCGGGCTCGGTCTCCAGTGTGGGGCATGCAGGAGGCAGCCGATCAATGACTCATCATTGGTGTTTCTGTCTCTCTCTCTGAAATCAGTAAAAATATATTTTTAGAAAAAAGTAATATTTACCTCCACCAAACCCTCTGCTGCCGCCATGGCCGCCTCCCCCGCTGCGGCTGCTGCTCGCACGGCTGCTGCTGAAGCTGGAACTGCTGGCGCCGCTGCTCTGGCGATAGTCTCGGGCACCGAATCCTCCGCTGAACCGACTACTGCAAGGACAAAAACGTGGATCGGTTCACATGACAAGATCCCACTAAATAGTCCAAAATTCCTGACGCTCCCCAGTGACCACACACTGGTGCTGACATGTTTCAGTATCTACTGTGGCCATGGTCATCTTGGTAACCAAACTGTTTTCCATCTTTCGAAATCTACCCAGGAACACCATGCCCAACAGATCAAGCTACCTTGTGTGATTCTACCTTCATATTGTGTCTTTGTCTTTACGCATTGATTTGTATTAACTTCTCATGTTAGGGAACTGATTTGCATTGAACAAACAAGATAAAATTAAGCTTGTTAAACTAATACAGTAGGTCCTCGGGTTATATCTGCTCCTACGACACATAACGGATGTGCTCTGGAAGTCGGAACCCACCTACATAAGCACCTACGTCACTCACATGGAGCAAATACACAGCAGTGATGAAGTGAAACAGTAAAAAAATATAGAAAATAACCATTCCTGACCTTTACTTGTCGTAAATAAATAATGAAACACAAAGCACCTATGTACATAGGTAAAAATGGCGGAACATTTTTTTTTTTTAAATAAATGGGAGATGGCGACATAATCATGAAATGCCAATGACTTACGTTGAGTTCGACGTAACCAGAGGACTGCCTGTATCTGAAGTTGGCCTCGGACCGAGCCCATCTCCCTCCCGTGCCACCTGAGCCTCACTCACCTCTTAGACCGCCCGCGGCTGCTGCCCTTGTAGTGGTGTTCGTAAGCCATGCTTTCCAACCAAGACGGCACTTCCTGTTTAGCTTCAACGAGCAGATCCAACAAATCCTTTGTGATGTTTATGTTCCTCTCATTAAAGAATGAGGTGGCAAGACCTAAAACAGTTCCCAAAAGTACATAAATCAAGGTCTCCCATAAAGCAGTATCCTCTTTCCTTAGAATAGTTAAGCACAATACTAAAAATAAAAATAAAATTACAATTTGCTATTTTACCAAGGCAAAGGTATTTAAACAAAACCTGACTTTTCTATCACTTCTACTGCTGAAATGTATGTTACCTGCATTCTTTGGAAATAGAAAGTTCTTAAAATTAAGATCCCGAAAAGTTCTTTGCCACACGAATCACAGTAAAAAGTAACCAGAGCATCAAGCAAGCGCTTACCGAGGTTTCCCACACGTCCTGTGCGGCCAATGCGATGCACATATTCTTCAATGTCACTTGGCAAGTCAAAATTGATGACGTGTTTCACATTTGAAATGTCCAGGCCTCTTGCTGCCACCTGGAAAGGAAGGCTGCCGTTACATGTGGCCACTAAAGAAAGCCAAAGGCTGGAATGCAGACAGAGTACGACACTCACTGCTGTGGCCACTAGGATCGGGCTTTTTCCTGAGCGGAACTGGTGCAGCGCCTCCTCTCGGTCTCTCTGCGATCGGTCTCCATGGATACTGGTGCATGCATATCCTTCGTGGTACAAGAAATCCTCCAGGGAATCTGCACCCTTTTTGGTCTCCACAAACACTAAGGTGAGGGAATCCTTGCCTAAATTTGAAAAAGCACAAGTTTCCCGTCACTAACGGTGGCTGTGCTCTTTTGGCACTTAGTAAACGCACACAAAGATTTCAGTAAGACCTGTGAACAGAATGCCCGGGATGGGGAAAAGCAGTCACAGTGATCCCAATGGATTCGCATTGCTTGGGCGTCAGAGTGAAGCTAACTTCCTAGCTTACCCGTTGCACTTAGAAGGTCAAGCAGAAACGACCGTTTGTCTGGCTCTTCCACCCAAACTACTTTCTGTGTGATGTTCTCAGAGGTAGAGCCGACTCTTCCCACGGCCAGGAAGATATATTCATCCAAGAAGTCACGAGCAAGCATCTGAAGGAGAAAAACTTTCAGTACCTCCCGAGACAGATTGCTGACAGCATCCCGCCTGCCGCATCCACCACTGCAGTACCTGGATCTCCTTCGGGAAGGTGGCGCTGAACATCATGGTGTGGCGCACCCCCTTGGGCGGCATCGTGTCTTGTTCAACTATTCTACGGATCTGAGGCTCGAACCCCATGTCCAACATCCGATCGGCTTCATCCAACACCAGGTATCTGTGAGGAGAAAAACCCAGTTTAGAATCTGAGGAGTTTTAGTAGCTGTATGGGTAAGTACCATTGTATTACTCATTCAGGGAGCTAAACTTCCTCACTCACATGCGACAGGGCAGGGTCTGCCACTGAATAGATCACCCAAGCTCCATGAAATGAGTTCTTACTACTTGTCCCAGAGGCCACTCTCAGCCTCTACAGAAATGTCAGGTTTTTCAACATTAAAACTTACAATAACCAAATTTTAGCCAAACTTAGAAGACAACATAAACCACTTCTCAAATTTTTAAAGTGTAACTAACACTATTTCGGTGAGTTCCAGAAAACTTAACAGCCAGAAATGTAAACATTAACATCGCGTCCCAGGGATGTGAACTGTAACGTACTTGCAGAAGTCTAGTCCAATCTTGCCTCTCTCCATCATATCCACCAGCCGTCCTGGGGTGGCTACTAACAAGTGGCATCCACGTTCCAAGTCTCGAATCTGCTGACCAATATCAGCACCACCGTACACAACACAAGGACGAACTCTAGATCTGTATGAAAACTATAATCAAAGAAATTTTATCCACCACAAGGCCGAGATTTTTACAGTCATAAAACATTTCAGAGTCAACGAGGAAGCCAAAATGGCTAAAATGCACACTTACCTTCCTGGCTTCCTCATAGATCTGCACTGCCAATTCTCTGGTTGGTGCTAATACCAAGGAGATTGGGTATTGCTTACGGCGCCCGTACCTTCCATTTTCCTAAAAATTCATTTACAAATTAAAACTCAACAACATACTTTTTGAAAGACTCGTTACAAAATTCCCTCCTGTAATTTATGGATACACTTGAAGACAGTCTTACATCAATCAGGTAGACTGGAGTGGGTTTTAGTTTTAGTGTCCCTTACAGCCAACCAAATACCATCACCCCCATTTTGTAAGGAAATCTTTACCTTCATGGCCCTCAAGGCCTCGCCTGGACCGTCCGTATAAATCTGACTCAGGATGGGCAAAAGAAACGCTGCGGTTTTCCCAGACCCTGTTGGAGAGAACGCATGTTCACTCAACCACAGGAAAAGCGGGTTCCTTTTGAATAAACATTGGTAGGGGGCTGTTTTGTAACTGTCCTAGTAACAGCCAAGTTAAAAATACCAAGGGACTTCTCTGATCCACTGTAACAGGAGGCCACAAACTACGGCCTAGACAATCTTTACAGATGCAGCCACCACACTCAATAATTCACATGTGGCTGCGCTCACGTTACAACAGCAGAGCTGAGTAGATGCAGAGAGACAATGTGGCCATAAAGGAAGTTTATTTTGTTCCTTTCTAGGAAAGCATACCAAACACTGATCAGTAACAATGTCCTCTCCTCTGCAATGTTGCTTATAAAGAAAACAGAACTTTTGCCTTGAAGTCAGTACTCATTTCCATTTCTAACACTTCCTTATTGGTATATACCCAGGAGGCACCCCTCCCCCAGCCCCATCCCTGTGGGTCACAGGCTGTTCTCTCCTTTCACTTTAAGGCGGAGCTTACCTGTCTGGGCACAAGCCATCAGGTCTCTCTTCTCTTTGATAATAGGAATAGCATGCTTTTGCACTGGAGTCGGGCGAGTGTAACGGGTAAGCTCAATGTTACCCATAATAATCTCTCCCATCTCAACATCACTGAACTGCAGAGAAATTCAACAGGGTTAAACTGCTAGAAATAGCCTCTTTTGTTTTCATACTAACATAACAATGAAAAAAACCTAATAGCTGATTTGCACTTGAGTTCACAGCTGCTTTAAGTAAAAATTATGTTACAGGGGGGGCGGGTATCTGCATTGGAAGTTTGGGTGCTTCCTGTGTTTGACCCATTTCCTATTTCGTATCAATGGTAACACTGACTGAGCTCAATCCTTTCCACCAATGAGGCTAGCTTTTGAAGAACTGTTAAAATGAGACAAGCATGGTCTCTATGCCTACATCATTTTGGCACGCTGTGAAAAAACCTCATTTCCCTGTCTTAAGAGGGAGCATAAATACTTACGCTTTCAATATGCGGAGGACAGTTGTTGCCTGTTGCCTCCACTGGAATATCATCATATTTCTCAAAGTTAATCCCAGTGTTGCCTCCAGAAAAGAGTTCCCTGAAATCAGAAAGGTAAGTTTTTATCACACTAGCTAATATGGCTATGCTGCACCGCCGTTAGCATCACTGCAGGCACTTACTGTTCCAAGCGTTCACTTGGCGGCAGTGGTTTGGACCAATCATCCTCGTCCGATTTGTCACACCAGCGACTGTTTCCACCGCGTTCAAATTTGCCAAAGCCGCTTCTGTCACCACGGCCACCAAGGCTATCATAGTCACCCCGGCCACGGTCATCAAACCTGAACAGCACAAGCACTCAATCAGAATCCTATCGTTTAACCAGTTTTCATCCTCCTACCACTATTCTAAAACGGGACCTGGAGACGTTGGAATTATTCATTATGGCTCACTTCAAGGATGTCAGCAGTCCAATTCTGGCTTGCTCTTACTGGACAAATAAGGCCCTCTAATTACCAGATTGATATGTATAACTTCCGGTATATAGCTTTATTTTCTAAAATCAGTATCCTTTATTTCTATAAATTATATAGCCTACCCAGGCCTCATCATGCTAAAATTAAGAATCAAATCTTGTATATCTGTAATCAGTACCTTTATATCCACATATATTTAGTGGTAGGGAAAAGAAAATAGCACACCAAGTAAAAAAAAAGAAAAAAGAAAGAAAATACCACACCAAGTATCAATTGTCCCGGGTATATGAGAATGTCATTTAAAGGACAATTCACCTGTGTGACAGATTTTGGATAAAAAGTAGAAAATAATCCTTACCTGAATTAGGATGTTTTTAGTGTTTTAGGCCTGTTTGCGAAAAATCAGGACACACAGGACTAACCACAGCTCTTAGGCACATGGGGTCAGTTCACCACACTTGTGTAATCAAAAATACAAGGTGTTTAAAAATTGCCATATAGAATATCCACAAAAATCTCAACCAAATTAGGCCCTTCACTAGGTAAATTTACTCTTTAAACAGACTATACAGAAGTGGAGAAATATAAAAACAGCCGAGTTCATTATGCCAAAGGGGCCATTCTTATTCTTACCGAATTTCTATGTAAAAAGTTCAACTTAGTTCAGACCTCTCCCAGTTAAGAAGATATGGCTGTAACAGACATTATACTTAACATCCAAATAGGTGGTCTATTAAGGAGAAAAGATGCTCGATGACCGGAGTACAGGGATGAGGACTTACCAAATTAAAGACCAATTCCTAAACGGCTATATCGCACAAACACGTCAAGTAAAAAAACACGTACCTTCCTCGTGGCCCACTTCCACGATCACTGAAGAAACTAGACTTTCCTCTGGAATCGCCACGAGCTCCAAAATTGCTGTATGCATCCTTGTCTTTACTAGAGCTCCAACCGGAAGGGTCTTTATCGTAGAATCCTTCAATTCAAAAAAACAAACACACAAAACACAGATCATTTTAACGTAGGATTAGAAAGTGGTAAATACCGTAACGTGAGATGTTTCTGAATTGGAAGCCCTCCAATCACTTTACTCCCTGCAGACTGGAGGGACAATGGGAATAATGCCTGTTGGGGCACTAGAAAACAAGATGCAGAGCTGGCTTACATGGTCCACAGGATGTCTTCTTTAATCCTCTCCACTAGGAAATGCTGTACACTGAACAAGCACTCTGCCCATCTCAAACTACTTTCTGCCCGCTTTCCCCTGGAGGGCTCCCTGCCT